>NC_134320.1:6633710-7261210 GCF_964195595.1 Calonectris borealis
AAAGCCAGTGGCCATGCTACAATTCCAGAAGTGGAGGAAAGAATAAATTAAACTGTTTACCACGGGCAAATACTGATATGAACGCATGCGAGATTCATGATATATTAAATATAGATGTATTGCCACAAAATTTATTCAAACCATAGCCCAGTAAGGGTCAACGACACCATCAACACTTACATATCATGAATACTTGTTCTGAAATTCCGAAAGAAATACTAACACTGAGCAGATACTTAATACCAAAAAACAGATGTTGAAAATGCAAGCAGCAGCTATGCTTGTCAGACACACAATAAGAAACTTCAAAACAAATGTATCAGAACTTCTAGACAACCTACTTTAAATCAGGTGCAGAACCAACAAAAATACAGAAATATTTTGTTAATAATGAATGATCAAAATGACTGGAGAACCTGAAATACAATCTGAAAAGATGAGTCAAAGTGGCATTACATGCCTCATGTACTAGGCAATGAATTTTGAAAGTCATGGTCTACAGGATGTGCATTAACTGTGAAGTTTATTTGAAGAAACAGACCTCCTCACTTTGACTGCTGAAATTATTTCAGAGGTTGTTCCAGTGAGAAAATGTAAAGTGATATGAGTTTACAGGAAGCAAGATTTAAAAGACCTACGAAACAGCCAAGAAAATTCCCCAAATACCTACTGCTCTGTTTGCATTCTGCCTTGGAACTTTTACTAAGAGTGAAGTGCAGTCCGACTAGCTCCACATGCCAGGTGCATTGCACGCTTCTCAAAGGTGCAGGTGAAAGGATATCAGAAATACTTGTTGCATTTGGACAAAAGAAACTTGCATCATGAAATGCCCTCATCGGCTTTGGCAACAGAGCAGTAACTCTGAAAAACTTCCAAATACGTCTCGTTTGTAAAGAAATTTTACGTTTCAAAATATGTGTTTCGAGTTCTTAAAATTTCTCTGCAGTATCAAACATGTTAAAATGCTACACACATGAACTACTGCATACTTCTCCTCTCACATGGTTTGCAACTCCTGAGAAGCTGTGAGAAAACAAGGAACTTCAATTCTCAGCAACAACCTAAAAGAGAAAGCTCAAGTCTGACTGGCCATATATGGTATATCTTTTTTTTTTTTTTTTAATTAAAAAATAACCATGATTTCTTCCCTAGTAAGACAAGTTTGCTATAAGAGACAATACAGTTAAGCACAGGTCAGTATTTTTATTCCAGTTATTTCAAATATTTCAAAAATTAACTGTCTGATTAGCTGTCCTTTCTTTAGTTCTCATTAATGATGGTGGTGATGATCACTGAAAGGGGCAGGTTTTTTTTAAATAATGACTAAATTCTGTCTTGAGCATCAATATTGCCTGTGAATTCTGCTAAGCAAGGAGGTTACAGCAACGGTAAGGGCAAACACCTTCAGAATTCCTTCAGTGAAACTATTCTACTAAAATATTACAACACAATGAAAGCTTGGATGAAATCTATACAGTAAATAGTACAAGAAAGCTACTTTAATCCATTGTACATAACTTTAAACTATTAGCTCAGTGGTCCATAAAGATGGTCTACAATCAAATACAATACTCCATTTCTAAAAAAAACTTACTACTTTTGATCTGCATTAATAGAAACAGTAATATAGTTACTTAGTTCATTTTTCTTATGAACAGCTGGTGTTTGGTTGTTTTTTGGAGTTTTTTTTTTGTCTTTGTGTTTGATTGGTTTTGGAATTTTTTTTTTTAACTTTTTGCCTTAAGTGTCAGACTTTCACTGACATACTTACAGCTAACAATAGGCATTAAAAAAACCTTCTAGTACCATGGCATGCATGTTGTTGTAATAGCACAAATATTGCAACGTACAGCTAGTACTATATGTAATGAGAGGTAAATTATGAAGCCTGCTAATGTTGGAATTCATAAAATTCATGAGGCTGTCTTGCCTCACCTGAAAAGATAAGTCATTGGGAATACTTACACATCTATGTATGACAGAAATATTTGGCGTGTTTAAGGATAAGGTCTCATTTTTCAGATAAGATTATTCTTGCTGCCAAAAACGGTATTAAAATATAAACCACGCTATTGTCTATACATAAGCAAACATAAATACTACATTCCTTCCAGAAATTATACAGTAACAAGCAAGATGACTACGTATTTTCAGCCATCTGTTTAAATAAAATGCTTTAACATATTTTTTAATTCCCATATTTTTTAAATTCTCAAATTTAAAGGACTTTGAGCTGTCAGCTAATATCCATACTCCAAATAACTTTTCAAAACTCTGCTACCAAAGGCCATATTTCAAAGACCCTAGCAAGCAATCACAATGCCTTTTCCTTCACGTATTTTAATGAAACAAATAACTGCTTATATTTCTACAGTTTGTATTTCCAAATAACTTTTAATAATGATCAATAAATTCAGAAGCACATAATGGAATTACTAAGGAACAAAGGACTCTTGCATGTGAAAGAACACAAATGAGCAAGGAATGTGTGGGTGCTACATTTTGTTTAGTGTAGAGTTCATGGCATGGACAGTGAGCTAGGATGAAATTCCATTTATAAGTTCACAGAACATATACATCTAGCTGGTGAGAAGGATATAATAGAAAATAAACTCTATGCTCAGGCAAACTAAGATTCTGATTGACTGGATAATCACAAAAATCACACGATTAATAGATGGAAGTCAAGTTTTCACGGACTGGTTTCCTTTTCTTCCAAGAACACCTAGCTTGTAACAGGCAAAGGTCAGAATACTAAGCTAGAACAGAAGTCTATACTATCAATTATAATCCTTCACAGCAAATGCTTTTGAGCTCAAAATTTTTAAAAAATGGAAAAAAAAAATTTTAGTTTAAAATTTTAAAAAATGAGACTCGTGGAAAGACATAAATATTATCTCAGTGTAACAGCCTGCAAGAAGTTGAGGGTCATTTAAACATGCAATTTTGTCAGGATAAGCAGGTGAACAAAACCATGTCTGGGTTCACCCCTTAGAGCGAGTACTGTGCTTGTTAACACTGGCCAGACTTTTTTTAGTTTTGCCCAACCTGCTCGGTACACAATCAGCCTAAAAAGTTTCAGTACAAATCCAGGGATCTGTTATTTTATCACTTTTAAGTCAGTCTACCAAGCAGGAATGGTCTCACTATAAACACATATAATTTTTCCTATACCAAGGTTCCACCTATTCCCAAAAAGCATCACAAGAGTTGGATTCTATTTGGGTAAATACAGAAAAAGGCAGCTACACCTAATTCTTTACAGTATAGTGAAATAACCTTGCACATCTATACAGCAAGCAAATGATAAAATTTTACTGAGGATGTAATCTTGTATCACAGCACCAGTCTTCAAATCCTTAATTACTTATAGTTACTTTAAGGGAGATCCTATTTGGTCAAACGGTCAACACAATGAGAATGAAGTATTTTGTACCACTAGTGGGTACCATATCTCTTTGAAAAATCATCTGTCTGCCTCAATGAGGTTTAATGACCCAGTCTTAGATTTTTATAGTCTTTGAGCAGTTTAACAATTTTTATAAGAAGCTTTATTTCAGATCTTGATTTACAAACTTAAACAACTTTTTTTTTTTTTTTAATTTAAATAACCTTATGAAAGAAGTTCTTACTGTGAGGGTGGTCAAATGCCAAAACATGTAGGCCAGAGACACTGCGGAGTCTCCATCGGTGGAGATACTCAAAATTCAGCCGGCCAGAGTCCTGCTCTAGCTGACCACGCTTGAGGACAGGGGTTTGACTAGATGATCTCAAGACATCCCTTCCAACCTAAACAATTCTGTGATTCTGTGAAATTCCTTGCATTTAAGATCAAAGTTGAGCACAAAATTTTAAAATTAGCCTGTATAAATAATTGCTGTGCTTTTCTCATCATTCAGAGGACCTCTGAGATGCATTTTGGGTTTTGTTTTTGTTTTTTGTTCTTTTAAGATTGTAAGTTCTTGCTTATGTGTCCAGGCCACAGAAGGTATACAATGAACTTTGGTTTACACAATAGTACCATTTCAAAATGTCTATAGTTGGGAAAGAAACCCTATTTATTCATGACTTGACTCCAGCATTTTTCCCCACTATCGTTGTCTTTTCCCCTTACCTGAGCAACATCTTCAAGTTTGTTCCATTTTAAAGAGAGCAGCAGTTTTGGCAATGATTGTGGAAAATTTTCACGACAGTCATATCGCAAAGTCCAAATAAGATCCATTTCATTTTCACAGAGTTGAGATAAAGGATCTCTTTCCATTATTTCTTTTAGCACAATATAAAACTTCTTACCACCTCGACCCTAGAAAATGAGAAGCATATAATGTTTTATATATTCAGGAAGATTCTTATATTTTAGCTCAAATACTAGAAATCCTACACCAGGAAGAACACCAGATAAAACTCATGAAACACAGGGGAATGACTACTAAGCCTTTCTTTCAGATTTCAAATTTCTTTAGCTATAAGAACTGTAACTAACAGATTTGAAATTCAGTGTACAGAAGTTTCTGCAAAAGTAACTAAACTTTAGAGTTAATGACACTAGATGGCAATATTTCTATTTTCCAACTCTAACATGGAGAACTTTCGTTTAGGATGCATATACTTACTCCTTTTGTTTTTCAAGTGAGCAAATTTAATAGATATACATGAACTAGTTTTTTTAAATTAAAAGCCAAAAAATACTTTTCCAACAATAACCAAAAGGAAGTTTGCTAAGTATACAAACACATATCCAGACATTTTGCTCCATTTTAGATCTCTGAAACATTAACATTAGTACTGATTCAGTGAATCAATTTGTATGAATGAGTCTTCACACTGGCTCAAGTTAATACCTTCTGTCCCCAGCCATGCCCTTATGCAAACTGCAAGGGCAGAAATTAAAGTAGTGATATCAGCAACAATAGCATTCCATAAATTAATGGGAGACAAAAGAAACTGCTGCTTCTGGGTAAGGAGGTAGTAGTTGAAGGGAATAAATTAGTTCCAATACATATTTTGAAAAACAACATGGCAAGCTTTAAATACCAAAGCCAACTTTATTTTCACAAAGCTGAGGAAGTTTCTACATAATTTTAAGAGGTAGGCCAAAGGTCTTTAAATTAACAGAAAATAAAAAAAAACAAAGGAAACTTCACAAGAAATGGTAGTCAAAATCAGTTACCATTCATAGCAGAAAAAAAACAGCTCTCATTAAATAACATTCTCCACAGGTTTCCCACCTGACAAAAAAAATACATCTACTGCACACAGGACTTAAGTTTAGCTCCTTACAGAAATGAGAAGTGCCTAAGCCTTGTATTGTGCTGAAAGGTTTTAAGTAAATAATAAATCCTTTAGGCGTGAATAGACTTTAAAAAGCTAGTTGAATTGCAATGCTTGTTTAGTAAAACTAAGTACATACTCTGTTTCTGTATCAAAATAAGTAAACAGTCCTGACAATAAGGTGATTCTCGTATCTGAAAATGTTAATCTTTCAAATTAAAAGTCACTGTACTGTCAAGTTGGCCTGCTGCTATTTAAGATTTCCAATTATTTGTACACTAAGTTGTTTGCACCCAAAGTAGCAGTGAGTTTTCACTTTTCCTGAGCACTTTAGGCACTTGGTACTATAACTGATGCATTTTTCAATTAACTGCTTTATTCTTATATAAAATGCAGTTATTATTACTGGTGATCCAACTGTGCTTTCACCCCCTTAAATTGCAATCTTCTGCATTTTTGTATATAATACAAAGAAATCACCTTCAGATTTTGGTGATCTTTTCAAAATTCGTCCTCAAGTTAGAAGTATCCAATTCCTCAAGAAGAGCATACAACATCTTCTTATAGATCAATCACCATCTTTGAGAGCACTTATTTGGAAATATCTGACAATCAAGCAAATCATCATACTTGATAAAGCTGAGCAATTTACCAGCAATATTTTATGCAGCCTAGGAATGTTTTCCAGATCCAGATCTAATGTAAATCTTAGTTGTGTTCCAAATCCACAGAGCATGTAAAGCAATTGTGCTTTTTGACAAAAAACGGCCAAGAAGTCCAAAATATATTGGAAAAAGTGGATTATACCTGAATTTCAAGGCAGTTCACCAAAGTGAATTACATAAGAAAACAGAGCCAGGAGAACTGTCATTATTTGAGTAGTTGACTTACTTATTTCTAGATTGATGTAGAAGATAAAATTAATTTTCTGGGATTTTTTGGTTTTTAAAATAGTCTTTAGCAGATGCTTACCGCCATTGCAGCATTGTCACTGCTTCTTGCAATCTCAGCTGCCTTTTCAAGTATCTGCAAAAAGATGTTTTAAATACATTAGATTAAAAAACAAACGTGACTGCATAGAAAGAATAAATATTATAGAAATGAAGCAGATAAGGAAATTTTGCTATCTTTTAGATAATTACCACACTATTACTTTGTATACACAGTGGTATAACATGGACTTCTATGCTGTGTCCCTTTTCTAATCTGCAGGGCTATGGAGATCTGGAATAGGAGAGCTCATGATTACCTCCATTTTCTTCTTCTTCACCACTCCTGGGCTAAGTAGTCTTCCCTATAGCATCATTTTCTGTTTCTGTTTGCATTTCCTCCTTATTTTTCAGTACAGCAAACCAATTCCTCAACCCTAAGTTATCCTTTGCTTCCTCATCTCTACTTCTGCTGTTTTCAAGGGCACTGCTTCCACACGGCATACCTGTTACCCACAGATCCACATGTCTAGCCCTCTATTTCAGTATGAATCCACAAACTTAGTCCTTTCACCATCCTCTCAGATTGCCCATCTGATCTCAATTAGTGTTTCCAGTTACTTCTCTAAATCTAGGATCTTCCCTAGTGTAACATCATGAACAACCAGCCTCCAACAAGAACGCATTTAATGATAAAGTGAATATTCCACCAACAAGCTCTCAGCATATACAGCAACCCTCAGGAACAAGGACTGCTAACTTTTGTTAACAGCAAAGCAACATTTCCCCAGAAGCTCAGCTCCGAGTTACTCTTGCTCCTTTTTTTCTTTTTTGGCCTTTTGAATGTTATACTTAGTTTTTGAAGTTCATGTAATAAATCATGATGGGTAGTTATGTATAGATGTAAATACAGTTCTTCAAACTATATTCTGCACACTACTGCAATGAACAAAGATGTGTTAGAATGGTTTCTGCCTAAGCTAATTAGACCAGCTGAACTGGTCAGGTAGGTGTATCTACAGTTGTCAGATGCTGCTGCTTTGAGGAACAATTCATACAATGAAATACCGATTAAGAAAGAAGTCTAAGGAACTACACCATCTCCTTTCCCTCAGAGGTCTGCCTCTCCCATCACCCAGGAATATACCACCACCCCCAGACACAGATTCAGCAAGACTTGTATTGTCTTTACTCAGGCAATATGAGAAACAACAAAAGACTACAATAATCAGAGCATAAATACCCAGCAGCTAAAATCCCTAAAAAAGGTATACTAACTTGTTTTATTTCTTTCTCTGTATGAAATGCTTATTAATATGATGTATTACATCTGCTACTTGCCTACAAAGCTTGTTTACATACTGTGTGTGAAAACATGCATAAAAAAACCACAATGTCCTAATTCTATGTTTGATGCTTGCCTCCTTGTGCTTTTTGGAGTTACTCTGATTGCAAATAAACTTTGAAAGTTTCTGCAAGTCCAGCTTTGTTCAACTGAACCACGAGCCCCTCAGTGTATCAGCATTGATCATTAACCAGCCCAGTATATGGCTCCTGCAAAACACAACAGTTTTCTTATCAATTGTCAAGGCACTTTTGCTCACTCAGCCCCAAACAGCTGTTCACTGCAAGTGGATTGATGCTATGATTGAAAAGATTCATCTATTTTTGCACATC
Source organism: Calonectris borealis (assembly GCF_964195595.1). NCBI lineage: Eukaryota > Metazoa > Chordata > Aves > Procellariiformes > Procellariidae > Calonectris > Calonectris borealis. The sequence continues at coordinate 6,641,588 of NC_134320.1, forward strand.
ATGTTTCTTAAAATAAAGATTTGGCATCTGATTCTCCACTTTCTTGGCAGAAAACAAGCAAAAACACTGGGAAAATACACCAAGCAAGTCTCATCTAGACAGTTTTGAAAAACAGATTCTCAACTGATATAACTCAAGCAACTACAATGTTATTCCTGATTCAACAGGACCTTCACCAGGAGAATCTTTCTGAGATTGGGTATCTTGCTCTCTTTCCCAAGGGAGAAATTTCAGTGTACCGACAGAAATGGAATGAATTATCAAGCAGTTTAGAGTGATACTGCAAAACAGTTTCTTAAGTCTAGGGAATTGCAAGTAGCAAAAGTTACTGGGGAAAAAAAAAAAGAACTGCTAAAAAAAAAGCACATTTTGTAGAATTCCCTCCAAGTTGAGTGCTTTCAATGAATGTTTCATTACCAGCTCTGCAGTCACTTTATAAAGTTGCTCTCGGATTTTCCTCTATCTGAGACACAGGATTTCTCAGGTATAGTTCAAGAAGGGAGCAAAACCACAAAATAAAAAAAGCCAGCAGCCAAACAAAAGTTACAAAGAATGGTGAAGACCATCAGACAATACCTTAATGTCAATACATGAGATAAAATGCTCAGGTGAATACAGACAAAAGATTTTACTAAGTTAACGTAGTGAAAACTTGTATCACAGGTACGAATAAAAGGAACAATAGAGCTAGAACAAATATGTGATTACTTAAGAAACATGCTTTTACATAACATGTCTGTAATATGCACATAAAAGCAGCTATTTTTTCTTCAGAAATTGAATACATATAGTGTAATGAGCAAAAAAACTTAAAGCATTACAAATAAACCAGTAACAAAACTGACTAAAATATGTCCAGTATGAAGAGTAAACTGGTCAACCAAAATTAAGGTGGCAATTAATCAGTACTGTTTTAGCTCTTAAGGCATTTCCAATGCTGTTTTAATACAAGAACGAGTACTGCGCCGACAAGGGGGGGAGAGGGAGGGAACCCAACCCAAAATCAAAACAAAAACAAACAAAAAATCTTATCTTGTTATTTGATTTTGTTTTGATGAACCTTAAACACAAAATCTCTCTTTGATCAAGCTGATAAAGCTTGGTGGTTTCTGTCTTTTTGTTCATGCCCCCCAAAGGTGCAAAACCCTCCAAAAAAAAAAAAAGCAATTATCTCTAAGTGGCTAATAACTTTCCCATAAACAAAATTTAGACTAATGTATGTATGAGTTAAACCTTGTTTTTTCAATGCATCATTAGCTGTCTGTTTTAACATTTATTTTATTACTTAGCTTTATTTGCCAGTTTGTGAACAACTTGCTATCTAGCATTCACATTAGACATTACCACTTGTATTCCAAATAAATACTTCCTTTCTAGACAGACATTCTTATCCATATCTGTAGAAAACTGCAGGGCAATTTAAGTGGATTTAGTTCAAGAGCAGGCCTTGAGAAATCCCTTTTACATACAGTATTAAAAGTCTATTTATCCTTAAAAGGATTTTAGCTCATAAAGGAAAGAAATGTCCCAAAGGCTGGGTAACATACATTTGTACAAAGAAATAACAGATCTTTATAGATCACAGGCAAGCACAGTTTGAAGGTTTCCAGAATGGCAGATAAGTTTAGCTTTTTGTAAGATCATTGATATTGGAAACTGATGATGCTTCTGACCCTCAAGAGACTATGTACAGAATATTTTTAAAAGTATACATCTTCAAAATATTATCTGAAGACCCTGAAGTCAGAGCACTGGCACTCTCATGCAGTGCAAGTTTAAAAAACTGCAGTATGTTAACTAAAAGGCAGGAGGTGGGGAATTCAGTGGAAAAAGGCAGTGTTGAAAGGAAAGAACAAATAGGCATTTACACATAAGCATTCATGACTGCTCTTTATGTCACAACTTACCTTATCAAAGGGAGGGTAATTAATAGGCTGTTTTGAATATTCTTGAAACCTAATGTGCAAAGCTGTTGCATTTTCAGTGTAAGGGTTAGTCTGGACAGTTCCCATTGGATTCAACATTTCTTCAAGTTCATCTGAAACATTAGACAGAACAATTAGTACTATAGGCTAGGCATGCATTAAAATTAAAAAATCTGAAAGGCAAAGACGCAATAAGAAATTTCTTACAGTGTACAATGGACAGAAGTATGTTTTGCTGCACAGTACTTCTACTACAATGCACTGCATTTCCAGCATAAACTACCCATACCTCCTACATTCACAAATGTTGTATTACCACCCAATGAGAAACTTTCCAAAATAAACAGGGAAGCTGAGATAAACCTATAAATAATAGGGAATAAAAGGGAAGCTGAGATATCCCTATACTGAATCAAATCCGAGTAAGATCTGCAGCTTCTGTAAACCAGTATACACACTGCTTCTATATCAAATAGTATGAAAAAAGAAGAGCATTTTAAGACAGGTTTCTTTCAGCACTACAGCCAAGTTGATACAGGGTTTCTCAGAATGGAACGAAGAGTGACGTGGAGATTTCAGACCCTCTTACTAGTCAATCTCAATGTCAGGGAAGGAAAACTTAAAAAAATTCTAATTTATATTTTTGCTGACACAAATATTGTCACATACAATATAGCTTATCTATTTAGTTTAGGATGCATAGCACAGCAAACCAAACGAAACCTAAACTGCATCTTAAAAACAGGTAACACTAGATATAAACATGCATCTATTTTAATGTGATTTTTCTTCCATAACAGATAAAACTTTTAGAATACTATTTCCAAACAGACTCTTGCCCTTCCTCCTTCCTGATACACAATACTTTCAGGAAAGAGATTAAGACGTTATACATTTATCCACATAAAAGATACAAGTAGTAAAGAGATTATGACAGGAGAATTGGACATGCATCTAGTAAATATTCTACTATTTGATACTACTCTTCTTTAGTCTGGTAAGTATTTAAAGTCCAAATCTTAAAAAGTTAAACTTTACCAGGAAATGATGACCAGCTGTGCAGTACCAGTTCTCCATTCTTCAACTGTCCTTTATAATCAAATACCATGGTATTTACCCAGGCTACAGGATAATGCTGTTAAGGGAAAGAATTTTTACATGGAACCTAAGATGCCAGTGAACATTCCTATGCAGCAAGCACTACAAGATAAGTAAAATTGAGAAGGTTGTTTTTTTCTTTCAGAAAAGCAGGTAAACACATGCAGAGTTTTCAGTATGTACTCCAGTACCACCCAGGACAATAAGAATTAATTTTAAGGGTGTCACTCTGCCAGTGTAAAAATGCATATTTCCCTGAATATGAGCCTTTCCCTGAATGTGAGCCTAGATGCTAATTTTTTCATCTTTTCCCAATCAGAACTCATCTAGAGTTCAGAACAAAACTGACCTTTTAAAACACAATTCTTTAACAGCCATTTGCCAACTGGCTTATAAGCAAAACTTCCATGCTTTTTTCAGTGTCTGAGAAGTATGAAAAGTTTCTTCATACCAAGATATGCAATTCTTAATACATATGCTCTTTTTAAATTTTTATTTCCATTTTGCATTCCTGAACACTAAAGTGAGGACAATGAAAGGTTTCTGAATACTCATTTCAATATAATTCAGAGGTACACTCAAGAAAAACAAATTAAATAATTACCACTTTTCCTGCCTTCCTAATGGTTTGGTATTTGGAAGGATTCATTGACTTGGTTGACTTTTTAGTTTTCATCTTATCCATCACAGCATAAACTGCAAAGCAGAGCCTTGCCATCCTTGGTAGATCGCAGACATTTATTTCAAACTCTAGTACTTCATTCCAAACGTGGTCACTTCTCCCAGATATTTCTGTGCTTACAATAGTTTTACAGAGGAGCTCTGTACCATGGAAAAGACCAGCCCTAATATGAACCTGCAATAAAGAAATGAGAAGTTTTAAGCTGGCCACAGAGCCTACAGAATTCTGCATAGAATATTGCACAGAACATACATATATTCATCTTAAAAGAAATACTGATTTTGAAGTTTTAAAATGAACCAACAATTCTCGAGAACAAAGTCTTTTTACTTTGCTATTCATGTTCCTGGCCAAATCAAAATATATTTGTTTAAATAATGTTGGCTACCAATTTTTTCAGTACTGAATTACTTATATTACCACATATGACTAATAATAACAACTCATTTGTAGTAACAAATACAATATATGTATATACAAATGCTTCTAACTTAACATACTTAACACTGAAGGAAATCACAGGAAACAAACAACTAAGCAAAATGAAAAAGGTAAGACTATTTTTCTGAATACAAATTCAAATCTCCACGTAGAACCAATTTGTGCTTCTAACGGAGAAAAGTTTTGGGTTTTTTCAGCTTAAGAAAAAATCCAGTTTTTACTTAAAACTGCTTATAAAAATGTACAGAGGGAACACTGCTCACCTTGACATCAGAAATCACCTGTAATAATAATAATAACAATGTACGTAATTCCCAGGAATTCTGTTTTGTCTTTAGCACCCAGAAACCAACAAAACCAGCTAGCTTGAATGATAAAAATAAGGAAAAGGAAAGGAGAAGGGCAAGAAGAGAAAGAAGCTGGAGTTATTGGCACTGAAACTAAACACATTACATGTCAATGCTAAGATGTGGCTCACTTCTGCATTTCTGTTTAATAACATATGTACACAGAAAACTGCATGTTTCCAAGTATCCACACTCTTGGACAGTTTCAACAAGAATGACAAGGAGGTCTTTATTTTTGTTGCCTGAGCAAACAACAAAGAGAGAAATATGTCAACTTCTTTCAGGTGACCTTTCAAAATATCAGTGTTTTGCAGGGGGTGGGGGAGTGGGGGTGGGGTGGAGATAAAAACCCACAAATTTAATCCTTTGGTCAACTCCGAAAACAAGTTCTTAATGTTACAGTTAAATAAGCAGAAGGTGATCTGATGTTTCAGGTTCCCTACGCTCCTCAAACAACCTTCCCAACAATCCCTTTAAGCTATCATATCATTTCTAAGCACTGCAAGGGAAAAGCAGAGATGTTTAAAATTTGGTACAGGTTTTAGATAAAAATAATTCACCTTTGAATTCCCAACTGACATAGACAAGATCTGTTCTGGGAGAGAGCCTATCTCTCCCTCCTTCAAAGAAACAACAGTGTGATCAACATCGAAGCAGTCCCAATCTCAATATATCTTTTTTGGCTATACCAACCGTACAGCTCAGTACCAAGTTCTCCATTCGTAAACTAGCTCAGATAAACTACTCATTGGCAAACCTTAATACAGTTTAAATGAAGTCATGCTAGCGAGCAAATCTGTCTTCCGCCCAGAATAATCCCTGGAGAAAGCATTAGTAACATCAACATATAGTCTCCAAATAACACCCATTCTGATCATTCTGGACTTCTCTGAAACAATTGCTACCACTGATCAAAAGACTGCTGTCACAGCATAGGCATGGATCCTGGAGAACAGAGTGTTATGGGTTACACTCCTCCTTGATACAAGTGCCATAGGAACACCCATTATCAAACTGACTCGTTGACTTACATATATAGAATCCCAATTTCATTTCCAAGCTTACAATCAATCACTGAAAGAAAAAGTTCAGTTTAGAAAACTACATTCACCTGAGTCCCAGCAATACTCATAAAAAACACTATTACCTATTGGCATGCACAGCTTCACCACTGTGAACTGCTGTGAGTTAAGAACAGCGACATGAACATCCATGAAACAGATGGCATGAAAGTAATCTTACTTCAGGAAATCTAAATGTTTCCATACAGACTACATGTGTGTGTACATACCTCCACATAACAATATATACAATCAAAATTCTTGTTGATTACATTTACAGGGTTTTTTTATTTCTCTGTAATTAAAGATTACAGCCTAATATTCTTCAAGAAGGAAATACTGTGGCTGATGTCAAGAACTGATTAAAATCGGCTGGCTCATAAACTTCCTGAAACAATTCACCAGATGGTCCTTTATTAATTCACTTGGAGATTCATTGTATGTTCAACTGAATTTATAATCAAGTTCCTTTGCTGATTTAAAGATATCTTATAGAAATATGATTACATCTAGTGTATTATCTACTTGTGCTTTAACACCAGCAACAGTAAATATTCTAAAATCTGCCTTTATTTTTTTTTGTTTTAAAACCAGAGGTTTAAATTCACATTTGAATATTGTTCTTTGACTTGCTATCATCTGATATTATAACTATATGCCACCACACTTCCTTGACTTTTCTTTTTCTTCATTAACATAAAAAGCATAAGCAATCAAGTAAAATTTGATAGTAACAAAGCATTGTATTGTTGGAACACATTGCTATTTTGCTTGCCTTTTGGCTAGTTCTAATTCTATGATTTCTAATCCTGTTAATATAAGGGATTGGATTCTAATTTTATTCTTTTCATTCTGACACTCCCCTTTTACTAATGAAACCGTATGTACCAATGATGCAGCCAAAGGGCAAGACAAAAAGAAAAGCAATTTCAAATGTCATGTATTTGGAAAATTAGACAGCTGAATGAAGTCACTTGTGCTCTAGGTGAAAATACTCAATCCAGCTCACATTAGTGGAGTGCTATCCATCTGACAAATGTTTTGTTTCCCACTACAAACACTGCATTTATGAACCCTGTCGGTGGTTTCGGCAAAGATGGATGAATATTGACTTGATCCAAAGCACAATGAAACTAAAAGAACAACGGCAGTAAATTAAACAGCCTTAGAATCAGGACTAGGAAACAAATACGTTCTCAATAGTGACAATGCCATAATAGTGTGGACAGACAATGCAGGGAAACATGCACAAGCTTGCAAGGTTACTGCATGCATTCTTGTCCTTTGGTAACTACACGATTTTAAAGTTTTCAAGGCTAAAAAGCATTCAAAATACTAAATATTGGTATCCACAGGCACCAATACCAAAGAATTGTCAATTTTTTCTGTTTCTCCTCAAGCTTACAATCAACGTATTTTCTTCTTCCTCTAAAAGCATACTGAAATTAACCAAAACTCACTTTCTGTAAATATGAAACACACCCCCCACCACTACCACTAAAACCCCCAAACCCTTGATAGCTATGTTGCTTCTGGAATCCACCTTCTCCTTTCTCTTCCCTTTTCCTTTAAAAACTTTAGGAGTCTACAGAATGTAGAGTTAAGAAGATATTAGAACTAGCTAAATAATGGTTTAGACAATGAAAAGGGAAACATCTGGTTTTGCAGACTTCCATTTCCACAGGCACAGTGTCTCAGGTAGTAAAACTGCAACTATAGCTCATTTAGTTATGTAGTAAAATGTAGTACTGCTGATACACAAGGAGGTTGTAACAATAGTTTTGAAAGAAAAAAATGCACCGAGTATCCTGAATAAAGCATCAGAAAAGCAAACTTCAACGGCTAATTGAATTTCTTCCTAATCTACATGACTGGCTATTTAATTTATTGATTGGCAAACAAAATAAAGGAAATGAGTGTTGTTCTACATCATAGGCAAGTGTCTTGTAAGGTCTTAAAGTAGTTGTGCAATAAATTCCCATGTGTTAACAACTTGTGGTCTGTAAAACAGTCAGTAGCCCAGTCATGTACATTTTTACAGGAAGTGATACTACAGCTTTTTTTTGTGTTCAGCATGTTTAGAAAATAAAAGACAGATTGTATAGAAGCATGCAGTCCATGCTTAGACACACATAGAATATATTCTGGATTACAAAAATACCTTATATTTCATTGAAAAATGTTTAATATTTAATCTACTTCTGTTTGTCAGATGTTTACGACAGTTTAGTTTGAGTAAGCTTATTTCACTCCAATATCAATACTTTACAGATATCATCTTAAAAGAAACAAGTACCATATGAACATTCTTGTCATACTGTCCATGATTATTGATAATGTTCTAATGCACATATCCAACTTCAGACAATAAAGCAATACTTTAGAAATAAAGATTTTAACCAATACTAGCAATATAACTGGGAATAACTAAAAATGCTTACACTTTTGCTGAATTGAAATCTGTATGATTTTGAGTTCACTAAACATTGAAAATCATTAAAATTATGAACGTCTTCTGATACTAGGCATAGTTACTTACTTTGGCATTTTCTTCTGTATTTAGTTTATTACCCTTCAACAGAATAATCTTGAAGGGGTTGGAAATATCCCATACACTCTGAGAAGGGAAACAAAGATACAAGTTCATTCTTAATCAATGTGACATATTGAGACTTATTTTATAAGCTAAACATTTATGCAAAAGTCATAAATACAAACTAAAAAAAGATGCATTTTTAAAAATATAAATTTGAAGTCTTAAAAAATAAATTGGTTATCATGACTGCAAGAGCATACAAGATGCCCTAAAGGGGAAAAAATGCTAGAAAAAAACACGCAGCTGAAAGGGGCGTGGGGTGGGGGTGAGAAAATACATTGAGTACTACTTGCTGACAATTCAGAATAACCCTCCAAATTTTTTGTTCATTCTGAATATATACAGAGTGTGTAGTAGAGCAAAGTCTGTCCACACTTCTTAGAAGGACAGTGCGTAAATTATAACTGTGGTATAAGGCCATAAGTTTAGCAATAAAGGAAGCAGCACATTAAAAGAAAAATCAGATGTATATTATGGCAAAAGTTGCCATCATTGAAGTGGCAACACCGTGCAAGGTATCTGGGCTAACACAAGAGATCACAGATCACTACTGCCCAAGCTAGTGGAGCCTATGCATTGTGCTGAAGCTGAAGAATCCAGATTCTCTGCAGTAACTTCTCCAGTTGCTGGTAACAGATTATTACTCGCTCTTCTGGACTGTGAATAAAAGTAGAGTCGATAGCAATGGAAAGGAGACCGTGTGGGGAGAAGGAAGATGGATGAGACAAAGGAAGGCAAGAAATTTCCAAAAAGCCTCAGAGTCTGCTAGTTCTGATGTAAACCTTCTCACAAGCAACAGGGGGCTCCAAGTAGACCCAGGTGACCTATACTGGAAAACAGTAGTAGTAGCACAAATCCCAGGCACTGTGATTTATATTCCACAAGTCACTGTTCCTTTTGCATACTGGATATTCACCATATCAACTTACAGTTGTTGTTCTTGTTTTTTTTGGTGGCAGAGGAAGAGGAAGGTTGGAAGATTTTCGGTTTATGGCAGCTTCTATGGCAATCATCTCCTGCTCGCACATTTTCTTTATGGTGCAACACTCAACTAGAGTCAGCTGAGGAAGAGTCCTGTTCATCACACAGTTGCGTATATACTAAAAGCCCATGGAAAACAGTTGTTATCAGCTAGCAGACTATTTCTACGGCAACTTTCAAATCAAAGAAACAATAATATATTACAAAGATACAAAGGAAATGGTGCACATGTATTTTACAATTGGAGATATCAGGAGGAAGTATTACTGTTCAGCACAGCTGACCATCCAATAGCACAGGAAGCAAGGTCAAATTTTGGACAAGGCACTACAGAACTGTTACAATAAGTTCCAAAGAGCTTTAAGTACCTGAAACTGAATTAATGGGTGATCACCAAATACATATTCTAGCCTTCCACTAACTTGCAGCACATAGTCAGCAGGATCAACTTCCTCATCTTCTTTTCCATGGATAGTCAAACGTTTTCGGATTGCCAGCTCATTCAGCTTGATAGGATTCATGTTAGGAGACACCTGAAAACTAAATACATCCTAACAAAACACAAACAGGAATACTGAATGTCAAACTCGTCACAGTAAGACGTACGAAGCTTAAATCATAGTATACACAATAAAATAGGTAGAAATTCTTAACTGTTATAAACAGTCTATTTTAACACTTACAGTTAATCTCTACATCTTCAGTGCAATCAGAGCAATAGGCACCCTAAAAGCTGCAAAATTCCCAAACTTTTATAGTATCAGAAATACTTTTAAGAACACAGAACTTGATCTAATTGATTCAGCAGTGATTTTTTTTAAGACTTTTTTAAGATCAGGATATTGATCTAGAAGCTTGTATTTTAGAACATGAATCAGGGAGACAATAAATCATGCATACATTTCAAGGTATTCAGCAGTACTAGATCTGTTAATTCTTCTTCTTTCTGGCCACCAGCAAGTTATCCTCTTTCTAGGTACCACTGTACTCAGAAGAAAAAGAAAGCTTCAAGTAATAAAGCACAAGAAACTGTTAGTGTGATTTAGGTATAAACACACCATCTTATTTGGAGGACAGCAGAAAAGAGGGGTAGCAGCCAATACCTGTAGCATTCTGAATACAACATGGAAAGACTTTGCATTTTCAAAGAAAATTTTTAATCAAACCTTTAGAGGCGATCTACATATTTCCAAAGTATCTCTAATTTTGATGCGTTCCAAAAAGGTACAGGCAAGATGTTACTTTCTTTTTTAAATTTAAAAAAAAGATTAAATTAATTTAAAGTTCCTAATGTAAAAGGTCATCTGTGAAATCTTTCATCTCCCTTAATCTACCACATTATGCTCTGCACACGTTTATTTTCAAAGGTTGATTCAGCGAGTTCTGGTTCTTTTTTATTTTTTTGATTTACACACACACACTCCGGAAGATGTAAGCATTCTAAAAGCAGTTATTTACAAACGTGAAGTGTTGTCTGGCTTAGATTCTTTTGACTTGTACTTTATTTATACAGAAATTTACTGGTAAGAAGCCAAGCTGCCCTAATGGAAAAATCTAACTTTGTAAAGTCAGGCAAAATTAATTCTGCATTTTCTCAGTTTTTGTATGGCTCATAACAGCTTCCACCTTTCAGAAAGCTGCCAAACTGTGAAGGCTTTCTTCTGCTATCATAACTGATAGTGGGTAGACAGGGAAGGACACTTTTTCCTCCCAGGAAGCTGGTGCTCGATGATGGCTGCCTTACTTCCAAATTGTCGGTCTCCACACGTATGTCACAGAAATGGGGATCAGTCTCTTTCTCTTGCTCCAGAGACAATTAGGTAGCTTTTACAGCTCACCCACACTTTCTAGGCAAAATGTATTTTAATATTCCTTTCTCTCAATCTTGCAGCATTCTTACTGAAAGAACACAACAGTTCCCATACTTTCTGATTTAATTCTCCTGAGATGATTTTTAGTACTCAGTGCAAGAGTAAAGTCTGCAACAGAGTTTACTGCTCTAAAAAGCAGCTCAGATTAGAACTGTTATTAGCTTTGAAGGTCAGAACTGGCAGCAGAAGCATTCGAAACATTTGAAATGTCAGCAGCCTAAGCTATTGCAGTGGCAGGCAAATACATCCTGCAGCAGCATGAACTTTTGCACTGCTTTTGTACTGTTATCATATGCATATATATACAATATCTTAATCAAAAGCTGACAAACACACAGATGTTCTCACTCCTGGACAACTACAAGTCCTTTACTAAGCCAAAGAGGACTGGAAAAAGGTTTTGTCATAAAAATGCGTCCAATATCAGCTAGTGTTACTGGTGACCAAATTTAGTATTCACCTCTGTATTTAGTGTTTCCAGAGTCAGATATGATTTTACTACTTTGGATTTTTTATTTTTTAAGTTAAAAAAGATAGTATCAGAAATAATAAAGCTTTGTAAATAAAATCAGCTGAATCATTAGAAAATCAGTATCTAGCACCTAGGTCAAAATGGACACCAAATATAGCCTGATATATTTACACACTTGTGAGATTTTAAGATTTCCCATGCTGATCCCTCACTGTCATCAAAAACAACACAGTGCAAAGCTGAATAATGGGAATGCTGGACTCAAGTGGAATCATAGCAACTTCAACATCAAAAACATGAAGCTAAATCATTTTAGGTGGAAACAAAAGGGATTTTTTTTTTAAAATAAGCTATGGATTTGTTAGCTGAAACAAAAAGGTTTTTGTTTCAAAAAGACTTTCAAGTCTCAGCTAGTGTTTTATTTGTCTATATGCATGTCTGGTGTAGGGAATACTAATTCCTCTTTTTTTAAAATGTATTGCTCAATCTAATTAGCAGATCAACCCCAAAGACGTTCAACAATGAATCACACACAAAAATAAATGTGTTGAATACAGTGCCTCCCAATTCACCAGCATCCCCTGAGCCTAAAATTGAATGCTAATGAAGCAACACAGTAACAGTTAGCCAAAAAAAGTCCCAACAATGTTGAATTACGTTTTACGTTTAAACAAACGTGAAGTAATACAGAACACACAAGTTGTACATTTTGACTTTAGAAATAGAACTGTAATTTGACTTTAGAAGTTCAGTTCACAACCATAGGTTCACGTCCTCGCTTTCTTTCAAGAGTGAGGTGGATCCCTTGTTTCAAGGATCACGGTGAAAGAATTTGCGTTTTAAAGCAAACGCCATAACATTAGTATTCTATTTCATTTACATCCTTGATCAATCACATGCTAATTCAGAACAGGATCAAGAACAGTGCATTAAATGTGATGAACAACCATTCCTACCTGGCAGTTATCAAAATGAACAGCCACTACAAGATTTCCACTATAGAGCTTATCTTGGAAGCTCTCTGGGATAACAGGTTCCTGTTCTGGTGGGTAAGTGTGCTTTAACCAGTCCATCCAGGAGAGACCCACAAGCGACTGAATCTTCTCCTCACTGATTCTCCGCATTTTAGCTCGGAAGTCATTCACTTCAGGATCTTGTAAGGCATCAAACTCATGGAGACCTGAAAGAATTGAAGCAAGCAGAAGGATACATACCTGCACAAATACTGCTCATCTATTTATCAACCCACTCAAACCTTTATTATCTTTAAGTTAAGGTTACATAAGCAGTTTCCTTCAGACATCCCACCCAAAATGGGTGCTCAAAAGTGAGTTGGATTCTACCTTGTCCTGTACATCAGTGGACTTCCAAAGTTACTTGCACAATTCCCATGCAACATGGCATGAGAGTTTAGTTTAAACAGCAAGAACCAATGCCTCTCTTAGGTACTATTAAATGGAAAATCCAACCTCACTCTGAGTTCAAGATAGTTTGGAAAGTTTTAAGTCTCTCCTCACAAGAGAAAATGCAAAGAAAGCACAGCAAATGCATCATAAAGACCATAGAGGGGAAGAAGTGTTTGCAAACTAATTTTTTTTTTAATCCCACAGAAAGATTACATCATCTTTTAATTTTGTTTAAAAGTCAAAAAAGGAGGATAGTGGGACTGTAAATATATAAATTTTCTCCTTGTGATCTTCTACTCAAGTCAAAATGACAGGACTGAAATTTCAACCAATCCAAGACCAGTAAAGTTCCTTTTCCAAAATATGTAAAGAGAGAATACACAGTGGAGAGTCCACATAGCTGTGATTCTTCGATACTTCAGGAAGTATAGGGCTTGCAAGTGTTTGTTTCTTCCTTTTCTCCCAAACTTTGAAAGACACTGTCCAAATTACACAAAGCACTGAACACCTTTTGAGAACAAAACACTTAAGTTTAGAAGCTTAGACAGGAAAACATTTTTTCCAAGGCTAAGGTACAGAATAGGGGCTGCATAAGGAAGGATCTTGTACGGCTATAATAAGCAAAATATTCAATCAAAGAATGTGAATCTCTCAGAATCTGTCAGAATATGTCTGAATAGTTAAACTGGCTAACCGTTTCCATTGTCAGTTTTAACAAATAGGCAGACAGTGTGCTGCTGAAATCTAAACAAAACCTGCAGTCTTTATAAAAGAGCTAACAATGGTTCATTGTTTTAAAACATGAGGTATGACCTCACACGACCCTGTCAATCTTGATTGTATAACCAAGCAGAGTAGATTTAAAAGCTGAAAATTCTGAAATAACATCAAGAACAAGTTACTGTGCAACCTTTAAAAATAGCTTTTCATTGTTTGCTGAAAATCAGTGCCACAATTGAGAGCAAAAACAAGAATCATATTGTTAACCAACTCAGAAACCATGTATAACAAAACCATAATAATTTTTAGTTCCTTCTGTGTATCCAGTTTGCTGTTAGGCTATTTATGATAACACTTTTCAGGTATTATTATTACCTTCACTTATTTCCTTCACTAATAGTATTATAGATTTCCCCCCCCATCTAGTAAGATAAAATTTGCTCTTGATTGATGTAGTAATACAATACAGTGCCAAAATACAATACAGAAAGTAGCTTTCATCAACTTTCAAATGTTTCTTCTTGAGTGTTTAAATTCTTTTAAACTATATCAATATTAGTTTGAGAAAGGGAAATTCTGTCAGGGACAAAAAGAGAAGTGAAATACTTCACTTTAAATTTTTCCACTGTTACCTGCCCAATTAAGACCCTCATACAAAACAAAGTTTACCCTCATTAAAAAAAAAAAAAAGTAAATGTAATTACCTTTGCCTATAAGCACACCTATTTTGGAATCCAACTTTTCTCCTGGATCACAATTCCTTGTCACTAGTTTAAGAACAGGAAGAAAGGGTCTAACATCACAAAGTCTCCGTGTTTCATCCTCTAATTCTTCATGTACAGCAGTCTGATTCACACACGAGAACATGTAAGAGTCAATCTCCATGAGGAGATGAAAGAGTGGATAGGCATGTGCCTGCTTCCATAACAGCTGCAAAGAAAATAAATAAATAAAGCAAAACAAGAAAGCGTGGACATATCTTATGACACTGAAGGTAACTTCCATTTATGTTCCCAAAAGAACGTAAGAGTAACATGTTTACTAACTTGGTTCATTTTTACCCTATATATCATTATATATTTACTCTGTCTTGTTTGTAGTCTCTATCTTGATGTTATTTTTAAGTAGAAATTTGTGTGCATAAATATCCCAGGGGTAAAAAACACACAGGGACAAGTACTACGAGGTGATGAGAGAAGGACAGCACCTCATCCTGACACTTATCCTGGGATTGACCCAACACAGTCCTATTTGCAGTAAAGTTGCAGGACCGCGGCTGTCACTACAGTAACAAAGCACTTACTGATTTTGGAGGCATATGTTCTTGACACTGACCAGCAAACTGTCACTCTCCTCCATCCATTCCTATAGCTTCCCATCAAAATCCTTCTCCCTCAAGACACATCTATACTTTCTTTTTCCAATAATTATTGTAATATATAGACAATAAGTTCCCACTATGGAACTAATTCCTGAATAAAAAATTCCCTGTTGTCTGGAGAAGCTTAAAGTAAATTTATTTGTAAATTACTGGCAGGCCACTGAGACATGCAAGTCGCCCACAGAACACTACATAATGCTTTACTGAACTGAATACTTAAGTAGCAGATTACACCTTAAGTAACACCAATGCATCAAATATATCAAATCCTTAGCAGAAATCAAAATTGGAAGTAAAAAGAGCTCTCCCGACCGAAATACTATTCAGATCTTTATCTGTAAGAATATTTTTGTCCTAATTTTAAAAGTTTACATTTTATGGATTTGTTTCTGAAGCTTATTTTGAAACAGGAACTGCAGGATCAGTAATGCAATGGCAAAAACCTCTGTTGAAAAACCTCTTCTCAAACAATTGAAGCTGAACTGAATTCCTTTTGCCGAACTGAACATACCTGCATCTGTTTCATAGATTTGTACAATGAATTCTGCCTTCCAGAAATGTATTCCAGTATATTTCACCTAGCTGAGCACAAGGTGAATCCAGCAGCTACCTTTGGCGTAGAGCAAAAATTCCAACTTCAAAGGTAGCAAAACACTAAATCTATGATTGCCTCTGTTCTTCTCCAATAGCTAATTATATTGATTAAAAATCTGTACCTTCCCCCCACCCCCGCCTCCTGAGTTGTCTAACTTCAATTTCCAGCTACTGGTACTCCTCATGTCCCTTAACGATTGTAAAATTTAAAAAGCCATGAAGTCCCTGAAACTGACTTCCACTGAAAGCAGCCATTTGCCATCACCCATAGTACTGGCCTGGTAGAATTATAAAGTCTGCAGAAACGAAAACTTCTTCAGCCCTCAAAAATTGGCTATTTTTCCTCTGTTCTCAACAAACTAAACCGGACGGCTTAGTTCAAGACCCTTATTGTCACTCACACACTTGTTTTTTAAATTGTTTATCAGTTGAAATCACTATCAGCTATTCCATTATCTTACCCACCAACTAACTTGTAGTTGCCCAGGTTACCCTTTTACTAGAACAACAATGACATTTTTCCAGTCTGAATTACTTCAAGTATTTGAGTATAGCACAAAACTTATTTCTTGGATCATTTCAATTTCTAGTGGCACTCTCATTTCTTCTGAAATACTACGTGATCCATTGCATATAAGAAAAAAAACACTTCAGTGTCTAGAAAGTTTCAAATTAGGAGTACAATAAATTATATGAAGCTACTACTGATACAAAAAAATAATTTCTATAAAGAAGTGAATACCGTCAGACTGAATAGGAATGAAAAACAATGTACTTATTTACCAGGCAATGCAATGGAATGAGAAATCACACTTCTTCATTTTCCTTTAGAATTTTATTATACTTAAGGAGCAGATTACTTGGTGTTGTAATTCACTCCCTACCTAATTCCAGAGTAACTTGTCTAAATGCCCTCACACGGCCATTATCTGATGAAAGGTCAGTAGATTATTCTTTAATATCTGTGAGTATTTCCTTACATGCTCCCCTTCCTTAGCTTTATGTATTCCCTCACTTTTTAAGTGATGCCCTGACAAGGCACTTGTACACAACTTTTAAGAAGTGGCATACATAGTTTTTAAAGCGTCCACCTTTGGTGTCAATCAAAAGAAGCAGGAGCACAATCTTTGACTTCTATATTAAAAATCAAATTAGACACAGCATCTCCTGTTTCCACACTAATCAGAGAAATGTTAAATAAATATACAATGTATTACCAACGTGTTAAAAAAAGGTTTAGATGTAGCAATACAGTATTAACATAGAGCTATTAGAATAATCTCTGCTGAAGCGTAACCACCAGCAAGAAGTAATTTCTCCGAACCTTGGCATTTGCCCAAAAATATTCCAAACCCCCAGACGCTTATACATCTTTATTAATCAATCTGCTATGCACGCAGCTTCAATACATTATTTTTTATGCCTATTCAAATTCATTACTTGATTTGCCAAAAGGCACATAAAAATAAGAAACAGCACTCATTCCAAATACAAGTTAACTTTTCAGTTAATTGACCATTTGGTATTACCTGTTTAATATGAGATATGGTGGCATCTCGAGGGACATCCAGGTTGATGTAGATTCCAGTAGGCAACAGGAAGTCCACAGATATTGAGCCATCAGCACCAATCTGTGAATCCACTGCCCAGATGTCAAGGCTGTCTGTCACGGCAGGAGGCATTATGGAATCTCAATAATATCATAACCACATGGCCTTAGGAAAAAAAAAAAATTCAGTATACGTAACCTTCTATAATTAGACACACATTTTAAAGGCTTTGGAAAGTTTACATAAGCCTGCTTGTACAGCTCAGCTTGCAAGTCTGGGGTCTCAAATGCCAGTATTGCAAACACATAAGCATAGTTTTACTCATTAATTCCATTTAGTATAATAATGGTAAATTTAGTATAATGCCTGGTAAAGCACTATTGTTGAGATGTTTATATCATTAAGACAAAGTAATAAGAGAAAAAACTAACCAATTAGAAGTTAGCTAAAACAAAGTTAGAAATTCACTTTACATTTTCTCTAAAACTATTTACCTGCATAAAATACAATCAAAGCAAACTTCTTGGACAAAGCATGGCAATATTCAGTATGAAAACACATGATCAATTTTGTAATTTTGTTTTTGCAAATTTCCTGTTAGTTGTCCACAAATGTGGCCCAAGGGACATATTCAACTTGAAAGTCTATATTAATAGCAGGAAAATCATCTTCAACACTATTAGAAAGTGACATTTTCCTCTAAAGACATTTATCTCAATTTACTCTCACGCTTAAAGAAACATCATCTCCTATGAATTCAACCCACTGTGTAAACTACATCCACTGCAGGGTAGGGGGAAACCCTGCGTGTGATCTACTTCAACTCACTACACTGGCTTCTTGATTACTTGTCCTTCATATTTTGAGACATTTTATTTACTCTTACTGCTACCACTAGTTTTTCTGACCTTCCAAGCCTTATCTTTTGATCACCACTCTCTAAAGATGTGTTTTCCCTTTGATCACTATTCACTGAAGTATTTACCTTGCTCTTTATCCAGACAAGGCTCTTCAGCTGACAAAGGGATGGGAAGTGTTGCAAAAGGCTATTGTAAAGCACTTCTCCACTAAAGACAAGTTACCCCTACACCCTTCTAATTCTTGTGGGACATCGCGAGATGTGGGAAATCACCATTTGTAAAAAATAAGCAACTCCAAAAAAAAGTGCAACTCCACTACTATTGCAGCTTTCCACTACTTTTATCACTCCTTCCCTTCTCTTCTAGATCCCTTCCCTGCTCTGAAATCAGGTTCTGCTTAACTGAAGGTATTTCCCCTACTACAGCACCAGCAGAAAAAGCAGGATGTAACCAATACACTGGGCTGCTGTTCTTTACATATCGCTGAGTACATTCAAACAACCTCATTGGCAAATGGAAAAAAAAAAAAAAAATTTAGCACAACAGCCTTCTGAAATCCAATCACCACTACATTGCTAAAAAGCTTGTTTGACACACAATATTTTCCCCTTTGATAAGACACTAGGCAAAATCCATTATCAAAAGGTAATCCTTTCTACAGGTGCTAAACCTCCAAAGGTATACCTAGGTACAGTACAAGATTGCTTAAATTGGTCATGCCATAGAATTACAGATAATTACCGTGCTGTGCAAACATTCCAAATGTATATGCATTTATGAACACAGCTTTTCAATCCCAAAGCACTTTATTGCTATTTTTCCCCCAAAAACAAGCAACCAGGAAATCTTTTTATAACGCATTATAGTTGAACCCGCCACAAAACTCCAGGAGACCAACTGCATTATAACAAAGGTGTTTCGTTCCCCTCCCTCTCCAGCTTATCTTTTTTCTTTATAAAACAGCTTAGTTTGGTAAAAGTCACACCACCAGCTACTAAATCCAGACTTTATGATATGCAGGAGTTAATGCTTCATTTATAGCAAGTTAAATTTGTTTGATATTCCTATTTCAGAAATACAACTCTTTAAAATTGGTAGGCTTTTAAACCAAACAATTCATTGTCATATGCATCATCGTCCTTAACTGACAACAGAAATACAAGTGGTACTTCAGAAAGTCTCTTTGTAATCCTTTGCTTTATACAGACAGCTTGCAATGAAATAAATAAATAAGCAAGCAAGCATAGGGGAAAGCTGAATGTGCCTACAATGGCTAATAGAATATGCCAGCAACACAAAAATCAACTACTACAGAAGCTTATTTTTTTATGGACAAACAAGCTATTAATATTTTGTACATATTACGAAAGGCTGTTCAGTGCTAACTTTTACTGATCATCACTGGTAAACAAATAGTACCATTTAAATCATCACTAAAATATTCACAGTCCACCCCTGCCTCATTCCTTAGTATTGGTTTCTATCCCTCCAGCTACCGCAAATATATAAATGGCTCATCTAACATTTGGAAACATTCAGGCGATTAAAATCTCCAGCAGAGAAAGGGGGTTCGCTAGAAAGAACTGAAGTCTCCTAAAGCTTACCAGTCACCAGTGGAATGGCAAGCCCAAAACCTTCATGGAGCCCAGGTAAATACTCAGAAAGCAGCTATTTGGTACCGCAGCTGTGCTACTATCAGCTTGCCAGTTCAAAGCTGCCTTAGATACGAGACAAGACACTTAAGCCTCACCTCTAACTGCCATGTAAATACACTGCGTAATGAGGACCGAATAATTTCAAAACCTTTCCATTCAGCCTTCGCAAAGTTGTGAGGACCCACGCAAGCACGGCTGCTGCCAACATATCTTGTTATCACATTAAATATGAGGATCACGTAATATTTTGCTTGTACTAGATAAAAATATAGCAGAATTTTCATTAACCACAAACAAAAAAACCTCTTAATTTCAGAAAGCAAAAGGAAAGGAAAATATTTTTCCTCATTAGAAGCAACAATTAGGGAGCTCCTATCATCACCATTATCAAATAACAGTTTATCATCATCAGGTCCTCATTCCTCAAATAAATCCACTACACTGCATCAGACTGAATCAAAACAAAAAGAACTGGGGGTGGGGTTGTAGGCCTGATGACAATAAACAAATCAGGTATGAAAATATTTTATCTTAATTACCAGATCTTTACAAATCCATCCCTTCATTCATCAATGAGTTTGCATGGTGCGTGATCTCTTAAATTATCTAAAGGAAGGAAATAAAATTTAAGCCCACCATGCAACACAGACCATACTATTAAAATAACACATCATCTACCCAGAAAATCTTGAGAAAATGCATAGTTCCTCATTAGCAATCAGTATATCTTTAACAAGATACTATTTAAATGGGATATTACTTCTTTTCTCCCATCCAGCTACTTCTACCGATAAAATCTTGGCTGCAATTTTGTTGTAACTGAAATAGCAGACATAGAAATATCATTTGAATAATGTAAAACTAAGGATTTTTCATACTTGGATGCACACACAGTCTATTTTCACTTATCTTCTGTGGTCATCATGGTAAAATAAAGTGGTATCGCCATTATAAAGCATTACTTTAACAGGTACAGCAGCAAGGAAAACATTAATCTGTTCTATGTAGTTATTTCGTTCATAATTTCTATTTTAATTCAGCATAAGATCTTTTCTATTGTCAGCTTGTTTCGGATGTTTTTCCACATTTGCAATTGTTGAAACCACTTTAGTGCATCAACAAGAGTTTAAAATGTTCAAAGAAGCAAGACTTAAAAATGCTGCTACATACCCTATAACCTAGACACCACAATGCACAAAGTTATAACGTTCTTGTAAGATACTTGTTTATAATTATGGACTTCCAACACAGACATCAATATCTTTTAAAATCCCATTTACATTTTCAATTAAAAAGAGAAGAGCAATAATCACGCCAACTTGAACATGCTAGGAAGCTATTCTTGCTTTCAGGCACTTACTTAATATTTCCTTCCTCAAGGAAACAGGTTAGTGTCTTTCACAGTCAGCACCCAGATTCCACCAGTAGCTGACATCACAGGGGTCAAGAAAGAACAAGTACTTATACTGAGAATAACACTAATTGCCAACATAAGATGGCTGTGAGAATGAGTCACGGGCCAAACTGTAAAATGTGTGGTGGCACTAGTGACTGATGAACAATATCACATCTAGTAACCGAAACAAAGGCAGAAAGCCATCTGGATTGGGAGCAGTAACACAAGAGACATTTTAAACAACTTCCAGCTAAAGGAAAAAAACAACAATGAAAATAATAAAAAGCTATTTCAGGCTGTTAACCTCATAGCTATTCTTGCCTACTGTCACGGTAAAAACAACTTCTCATACAAGAGAAAGAAGTAATTAAAACAGTACTTAATCTTGGCTACTCAAGTATCTAATCAATGATTATTTGAATTTAATAGCAGTAAGGCCCAATACTAAATGCTTTTTTAAGTCACAGGTACATAGTATTGATAGACAACATACAAGCCTTCCCATGCAAAGTGTAAATTCGCTCTAAACTTTGACTTACACATTTCAGATTCGTGTATATGTGTGTGTGTGTATATATACACACACGTATACACATACACACTCTTAATCTCAAAACCGCTCAATTTGTATTTTAATAGACCAGCAGTTCTGAAAGAGCTGCTTAGACTAATGGAAAGAAATGGAACACAGATTAGTAGAACATCTACAGAATGAGAAAAAGAGAAAGAAAATTTAAACACTCATCTTTGCATTTACTTATTTAACGTACACAAACAAGAATCCCTACCACAAGGTTTCTCAAACCAAGACAACTGCCTGCAATTTTTCTATCTATAAATCTGTACATCTGGTATGTGCACCAAGCATTAAGACTGAAGTAGAACAACTATCACTACAGGCCGTCAACATCTAGATTGTAAGCCTCCACACTATGCCGTAATACATTTTTCATAATACACTCCAAGCGAAGCTGTGCAATACAATGCCATGCTCACTGATAACTCGAGGGAAACGCCTGCATCTTCCCTTTTGCTCCCCAGTTCTGCTCCCCTGCCTTGCACCCGCTTCAGCACACGTCAAGTCTCCTCATGAACCGTTTCAGCTTATCATCCAGGTGAAATCAATGAGTAATTTTCCTTCACATTATCTAGTTGAATCAAGTCACAGAGGGATCGAAAGAGTGCCAGAGCCTCTGAAAGGAGAAGAATGGAAGCAGGATCTTCTCATTTCATCATCAGCAAGCCTCCAGATTGTGTCATACCACTTCAGGTAACTACGGCCTCAAGATGCAGTTTTACAACTGGCTAAAACTAATAGAAGATCATACTGCCCTTCCTGTCAGAGCACCGATCCAGCCGGGATTTTAGGTATTCCTCTTCTTAAAAAAGTTAGTTTTCACTCAAAACAGCTTTCTAAGCAGGCACACTGCATGAACACAGAAAGAAGGTGGTGGTAACACTTAGCTGGGAACAGGGCAGGACCATCCCTTCAGACAGCAGCCCATATTTTAGGCAATTTAAGCAACACATGAAATAACACTTTCATTGCTTTCAACAGGGAGAAAGAATTCCCAAATAAAAATCAATTAAAATTCTAAATGCCTAAAGCAAAATGAATACTTCACATTAACACAGTTCCAGCTAGGTAAAAGGGGAGGGAGCAATTTAATGAACCATACAGTAAGTTACGTAGATTTTTATCACTGATGTCTTCCACAAACATTCAGTTGTCTTGACACTGCCTCACCAACAGACCAGACTGTCTGTTGGTGACTGCCTATTTCACCATAGAAGCAATGTAAGCTTTTTTTTTTCCTTCATTACGGATTCCTGCAGAGGGTGAGAATTTCCTCTGTGAAATCAATGTGAAAGTTACAGAATTTAATTTTCTGTCTTTCCTCTGTGTTGTGACCTTGACCACAAGATAATCAGACATTTTAAGCAGGAGAGACCAGCCAACAGACCACAGTCCCTGAACGGCTATTGAGAACAGCTATGTGTTCCCAGGCACAGGGTTCTTCGTTGTTGTTCTTGTTTTGTTGTGGGGTTTGTGGGTGGGTGTTTAGTTTTGTTTTTTAAAGGACTTACCCTCTCTAGGCAGACAGAAGAATTTGCTCTAGTGCTAACAGCCTTATTCCAGAAGCCAAGAGACCTTGTAGCTTCCCCCCACCCCCCAACAAAAGTATATCTCATCATCTTCAGTGGTCACCAAAGAGACCACTAGGAAAGGAAAAAAACAAACAAACTAACAAAAAGGTCTACCAGAACCACACTGATTCTTCATTGATTCCTAAAAGGGTTTCAGGAAAGATGACAGTCATAAGTTAAGCTACATTTTTTTCTGTGAATTGCAGCCCACTCATTTTTTTTTTCTCTAACCAAAACATGGAACTAGAACCACGCGTGCCTGAGCTATACAGTCCAGATACAAAAGCAGTCTGTAAAAACAATGTAGGCAACACTTCCAGCAAGTGTCAGTCACCAGCAGAACCACTGGAACATTACACGATATCAATTAACAAAACCCAGGCATTCAGAACACCCTCAAGAGTTACAAGACTTATCATTGAGACTAATGGATCAGTGGTCCGAAGCTGTGGTTACAAGTTGGGCTTGTGTTCCCTTACTAAGCCATCTAATCAGAAGCTAATCTCATTTTGCTCAGAAGTGAGGCAAGACCAGTTTGTGGCAAACTCAGTTCTATCACAATTACTTAATGACAAGACAGCACTGAGAGGCCAGGACCACCCAGCTGCAAAGGCTTCACTCCACTGCTGTAAGAGTTGGTGAACTCAGTTTTACCTGCGCCGAGTAGTTAACTTCCTTATGTAAAGGAATTAAATCCAGGAGGTGCAAATATCTGACATAAAACAGTGCCGACCAAGAAGATACGGAGGACAAAGAGAAGTGCAGGAGAGATTTCATAAGGTTATCCTGAAATTAAGAACTGAACAAGAGCATGCTCAGAGAGAGTGAGCCTGAGTGGAGGCACTGCAAAAAATTAGACATGGACTAACAACGCAATGCACTTTCCTTTGAAAATAATTTATCGTATCAGCAAAAGACCTAGACATTAAAAAGTACTCACAAATCCACACGGATTGTTAACACCACCCCGTATTAATCTGTGTCAGGTAAGTTCTTCTAAAACCAACATTTTGAATAATGCACCAGTTATGAAATTTCACACTATGTCATTAAGTTAGAAATTCTCCTTTACTTGTGAACTCACCACAAATCCTCTAACACTCATCCTTTGAGGTGTATTTTTCTGTTATTAAAAGAACACCAATGTAAAATCCAATGCAACATTCAATCTATTATCTTGAAGAATAATCAAAAAGAATACTAACAAAAGACAAGTACAAGAAGCTGCAAGGAAGCTGATAAATATAAACACCCACATAACACAGTATTAGAGGAAAATTCTGATGCTGTGTTATCTCTCATAACATTTATTCTTCTGGGCTGCCTCATAGCACCAAGAAAATCTAGTCTTCAGACAATTCTTTAGAAGGATATTGTACATCTGAAATAATGTCACCTATCCCTGAAACGTGATCACAGTTCTCTCAGGATGAAATAAGTACGCTATCCCAAATAGATGGCAAAAAGTTTGGGGGGAAGGGAGAAGAAATCACTCATGTACGAAAAAGTCTGTTTCCTTAAGAAATAGGGAAACCTCTTTCAAACAAGAGCACATTTTAAGGGCACATAAGTATCTACAGCTGTTCCGGTTAAATACAAACCTGGATTTATTTTTCTTTTCACTAAAAACATTAATATTTACATAAAGGACAAATATCAGAAACTAGCTTGTTTTGATTATGCAAAAGCTAAGAGTGCTCTGCTTATCCAGATTTTTGCTTTATATAGTAAGTTATTACAACTGTTAAGCACCACATTCAAGATGATCAGCACTGTGATCAATACAGCTTTTTATCTACTGCTTGCTCTGTCATGTGGCAGTCAAGGGGCTAAAAAAAGTCTTGCAGCAGTGAAAGCAGTTGAAAAGGGCCACCCTATCCAGACACACAAGAACAGTGTTTAAACAATATCTTACTGTCCAGAACAGAATAGATGACAATCTGACCACAGTAATTTTCTAGGAAACAGCAGCACCATATCACGTAGTCTAAGTAGGAGAAACACTAAGCACTTACACAGTATAATCATTGTAATCGTTTTTCTAACTACATAAACATCTAGTACTATAAAAAGATGAGCAAGCTATAAAGGAAATATTTGAGAACAAATAAGGGAAAAGAATCTAGCAGCAAAGATGGAAAAGCAGTCAGAATATGCAGGAAAGTTTATGTCCTACAAAACTTAGGAGGCTTTAAAAAAAAAAAAATTAAAGGAAAAATTCCTCCTCCTTTATATTTGAAAGAATTCTGATTTCTTCTGAAGACTCTGAAGAGTTCATGGCTCTGTAGAACAACATTCTCTTCTATTCCTAAAATTGTAACAAATTCACAGCTGCTGCCACAGCCTAGAAGCTTACAGGTCCAAGATGACTGTTCTGCAGTCACTACACTGGCAGCAGTTTCAGTGTTGCATGGGACTCCTGTTTTGCTGACTTCCGCTGTATTTATACTGACTATAACAGGATCACCTCAGACACTAGCTTGACTCTCATAAGCCACTTTGTTTCCTGCATGCAGTTTCACCTTATCTGTAGCTCACTTTGAGGGCAGTCTGTTATGCTTTTCCCCTTTCTTGGCTGTCCCCCACCTCCCTAGCTACACAACGGAAAAACAATACGAACAAACATTACTAGTTTTCCATCAACTCAGGGAACAACCTGCCTCACCCTGTGACAAGCAGGCACCATATCTGAAGCAAGGGTGGGGTGAGAATACTGTCGTTACCCTCCAGCAGTAGTCACAGAGATTAAATTAGGTGTAATGTGGAATTGCAACCTTTTGTTTAAAGGTTTAATGTGACAGGAGAAAGCACCTATGCTAAGCAACGCATGTACTACTAAGAACTGTATTTTCTGTTAGACCTCACAGTTCACACAGGATCAATAGTGACCCTCTTTTAAAGATGGGATCTAATGCACTGACAAAGTTTATTCTGTATGTTATTTCATACCATGCCAATGAAATTCCTGTTTTGCCCTAAAGAGTGAACCCACTCAAGGTTCTGGCCTTCAACAACTGCATAAGTGAATTTCAATCTAAAATGCTTACCAATTTCGTAAGTAAATACAAACAACTTGATTATAAAAACAAATGCCTAAAGCAGCAAAGCTAAGATTTTTCCACTCCAGGAATGTCATGGTTATCTATCTACAATAGCAAAGATTTTAAGAATTCAAGACATCTACTGTGTAGCCTGGGAAGTTATTTTTAAAGATCATGTGGTACTATAAATATTTCCCAGCAGTTTAGTTCAACTGCCACGTGAGCTGGCCCTGTGGAATGGAAAATTAAGTGTCCATTTAGTCAGGATTCCTCCAAAAATCAGAATAAAAATATCACCAGTTTTCTAAAAATATCTATGTACAGAAAACATGAAAGGCCTTATTTAAATGTCATTCCCGCACAGTGCTCAGACTAGTACCAAAAGCGGTCTCTCAGCTATTCAAATCTAGATTCTCTCATTCTCCTCATGAAATATAACTAATTTTCCATAAACAAATAGAATTTAATTAGTTTTTTTAACAGTCCCTAATTATTTTGCCTGTTCATCTTTTGTAGCTTTATTCCTCTGCTGTACCCATAGCATTATGCACGAAGTTCTAAAAACTGAAGCCAGGATTTTAAAACCACAATGGATGGAGTTTCTACTTTGGTATTAATGCCTCTAAAAGTGGCCCAGTTTTCAAGAAGTGCTGAGCACCTGAATTTGCAATTGACTTCAACAGGACTTAG
Organism: Calonectris borealis; assembly: GCF_964195595.1. Taxonomy (NCBI): domain Eukaryota; kingdom Metazoa; phylum Chordata; class Aves; order Procellariiformes; family Procellariidae; genus Calonectris; species Calonectris borealis. The sequence continues at coordinate 6,668,503 of NC_134320.1, forward strand.
ATATGAAAAAAAAATGCAAACATGTTAACTGATTTCAAATTAAAATTTAATTTACTTTTAAGCAACTTGATTTGAACAGATGTTTAGATTAGATTACCTCTGGTCATCCCTTCTTATGGAAAGTATTCTATGATTCAGTGAAAGTGTAATTTTAAAACTAGCTGTAAATTAAATTATTCTCTTCAGAAAATCTTTCCTGCAAAACAAGTCTACAGGTAGGCAACAACACTATTAAAATGGTATTCCAGACTCGGAAGACTTATCAGAACTGGTTTGAACAATGAAGATTGGAGGAAATTCTTACTCCTCATTACTTTATACTCAGGCAAGTAAACACAGTTCCTCCTCCCTCCAAAGATTATTCATGAGGAACCAAACGAATAAAACTGAAGTCCCAGGCTTCTGATAGACTTCAGACAATTCATAGGCAGCACATCATTTATAATGAACACAAAAGTAACATAACAGCTTCTCACAGCTAATTCATTACTATCCTTTGCTCTATCTTGAAATCACTATATAGATACATTAAAAAAAAATATATATATAAAAAAATAATGAGTTTCAGGCCATCTTTTTGTATTGCACAGTTAAAGTGAGTTGCAGGACGAAGAAAAACTCCTTTCGCATTTAAATACTACTGTCTGAAATTGTCTTTAGAAGCATTTGATCACTCGATCACACTGAAGCTGGGGCCACTATAAGAAAAAATCCCCCTGCAGCTCACTGGAATCCAGTTCTGCATGGTCAAGATGGGAGGGAAATGGAAGAAAACAGCTGACTAGAAAAGCACTGGCATAAGTAACAGTTAAGTTGACACCTTGACCCACAGAGCCAAGGAGACAAGAAGGAGAAAAGCTCAAATGAAGCAAAAAGCCCAGTCAAATAATTCAGTGTTATATGTATAACTGGGCTGTGAGAGCGTATCTGGTACATTCACCTTTAGGAAAATTTGTGAACAGCTCTCTTAGAGATTTTTAGTAAGTTTTGAATAGCAGCAGAGAGAATAGGACCTGACATGAAGACCAATGAATTCTGTATAGCATGCTCCACGGTAGTAAGATGAGACTAAAGATTTGGGAGAAGATTAGACCTGGTTAGTTCACAACCTAGATAATTCACTTTTGATAATCCAGATCACTGTAGATATTTTATGTACTAGGGGAAGGCTAGCAGGAAATGTTAGGATATGTTGAGTTCTAATATTAAAAAAAGATTCTACTAAACATTTAAATCATGGGATGCTCACATGGATATTTATTAAAAAAAAAAAATCAAGGTTAACAAAAAAAGGTGAATGGAGCTAGCACAAGAGAAGAAAGAGGACTGGACACTCAGACTGAAGGGGAAAGGAGGAGAAAGAGCAGAACCTTAACCCAGAGCAAAGATGTCATTTTAACACAGGTGAGTCAGACAGTTTCCTACAAAGCTGCCTAACTGCTTGTGCCCGCAAAGTGAAGGTGTAAACAGAAGTAAGATGAGTGGTGGAGGAAGAGTGACACTTTCTTCCAGCCCCAGGGCTGGCTTGGCACTTTACAGTTCTTAAGCTCATTTTAAAAAATGTAGGTAAAACTACAGCCTAAAGGTCTGGCTTTTTAACCGCCCAAGCTATTATTCAAAAGACTATGCAACGTGTCTGTCATGAATCTGAAAAGTTGTATTAATAATCTGGAGTTGTGTTTTTATTGATTTGTTGTATTAAATAAACTGTAGGGTCCCCATCCCCCATTGCTATACAAGAACTGTACAAGAATTCTTAATAGTCTAACAAACTAGGAAATATTAAATCAGTACTAGTTCTGCTCTCTGATATTTTCTTGCCTGTTCTACCACTCAGAGTAATTACTTATTCCACTGTAAACAGGGAGGAAAGGAGGAGTAAACATTCCACTTACAAGACATTTAAATATATAAATCGTTAATATTTCCTCTCCTTTTGAATTGTACAAATGGACCTAGACTATCAAATTTTACCAGCAGCCAAGTGCTTCCTTCAGCTATTAAAATGTTATGTCTCTAAATTATGAGATAGGTGACTTTCTACTATGAAAAAAGTTCAGACCAGAAACTGAGGTTTTGCTATATATAGATACCTCTTCACACAGGGACTAAAAGATTCACTTTTCAATTATTTCTGATGTTTCAATCAAAACCTCTAGGAAAGAGGGTTATTCTCCAGCAGACAGATTGTATGCATCTAGAAAGAAAGGTGAAAAAGTGAAATAATTAAAAACAGTGGAAAATTAATTAGGAGTGAAATTTTCTCCTAAAAGGAAGGCACACAGACCAAAACAACAGAGCTATCACATAAGCAGACTGTGCTTAAGTCTCACATACAGAGATGCCGTGGATACTTAAAGTTAGAAAAATGTCCTTTAAGGAAGAAAAAAAAAATTTACATGCTTCATCAGACTACACATTCTTCCTGATTGGGTCAGTTTCTTACAAAGAGCAATCTGGTCTGGATCTGTGCAGTTAGTTTTCTTCCAACAACAGCTTCAACGTCACCCACTACACAGATTCAGAGGTGGCTGTTCATAGCCCTTTGTTATAAGAACAGGACTGTTCAATGCTGAACAAGCACTGAAAGAAATTCAACATTCTAATGCAAATATTTAGATGTATTTTATTCATCCTTTTCATGACACTTATTTACAAAGACAACTTGAAATGTAATGCCATTTGGTAGAAAGGAATAATCCTAAAAATCGCACACAATCAATACTTTTGTCATGAAGCTAATGGCAATAAAGCCAAAAGTCGTCCTGGCCATTCATCATAAGAACCTAAAATAATTAAGATTATCTAAGAATCACAGACTAATTTAGGTTGGAAGGGACCTCTGGGAGTCATCTGGTCCCAAGATTACTTTCAACACTGAAGTTAAAGCATGTTGCTTAGGAGTTTGCACAGTTAATTTTGAATTGGATGGAGGCTCCACAGTCTCCATGAGCAACCTGCTCCAATGCTTAACCACCCTCACAGTAGAATTTTTTTCCTTATGTTCAATTGGAATTTCTTTTGTTGCAACCTGTGCATTCTGCCATTTGCATTTCCCTCCACCTCTCAGACATCTGGCCACATCTTCTCTACAATCCTCCTTCAGGCCGTGGAAAACTCTAGTAAAGATCTTTCTCTCCTTGTCTTCTCCAAACAAAGGTCATGCACACCCCCCACCTGCTGCAGCCCCCTAATCACCTCAGCAGCAGCCCTCCGCTGGACTCTCTCCAGTTTGTGAGCATCTCTCCTTCTCGAGGGCCCAGAACGGGAGACGGTGTTCTGGATGCAGCTTCCGAGGTGCTGAGTGGAGGGGAACAATCGTTTCCCTTCCCCGGCTGGCTGCACTGCTGCTGAGGCAGCCCGGCGTGTGCTTAGTCTTCACGGCCGCAAGGGCGCATTGCTGACTCACACTCAACCTACTGACTCCCAGAAAAGCTGCTACCTTTACAGCCTTTAGCAGCCTGACTGGTGCGTGGGGTTACTTTTCCCCAGCTATGAGATTTGGCATCTGCTTTTAAGACTTCAGGAGAACTTCACCTGGCTTTTTATCTGTGAATAGACACTACTCAGACTTTATTTTAATGTTTTTAGTACTTTAATGAAGGATTCCAATTGCAAAATACTTTGTGATGAGTGAAATCTGTACAAGCGTATGCAAATGTCCAAATCAAAACAAACAAACAAAAAGGGTTCAAAAATATTTCCCCAAAAAGTACAAATTAGAATCAATTTTAGGTTATAACATCTGAATTCTCTAAGTCCCTTTAAAAAATAAAGGGGGGGGATGGGAAACACAAGTTTACTAGCTACTAAACACATGAGTGAGTTTTGTACTTGGCATAAGCCTGTATACAATGATTTAAAAATGACTAAAGCCGTCTCCAGTGGACATTTTTGATTTCATTTGTTTGGAAAGCTCAGTTTCAACTTTATTGCCCATCTGTTTCGGTAACTTGATTACCAGAGTCAAGAATTAACAAGGAGCAAATAGGTATTATTTTATTTGGATATTGTGACAGCTGCCTGTATTTCTACTGTGTTGTCTAGTAAGTTAGTAAAAGATGAATAACTTCATACAACACAGTTTCTGAAAACCTTAGAGGTCAGAATTCAAGTATCAGGTGCTACAAGAACCTTTCGCGACTATGTTTACTGGCCACTTGACACATGGCCTAGACCAGGAACTGATACAAATTTACATGTGCTGACTTAAAATTGTAGCAATTGCTTCAAGTACTTAGAGACAGGGAACTAACATACGCATCAACCTCTTTAAATCCCCGTTTAATTGAAATTTTATAATAATTTATTTCCTGCCTTTAAAAAAAAAAATTATCAATCCAGATGTGTTATTCTGCCAGTTAAAAATGCTTTGGAAAAAATACCAAGTAGGAAAAGTTTAGCTTGTCTGACTAGGTTTCACATTTTTCTACCCAAATTATGACACCATGTACACATCCCTTTTTAAAGAAGAAGCTAAGAAGAGTCATTTCCTCTTGACAATAAAGCAATATGCCAAAATATTCTTTTTGTAAACTAAAACCATTTTCCACCCCCTTTCGGTTCTAATGACCAGATATTTTTCATTCCTAACTATGCATTCCAAAGACTCCTGCAGAATTACATTCACATAGCATGAGTAAAATCGGCATCACACAGAAAATTATGCAGATTTCTCTACAAGAAATATCTTTAAACATCTTACAATTCAATGCAAACAAGGTGACAGAAAAATGATTACATTTCCCACCTCAAGCAAGTGAAGCACACAGAAATTAAGAATTATACTGTATCAGTATATAAATGCTTAGGTATCTAGTACCAAAAGGTACAATCCACAGTCCCTGAGTTAGGTAGCTAAGCTTCTTATATCATAAATGAGACACACACGTCTCAGCCTAGAATTGACAAAAGCTAGACGTTAACTAGAAACAGTGAAGAAAAGACATATCTGAGATCCATAAATTGAAGACTTATGCTAGTTTGATGGATGATGGAACTGTGATACAAGACAAATATTAAAATACAGACAACAAAAATATCGAAGTCACACAGAAAGTGCCAGGAGTGGAAAGTTACAACCAAAAAACCAACTATATTTTCAAATTCCGTGGAAGATACAGGCAGGGCTTTAACTTTTGCCAGCAAATCGGGGATTATATGTAATTACATCTACACTAGGCCACTTCCTGCTCAAAACCATACCCAGAATACACAGGAGCCAAGAGAAAAAGTCTGAAGCCCATCTGAATTTCATAAGATATAATTGCTTCCAAGATGGGAGATGCTTCATTAAGAGTCCAAAAGAGTGTCCATTACCAGCTGATCAATTGAAATGACCATGGAGTCACTGTTTGTTTTTTTTTTTAATGCATCTTTAACAAAGTTAAATACAATAATATCTTAATAACCATGCTACTGACTTTACAAGCAAAAAAAAAAAAGGACAAACGAAACAAAAAACACCAACTGAAAACTGTAATACTTACTCCAGAGAACCTGTTCCTTTTTCAGTCTGACTGTGTAGAGAAGATACTTTTATTAAACATCGCTTTCTTACTATTACCCTTGTTTTCTCAGAAGGTTCCACAAGATGACCTAAATGTGACCTAAAAAAGCAAAACACAACATAATGTAAGTAACCAAATGCGAAAATCAGCAATTTATAGTTGGTTTAATAGCTCCATAAACTTTTTGTGCAGAAATATCTAATTAACCACATATTTTCATTCTCTTCGAATACTACAGTACCATATTCACATTACACAATCCAACAGTTAAATGAATGTCAAATCCTCAAACGCTAGGTTACCAGAAAGAAAAAAGGAAAGGAAAAAATATGCAGATGCCGCGATTTATTCTAACAATATAAGTATCATAATCATGAATTACATAGTCAAAAAGATTTTTTAGCTGCTACAAATATTTTTAAATTTTTGTACACTCAGTTTGGATCAGATCAACAGACATCCATTGCAATTAAACAGAAAGGGAAATAGAGTTGCCTTCACTCTCCTAACTACATCTTCTCTTCTACACTTGGCTGTAAGCTGGTTTTTGTTTTGTTTTGTTTTAAAAGAGTGTAATGTCATCTGTAGTTCTATTGTGGAGAATTTGAGTTGATGACACAAGCCATCCCATCTTCCTATTCATATTTCAACTTGTGAAACAGCAGGAGAAACATTCAATAGGTCTCCTCTTACAAACATCCTCCATTTATCTCCTCTTACAAGACATCATCTCCATTTAACTCTACCTTGCAAACCAGGCTCTCAAAGTGAAATAAACAAAAAAATATTTAAAACCCCCTTGAGAACAAAGCAGTGCTATCAGTTTGCACTGATATTATCTACAGGTTTGTAGGCCAAGCCACAAAACACAAGGCATGTAACTACGCTCCTCCTCCCATAAACAATTCTTTTTCTAAACCACACTAAGTAGTCCACACTGTGCTTGTAGGAACTCAACACAGCACAGTGATCAGGAACGAGGGCTGTCATTCCCTCTGTCCCAAGCAGAGGGGAACCTCTCTAGCGATCAGCCTGTAGAACACTGTGAAGCAACTTCGATTTCTTCAGTGGCTTTGAGGGAAAAATAGTTGCTGCCCCGTCTGCTTAAGTCTGAAAAAATTAAGTTACTGCTCCATGCACAACCTTTTGAAAACAACCTATAGTGCATAAAGGTATGAACTAGTCCAGAAACTTCTCATGATTAAAGCCTAGGAGCCTACAGCAAGCAACAGCCAAAAAGGAAGACTAGAGAAAAATGAAGGCAGCCTTACACGATTTAGAAATTGCAGGGACAAAGGAACAGTGTGAATCTCTTATAACCAACGCTAATGTACCAGTCTGGCAGTAATGTTTTACAGCCATGTCAGTATTTGTGTTTATGGAGTCAGAAAAATCAGAATCAAAAGCTAGTGGCCAGAAGGCAGGACCTTGGGAGGGGGCATGAAATGCATCATACTATAGATACAAGATAAATAGTCATTACTTCCAGAACTTCCACCTGAGGAAGCAATCTTTCATGATCTGTGGCCCCTCAAAGGGAGGAACACAGTGTATGTCTGAAGTACCATACCCCAGGGCAGAAGCAGGATGTTATTTTAACTAAAAATTGGATATCGCGACCTTCTAGAGGTCTACTGGCTAACTAGTCATGTGATGACAAATTAGATGATGGGAGCCTAACACACCATTCTAAATTAATAGAATCATAGAATAGTTTGGGTTGGAAGGGTCCTTTAAAGGTCATCTAGTCCAACCCCCTGCCATGGGCAGGGACATCTTCAACTAGACCAGGTGGCTCAGAGCCCCAACCAACCTGACCTTGAATGTTTCCAGGGATGGGGCATCTACCACCTCTCTGGGCAACCTGTGCTCGTGTTTCACCACCCTCATTATAAAAAATTTCTTCCTTATATCTAGTCTAAATCTACCCTCTTTTAGTTTAAAACCATTCCCCCTTGTCCTGTCGCAGCAGGCCCTGCTAAAAAGTTTGTCCCCATCTTTCGTATAAGCCCCCTTTAAGTACTGAAAGGCTGCAATAAGGTCTCTCCAAAGCCTTCTCTTCTCCAGGCTGAACAACCCCAACTCTCTCAGCCTTTCTTCATAGCAGAGGTGTTCTATCCCCCTGATCATTTTCGTGGCCTCCTCTGGACCCGCTCCAACAGGTCCATGTCTGTCTTGTGCTGAGGGCTCCAGAGCTGGACGCAGCACTGCAGGTGGGGTCTCGCCAGAGCAGAGTAGAGGGGCAGAATCACCCCCCTCGACCTGCTGGCCACGCTGCTTTTGATGCAGCCCAGGATACGGTTGCCTTCTGGGCTGTGAGCGCACGTTGTCGGCCCATGTCCCGCTTTTCTTCCACCAGTACCCCCAAGTCCTTCTGGGCAGGGCTGCTCTCAATCCCTTCATCCCCCAGCCTGTATTGATACTGGGGGTTGCCTCGACCCAGGTGCAGGACCTTGCACTTGGCCTTGTTCAACCTCATGAGGTTCACATGGGCCCACTTCTCGAGCTTGTCCAGGTCCCTCTGGATGGCGTCCCGTCCCTCAGGCGTGTCGACCGCACCACTCAGCTTGGTGTCGTCTGCAAACTTGCTGAGGGTGCACTCGATCCCACTATGTCATTGATGAAGATATTAAACAGTACTGGTCCCAATATGGACCCCTGCAGGACACCACAATTCATAGGAAACCTTTCCTGGGAAACCTACCAGCACCAACATAGCAAAGAATGGTATTTTGAAATTGCATATATGCCGCTGCTGGTATATATAACATAAATTTACCCTAACAACAACAACTGCTTCCACAGAGGTTGGCAAACCCGAGAGAAGCCTCCCAAATGCAATGTGGGAATCACAGGCGAAACGCACAATACTAGTTTTCCAATATCAGCATTGATACACTGGAAAAAACTGTGACCTTAATCCTTCCCTATACCATACTATCTACCCATTTTATTAAGTTCATAACTGGGAGCAACGTGTAACACAGATGTGTTGTCAGATTTCTTGACTAAGAGTGCATTTGAAAAAAAAAAAGAAAACCAAACAAGGCTAGCACTAAAAAAAAAGAAAAATACACTTTGTGAGATAACTCAAGTACCAGAAGAGAAAGCAGGTAGTCATATTAGTGCTGCAATTTCTGCTCCGAGCCTTCTTCTGTCTTATTTTTTCCTTTCTCTTTACACCACATAATGCAAATTGTGACCTGGAACAGGAGACCGCTGCTTGGCTCCTATCATGCTTCAAATCATTCCCATCTTAGAGTCAACCTCCTGCACTGTACCCATCTCTAAGACACTGGCGAGGCAAGAAGAGCTAATGCTCCTCATGCCTTATTCAGAATTCGGTGAGAAATAAAAGCAGCGTGTATTAGCACAGTGGTCAATGCACTGGCATCCAATCTGAGTGTTAGGCACATGCATAAAGCCTAGAAAACATCTAGGGTCCATAAACTGTACACATTTAACAAGCCAGTACATTGTGAATAGCTCCTGTCACAGTTTATCAGCTCCTGCATTCTCCACAGTCTCTTGCGTGCTAGGTTTCTGCTCGCTTCCCTATAGCTCTCTGTCCTTTTTCCCCCTCTATTCTCACAGTAGTTTGCATCTCCACTGCAAGTCAGACATGACATTGACAATGGGCTTCCTGTTGGTCCTCTGCAACCAACTGTACATTGAGGATAGCTAGGGGAATGGCTAGCCCTCCAAACCTTAAAACATTTCTGATGTATACAGACAAACTACCCACTACTATATTCAAGCATTAGAAACAAATCCTTCATTACAGGATGACAGCGTGCAGCTTTATTTTTCTAGCTAACCAACCTTTCTCGTTTTTCAGACCAGTAGAACAGAGATTACCAGAGATGGTTATCAGTGTAACTGCAGATCACATCATGGTCAATCTTTCATATGCCAGTACATTTTCTATCTTCAAAGTATGAGTGGAAAATTTTTCAAAGGCTGGTGATTATATTACCTAACAGATCAAGGTACAAACTCTGCTGGCCTTTTAACTACCAAAACCAGTTAGTGACAACTCCAACTACATAAGAAACATGCAAGCATAATCTCTGGGAACAGAGCAAAGATCAGAAAGACTTGAAGCAACTGCCTCAAGCGGTGAACACAAACTGGACTCTCTGATGAGCACACACCTTTTCCCCACTGCATCTCTCCGGGGAACGTCGGAAAAATAAAACTGTCACCTGGACATTACCAGCGGGGCCTCCTTCATGCGTCTCTGTTGACTGTGAACTCAGCCAAAAACACAACACAAAATCACCTTGGGCACTTGCCCTTGGGTCCACACCCATACCACTTCTACAGAAAGTACCACCAGGGACCTAACAGAAATCCTATTCCGTTTCAGCTTGCAACTTCTGCATGAGAAGTTGTATTTTGCAAAATAATCATTTTTGTGAATCCTTTCGTTACACCTTTATTACATAGATACTGTTTTTATGCAAATCATAACTGTTTTAGAAAAAACATTAACAATCTTACAAAATAATTCAGGAATCATGAAATTGTGTGGTGGCAATCAAAATGCCTGTGACAAATACAGTAAAACATGAATGTATGACAAAAAAAAAAATTGTACCACAAGGGAAGGAAGGGGGAAAATGTGCAAGAAACTTTTGCCTACAAAAGTCCTGTGTGACATCTAATGTAAAACAGAAACAATTATAAGCCAGGGAAGTAGGCCACTCACAAAGAAAGAAAAAAGAAAAAAAAAGCAAAAAAGAAAAATTCATTCATAAGCAATATAAGATGCCACATAGAAATTACTGGGCTAATTGTGGTCCTATGGTCTTCTACTCTATAACAATTTCTAGACGCATCAGACAGGCTCCTCTGTGAATTCTGCCAGAGCACACAAAGAAACCGTTTGTTAGAGAGAATACTCCGGGTTTGCTTTAGGAGAAGGAACTCTGAGTGGGTTGAATGACATGATATAGCAGTTTCTTGAGTATCTTCCTCTCTGCATCTCCTACTCTGGAAGAATGCACTGAGGAAGGCATCAGGACCAGCACTGAGAGCACTAGCAGATGTTTTGGAGAGCGATACACAGAGAAATGTACAGCAAGGGTATTTTATAGCTTTTAGTTCACATCTTCAGCTACCTCAAAGCTGTCTCGTGCATTTCATGCTCTCAATAGCACTGAAGATCGGACAAGTGAATGTCATGCTGAATTAGCTGATGTAGCATCCACTCAGCGATGAAGAAAGTCACCATTTCACCGAGTCTGAGACAAGAAGAGGATTAACCATCAGTAAAAACACCAAATATCTTCAAATGAAACAAATACTGAGAAATATAAAGCAACGTTCTTTCCCCTCCTTCCTCAGTCCTAAGTTTGAACCATAATAGGCATAAAATTCTTCAGGAACTTTCACTATCAGTAATTAAGCCATTACAACCCAACAGTGAGAAAAAGAACTTGCAGCAGTGCACATTTGGCTAAATCACAGCACCTTCCGACTTCCATAAACTGCACATCTTAGTGCAAATGTTGAAAATGCAAGTTAAAGCCTGAAACTGAAAAAATTATTTCCTATATATTGCATAGTGTTGCATGCAGACTGATCCAAACAGTAGAAGTATACATAAGTATCATCTTAATTATGCAGTGCCCATAGTCTCTTCACCAGCAGAGATCAGTTTTGACCTTTTAAAGGTGGCACTTATTTCTGCACTAATATCAAGAGACAAAGTATTTTATTGATAATAGACAGCGTACTGTTATACACACAGCAGTGTTCTTCCTTGTGTTCTACTTTCACAGGTGTTGGTGGTTGGTCAAAAACAATAATATCCTTTAAAAAAAAAAGCCTCAACCTTTTCTGAAACGTGTTACTTTAAAATGCAGAACACAATTGCTCTATGAAACCCTCCTATCTCATACAAAATCTTTTTAACCAAAACAAAACAGGCATATAGCTACAAGCTCTCATCACGTAAAAATACCCACAGAAAATAAAAAAATAAAAACAAGCAGAGACAGAAACTGCAGAATACCAAGCTCTAAGCCAAATGAGTTGCAAAAGCAGATCTATGTCAGAACTACAAGTCAGTTTACAGCCTTTCTTTTTCTTTAAGATGGACAAAACAAAGACCATACAGCATTTTCATGAATAACTAAAAAATGTGGGTCAGTGTTATTCTTTAAGTTAAATGGGTAACAGTTAGAAACATGATTTGAAGCTAAATCCAGTCACATGTTTTCATTAAGAAGAACTCGATACCATAATTACATTTATCCAGTGGGTGATTCAGAGCAGGAGCTCTGACCTCAACTGCTATGAATCACCCTCTAAGGAAGCCATGTTCACTCTACTCAGCGAGCCGCCCTCACTAAGCTATGGCTCACCTCTGTGAAATCCCCTTCAGTGTCCAAACAGGCTTGTTTAAAAGAAATTTATACTCACACAAGCACATACTAATACGCTTTACAATAAATCAGATTTTTTTTTTTACTTGGTAACACACACTGCTGAATTCCTTTCAGTTTAGAACTGTAAGACAATACTAAAAAGATCTTTCAAATTTTCATCATCTCTTTATTTTGAAAATACTGATTTCTAACAGGGTGTTAGAGGAATTTAATTTGGGGGGAGAGGGAGAGAAGGAAATCCCTCTTTCACAGTGGTATATCCTGATGGTGCTCAGGGTTAAGTAACCCAGTAATCCTCCTACTCCCTGTAGTTTAGAACCCAATATGATTGAAGTTGTGAGGTAGATAACAATCTTTTGTCCTTACAATAAAGTCAACAAAAGAGCAAAAGACTTAAGATTCTTACTGGCACTGAAAAATGAAGGATCTTCAACTAAAGGAACAAAGAACAGATACTTCCAGATGGCAAGACATCACCTGCACGACTTAGGATCAACAAACAAAAACCTAAACAAAAATAATTTCTTTCTGTTTTCCCAGAATGATTCAACTGTTTTTCTTCTGCTCTGCCACCTTCAAAAGAAATGCCTCTGGGCAAAGCAGAAGGGGAACACATCACTGTTAATGAAGCTTAACAAAAAAAGACTCTAGTAGATGGCAAATTTTTCCTCTCTCATTCTGTTAGGCAACCAATCATTCTCCGATTTGAGAGCAATGTGCTGAAATCAAGATTAGCAAAGTCTCTGTAAGTGGGAGACCCTGCAAATGCGCTCAGCATTAGAGAGGGCTGGCTGCCAGTGCTAATAACTTACAATGACAACTGCAGAATACCAAAACATCCTAGGAGAGATTCTGGGCTGGACAATGTACTAGATCTGAGGGTACTCCGTAGTTCGAAAAGCACAAAGTTCTAGGCTGCACGTGATCATTTTATAAAAACAGCAATGTTTTTATGATTTCAGATGACTCACAAACAAGTGCTTAGATTTGCTTTATATTGATTCATAAACACGGAGTCAAATGAGTAACACTTTCCAGCTCATTTCCAGTTCCAATCCAGTTTAGGGCACAAGTGATTACCCAACTGGTTCAGTAGCTCCAAAGCTGGTGACAGAGAAATGAAAAGTTTAGATTGAACAGATTCCTCCGTGTGAAGATGTAAGTTCCCTCACCTCCTCCCAGAGCCCACATCACTTACACCTCCAGGCCAGCGCTGCAGCTTTTCTAAATCTTGTTCACTAAATCTGGCTTACAGAAGTGAAGAATTAGAAGCCGTGGTCACAGAGCAGTGCTCCTCTTCCAAGAAACCCATACCTATATGCGCATGCACATGCATACACACACAGTGTGAAGCTCAAAGGCTTAAGCCTGAGCTAACTTAACCACTGAGCAGTAGTTTAGGCAGGTGCAAATAAATCCACCACCCCCCATAAGCCTTTGTAACATCTACAGAGATGGTTGCAAGAGTTAATGAACTGCCAATCAACTGGTCTGCAATCACTGTGCACCCTCAGCAGTCATACTACTAAAATTCATCTTTTTGAACACTAAAATAGACTGCAAGCAATAATAAAAAATTCGATTCTGCATGGATTTTCATTACATCTAAAGCAGTATTTGAAAACAGAAGTCTCGGGGAGGGAGGCATTAATTGCCAGCAGCACAGCAATTCCTATACCTGTGAGATGTCAGTGAAGCACTGGTTCTTTTGGTCCTGTATCACACCACAATTACGTCCCATACTTTTGTTTTAAAACCTGCTTTTGAAGCTAAGTTAATTATTGGGCATAACACAGAACACAAGGACTTGTTAAGGAACAAAATTACCTCCATACCATCATTTTTTGATAAAGAAATCTTACATTCACTTAATGAGCTCAAGGCCATTTTCAGACATTCTAAAGTTTATTAAGTCCTTCTCCATGATTTCCCTCCGACTGGCTTAAACTCTGAATCACTTAAGGTGCATAGCTCTTGCTGACTAGGCATTTCCTCAGAATTCAGGACACCTGAATATGGCCTTTATTATTGATGCATTTTGTACTCAACTAGTGTGTCATAGGTGTAAAAACACTGCAAAAAACTCTACTGGTTCCACCCAAAAGTTACTAAATGAATAAATATTTATTTGCATTTTAAACAGAGAAATGAAACAGTGAGTCTTTATCTTGGCTCTGCAAAGATCTTATCGAAATTATTTAGTTACTTGAAACATTATTAATAGGACTACTCGTGATTTCTGTTTCTTGTGATATCTTCTGTGTAGTCTATTTTCTTCACTACTTTCACATGCTGATGTTTCGCTTCCCATTTACATTCTGTTAAGTGCCTAATATGGCAAAACTATCCAAATTTACTTCTATTTAGCTCCCAAATTCTGCTTTTTGTTGTGTGCATATTTAATTTTATATGATTTTATATAAATGAGATCACATTAGTAGAGACTAAACAATGGAGCCATTTTGTGAAGCTACTTCCCACTCTGCTCCAGATACCAGTTTAAAGGCTTTGCTCTTTACGATCAAAACAAACTCCAAAGCATGGATTGCAAGAGATTATGAACGAACACAGTAGTGTCTAGCTAAGTGCACTTCAAAGACATGATGCTGCGGTCCAACCAGCTGTTTGATTCCAAATACTAACACATCACTAACATCATGTATATAGTAAATACTACCTGAAACTAAAAGTAATCACTATTTCTTGTGATGAAGGAGGAAAAATTCAAGCATCTAACAAATGCAGTTTACCTTCAGCTATATCCAACACCCAAAAGCAAATTTATTAAGCTCTTTTAGGTAATGAAACACTGAGCATTTTAATTTGCTCTTGCTCCCCACTCCCCCCTTTTTCAGGTAGTGAGAATTCTATTGCCTCATACTCTGGTGCTGAAAACTCAGGGTGTTATCAAAGGAGTTGCATGTTATATGCCAGAATGTACAAATTCAGGTTCTCAGAGTGTGTATGGAAACCCTCCAAGAACCTCAACTGTATTACAAAACAGAAAGGGAGAGTAATCACTAGGGGAACGTGGAAGCAAGATGAGCAGGGTTTGAAGAAAGCAAGGACAGCCACCCTCCTGCTCGTATTAGCTGCTCAACAGCAAACCTGATACACATTTAAAGGGGTGGGGAAAGGCAGGCAAAACTGAACAGAAAACTAATAGCAAGCCTGAATACAAGTTTGGGCTCTTAGTTTAATTCTTATGTTTCCTCTAAAACATTGAAATGACAGAAGCTTTATGATATCCCTATTCCTTCTAGCCCTTATGTATGAATTTCAGATTGGCAGTACAATGGCAATCAGTGTAGAGTTTAAAATACAGAATGTATCTGGGAGTGATTTTGAGACCAAATTTTCTAATATAAAATTAAACAATCACATTCCCAGGTTCAAATATAATCCTTTGCATTAATATCTGTATTTATAGCAGGATTTTTTTTATCCCTTTTGTTGAGTATTTTTTCTTCAATGTAATAAAAGCTGCAATGCAATACATATTGGTAGACTGTCTCTCTTAATGCCTCTTTACATAAAAGTTCTATTTCTCGATCATCTGGTACACCCATTATTTAACAAGAAAAAGTGTGGGGCTATCAAAGATTCTGTCTTCTTAGAGCTGATAAATAATTCCTAGCATCACCAACAACCTTTTTTTTTTTTAAAAAAAAAAATTCCCCTCCACATTAATCAACTTAATCAAGTTTCTTTATGAAAGTTACTATATATCAAAAACAGGAAGAAAAACTGAACAAGTATGCAGCTACCAGACTCTGCTCATGGAAGACTGGCTGGGTGTTGAGTGAGTATTTTGAGGTTTTTTATTTCTCAGAAAAAAACGTAAAAATATCAAGCATAATTTCAGCAAGACAACTCATAGTATTACATAATTTAAGAACCCTAAATTTGCACTACACCCAGGCTAGATACTGGGTAGTGCTTGGTTTAAAAAAAAAAAAAAACAAAACAAAACAAAAAAAAAACACACAACAACACCACCACACACCAAACAAACAAACAAGACAACCCTCTTCTCATCAAATCAACAGTGCAAATCTGGATTTGGATCCAGAAGTCAGCTTTGAATAGCATCCATATGTTTTACACTGCTTTCAGACCTATCACCTAAAATTTTCATTAGCTGCAATGCTCAGCATAGTAATTGAGACTATATGGCATTTTTCAGCTTCCTTCATTAATGAAAAGGTTTCAGTAGATTAAAGAACATTTTCTACAGGCTTATTTCTGACAGAAGTAAAAGCTTTTTGTGGCGTCAGGGAACACTGCAGTGAGAAATTTACTTCTCTATTCTGAGAAGGAACAGAGCTATAGTAGTACTAGAGCTGTAACTTGCTCTAAGTACCCTTTTCAGTGCATTGCCACGTGTATTCCCCTCAGCAAATTTCGCACAAAGAGTAGCAACAGCTATGACCCTGTGTGGTAGCAGCACTCCAGAGCACAGAAATACTTGGGGAATAAGCTTCCTCCATAAAGAGAGCAATCTGCTTGGCAGATGTCTAACACAGGTGAACGACTTCTTACCCTTAATATCGTAGATGCTATAGTGAATAGAACTGCTCTAACCACATTAAGAATAATTCTATATTCAATGTGATCAAATTGCAAAGCAATTCCTGACACTGAGATGAACCATGAAAAGCAAGATGGAAAGAATAAAATACAACCCTCTTAACTTTCTGTGTAACATGTCTAAAACCACAAGACTCAAGAGGAACCTGACAAAGGCTGGGCTGAAAATGGTATGTTCTCTGACATTTTCAGAGGCAAGGTGTGGAAGGACTGACTTCTGGAGAATGTATTTATCCTCCTGCTACCGCTGAATTACATGATCTATATTTACATCAGTTTCTGGCAATAGGCACTTAAAAGTTCTTTCTTTCTTTGATAAATGAGAATGAGCCTCTCCTTCTTCCAGAGCAAACCACTAGAGAGACTTTCTTTTGACAACCACTTCACTACATCATAACAACTTTCTGTTCCACAGCATGTTGCTTCATCTCCAAACAACAGTAGTAGTAGTATACAAGGCATATAAACCTGGGCACATAGAAGAGCACTGGAGCAGTAGCATCTGTAGTTAAGAAAGCAATTATTAAAATATGCCGTAAAATCAGAAATCAAATGAAAGCAAAGGCTTTTCAGTTTTCACACAAATAATAATGGTTTGACCACGATAAAAATTTCTTACCACCACACTTGACAGCAAAAGAGTGATTTACCAAGGGGTGCAAGACTTGAGAAAAATATTTGCCTTAACTCCTTTCAAATTCTCTCCCATGATAGGTCAGAAAGAAAACAAAACCCCTCTATAATCTTATTTTACTTCTCAAAAGTAAGTCACAGGAAAAAAAAGTACATCACAGAAAAACAGAAAATTAAACAACACTTACACCATTTCGTTTGCCACCACACCCCAAGAAATCTTTCTTCACGTCTGTTAACCACCAAAATGTAGAAGCTTGAGCTGAAAGTTTCAGGAATGCTGCCGTTTCTGAAGACTCCTTCTCATATAAGGGGTCTAACCAAGCACACTGCCTGTTTTTCAAGAAAACCACCATTACATAGGTAGAAAACCTTTATTACTCCACAAATAGAGTTAAAAAACACAGTAAAAGTAGCATGCTACTTTCCTGGCCAACAAGCCTCAATTAAATTAACAATGAAGAAGCAACTTTTGGCATCAAGAGGGTGGAAAATTTTCATAGTAATTGGTGTATATTAGGTCTGGCTCTTTCAAGCTTTATCACTAGCATACACAGCCTGCATCTCTCATTGTCATGAGCCCATAACCCCAGAAGATCAGTCTTAAGCAGTGATATACCAGTATTTTCAAAATTGGCAAGTAGTGGTGGGAAGACAAAAGGAGCCACCGAATGCTGAAGGCCTCTTTAAATCCTGTAGTTGCATGCAACAAAAGTTGACAAGCTATCAAAGTACAAATAAATCTGAAAATACAGCGACATGATTTGTGAAATTCACATTAAAAAGAAAGTGACCTGAGGACACTAAAATGATTAGCTGCAGTGATAGACTAAGGCAAGAAATGCTCTGCCTTCTCATAAAATTTACCTAGAAGTTAACTGGAACAGGAATATTAACTCAGAGAAAAGAGCTATAAATAGAAGGGGGTTAATCATTCAAATTCTATTCCCATGACATCAATACACTAAAGATTCTAACTTTTTAATCTTTTAATATGATGCTTTAAAAATACTTTAGCTGTACTACAGTCTGCTTCTATCTACTTTTTATGAATAATTTCTTTTTTTTTTTTTAAATACAATAAAGGAGATTTTCTTTCAACAAAAGCATTTTCACAGATACTAGGCAAAGTGAGTCTGTGCATCAGCTGGGATGATTGTATGTGGCCACTTAAATGGATGTTTTTAAGTAGGGCCACTTAAAAATATGTTTATCTTTTCTCCATTCTAATTATAAAGCACATAAAACCTATTTGCTATTCATTTCAACTACCATAGTTGCTACAAAGTATTTTTCGATTAAGCATTTGCATTTATCCTAAAGTAGCATCTCACATACTTTAAGATCCATGACAGTTGACATTATGTACGTTCAAGGTCATAAACACAAGAAAAGTTTACCAAGCAAAGACACCTAAGAAAGAAAAAGTAACCACCTCATCCCCAAACGCACAGATGAAAACATACCACGATAACCAAACTTCTCTACGCTCAAAGAGCATCTGTGTGACACACTTGGAAACAGAATCTAATTATTACAAATCCCTAGCCAGTGTTTTGCCCACAGTATTTCTCACCCAAGTAAATTAACTTTGAAGCTTTCAAGTTAAACAAAATGGAGTAAAGGAAAAAAAAGAGAGAGGGAAGTTCTTTATTTAAAAAGTGGAAATAGATAAGGACTTTTGTCATTTTGTGGTGAATAGCAAATCGAATATAAAGTGAGTTGGAATCTAGCCTATTTGCAGTGACAGAAATTATGAAAGCACCCAATATGCGCATTCAATTTCAAAAGATACAGAGCTGCTGCAAATCTTGATGAAACCACTACAAATTCAGATGAGAAATGATGAGGAAAAGACTCGATCGTGGTCTTCTAACTTTTTAAGTTACATCTTCACATTCTTGCAAAACTTGTTTTTACTGAAGAATTCAATTCCTACTAAATAACCTTTCCTTTTATGCAGTATTTTTCTGCTATTCTTAATCACTGTAGCTCTTCATACACCAGTTTTATTTACAGCACCCAAAGGAAGTAGAAATTACTATAGTTATCAAAACAGACTGCCATATAAAAATAAACAATTTTTATGTACTTGTGTTAGCTGAACTCTAAGAACTTAGGCAGAATCCCACTGAGTGTTAAAAAATAGTACTTAACACTTAAAGCAACAATTCAGTAAAGAAAAATGCTTTTATTACTCAGGTAAAAAAAATATAAAGTTAGAGCATTATGTTGAGCTTATTAAAATTTTCAACATAGCTAGAGATCACCTAATTCAAGTGTAAATAAACATTTTTAATAAAAAATATTACTTCCTTATATTACTACCACTAGTAGTAGATGTAAAACAGTATTTCCGAAGTGCTGGGGAAGTAAAACTGGCCTAGGATGAAGATTCCCCGTATTCCATACAGTTTAATACACATCTTAATAGTGGTATCCCTTTATTTTTAAATAACATTTGAAATTCTGCAATAGTTTATACATAGCTTGCAATAGTTGTAATCATAATAAAGTTATTATTTAAAGAAAAGTTAGTTATGTAGATGGATGCAGATTATCCATATATTAGAAAGTATTTTTTTATTTTTAATAAAATATAAAAGGACTTTTGTCAAAAGCATTGTGTCTGTCTTATGTGGATATTAAAAAGAAGCTGAACAATATCAGCCTGCTGAGAACAGATAATCAGTCCCTCCTCATTTTTATTATTAACAACAGAAAGTCTCTTTTTTTTGCTAGCAAGAGTTTTGTGCCAAAAATTAATGTACCGTTTGCTGCTGACAATCTGCCAGACTAATGATGCTTTTCTTCACTCAAGAGGGTTCAGAAACTACTACTCACTTTCCAGTCAGCATTTATCACAGATTCCCAAATACAGTCCTCCCATGAAAAGAAAAACAAGACAGCTATTCTCCACACACATACACACACCTCTTCACACTTAAATTATTACTACAAGTAAATAATATAAAATACTTCAGCAGACGCAGACAAGCGTTCTCCACCTCCTGATAGTATTGCTCAATCTTAATGTCATGGTGCACGTAGGACTCCCATGAAACTTCCATTCAAACCTGACATAAGAAAACTGAAAAAATAAAATCATAGAATCATGGAACCATTTAGGTTGGAAAAGACCCTTAAGATCATCAAGTTCAACTGTAAACCTAACACTGCCAACTCCACCACTAAACCATGTCCCCAAGCACCACATCTACACGGCTTTTAAATACCTCCAGGGATGGTGACTCAACCACTTCCCTGGGCAGCCTGTTCCAAGGCTTGACAACCCTTTCGGTGAAGAAATTTTTCCTAATATCCAATCTAAACCTCCCCTGGCACAACTTGAGGCCATTTCCTCTTGTCCTATCGCTTGTTACCTGGGAAAACAGACTGACACCCACCTCGCTACAACCTCCTTTCAGGTAGTTGTTTTCAAATTTTATTTCCTACCAGGTTTGGACTCATTATTGGGTTTTTTGTTGTTGTAGATTTCCATAAATTGGTAACAGGACTTACATTCTACTGTGTCTCATTGACATTTGGCCATTTCATATGCCTATACAGACTGCATACACATATATGCACTATCTCTGTTTTACTGTTTTACTTTACCAAGTACTAACTCTTCTTTGCCTAGAGGATCCCTGGTTATGACTCGAACAATCCTCCTTAAGTATCTTCACTGACATCTTGAATTGCATCCTTAGCAGTGCATATAGATAACCAGATAGTAAATTCAGAGGTCCTCCTCTGTATCAGCTGAAACAAAAGGAAGACACTCAGCACTGAAGGCTAGAAATATAAATACTCGAAGCCCAGATAATTTTCAGAACACCACAAATGACGGAGAATCCCAAAGGCCTTGCCTCCCTTAGCAAGACCCATTTAAGTCCAAAAGGGATCTGGGGTTGGGGGGAAACCACACAACAAACAACATCCCAACACCAGCAGAGAACAATACTGCCAGCCATCTTCAAGTACTGAGACATACAGGATCCAAAAGCAGGCCTCCTGGTGTACCTCTAGACCCAGACTGCTGAGCCCTTACCGTAGCAGTCCACTCCCTTCCTAGCCTGGACCTCATCTGCGACCACTGGTTTCCTTCCCTCCCACAGCTGTTCCCAGAAAGTCCTTTCTTCTACAGATTCCATTTTACAGAATAGTGTACTTTGTAAAGCATGAATTATTTCTAATACACATCCTCACGACAGGACCCCACAGGGCGCTGTAAGGAACAATAGCCTATGCCTCCAAGAACCAGCAGTCTAAAAATACAAGACACTTTAACAGAGTGAAGACTCACACATGGTTAACACACAGGTCCTTAATTTCTTTGGGGGTTGGGAGGGAAATAATGTAGGATCTGGGGAGAAGGAATAAGCCAAGAGTAGTAAATTTAATGACAGACTATAAGAAGAAAAAAAAAAAAAGGTAAAAAACCATGAATACTGAAAGGTGGATGAAGTGGAAAAAAGTACAGGCATAAGGACCAAAGTGCTTTTCAAAAACAGAGGAAGGAATGTGAGGCGTGAAGCCAATCAGGAAGGGGATACAGTGCCCAATACAATTTTTAAATAACACTTTATGTGCTTCTTTCTACCACATCAACTTTGTACTTCGCTTTGAGTTTCTCTGACAACATTTACCTTTGTTTACCTGGTTCTCCTCTGTGTGTATGTGTGTCTGTACTCATGTGTGTATACACAAACCACAGGCTACCTTACAGCCTTCTGGAAGACACAATGCTAAATAGCAATACTCACATCACTGATAGAACACCATCATACTGCAGTACTTGAAAGCAGTCTTTTGGGGGTTATTTGTAGTGACACAAGTATAATCAGTTTTTAAAATCAGGTATGCTTTATATTCTTCTGTTATTAACATTCTATACTCATGAACATCAAATTGTTAACCGAAAATAACGTAGCACGTTTCAAAATAGCATCTTTCGTTCTTAGAAAATAAAATGATGCAACAACATCAAAATTCACCTCTCAAGCACCTTATTTACAAAAGGTAAAAAAGGCATTGCTCCATAGATAGCTACCACAAGAACCGCAGGCACTACAAATGTTACCAGTTATTCTATCTTCTAGAGATTTTTTACAATATTCTCCAAACCATCTACCTACTTTGATTTTTAAACTGCTTCTAGTACTCTGTAGCTGCACACAAGCACAAGTCTTCCGCATTAAATCTGTCACAAAACCATTTGACAGCAGGACTGTGAGCCTCTGACAATGTCAGGTCAATCCTACACAACACTGGCTATTGTCACATTCCACACAAAAGCTTTCATAAACAACTGACTATTCTTATGCTTTTTTTTTTTTTTTAATATTTCATTGCTTTGTTAAAGATACCTTCTGTGCATTCAGAAACACTGAAAATTAGCACATGCTTCATAACAATATTGTATCATAAAACCAAAGAGGCACTAATATTCTTATTAATTCTTATTAACTGACAACACAAACCACAAACACTCACATGACTTCCACAAAACTATTTATCTACCTCTACTATCCAAACAAGCTAAGGCGCACATGCTGCCAGTTAACGCAAACTCAAAACTTGCATCATCTAACTCATCTTTGAATCCTCTCATAGTTTTTTTTGATCCAGTGGATATATGGTGCCTGGGAGCAAGGGGAAGACATGAATGACCCAAAGCGAGAGCAAACAGTGCAAGCTCCTAATGGACTCCACATCATTTAAAAAATCTTCATCAGTTCCAAATTAACACATGAACAAAAGCTTCTGCTTTCTGCTCTGGATACAAGAAACCTGGGAACAAAAGCCTTGGAAAAACATTGTGAAAAGAAGTTTAGACTCTTCAGTCTAAACCTTTGGTACTCACCAAAAGCGAACTTCAAAAGATAGCAATAAGAATACACTTGAGTCTCATAAAAAGAAGCTAGAAATCACAGGGTTATCGCTCCCTCCCCTCTTACAAGTAAACTCATGCAAAGAAAAAAGATATTATCACATACAGGCACAAAAATTAAACCCACAACACAATTTTCTCCCATTACAGGGCATATCTTTCCTATTCAATCATCATAGTTTCTGGGGGGCAGGGGCGAAGTGTATTTATCCAGCTATTTTATGTGCAATACTCACAATTCTTCATGATCTTTTAGAAGTATTTTATTTTTAGAGGCAGATCTATCCCATCAGGTCAACTCATTCCACCCCTGCCCCAAGGAACTATACCTCACTTGTTCAAATTTTCTGTTTAAAAAAAAAAAATGAAATAGTAAAAAATCTGGGGATCATTTATCTACTTAACATGGAAAGTAAAACTGTTCAGCATCACAGTAACACATAGAGTAAGTTCCAAAACTAGGCACTGATATCTCTGATGGAGTTCCTTTAAGATATTTTGATGCAGAATTCACAAAGTTATTCAAAAAATCAGAATAACTATTGCAAATAATAGCAAGATATTCTGGAAACAGAAGAGCACCCTTTACAATTCACTTTCATAGTGACAATTTAATGCAACACTACTTATAAAAAATATACAAGTTTGACAATTTTGAAAGAAACAAAAGTAAGCGATGAGTAGAAAATTTACATTAAGTATATTTTGCATCAAAAGAAAAATTATAGTACTCATAATTCTTATGCTCTTTTTAAAGTAAATAGAAAAAATATTTCTATATGTGTAGATTTAGCTCCAAAGACACAAAATTACTCCTGACTTCAATTAATTCACAATTTTAAGTCAAGAGCTTCTAAGATAAGAAACTGAATAATCAAAGTTCTCACAGCTGCTGCCTCCCTTTTCTTCCCCCCACCCCCCTTTTTTTAATGCAACTGAAAAAGATTTAGGGCATTTTTCCCCCATGGCCAACAGCCAAAGCCATGAAATGGAAAGAGCAAAGACTACCTGAGGACAGTCTGGGTCCTCTATTTGCGTACAACCAAATTTACGAAAGGCTGTAATTTGTAGCACGCTAGCAATTAAACTCCGGCTACCTAAAACTGCCAAAACCAAAACAGATAAACAATGTGCATGCCCCCCAGCCCTGCAAAAAAAAAAAAAACCACATCAGTAGGAGACAGAATAATTGCTCCAATCCTACTTCTCAAAGGATGCTTTTTTGACACATCAGCGTCACTATTTGTTCCTTTAATCTTTTGAAGCCAGTATGTAAATTCAATTATTTTGGTAGCTACATATCCACAAACATTTGCACATAAGGGCTTCACTCTGCAACTCTAATATATGTAAATGGAACCACATTCCTGAATTTATTTCCACTAAAGGTTGAGATATAAAGATTTACCCATGTAAACTTGACGGATTGTAAAATAGATTGGTTAATGTTGCACATAAACTAACTGGTACTTCAGGCATTATACAAATACACGTAACCTTAACCTTGCAGAATCTCCGATTTGGGATAGCTGACAGAACCACCACTTTGATACCTGCTGTTAATTCTGGACCATAAGTATACACCTTACCAATCCAAAGCAAAACCACCTGCTTACAAGTTCCTACTCCAATTTCTGAAAATTAATTTTAAAAAACTGTTAAATTTCTAACGCAAGATGATTTTTGCCACCAGATCTGATTTAGTTGTGAAAACAAAACACATTGAAACTTTCATTTGGTGCGTGACTGTAACGACTAACAGCACTGCCAGAAAACAAATTGTTTAATGCACTCAGACACTAATACTGAATTTTTTTTAGCCCTCTGTGATTCAAAATCCTCCTATTCTGATGCAAGAATTGAGATTTGAGACGTAGTACATAACACCATGTGTGTCAATGCTCCAAGTGTAGCAGTTTGAGTACAAACACATATTTACTTTTAAAAAAAAAAACAAAACCAAGCAAGTTTTTCTATGTAACAGTGTAAATTATGCTTATTTCAGATTCTTCTCTCCTGGACTGCTTTTACAGAAACTGCCAGTTGTGAAAAAGGGTTAACTTCATAACTTAACGGTCTGCTGCTACCAAGTGTGGCAAGTCAGAAAGTCCAACTCAAACCTGAAGCAGCCCCATGGACTTTGCATAAAATACAATGCCACTCTCCACAGCCCAACAACCCAGTATTTACTTTCAGATAAGTTAACTGGTGGCAACTTTTAGAGAATCAAGGGCAAAGCTTCCATGTGTATCTCTAGATCTATGAAAAAGCACTTAAGCTACTTGAACTCTGTGCCTCTGGTCACTGAAACACACCAGCTTTCTAGCTAAACAGCCAAAACACCACCATGCATTTCCACCCAACTTCTAAGTAATAACAGTATTTTTCCTCCACCCTCCTCATACATATAGCATTCTGACAGCTTGTATTTTTACTGGATTTTGTTTTTAAATTTCACATTTGCAAAATAGTGCATATTGCAGACATACACAAACTTTAAAAAAAGTGTGCAACATTTCACAAGCCTATTGACATTGACTCTACATTCAACTTCCAAGAAAGGAAAAGGAGTAGAAGAGCAGTGAAATCAGGGAGAAGAGGCAGGATACATTCTCTCCTTACTACATCACAAGAATCAAAGAAAGATCTTTTTTTTTTTTTTTTTTTTTTTTTTTTTAAGAAGGCTTTCCTACACTAGAATTTGGAGTTCTGCCAAAGGTCTACAGACAATTGGAGAACTAGCAAATTTATGACATCAGATATTCCAAGGAAGTGAAACCTGACTTAACAGAAGTGATTTTTATTCAAGAAAAACAGATATTTAAATAGACGTTAACAAAAATATTTTAAGACCATGTATGGAGAAAGTTCTTTTTAAAAAAATTTTAAAAAAACGTTTCATTACAGGCTGAAACCCCACCCAAACATGTTTCCAAGTCAATCCACAACAAAACATTCTTGATATTACCGATATCCCTGATATTATTTTTAAAAAGGCCAAAAAAACAGTTACCAAAGAATTTTTGTTCAATAATCCTTTTCTTTCTCTCACTCTTCTGAAAAACATTGCTTGCGGGCAAACTTCCGAAGCCTAGAAAACCAGTATCAGTCTGAATTGAAGCTTCTAGATCGAAGTTTCCAAGTGACCTGGCGATTGATTCCCTAGCCACCTTAACGCATTCCACTAGACTTCACAACCCTTTGACAAGTGTATGGATATTCAATATTTCTGTATATGCAATTTTCCTAAAAGCAAGTGTATAATAAAGTTTTATTTCACCTTTTAATTAGTCTTTGAAGACCTACAGTTGCGGGAATCTCTAGCTAATATTGCAAACCACAGGCCAATCAAATTTGTATGACAACCTTCATGTATTCACATAACTTTGAAGCCTAAACTACAGTCCTGAAAACATAAATAATGTGTTACTGGGGTTTCTAGTAACGCCCAGCTTCAAGAACTTCCTAAGCCTGAATAAAGTTCAATATCAACAGTATAACAGCAGCATTGACTTAGACAGTACATAACATTTACTTTGGCTACAGTTGTCAATTCCGAATGAACAAGACTCATCAACATATCTGGTGACAAGAAAAGTCTGTAAATGCAGAAAGTTCTGGCAAAAAAAACCCTAAGCTTTCTTGATTTTGGAAGGTATCCAGCATCGATTTGTAAGCACACATGCGTTGGAGCTAGACAAACCAGCGATTCTAGCGTGAAAGGTTTCCATTTCTCTTTCAGTTAACTGTTTGGGACTAATGAAGATGTATTCCCCCCTTACACAGAAACAGATCCTCATCTGTGGAAGGGTTTAGTTGTCTGTTAAGAAAGTATACGATGACAGTACCCTGCCAAAGCGATCATTCTGTGTACTACCCACTCTGGGCTGCACAGAGAATGACCATCTCACTGGAGCATCTGACTGGAAATACATTTCATAAACACTGCTTTTCCATACAAATTCCTGTGGTTCAGAAGGAAAACAGTGCTCAGAAACTGAGCTGAAAAACAGCCAGGAGTACCGAATAATTTAAACGTCACTTAAAAATCACAAAGCTATCACTGAGAGTTCTCAGCTGGGAAAAAAAAAAAAACGTAAAAAAAAAATCACCAAGCATAAAGCAAAGACCAAGCCTGTCCGGCGAAACCTCACAGAGGAGAAGGCGCTGAACACCTAGGGACCGCCAAGCCTCTTCCAAGCGCCGCTCCGAGCCCCCGCGGCTGCGGAAAGGCCGCACAGGCTCTGCCGGTCACCACCCCCCTGCCCAGCGACCCCGAGGCACAAGGGGGGCCGCCCGCGCCCGACGCGCGGGAGCCGAGAGGCCGCACCAGACCCCGAGCAAGCGCGGCGGCGCAGCACCGAGCCCCGGGCCGGGTGCACAACGACCCGCCGGCCCGAGGGCGCAGGATGCGCGCGAGCCACTTGTTGCGGCGGCCGTTACCACCGCGCGCTCTTGCGCAACGCCGGCTCGCGGCACGGCAGCGCACAAAGGCTCCCGCCCGCTCCGCCAAGGCGGCCAGTGACCGGCGCGAGGCGGCCGCCGCCCGCCCCGGGCCCCTCACCCCTCTCCGCTGGCAAACGGCCGCAGCCTACCGAAACCCTCCCCCGCGCCGGGGAGAGGGCAGAGCCTCCCGCTCGGTTGAGCAACTACCGTGTCGCAACGAGCGGCAGCCGAGAAGTGCCCTCTTCCTGCGGAGCTCGGCGCCGCGGGGCGGGGAGGCACCGAAACGAGCCGGCGGTGGCGGCCGAGGGGAAGCCCCGCCGCACGCCCCACCGCCACGCAGACCTGCCCGCGGGTGCCCCGCCGGTCCGTCCCGTCCCCCTCAGAGCGCGGCTCAGCCAGCTCGGGCCGCCCAAGACCCTCCGCCCGCCTGCCCGCGCACACCCACCTGCCCGGGCAGCGGCCGGCGCCGTCTCCTGCGCCGCCTCCCAGCCAGCGCGGCGGCGCTGGCGCTAGCGGGGAGCCTGCTCCCTCACGCCGCCACCGGCAACAGCCGCGCCGCGCGCTGCTGCCGCCGCCTCCGCGGGCACGGAGGGGGTGCCGGGCGTTACCTAGGCAATAGCTTCGCCCTCAGGCCCCGCCCCGCCCCCTAGGTGCGGGCCGCCAACCCGGGCGCAGCTTTCAGTATCAAACCGCAGGCGGCGGCCAATCGCGCAGCGCGTCCCCGCCCCTTCTGCGCGCTCCCGGGCCCACTTTCCCGTGAGGGCCGGAGTTGGCCGCGGGGCGGCGGCGAGAGACCCCCACGGCCCTGCCCCGGGCAGCGGCGGGGTGGGCGGCGCCGGGGACCAGCCGCGCCTCTGGCGGGCGCCGGCCAGTGCTGTGGGGCTGGCGGCCGGGGGGAGTCACCTGTCCGCCCGGCCCGGAGTGCGCCAGCCGGGCGTCCCGTCGCGGGCCGGGACTCCGCTGTGGGGGCCGGGCCGCGGAGCCCCTCGCGAAAACCCCGCTCACGAGCTACGGGCAGGGCTTGCCGGCTCCCGCCACCTCCCAGCCCCGCTTCTTTACGAGTAGTTTCATTTCCCCCCCGCTAGTTTGGCACTCCCTTGTTACGCTTCTCCTTCGTAGTCGCCCCATAAAGCTACTGCTGCGCGCGGCGCGCACACCTCTTCCTACGGCCAGGCTTAACAGTGGCAGCCGTGTTCGAGAAGACTGTAAGAGGCAGTCGTCTACCTTCATGCTGAAAAGGGCTCATCAAAGAGCAGCTTTCCCGAAGTGGCTTTTGGAAATCAGCAGGGAAGACCTCATTATAGCAGCTTATTGCCTTGCCAATGATTTCCATGATACATCCTCATCTTAAGAGTCTTGGTGCTGAGCTGTTAGGAATAATTGCACTGAAACTAGTAGGTATAAAAAATAGGTGGTTTTCTAAGGCTTAAAAGCAGCAATCAAAGAAAAGCAAGGTGGAATGTAACCAGTAATGAAACAACTTACTTTTGCATGCAGCTAGCCCAGTCCCCACCCGCTGAAATCAGCAGTAACATTCCTACTGCTTTTAATGAAAATAGGGTGAGGCATAGCGTATCCTTGTCCACATTCAAAAAGAGTATGATCATATTATGCGTATTTTAACATCCCCATGCTAATAATCATGCTGTATTACTGGTTTCGTCTATTTTCCTCTGTTCATATTTCCAGTTATTCCCGTTTTGAAAATAGATGGATGGATTTACTTCCGCATCAACTTCACATACCGATTCCCAAGGCACTAAAAATTCATTACATTTGGATTAGAAAGCATCTAGGGGATGTTTAGTTGTTTGTTCCAAACAAACAAACCAACCACAACATGGATTGACTGGAAATTTATGGGAAGGACAATGATCTCCCCACTTACTTCAGCAAATGGGATTTTTGCATGAACGGTGAGCGTGCAATGCAACATCTAGGCAAATCTCAATGGAAAGGCAAAAGTTAATGAGAAATCTTGCCTACCGCGTGTCAGTTGCCTTCACAGCCTGTCTGTTGTGTGTAGTTAATAGTTCCCCTTCCTGCTTTTAACCAGTTCTTTTAAGGCCACTCAGTACTACAGGCATTGTTTCTGAACATCATGCTGCTTCTTCATACTGCAGGAGTGTGGTAACTTCACTTTGCTTCTCTTCTTCCTGGAAAAAAAAAAAAGCCAATAGATTTCAAATGAAAGTAACGGGTTTATCAGGCAAGCGTACAGATCATACAAAGACCGTATCATCTCTTGGATCAGGTCCTATATAATGAAGTTTAGTGCAGCACATTGAGTCACTTGTCTCTTTTGTATAAAGTTTATATTGCTACTGAAATGTAATTCTGAAAAATAAGGTACTAATGAAATCCAGTAATGCAAAAAGTCCCAGATATGGAACTTTTCAAACCATTCTAATAGTTGTGGTTTTGACATTAAATACTCCAGATAGTCTTGGCCTAGATAGTCAAACCTTGGCTCGCTAGTTGGCCTCACAGATGACAAATGGTTTTGTGCCTGGAAAGGCTAGATAATGTTTTTTAGAAAAGAGCTATTTACTCTGGATCTTGCAACATTAGGTGGTTGTTCTACAGGATCCAGCGCAGTCTTTGTAAAGTGTAAGTCAACTATGATGTGAGTGATTTACTAGACTGAGCAGAGGGCTATAATCCAGAAACTTCAAAATCTGTTTACTGCACTGCCATCTTTTCAATTGAATAATGATGCCTTCAAGTGCCTGTCATGCATAAAGCACTTAAAAATTTTCTTGTACAACAATTTCTGCTATATTTATGAATAGACTTCAATAAAATCTGCCAACATAGTTTTTCTGTAGGGTTGTAATCCCTGATTTAAAATTTCCTTTCCATTTTGTGTTTTAATGCATCCAAATACAACATCAGCATTTAGCAGTGGGAGTGAAGAGATCTCAATCAGTCGTGATCAACATATTTTGGATTATAGTCAATCAACTTGCATGATATTCACGCTCCTGTCACACATGGAGTTGTTATGGACAGTGTGTGCAATATGGATAAGGAACTTGCCTTGAAACATCTTAAAGAAATGTTTTTATACATGGCAGTGAAAAAAACAGGCTTTAAATATAATTTTAATTTTCAATTTCCTTATCTTTAGATTCTCTTCCCACCTCCCTTCACAAAACAACAAATGTTCTATTATTCTCCCCCCTAGGCTATTGTTACATGTGTTCTCATTATAACAAAAAGGTTTTGTCTAAAAGGCTGTATCTGAGTCATGTCTTTGCATGTGAAACAGCTGTACACCTAGGGCACATTCTTGGTCACTTGAAAATGTGCCATTTTCAGCATTCTGGCTTTATGTTATTTTAGCCCTGTGTCACTGCAGTGATCAGAAGAAAGGAACTAAGGCACAAGTTGTCTGCGTATCTGCAGATATCGCAGAACTGTGGCAGCAGACCCGGACAGAGGGAAAAAGAAAATGCAAGTGGAAATGCCACATGAAGGATGTTTGGCCTAAAGTAGAAAAAGCTGGTCTGAAAAAATTCAAGTTAGTAAATCTAAAGGACAATGATCCAGAACACAGATGAATACTGGGCAGGAGATGTTTCGAAATCATTTAGTACAAAACTTAAACGCTCATAGCAACTTGCTAGTGTCTGATACTGTGATACAATGGCAACATCAACAAACCAAATCAGCTTTGAGTAGTTAATGCACAGGAATGTTTTGTGGCGAATACAAAATAACATGAGAATCTTTCATGAGTATTTCTTTTCTTAAAAAAAAAAAGAAGTTGTATTCAAAACTGTGTGAGCAATGGTAGAGAGAATAATGGTCACTCTACACCGCATGGTCATTCCTTTGCCAGCATGCTGCCTATTGTCATCCAAATAAAAGGCTTTAGAGCATCTTGTGTATGAAAAATAACACGAAAGTCTCCTAAGCAGTCACTAGAGGAAAGCCAGTTTGGATTATAACATTCAAAAAATAGCTTATCTGGAATTAACAAAACTTTCACCTCCCACTTTAAGTCCCTCTTTCATCTATGCTAGAAAAAAAATGTCCCCTGTTGCCTAAGGTAGTAGGTTGTTACCGTTTGGGGGACAGTGTCTCTCATTAGTCACTGAAATTTAAGAGGTGTTAATAAGCAAGCGAATAATGTTGGTGTGACTATTTCAAGCCATGTGTTTAGAAAAAATAAATCACAAGAATCAGGTTTAACTGTCAAAGTGTATATTTAATCTCCTAAAAAGGAAATACTAAGAGATTCCCAAGGAATTTTGTATGTTAAAAGTACATTTACTAAGTCTATACATGATTTCATGCACTAGGTTAAAGTACAACACATATACATGATATGATAGAGAAGACATGGTATGCAGATAGCATGATCCTGTAACAGTCTCAGCTGACAAATAAAAGCTGGCCTGCTGGACTGGACCTTCCCCATCTCTGCAGATGTTAGACCAATCTGTGAAATCAAAGCTGGCCATTGCCATTAGGGCCTCTCAGGGTGCACCAATAAAGTGCTAATGGCATGGTGAAAAACTCAGCGTAACACGCTAGCTCAATTTTGTAATCATAACATCCCCTCGAAGGTGTTCTGTACAGAGATGTTGGTCTCTTTTCCTCTGCTTGCACCAGTGTGCGTGCCTATAATAAGCTTCTCTTTGTTTCTCACACTGACTCCGGTGAAGGGGGAGGCAGCAGCAAATAATGGACTGAGTGACATTCAGTACCAGACTGCAAATGCAGATGTCAGACAAAACGGATGCTGAATTTGGCTAATGAAGCTACAGCCTGCAGCAAGAACAAGCAGCTTTTAACAGTGCTTTGCTAAACCAACTTATTTAATATGTGTAAAATTCAGTGGAAAAGTTCCCTGAGAACTTATAGCATATGTACAGGAGCCAGAGAGGCAAGCTGCTCTGTTACCTACAGCAGCACTTCAAATAGCCAGCAGCACTGAATCCCAAATATCCAGCATCCTGGCATGTCACTGTTCTGTTCCCCCTACTGAATTGGGTGTCTGAGGCCTCTTGTTTTAAAATTTTAAGCCTAACTTAAATGATGTAAAGCCACTTGAAATAGAGGGCCTCTTCCTTAACCTCCCTGACCTCCCCTGGCCGCTGTAACACACCAGAAGTACCAGCATGTCAGCTGATTTACCCGTCAGGGCAGACCGAGCCCTGCTGTGAATGAGTGGGCTCAGCTCCTTCCTCTTTTCCCCGCTCAGGCAAGCTGCGTGAGCTGGCGGGCAGCAGCAGGTCCAAGCTGGAGAGAGGCCTTAACCCACCAAAGCTCTCCTTCTGGAGCACCAGCTTTGCTTGTGATCCCACAGGGCATGACTGCTTCCCTCGGGCTCCCTAAATCTGGGCCGTGGACTGGGGGAATTGGAAAGGAGAGTCCCTCTGTACTGAGGCTGGAAGTGAGCCAGTAAGAGCTGGAAGCTGAACCCTCCTACCCTGTAAATCCACACCTAGAAGGCACATCGTCGTATTGCTTCCAAATCACAGAAACCCCATGATCAGGAGCTCTTAGGCAGATACTTTTAAATGGTGGCATTCTTGATCAATTTATGCCAATTCTGTTGTAATAAAGCAGCAATTTTTTTATATCATGTATCTGTAGAGAAACTGGTTGAAAGTACTGAGTTGTCACTGATTCTATACTATAGCAAATGTATATGGGTTTGCTTATTTTCTGCATCTGTTCATGGCAAACGGAGGTTTCTGGGTATGGTCACACTTTACAAGACAGCTTGTTCATGAGGTGCGTGGCCATCTGTATTACATCAGCGAGTGAAGCTCAAAAAAATTGCTCAGAGTTAGGAAGAGTAAGATCTTTACAAAGATCAACAGCATCCTGAAGCAGCCGTCTGACTTTGCTGCTACCTTCTTTCTTTATGTATAAATATCTCTACATAGTTTTTTATTTTTCCAGTTTCCTAACACAGATTTTGCAAAAATAGTTCCATTCATCAATACAAAATAACTTCTTTCATCAAAAGCGTCTTGAATAGCTAGTGCC
This sequence comes from Calonectris borealis, assembly GCF_964195595.1. NCBI lineage: Eukaryota > Metazoa > Chordata > Aves > Procellariiformes > Procellariidae > Calonectris > Calonectris borealis. Next base: position 6,701,979 of record NC_134320.1, read on the forward strand.
TAATAGAACCAGGACTTCTGTCCACATGTAACCTCACACACCACACAGGCAAGTCTCCCACCAGCTATTATCTCCTCTGCCCACTTTATGGGTCTGACCTCATACCCAATATTAACATATTTTTGTAATAAAAAGCAGCACTGGATTGTTAGAATTGCCACTTTTTAGATGAGACACTGAGTTCCCTTGTGTTATTTCTGCTGACTTTTCTAATAAAATATAAAGATCCCATGACACATTTTGAGAAAAAGTAGGGCACAGCCAGCTTATTTATTCTTTTACTAAAAATAGGCTTCCATGTCCAGCAGGTTGTAATGTGTTAGATAGCACTTCAAGTGTAATAGCTGCTGTACCTGCCTCCATACAGCTATATTAGCAGTTCACCTTTGCAATATGCTAATTATGAAAATCAAACACCAGGCTTCACAATTACTTTAGTAGTTCCATTTTGCTAAAATGCTTACTAGGATTAGACTGTCCAACAATTGAAAAGGCAATAAAATAGCTTCTCATCCTTACAGGAGGAGTTTCTGACACCCTTCCAAGAACAGCACAGCATGTTTTACATCTCTTGGGTTAATGGTATATTACTATTCTAAGCCAGAGGCAAAGACTAGGAAGAGATTCATTACCAGAACTGGAACACAAATGGTTTAAAGAAACCCGTATCTCTCCCACCTTCTTTACATATTTATTTTCTAGCTGGCCTTTTTGTTAAGGCTATTCTGATAACAGAATGAATGTAACACTGTGAAAATGAATAATGATTACGAATGCTATTGAGTCTATAACACTTTTTAATGACTATGGATATGAAATATGCTATATTATTTCTGAATTTGGCCTTGCAGAAGACTTTTAACTGATGTTTTGTCAAGTTTGCTTAGAGAAGCTCATTGTCCAGTCACAATGGTGTAAGTCAGGGTTAGCAAGACTTCATTTTGTGTAGAACTGCCATAAGAGAAAACACAGAGTCTTTAGGCCCTAAATTACACCAAATGTAGTCACCCTTTGAGTCAAATACATTTACTGACCTGCAGTATACAGTGAACATCACTTCTGAATTTGGTCATGTGCCATTTGTGAACCAGTCTTACTCAAAAACAAATCGTTCTTTATCTCGCACAAGTTACATGTCATGTGCAAACCAAAGAAAGAGATAAAAGCAAACGTGTTATATTATTGCTTCCATAAAACACAGGTACTGCATTAACATTTCACTCGCCCATGGTAAAACATGATCACTTTAATCCCATTGATATTACACACTACTAGAAAGCTAGTACATCTGTACCTACATATCAGGGCAAACTGAAAAAGTTCAAGTTGAATTTTAAAAATCAATAAGCACAAGAAAAATAACAAATATTACATGCAACATCATTCCTGAAAGTATCAATTCTTACTCACAAATGGACCATTCTTTTGAATCTCTATTTAAAATCTCAGATTTGAACTTCTTCCCTTTGGTGCATGTGTTACAATTTTAATACTACTTAGGAGCTTCTATTTTTAAAAGGACTATCAAAAATAAAAAAGGCATTTATAGATTTCTTTTTAAGGATGTCTCAAGTGTCTAGAAGCCTCTCTAATACTAATTTATGAGCATCTAATCATATCAATGTTTCTTTTGCTATAAAACTGTTCTTCTACACTAAGATCAGTGCAGTCACTAACACACACTGAAATCAGTGAGAACCAAGAATATTCAGTGCTCTGCTGGAATAAAAAGAAACACTTTCATCTCACACTTTTATTAATTTAACTTCTCATGATCAGGAGCCATGAGTCCTACCCTCAGAAAAACCAGCACTCTGACACATTTCAGAACAGCGCCTACAAAGTGTTATTAATGGGCACTGCACAACCAGTGCAGGAGAGATTCTGGGAATACTCCTAAAACGCCAGTACACAGTTTGAAGCAATACTCCACACAACCATTTGTTGCTAGACAATCCAGGCATCCTGAATCGGGAAGACTCATTTTATTTCTAGGAATTACATTTTAGACAGTTTCTTCGAGCTACATATGCATCATCTTCTTTTTTAGCCCTCAATAGCTAACCTTACTAAATCTGGCTAGATGCCATCAAAAAAAACAAGATTGTTGCATCATAAGAGGAAAAGTGTATTATTATTACTTTCAGAACTAACAAATTAAGCCTGCCTTACTATTTCAAAAACTCCAGGCTTTGTGCTAAATCTCTTTTTACAACAATGTTTCCAGGTATTGATTAACCATATCAAAATATGTGTCTCTCTCACGCACTCTGTCTGGCAATCTATCACAAGTCTGAAAGCTTCATTATATGACTCATATGCCTTTAGATTCAACAACTATGCAAATGATGCCAAGTCTCTATTTATCATAGCTTTGTCAGCAAAACAAATCATTCAGCAGGTGAATCATTAAATTACTGTCTGTGTGGATACTAAGTAAACACAGAGGGAAGCAGAGAGATGCCAGCTTAACTTCACACTTCCCATCTATTTCTCCTTCCCATCTCCTTCGCTGTATCACTGTGACATTACTCGTGAGCAGATGAACTCTTGCCTTTTTCTCAACAGGCAGTCAATTTGGCTGCAGTTCAGAAGGTCCTTTAGACACATCAGGAAAACTGAAGCACATGCTTCAGTGGTTTGCTCAGGAGAGAGCACTTGCTGCGTACGCCTCCGAGAGGGAAAGTGGGCTTTCATTTCCAATACGAGAAGTGCATCCATTTAAATGGCTCCAGCATTTAGTGTGTAGCTCTCCTGCTTGGAGGGGGCTCACAGGGGGCTTTTCTTGCAATTCTGACATACAATGAAGACAGACTGACAGGGTATCACTGCTCAGAGAAGAGCTAGCCATCTGGACAAGGTTAGGACACCTTTGCAAGGGAACACATTCCAGCAGTTCATAAAAATGCCGCTGAAGAGCATTTTTTTTAATTCCTGGAATGTACCTCATTGCCAAAGAAGGTAGCTATGCTAAGGAAAATATTCCATGGGGAGCACACAAATTGTTCTGCAAAGCCATTCCTCCCTGCTCCACCCCAGCTGACATTACACAAATTGAATAATGCATGTCAAGGTATTAAGTAACATGTAAACATTTCCAGTAAATGTTTCTGCTGTGGGCCTTGGCTTAACTGGTATTGCTTCCCTCTGTGATACTGGAAAAACAACTTCCTCAGTTCTTCTGCATCTAAAGCTTAATATTAATGAAGCATTTCCTACCAACCACTGATTGGAATCTTCCTCCTCCCCTATCTCCCAATATAGATTTTAAAACCCTTGAAAACTTACCTAATAAGCCTTACTCAGAGATGTACTTCTCTGGAAATCTCTTATTGGCCTTATAGTCTATGCAATGGGGTAACCTGATGTCCCAAAAATGTTACATTTCTGGTAATACGTTTAAGGACAAACGAGAAATTCAATCAGAAACAAGTTGGGTTCTTCTCACACCACCAAGGATGTTTTATATGAACCCCTGGCTTCCCATCATGAATTGTCCAACAATATTCCTCCCCTCCCCCAATTTTGAGATTATGTGTTTTCACATATTTTTTCCCAAGGGTGTGAGAGCACAGTGTTGGGAAGCCACAGTCCTTTTCAATCTGGTAGAGGAAATCCCTTTGGAATTTAGTATCACTTTAGGCATGCACACTATTTACACAGCATATGCCAGTAATTCCTTTTCCTTTGCTGTCTATGACACTCCACAACAGGGGCAAATGCAGTTCTGGGCCAACTAACCCAAAAGGGACATGCTTAAAAGCTAAAACATCATTGGGATGAAGATGGGCTCTCGAATCACCTCAGTGAGATTAAGAACCATTAGTCTCAAAGGAGAACTGCCCAAGGAAATTTCTGGGATTTTCCACTGGAATTTGTACTTTCCTAAAGGGTTTTTTGTAGGAGAGACTGACCTAGGGTCAAGTATCTGAGGAACCCCCAGGAAACAACACCAAATTCCACTCTGAAAAGTGCTTGGGCAAAAACTTTGAACAGAGCTGTTAAGTAGGAAGTTAAAGTCATGCATTTTCTATAACTTTTTCCAAGTGTAAATTATTTCTTTTAATGTCTGTTAGCTGCACAGGGCTGAGAGCTGTGGGGTGAGTTGGATTGTTCTCCTTTGCATAAATGAATTGTTTTCCTGGCAATTAAGCTTGCAACCCAACTGAGGACATGACACCGGCAGCACTAAACGTTAGAGCCAAGGGTCTCACTGATCCTGAAAAAAATCTTTCTCAGTACACAAAGATGCTTGAAAAGGAAAATCTCAACCGATCTTCGAAGCTGAAGTATGGCAAACTAACACTGGGTTTTAATGTGGTTTTGATAGGGGTTCATATGCAATGCACATGGAGTCTTGTGGCGTAACAAGACACAAGAACATCCAAAGAACAGGAGATTAATAACCTGTTTTGATGTTTACTGATATTTGGCTCCAATACAACTTTTTGGAAGACTGTCGTAAAGTGAAATTAGTTTCTTGGGCTTCATTATTGAGTTGCAACAAGACTGCTCCCAGAGACAAATTGCAACTAGTAAGAAACGTGCTCCTGCAATATGGAAAGCAGACATACCAGAGCACAACCTCCTCCAAGCCCCCTCTTTCCCTCTGCTTACAGCAGCAGCCTTTTTTCCCTGATCTCCCACATCCGTATGAGAAGTAATAGGTTAGCAGTACTGAATATCACAGCTCCCAACCCCAAGGCCACCAGCTCTTACTAGGCTTCCCACCTCTGTGTGATAACTGCAGCACCGGTATCAGTGACTGTTCAAAGAAAATAAAGCATAGGGAAAGGGAAGTTATGGCCACCACGGCAAAATCAGATCACAATAACACGAAAACTATTGTACGCACCTCAGTAACTGATGTGGGCCTATTTTTATGTCTGGGCTGATCAGGACAGGCACAAAGCAAAAACCATGCCAGAACGAGCCTGTCCTGCTCAGAAAATTGTTTCCAACAATGCAGCAATAGTTAATGATTGCATTACAGCTATCACAGGAATGCTAGTGCGCAATAAGGAGTGTTTTGGAGAAAGGTTTTTGAATGCTACTTCCCTGCTGCTCTTAGTTCCCCTGCAGAAGAGGAACTATTGGAAAGACCAAACCATCCGCAAACACCTTTGGAGAAAGCTTTGGGTAGCCACTGCTGCTTTCCTAAGAAAGAGTAACTCACTGCATTCTTAATTCTTCTTTATACTGTGAAATAACCTTTTTTGGTGAAAGACTAATAAAACTGCTAATTTCCAGACTTCTAAGAATGTTACTGCCAGGGCTAAGTGGGCTCTCAGAAAGACCAGTGGCTTCCAGACTTTTCAAGAAATTCTATTCAACTGAAAAGCTGTTTATTTTTCAGTAGGGGCACTGAGGGCACCAAAGCTCACGTATAAACTCCCTGTACAGGGAGGAATGTGATGACAGCTAAAGAAATGCATTTGCACTCTCCTTTTTCCCCTCCACCCACCCACCACCATCTGCAAAAAAGCAGCGTGTCCCCCAGCTCTTGCCCGGAGACGTCTCTACAGGGCCCGGGGAGGAGGCAGGTGTCTGCCGCAGCCTCCGCACCAGCAGCGCATGGGATAAAGCCAGACGCAGTACTGCAGTCCGAGAGAAGAGGGGCTTTCCTGAGGGGGCTTATTGGTTTGCACATTGCACACACGAATAGATGGATATAATCCACACCTCCCTGCAACTTCACAGCAATTTGGCCTTCTACCTTTTAATACACGCAAGAAATGACAGACATCAGCCTGACATCCACCATAATCTTGTTGTTATAAAGCAGTGTCTGGCAGGACTACAGCAGCCCCCGCGCAGCAGTGCAGCCTCCTAGCCCTCTTTGCACGAGTCATGTATACCACATCCTGCCAGAGAGCTGGGAGCAGACTCATTATCCAGCAGATAACGATGACTATGGAAGGCCAAGACTGGATGGTAATGAGAGCCCATATACATTTGGCATATGGAAATGTTTACATACCTGTCTACCCATAGATCTATATCCTTACTACTGTACGCTAACTCACAGAGCTTCGAGCACAGGACTTTGGCAAGCCTGTTTCAGCTGCAGTGATCCATATCTTAAACACAGAGAGCTGCTAAAGCAAAGCAGTGATGTAATGCCATTAAACGAGAGCACAGTGCCTTTAACTATGCCATGCAAATCCAACAGCATTTCTAATGCCACCATACAACTTGTACAAACACAGAATCATTTAAACTGAAACTTCAAACACATCCTTACCTTGTCAATAAACTATATTTAAAATTTCTTTTACCAAGTACAACTTCCAGTTAGGGTCAATCAATTATAGTGTGGATTAGAGGGGTGTTTCACAACAGCAAAAAGTATCAAGTATCAGCTCTCGTGCACCTTAAAAATGCCATCTTTGTTCTCAAGCACCATTAACAACAAATGGATCCAATACTTAGAATGGCCACAATACAGAAAAAGAAATCTTCTCCACACTGTAATGAAAAAAGAGTCTCTATTTGTGAAATACTGCCTGTAAACTTAAAAATGATCCTATGCCAATTTCTTTATATTACATATCCAAAATAACCTCTTAAAACACTATAATTTAACATTAGTGGTTTCCTTTAATAATTTGACTTAAAAATGTATACTTAACCTTTAAATCTTGACTCTAATGCTAAATATTCCTTTGGGAAAAAATCTTGAGTAAAGTATTAGAGAGATGTGTACCTCATCTCTTCTAATCTTATCTCATCTCAAACTACCATTTTTCACAGATATATGTTAAAAAGAAATATACATGGATATGGAAAAATGAGGTCCTGTTACAGGATGCCGGGTTTTCTATCAAAGAATATGCCATTACACTTTGTGGCTTAATCATTTTACGCAAACCTAAGAATTGATCATAGTCACCTGAATTATCATTTACCATAAACATACCTTGAAAAAACTGAGCATGATTTTCTTTTGTTGTTTTCTCTCCTTCCCCCATGATAACAGCTGAGGGAATAGACATGCAGTTCTATAGTGGCTTGGCCATATGAACTCTATTAAAAAACTGATTATTTCAAGTTGTTAAAGATCAGGTGATAACCTCCCTCAAAAGATGAAATAATATGAACAGACCCTAATTAGTATCTGATAAAGAAGTGGGGCTGTTGCACTGTGTAAACCCTGAATTAGAATAATAATGTAGGGAAACTCAACAAAAGATGCTTTGTGTTTCTCATTACAGCCGGTAATAACCCCTCTGGGGGCCTGCCCCTTCCAGCACTGGAAGCATGCTGAATACTGTAATAGCATAATACTGGTTTTCCACGCCCTGCTAAGTTATACCTGAAAGGCGCTTTTGCAGTGTAGCTTAAAAGGACAAACCGGTGTCCCATGCTATGCATCTTGCCTGAAACAAAGCATTTTGAAATAAATCCTTCTGGGCAAACTCTGAAGAAATCACACCCCCAGTACGATAACTCTTAACATAACATTCAAGCCCACATATTCAGAGAGCACGTGCAAGTTTTACCGCATACTGGGTGCACCTGTGGCATTGCCTGCAGAAACCTCAGCTATCATAACATTGCTCCTCCCAGTCTTTACACTAAAAATGAGTTCTCTCTTCTACCTGCATTTCGTACTGACAGGAATATGCTGTTGCAGCTGATACACATGACCAATTCACTCAGTAGCAAACAACTAATCTGCATATTAGCAAAGTGCTTTGTGCTTAGCAAATGATGGCACACAAACGCATTAGGATTAGATTTAAGGCTACTAAAGTCAGAAGGCTACAAATGAATGCCTGTATAGCAAGTTTATTGCCAGTTCTGCATTACTGTAGTTGCTTCATTCAAGTTCTTTGACAGATACTGAGTATCTTAATTAGCAAACTGCCTTTTTAATGCACAGAAAAATGACAATTTGTTTCGCACTCTGGGTCTGTGGTGATCGATTCCACATACCCACACACATAACTTTACACACGCGAGCAATCCTGCTGAGTTCAACCGTCTTTCCGAACCAGCCTGTGCTCAGTGCATGTCAGGTTCTGTACATTTTGCCCTTTTCCAATTCATCCCATCTGTTTATAGCCCTTCCATCTAGTTGACTGTGATTTTCCAAGGTTTCAAATTCACCTTTTTCCTTTCAGTTTTTCCTATCTGATGTACACTGTAATGATACTAAGGGGAAATTTATTAAAGAACTAACTTAACTCAATTTCTTTCCACAGTGTTTCTCCAAACTGGCTGGCTGAGTGTGACCTTTTCAAAGGTATTTGGCAGAGGCCTGTCATTTGTCAAGTTATTTTTCCAATTTTTGTCAGTGTGAGTTCTAAAATTGGTATCAAATGATTTTTGTTACATCAGATCAAAAAAATGCTCTCTAGCTGAGCTGACATCTTTGAGTCTAACTCCTTAAAACTGCATAAGACAAATGGAGTACATGGTGGAAAAAACACACAAAAGTCTGGTTTGTGGTCAAAATTCCACCTAGATATAGAGCAGGAGGAGAAAAAATTACATCTCTTGAACAGTATTTCCCAAGTGTTTGTTAAGAATTATTTTCTTTCTTAATCTCAAATCAACAGTAGTCTCAAATCAACAATGCTAGATCTGGGCTTGATGAAATCTGTTGAAAATATAACGGGACAACATCCCATTCTGCTGCCCTGCCATCTCCAATAAGTTATGTGTCCACGGTACATGCAGACCAAGTTGCTTGTTTCTTACAGCTTCTATTAATCACTGATTGGTGTGTTGGTTCCGGATGCTAGGGTGGAATCAGGAGACCGGTTCAAATATCTTCTTACAGTTGCTGCTAAATTGTAACTATTTTAAGAGATTGAGTATGACAGGTCAGAGACAGGAACAGAGTTTTATTCATGGAAAATCTTACTAGCCTTCAAAGCAAGTCATATGAGAGATATATGAATACATATACTTTTATAGCTTGTGCCTAAATTAGAAACAAGATTAAAAATCTCAGTGTCCTTCATGTCTCCACATTCTCCTATTCATTTTGGATGATACACTGTCCCCTTTATTTTTTTCCTCCTCTTACTCCTTCTTGTCCCTTGTCTCTCCACTCTCCCCATCCTACTGCATCGTGACTTCACATTCACTTGTAACCACATGTTGGATTCAGAAATGCGATGCACCAAGTTCTAGCATTTTGGAAATTTGGCAATTCCCAGCTATGAAAAGACCTTCCCATCTTGCCTCCCGTAAACAAGCCATTAATAAAAAGCACAGGAGGAAAAAAGAAAAACAAACAAAACCTAAGACTGCTTAAAATTATGGTGTTATCTGTCCTGAGTGTTCCCAGTTTAAAGCAAAGTGATCAAACTACACCGGCAGAAGCCAGTAACAGATGTGGCTTAAACTGCCTAGGATTATTTTTAATATTTTAGTTCTAGGAAGTACACAGAAACCATAACTACACAACTGTGCCAGAAATCCCGAGGGATGAGGCTGCCTTCTCAGGGTGCATCTGAACTCATCAGCCTTGCTGCAGGTTCTGGCTCAGTTATTTTTTCTTAACCAACCTGCCTATGCCTCCCCATAACTGCCTTAAAATAACTGTAGTAACAGAATATGCAATAGTGGGACTTATACTTGCTTGTATTGTAGAGGTGAAGAAAATAGGAACATTCCACATGTGCCATGTGCTTCTATTATTACAGTGTGGTTTCACAAATCTGTAGAGCTTCAGAGAGAGAAAGTACTTTTGGTCTGCAGCCTGAGCACTGGCTGCCTGCAGCGCCTCTGCCACCGACCGCTGCCTGAGAAGCCGAGCGTCTCCGCGAAGCTCAGGCTAGCAAAGACAGACAACTGAGCTTCGGGCAGAACCATGTGCAGAGAGTCTTCTTTCTGGTTCACTTATCACCATGACATGTTTCAGAAAACAAGCCCACCATATGTCCCCACTGCTTTGCTTCGCAGGTGTCTCATCTGTCTGCTAGGTCCTGTTTTGGATCAGAAGGCTTTAGAATCATAGAATCATTAAGGTTGGAAAAGACCTCTAAGATCATTGAGTCCAACCATCAACCCAACACCACCATGCCCACTAAACCAGGTCTCTAAGTGCCTCATCTACACATCTTTTAAATACTTCCAGGGATGGTGACTCAACCACGTCCCTGCGCAGCCTGTTCCAAGGCCTGACCACCTGACCACTCTTTCAGTAAAGAAATTTCTCCTCATGTCCTAATGTTCTTTAGCGCTGCCTTCTTTATACATTAAGTCCTCACCCCGCTATGAAAGCTGGACAGTCTTACAGGAACACAGTCACCACCAGCTCCTTCAGCTTCCTCAGACATTGGTACAGCAAGGCTAACCGTACTGCGGTTCTGACAGTGCATCTCTAGGGGACAAGGACAAGTGGTGCATGTGCACCCAAATGTCAATATTTGAACCAAATGGTACCATGCATTCAATGATATCCCAACAAAATGAGTACAAAGCCAGAATCTAGCTCTCCTAAGCAAGCTATGTTCAAATATACTTCATAACAAGGTAAGAAATACGCCAATTTAATGCGGGAGACATGAATGAGGAAAAATTGTCAGAGGCAAAATTCACTAGGAAAAAGGCCATTTCCTCACCCTTTGACTTTTGGAACTAGACCAGGACAAGCTAACTGGGTGAGGCAGAAGTGCTAGCCATTCAACCAGCTGAATGGGGAGGGGGGAAAGGAAAAAAAAAAAGGAAAAAAAAAAGAAAGAAAACGAGTGAAACCTGTTTCCACATGTATACTTAGGGCCATCCAAACCAGGCAGCTATGTTAGAAACCACTTTTGCGCACTTGCTGAAGTAAAGTTTTGAAGTCAGCCAGGGCAGTCGTTTTCTGAGGTGTAATTAAATATACAATTAAATAAAGCAACTTTTGACTTGGAAATAAAAGCTAATGAAAACGAGAGGCAAACCTCTAGCTGGATGAAAAACTCTGGCTACAAGGACAACCACCTCTAAAAGAGGTAAAGGAAGCCACAGCAGCTACTCGGATTTACATCCATGTAACAGAACAGAATTGAAGCCAGACAGTTAGGTACATCTGTGAACACTACACCTGAAGTTACAGGTTTTGACTTATTAAAACACCCTCTCCCAAGTGGTGGCCCAAAACCTGATGGCTGGGCTGCTGGTAGGTATGAACAAGTTTACAGCCTCAGAAGATTGCAATCTCCCTTGCCATACAGGAAAGGAAAATCGTTTCTTTTAGAGGAACTCAGAGTTACTCAACTCTAATTAATCTTCTAAAACAGGAAATCCCTGCCAACACAGGTGGAACCATAATACGCTGGCTGTGCAGCTGGGCAACATGAAAAATGGGATTTCCGTGTTCCCATCTCGCTCACCAAAAACAGAGCGCAAATACTGTAAGTAAAACACGCAGCTGAAAAATCTGAAAAAAAAAGTAAGTAAAAAAATTGAAAGGAGGACTATAAAAGTCACTTAGGTCATTCATAAGAAAGTTCCCTACAGTCTTAACTAAGGTTTGAGCCCTTCTGAGGAAGCTACCATCACTTTGAGAGCTTACAGGGCGAAGGACATTCATCTGAATCTGTATTTCAGGAAACAAAGTTGAGAGGACACTTTGCTGACCTCTGACGTCACCTGTACTCCTGAAGGAGCCCTGTAATGTGCACTGACAACACCAGCATCTCTCGGCCATCTCTTTGTTCTCTATAATTGGTATTTTTAAATACAGTTTACACTGTTATTCGCTGGACCACATCACAAAAGATGAATGGCAGGATAGAAATTTCTTCGCCATTGAGCTTGAGTTAAAAGTCAAGCCAAGAAATAGACATTCCTTTTTAACATTTACTTGTCTGCAGCATTTTAATTGTGGAGGCATGTAGAAAAGAGGGATATAAGCAATTATTTACATTGCTACACATTTCTGCCTATCTAATTGGAAGCAAAAAGACTTAGGGACATGTGGAGATGACTCCTGCCATCACTGCTTGTAGGGTATGCCCTGCACTTTCTGCTCTGAGCACTAAGGCTGTGTTTAAGTTCAACTTAGGATAAACAGTATTTTTCATGACAGCTTATTTCAAGCTCCACAAAGCCATCTGTATCAAAGGAACAATGCAGGGCAGATTTTAGTGGAACTAAAAAAAAAATTGTGTCTACAATGAAAACAACGAACACAAATAGCCGCACCAAAGCTTTGTTTAGACTAGGGAAAGTTCAGTAAGTCACTGGTAAAAGAGCTGTAAGGGTGGGATACTGAAAGGTACATTTCCATCAGAAGAGCAGTGCTCTCATCATAAAACAGCCTGAGTACTTCTAACCATATGAAGTGACCCTCACTCATCTGATGCCCCAAAACAAGAGAGTAACTAAACCAAGAACAGATTAATTTCCTTTAACTACAGATATACCGTCACCACACCCGCTCACGGAAGGAAAAGAAAGATATTTACTATTAATAAAAATAACACTGTGGGGGGCACAACTTTTTTTTTTCTTTCCTACAGATACACACAAGTCTATTTAGACTGTTAGAAGGCTAACTTTTCTCACACATAGATTTCAGTTGATATAATAGATAGGTATTCACATTATTATGTTACTTTCTTATGAATTTATGTTTTATTGCTCCATTTTCAAAAGCCATTGAACCCACGGGACACTTTAGTAGTCAATATAGTATGGTACTGCACAGCACATGCACGCTTGGAAATGACCTGAATACATTTAATGGAGGCAGTAAAATGAGTAAGATTACATAGCTGGTCTTTCATTTCAACCTGGATACTAGTTCCAGCAAGAAACTAATATATATTCAGCAAAACAAATGTCCATCAAAGCCACAAAAGCAATTTAATGCTTACACGCATGCTGACAATACTATGTCAGAGCTGTGAGTAACCCGACAAAGGAGGCTGTAGGTAGATCAGAAGTGCAAGCTGGTCCAAAATGTACATATGTTGGTCTTCACCAACATTAAGTCCATTCTCAGTGTGGCCTCTGTGATTCAGGCTGCTACACTCAATATTCAAAGTAAATATATAGGAACAATTGAAAACAATTTTCCTGCTGGTCATATTGGTGAGGGAAGGTGTTTAATTGAAGGAGAAGACAAAAATTATGCTGTGATTTAACAGACATGTTCTTCCTCTTAAGATGGATTGGTAAGACACAGAATTTAATGTAAGGTAACTTTGCAATGTTGAGATAATGTCATGATGTTTTGCTTTCTACAAGATGAAATGAAAGCCCTGGTTTTGGTCGCTACATTAAGTAAGGGGGGAAATTCATTTTAAATAAAAAGCTATCCTAAATTCCTGGCAAATTACAAGGTTTAGGTCAGCTCTAAAAGGAATTTGTGTCAGCTGGAAGAGGACATCTATGTGAAAAATTAATAATAATGAAAACCACCTCTTTAAAAAGTAGAAGTAATGCTTGTTGAATTTATCATCACCTGCAAGACTGGTTATGTTAATAATCCTTCACATTATGCCAAGTAGACTGAAAATGATTAATAGTTCACGAACAACCTTCCCACAGAAGCTTCAGTGCCAATGCTGTTTTGGCTGATTACAATTAATAAAAAATATAGTCCCAAATATTCAGGCCTTGAACACAAATTCCTTATATCTGAGAAACTCCCATGAAAAATAACAATAAACCTATCTCCCACAACATTATCCTGTCAAAGGTAATTGTCACTGTGGAATTCTGGTCTCACTGTTCACAACTCTTCATTAAAGCCCTTTCAGCTCATGAAATGGAGAAGCTGATTCGATGTATACACACAGGGGTTCCACCACCGAGCTCTGCTGAGCCACCACAAATGCTCAGGAGTCAGAGGGTGAGAACCAGGGTACTGTGATGCCTTCAAAAAAAATCAGAGCTTAGCTGATTGTGATCTTTAGAGGGTGCTCATTAAATCCTGAAGGCTATCCATCTCACCGTGCAAGCTCTTTCCTCCTCTTGTCTGAAGTAGCTGTGAAACAATGGTCAATTGGTAACATGTCTCAAGTCAGCAATAAGGAATGTTTGCAAGGACACAGGACTGTGAGAGAGGATGAAGAGGAAGAGAAGGAAATGGAGAATAAAGGAAAAGATGGAAGTGAGGAAGGTCAGAAGGTTGTTTATACATTTACAATATCTCTAAAATAAAGTCACACCCCACAGAGATGCAGGTGGCAAACTGATCTCATTAGAAAAACCATAATGGTTCAGAGACAAGGTCCATTTTTGCCAAGGATCCTGTTTCCAGCACTGCTCATACCCAGATGTTGCAGAGGAAGGTTCCCAGCCACACTGTTTGACAGACTTAAATGTGATTCCTGCAGAACAGGCCAGAAAAGTTTTGCTAAAATTCACCACCAAGTTAGAGAAATACTATGCAAGGCAGAAAATAAAATCTGCTATTCAGAACATGGCATCCACAGTCATAAAGTTTAGAACCTGCTCATGACATTTTTCCCTGAAAACGGCACTTGGTACAGCACACAGCATCCCAGCAGAACTCCCAGGTCCTAAAAACTTTCATATATGCCTCAAAAGCGTGGAAAATAAGCCTGGCTACTCACTGCTCTGTTAGCCTAGGAACTAGGCAACTAGTGTACAAACAGTACAAAATCCACCAAGGCATGAAAGGGACTAGTACTACCACATACACCACGCAGGCTTTTGGAGCGAAGAGTAAAGATTTATACAGGCCACCTACTCTTAGGGAAGAAAGTGCCACACCGGGATGACGTGGCAGTCAGCGTTTCACTCATGAATGCTGTCGAGGCGAGAAACGGACAAGATCGACTGCATTCATTTCTCATCCCTCCATTAATATCGGATCTTAATAACTGCTGCCCGGGGCTGCTCAAAAAACTCCCTTGATGATGTTTTTCTACTGAAAATTGTGGCTTTCTCCAGGGAAAAAAAAAGCTTTCCACTAAAAGCACTCACTCTGTCTAGTATTTTATTTCTAAAAACACAAGATCTACTATCTTTTGTTTTTCAACAAAAACTTGGTTTTGAAGCGGTGCCTCACTGAAGCTGTGGTTCAGTCGCCCTGGACGCACCCACCAGAGCACACCTCCCACGAGGCAGCGTGAGATCACCCAAAGGGAGATGATGACACAGCTGAGGAGATACAGCCCAGGCAGGGAAGCCAGTCTGCAGTTGAGTCAAAGCTGTCAATCAAAAGTATTCAAAACTTTAAAAAAAAATACTGCAAATGTTGGCAAAAATAATATGCTTCACTTTAAAATTTTCCGCAAAATAATATATTTGGTGATCAGGTCTGTTCCTCACCATTTCTGGGGACCCTTGAAGCTGCCACAGCTAAAGATGGAGCCAATTACACCTGGACACAGGAGGCCCAAACAATAGGAGCCATAGCCCAGCACTGCCAGACTCTTCCCATGCTTGGGAATTGCAAGAAGTTAGCTGTTCCTCCTCCAATTCTTCCTCTCCTCAAGCACCTCAGCTCCAGTACCTGCCCACTCTTATTGCCAAAACGGACTAAGTTCACCAGGGCATGTTGTGCATCGCCCTGACAACATCAAAGATTAACTCACTGATCTTTGTGTTTAATGTGCAAAAACTGTTACTGGAACATTGCACTCAAACGTTTAATACAGATTCTGATCTGAGGACAATGGATAGCCCCTAGTGCCTCAGTAGTTGTCAGCGCTGTCAGCGCTCTCACAGGATGTAATGTCTGCAAGAAGTAAACCCAAGTGCATGTATGCATATGCAATCAAGGCTCCACTCTTATCAGACCCCTCCCAGTCTCGTCATGCTTTAACAGGTCATTGACTCAAGTAACCTCCCACATGTTAAAATTGCCAGTAAAATACAATAGCCTGAAACTGAAAATACCTCTGGTCTACCAAGAATCCAATCTGAGGGACAAACTTGCTGATAATTCTGAGACCAGTTCACAGGATGAGACACTGATTGTCTCGGTACTCCAAGTGAGCAGCTTAATTGGAACAGAAAAACAGGGTGATTAATCACAGCTAAGGAAAACACCTTGCTACAGAAGACAGGCAACATCAGCTTTACATCATTAAAAAAATTTGAGGTTACCGTTCAGGACAGCACACGTGGAAAACATTTAAGGGAAAAAAGATGAAATGTTGTTTAATTGGTGAATTCTTCCCATTAACACCCTAAACGGTTTGACACATGCTGGCAGGCAGGAGGTGTTAGCCTCAGACACGCTGCCAGCCACACTTCCCCACTCCCGGCAGCTGCCAGACCTTCCTGGGGTTTGAAAGTTTCCCTACTGGAGGCCCTGTTCCCATTGCTTTCTGGTAAATTAGCCTCTGTAGTCACATCTCCTTGGCGGTTTTGATTATTTTCTCTTTTTTTTTTTTCCCCTTTTTTTCCTGGTTTCTTTTTGATGCAGGAGCCTTTGATCTTTTTCGATCTCAACCCCTCTTCTCATCCCCTCCCCCCCGAAAATGGGAAGAGACCCCACAAGCACCTCCAGGGAGGGGGGATTCACCTCCTGGGCATGCACCACCGCGAAGGGCTGGGAAACCGCTCAACCAGCATCCACTGAAGTGGGACAGAGGAGCTTCTCACAAAATGAAAAGCCCCAGGCGCCAGCGAAAGGGAGGGGACCACACCAGAGTCCACACAGCCAGGAGCCAGGAAGGAGCCGGCTGTCAGTAAGTTAGAGCAGGGAGGAGCCCAGCTCTCTCACCGCAGAAGCCGATGCCCGGCCGGGCGTTGCCACGGCGGAGGACCAGGCTGTCCCGCTCCCTCAGCCCGAGCTCTTCCTCAGGGTCTCAGCGCAGGGCAGCGCCGTCCCAGCCATCCTCTGCCGAGCAGCGCTCAGAGCAACCCCCCTCCCACCCTGCCAGCGGGCAGAACCCAGCCGGGAAGGAAAGCCGCCCGCCGCGCCCCGGCACTGGCTGCCCGGCTGGCTCCCGGACGGGCGAGCGGCCGCCCCGGGGCTCTCAGTCTTGGGAAGGGGTCGGGGGGAAGGTAAAAAGTGAAATAGAGAAGAAGCAAGACTCGCTGTCCTACCCGGCTGTGCTGGCGGGGACCCCGTCTCCCGCAGGCTCGCACCGACAGCGCGTCCCCGGCACAGGCTGCCCGGCAGCCCGCCCCACCCCGGGGCCGACCGGCCTCCTCCGCCTCTTCCTCCTCCTCTTCCTCGGCCCGGCCCCGGAGCAGAGGCACATTAGACCTAAAGGTTATCTGACACTGGGTATCCCGGGCTGCAGCGGGGCTCCCGGCACCCTGCTCCCCCCAAGGGCATCGGGCCAGTGCCTTTTTTTTTCCCAGGCATTGCCCCTTTTCTGAAGCACCGCTGCCTGTCTGGAGCACCTCAGGCCGAGAGGGAGCCCAGCGGAGGCTCTGCCTGCATGCCACAGCCTCACACAGCCCTGCAGGGCCCCAGAAGGGCAAGTTACCTTCACCCTGGGTGGGAGAGCCAGCCAGCCCCCAGTGTACAAGCATGATTTTTTCAGTCATGACTTTGCACTTGGTAGTGAAATATCGAGTCATGCTAAATCCTACCCAGCTATTCCTTGTTCTCTCCCCCTTTGTCTCCTTCCCTCAGGAAAGGTAAATATTGCAATAAAATCTGCTGGTTCATTGAGCACCAGTCTCCAATTCCCCCAGAGGAACTGGCTGGAAAGGACCAGGTAATACGTGACACAGATGGGGGATGCAGGGCCCAGCTCTGCAACGGCCAACCGAGGGCACTGCACCCATGCCATCTCACACGTCCTCCTCCTCCCAGCCAGGTCTTATGGCGGTGCATCTAGCCGCCCATCCGCGGTGCCTGCCTTCCCCACAAACGTCATGCATGCCACAGGCCTCTGCCCACCACAAAATTCACGCAGGAGCCCCTTGTCAGCCCCTCAGGCTGACACACACCATCCCGCAGGCACCACCCCGCAAGACCAGGGGACGCTCTGGCCAGCACAGTGCTGCTGCACATTTTTCAGGCACCAGCAGAAACCAGCTAGCCACAGCCGATACGGACATCAGGCTAACCTCCAGCCATTATCAAAACACGTTCACTCAAAGCACTCTCCTCTGCACTTCAGTAGCATCTTGTGCCAAACTTCACCAGCAACACAGCCACCAGGTTTTGGGCCACCACTTGGGAGACGGTGTTTTAATAAGTCAAAACCTGTAACTTCAGGTGTAGTGTTCACAGATGTGCAAATCCAGTCATCACATTTGGCAACATGGTAGGTGGTAGAGCACAAAACTCTGCCACTGCAGGCTGTATTTGGTGGGAAGACCAGGCGGTGTCTGCTAGGAGACATGAGGCAACTGTTAGAGTAGAGAGGAGGACAGTAAGCAGCCCCCACAGAAGGGGTGGCCTCAATCATGGGGACTAAAAGGCAAACGTGGCTTCTAAGAAAAGCCTGAATCTAAAAAATGCCCTTGCAGGAGGATTGGGACGTCCCACAGGGCAAGTTGAACCTCGTATTCCTGTTTTATTGGCTGTCATAAGCAGCGAGAATGGTGTTCGTCAGCGGAAGAACTTGGGTTAATAGTCTCTTGTAAATTTTAGTACTTGGAGGAAGGTTTAATGAGAGTTTTCAGACATACAAAGTTGAAAAATATGCTAAAAATGCAGCAACATTATATTTTTGAAGCTTGACATTCTTTTAATGCTTGGTATGGGCAATAGCTTGCAATAAACAATAGCAATTCCAAACCCTCTCCTACAGCTGTGCTGGTCACAAATAGGGATCTGAGCGGGGCAGGAAAGCCAGTGTCACAGAACAAAGGAACCCAAAGCTGCCTCCACCTGGAGCTTCCTTTTCCAGGCTCCTCTGGAGCCTATGCTCACGGGTTTGCTTTGCAGATCCGCAGCGCAAGAGCTCTTTCCTCCCCCTGCCCCCTGGAATGAGCAAAGCCCTTCCTCCCCACCGACAAAATACAGCTAGCAGTAGCTTCCTTGCCATTTCTTGCAGAGTGCTGGTCCCCCTCCCCTTGAACAAACACCCCTGCCAACCAGTTACATTACCATACTGCAACAGCAACAACCTTTCCACGGGGAGAAGGGCTTCAAGGCACTCTGTACATGCAGCTTCCACCTGGAATCGTAGAAAGAGTAAAGCCAGAGTTTAGTCAAAATTTTATCTGGCATAAAGCCACACCACAAGAAGATACTGCCTTCCCTTGCCCACCCGTTGTGCTCTCTGCATCGCCCCTTCCCTTCCACTGTTGCAAGCTTCTTTCCCACCGGACAAATGGGATGAGTGAACTAATCCAGGCTAAAACAGAGCTTTTTGCTTCTTTTCCCAATGTACTTGTGACTTCTCCTTACAACTGCCTTCTTAAAGGAAAAATAATATATTCTGTTGGTTTCTTTCAGCACGGAAGAGCCAGTACTCAGTTCTGTATCTGGAAGTGGTCGTTTAATAATCTAAATTCAAGCACCTATCCTAACACCTATATAAATCAACAGCAGAGGTGATGAAAACCCTATAAGCAGCTGAGAAGGAACAACTAGGAGAAACAATTTCAGACAGGACCTTATGAAGTGTTTTCCACCAGTAAGTCTCTGATGCTTTTGAGTTTATATCTGCATCAGAATTGACAGATTTTGAGTGAGATATCGCTCTCCATGACTGACTTTTGACAGCACTTTACCAGCAGCTTTTATGGCACCTGTAGGTTAAACCATGCTTTGAAAAGACTCTACTTCATTTTGACACCGTGGTATGAACCAGAACAATTCCACCTGTGCCAAGGGAGCTAATGTGTCAACTTAAAAATCCCAGAAAACAAGTAGCAGCAAAGGCACTGCTGGCTCTAATTCTTACTGAGTGTCCCTAAGACAGTTCCTTAATCCAAACTTCCAATTTCCTCCCACAGAGCATGGCCAACACTTCACTACTTTCACTCTCCATCAGCTGTCCCTGCGCAGATGATGCTCTCCAAGTAAGGCTATTCCCCATGCACAGAATACACCTGCGGCACCTAAGCATTAGCTGAAACGATAAAAATAAGTACTAAGGTACTGCAGAGACAAGTCTGACTTGCTCAGTTTCTTGCCCTTGCTGTGAAGAAATCTTTTTTTGAACGTTCACTAGCACAGTTGGGTTTTTCAGCCTGCAGACTGCTCATCTGCCCGGCCTAACTTACATACTCCTGACCACAGCTTCATCTCACCTAGTTGTCACTTATCAGCGTATTTAGCATTCTTCAGATCCTGACAACGCATGCTTCTCCCTCACCACTTCCCAGGATCTTTTGTATTCTTGTCACTACCTAGTGCTGCCTTTTATTCTTCTTGCTTTTTCTTTTTACTGTCGTCTCTCATTACACACCTTGAGGAGGGTGAGTTTCCTGGAAGAAGGCTTACGGAAAAAGATCTTGCCTCACTCTCTGAGTGAGTAATGGAGCCAGGAGCTATTTACATATTTTCTGATAAGCAGTGAGAATGTCCTGATGGTCCTGTAAAGTCCACAAGGAATTGGCTTTCTGTTGTTCCATATTTCTTGCTTATCTATGCTTGCCCAATTCTAATCAAGTAACAGTATTAAACATACTTTTGCATATTGTTATAACATTATTTGGAGGAAAAAGCAGTATCATAGTCTTGAATTTAGCCATTAAAGGGACGATATTACCAATATTTAGCATTTAAAAACCATGCAAATGACTTTAAAAGGATGACTTTTTCATATTAATTATCAGTTAATTTCTGCCTGAACTATTAGGTTACAGCTGCATCTCATTTCTAAGTTTTTTTTCATGCAACCATTAGGGCACAAAAATATTTTATAATGTATTATAAAATACATTAAATTCTTTACTTTTTTATAAGGACTACAATTGGGTTTTTGGTGTTTTTGTTTTTTAAGGTTGACATTTTCTTTTATTAACATAACTTTGAAGATCTGGAATCTTAGAAGAAAACCCAAAACTGGAAAACAATCAAAACCCCAAATCGGAAAACAACCCCCTCACATACACACACAGAGCAGAAGATGTGCCAAGAGCAGTGTCTGGCAATACCACCGACAGCTCTTACTCCCCTGGCACAGAGGAGCTGTGTGAACGAGGAGTGGGAGCGCTCAGCAGTTTGCTTTCACTGTGGGAAGAGGAGAAGGCAGCCAAAACCGACCGTTCACATAAAGCAGCAGCAGAGGAGCAATCCGCAGGTAGCGAGCAGCCCTGTAGGAAGCGTTAAGAGTAAGCCGTGATCTGATCTAGGCCGAGCAGAAGGAAGGAGGCGGCAGGCTGAGAGGCAGAGCTGCCCGCTGCTCCCCGGGGCCCACTTGGTTTGCAGTCCCTTCTGGTAGTCACAAGTCCTGGGTAGGAAAATGCAGGGGAAAATTGGCACATTACTCCCAAACATTTCCCTTTCAGTAACTGATCTTTGCATATTATGAACGCAGCAGATTTCTGAGTGTTTCTTGCTCTATAGCTAAGAAGTATGAAAGTAAGACTAGGCTATGAGATGACTGACTACTAGTGGAGAACCATTTGCTGTCAGCAACATGCATGACCACTTCTGAAAACACAGCTAAAACTCTCTTGGAGGCAGATCCTGAGATTTTAACTGTTTTTACTCAGACCATATTCAAATCAGCCTGTGCTGACAGCAAACAAAACCAAAACTAAGCCAAGCCACAGTCTTGGGAGAAGATGCAAGCAGCTGTGAGAAGAGAGCACACTAACTGCCTCCACGGAGGCTGCTGGCTACTTTCAGGGATTGGATTATTGCTCTGCTGGGAACTCTCTTGTTCCTGCTGATTTCATTCTTTAATTTTTCATTATATACTCAACCTGTTATGACTTTCAAAGTGCCTAATTCCAAGTTTCATCTTACCAACAGCATTTATCAAGCCCTAGCACTTAGTAAATACCTCTAACACACCTGCTTTGAAACTCAGTTTAGATTACAATATAAAAACTACCAATCTGGTTAAGTAAAGTTGGTTGGTCACCTGTCAGTCCTTGACAGTCCCACTCATCCTGTCTCTGACATTCACCTGGTGCAGTGCCTGGGAGCAGATTAAAGGAATATCTTTTAATTTTTGGTTCTTCTAATCATTACAATCAAATCCTGCCATGGACACATTTCCTGAATGTTGAAAAGGCTTATCTAGGTGCAGTTTGGGCACAACACTAACTTTAAAGCACTACAGATACAGCATTTGCACAAAAAACATCCACACAGAGAGCAATCAGATGGCAAGCTTCCTGCCAAGGAGCAAATTCCACCATCTCGACCCAGATGAGCTTGATGCTAATACAGTACCTTGAAGACAGCAAAGTAGAGGCCTGAAACACACAACTCCACACGTCCATCTGTCGCCATACCAAATCTCAGTCCAAATGCTTACATGTGAAAATCCTTCTTAACTTGGTTTTTGAACAATCGTACTCATTCATATTCTGGTAAGCTGCTGATGGAAGCGGTGCGAGTTCTGTGCAGTTCCATGTGTGATAATTTATTCAGCTAAACATTACTGAACTGTTCCTTTATCTTGCTGCGCTTGACTCAAGTAGTGCTGGAAAGGGAATACACAACTCCACAGAACAGGGCAAGGAGGGCTGAGGAAGTGGTGGGGCATCCTCTGCTACAGGGGCAGGAGACGAAGGAATAAACGAGGGAGAAAGAGGTACTGACGGAGAGACCTCGGGGATGGGTAAGTTTGCCAAAAGTGTTTCTGGGTGCTCGCTTGCTGCCTATGAAAGAGGAAAAGGCTGGCTAAAGGAAGCCCCAGAAGCTGGCCTTAATCCCCAGCATCAATCACTCCAGCTGCTCGCTGCGAACAGTACCTGGGGGGAGAGCCCCAAGGCTAGGGTAGCCCAGCTGCCCACTGGAGACCCTGGGGGACAGGCAGCAGGGCTGACAGATGCATGAAGGGCACATGAACTGTGTGGCTCCTAGGCAGGTTGCAAGTGCTGAGGAAAGTAACATTTCAGTGCACTAGGTACTCCACAAGTGTATCGTAAATAACCACCCCTCTACCACGGACCTCGCAGTCCGAGAGGAAGCATTGCACTCACAGCCCTGTTAACAGCCTTGACCTTGAAATGGTCCTGAAAGCAGGGCTGCAGAGGAACGAAGCAGCAGAACATTTGCAAGTAGCTGCATTCAAGCGGAAAGACAACCCTCCGGCACATCCGACACGGGATTGCCTATCGCTGCACAATTCTGCCGTGCCGCGCAGCCAAGCGCGGTACCTCTGGGAGGGCAGCTCACACGGGGTTGTCTAGCGCAGCAGCTCACCTCTTCATGACCCTGAGGCTCAGCCAAGCAGCACTGTGAATTTGAAAACGCACTGTACTTGCACTCCAGAAAGAGCCAGCCGGCTTACTCACCTGTGAGCTTTCTCTGTGCAGTGCCCAGACTGTTCTGTGGTCAGCGTTTTCTTGATGCAAAATGGCATTCATACTGACGGATGCTAACAAGATGTTTCCCTGTGAAAAAGCAAGGATGCTTATGGGGTTTACTTTAAGACAGTCATTGTCTGCAAAAATGCTGTAATGCTTTCTAGAGTCCCTGGGATATTTTTATGCTTGTTCATTACAAGGTCTACCAACTGCTACAAAACAGCAAGGGCTGTAATAACAGCATTACACATTAAGGATGGCTTTAATTACGTATACAATATCTATGCAAATGCCAGATAGCATCTTCTGCATGAAAGGCAGGGTTGGTTTGTTTGCTTCTTATCCTCACAGTATGGAATCTTATTGCTTCTTATGATGCAATATTAATTTGGTTAGACTTAATTTAATTACTTTGGTTGGTAATTAAATTAACCTTGCTTAAATTAAAAAAGCCCAGTACCATCATGAAGTATTTCTATCATGGTGGATCCTAAAATATCTCCATCAGGACTAGATCGCTGTTGTTCATGAGACTTTAAAAAAGTACACAAGAAAAACAGAGCCAGACAACCCCATCTGCCTTATAATGAGAGGAAGCCAGTGCTGAAT
The DNA here is from genome assembly GCF_964195595.1 of Calonectris borealis. NCBI lineage: Eukaryota > Metazoa > Chordata > Aves > Procellariiformes > Procellariidae > Calonectris > Calonectris borealis. The sequence goes on from NC_134320.1 coordinate 6,725,862, forward strand.
GGCAGGTGCCTGGCATGTCTGGAAATGAAGTACAGGTGTCTGTTTGGCACCAAAATCAAAATTTGTCTCAATCGCATATTAATTTGAAAACCTTGGCCTGAGTGTCATGCCCAACATTACACCATAAATCACTAAAGCAGCTTTCGTTTCACAGCTTTTCTTTAGCTATTTCAGCCTGTTCGGTTAAATCATCAAGCACTGGAGAGTAAGTTCATAGTGATGATACTCCCACGTAGTCCAAATCACCGAGACGTAAAGTAGCTTGACCAAGGTAGTGGCTAACTCAGTGGTTTACCCTTAACTGTACTGCTGTCATAACTGTGCTAAGTAGTTGGCCTCCTGTTTGAGTAGGAGTAAACAGGTCAGGCCTTTGCTGAGTCACTGGCACAGTCCGAATAAAGCCAACATCCTGCCATTGACAGTGATGTTTAAGGCACAGTACACAAGGGAATGGGGGTCTTTGACTTTTCTACAGGAGCCAGGACAAAGGTTACCAACATAACTTCAGCTTAGTCCTCTACTCTACATGCCATGCGGCACCATCTTGATTCCTTGTTTCTCCTACATGAATTTATCAGTGAAGCTCGAGCCCAGACTCTCCCTTGCAGTTCTGAGGAAGAGACTGCTCCCAGACTCTTTCTTCCAGCTGAACGACAAGGGAAACATTCATTGTGGGCCAGGAGAACACATACCTGGCAGCGAGTTACACAAGCATTTGGGAGACAGCACTGGAATGTCAGCAAACAGGATCTTTGGGTCTAGCCCCAGCTCTGGAAGCAGAGCACAGCCTAAGTCATCATAAACAAGAGGCCCAATCACACCAGCAGGTAGATTTGTTTTGAAAGGTGATATGGCGAAGCAGATGAACCTCGCTGCTTTAGAAGCCACGCTCTGTTCCCAGCTCTGTACGCAGCCCACTGGCTGGCAGTTTATCTGCAAAATAGGTTAATGACCATTGCCTCTCTACAGGAAGGATAACTGGCTTTTAGAAGTGTATATGCTAACAGCAGCAGTGGAGCACATGGGATTAGACATCATGGATTTCTGGGCAGCCGTGAACAGTATTATGAGTGTATCTTACTTCTCCCGCTCCACTCGCTCTCCCCTTGTCATTCTGTGGGCTGGCAGGAGACCTGCCAAATGTGTCAGAGCCACATGAAGTGCATGACACTTGTGAGCCCTGACCTTGTGGCCCCTAGGGTGACAGTCAAGTCTAAGACACAGACCAACCCAAAAGGAAACGGTGAAGGTCCTACCCAAACCATAAAGGACGGCAGGACTGGTCCCAGTGTGTTTGTTTATTCTGTGATTTTTAAGTTGGAAACAAACCCTGTAGTAGTAACAAAAAAGCTTTTGAATTCTCTGCTATGTATAGCAATTCTCTTATATCTGTGCGCTGCATGTGCTTGTTGATGTCAACGCCCTGTAACCGAGAGCCACTGCCGTCTATCACACACAAGTCCTCATTATGTTGCATAACAAATTACCTTTGTTGCCTAACAGAATGGCACAGTAGATTTTGTTGTTGCCTTGTGTAAACTTTAGGCTTGCGAATTCCATTTTGCACTGACGCATTGCTTCTGCCTGGCAAGTGCTTTATTTCTGTTGTTAAGCAGCGAGCTTCATGATACGCAGGCAGCCACAGATCCTGAAAAACAAGTTTAGAGATACATAAATACGCCACCATTATGTCTGCAAAACAATCGGCCACGTGGATCCTGACTGCTGCCGTAACACTGGGCTTAGAGGCTGCAGCTACGCATCCTGGGAGGCAGCACCGCTGCATATTCATTGCTAGTGGTCATCTGATGTTTACAGTTACAAGAAAAAACAGTAGCATAAAGAAACAAAGAAAGTGGCAGAATAGCAAAGGAATTTTAAACCAACAAAGATTTCACGGTGTTGGCATTTTAATGTTATACTATTGCCTTTTTGATGGATTTATCCAACTGCATTACATTATCTATTGTTTCCAGTATTTAATTACTGTTTTTAACTGAATAGCATTAATTACAATGCTCATCTGCTAAAGAACAAAGTATGAAAAATGTTAACAAATCCATCCATATGATTACAAAATGTAAAAGCTCACTAGACACTTCTGAGTCTTCTTTATATATGTTCAGCACATATTTCAGGGGAAAGAAAACATTTATTGCCAGGCTTCAAACAGTGTTTCCCTTCTTCAAACGTTTTAGTTGGCAGCCTTTCCTATTGACATTAAGACCAATACTCCGTATAAGTGGAAAAACAGTGGTGATATCTACAGGCCAGATTTTACTCTTATAATGAGTAACGCTATCTTTTTTTTGTATGCGTGGCCATGCCCTCTACTCGGAGCACTACTGGAAACTCACTGATAGTTGCTCCCTACTTTCTCTGGACAAAATCAGAAGAGGAAAAAACCCAGTCACCACATAAGCAAACTTCAGTAAAGTCTGAGAGTTGGTGTGTTGGGATAACCTTAAATAAGGGTAACAAAATCTGGATGGCAGCTTGTTTAAAGATGCACATATTTTGACGTCCCCTCCTAATCCTTTGAGAAACATACATTTCAATCTCTGATATACAGTCATCTCTGACGCACTCTCCAAATAGTTCAGGAATAGTTGAACCGGCTTTTTCATCAGTGCTCTTATCTGTCTTAATGAGTATCATTTCCGCTGCTCATGCCATCTCGTACATGGCCAAGCAACAGTCATCACATAAATCATTGGAGACATTGTTGGACAATGGGTGAGTGAGTTACTGCTGAGGGATTGGATTTTGTCTCAATTTACTGGCTGTAGTTAGAAACACTTCAAGCCAAATTTCAGTTACAGAGGGTAAAATAAAGGCTAGCCCAGTCTGGGCTTTTTAATAGGTAATTGTACTTCAATAAAGTAATAAGGCATGGTTGTTTTCAGACAGTGCTGCTCACGGTTAATGGTGCTAATACAAAATATACGTGGGTATTACTGCAAACAGCTTAGGAAAGCCTTCATGGGAACGCATAGCTATGACCAAAGAAGGCAACAAGGTGTCTAGATGCTTGAGGTACGGGACAGTGAAAAAATAAAACATCTTGGTAGGAACCTGAGATATGTGGGCACTGTACAGCTGTGATTATGTGAAATTGTACAGCTTCTCTTTCAGCTTATGGAAAAAATCGTGAGCTGTGCTAAGAGGCACTAGGAAGGAAGGGAGATTACAACCCTGCCTGCTTCAGGGTAAAACACCAACCCTCAAGCTGTTGGCTACTTCATCTTCACAAAGATGCTGATGATATAGGGCCTGGGAAAATTCAAACAAAGATCGAAAGACCAGGACTTTTCAGTTCAGAGAGGAAATGAATAAGAGAAGGCTTGATATAAGCACACCCTGGAATTAATAGGATCAATACAGGAGGTAGGAGCTTGGCTCTTTCCTGTCTTGATGTTTGAACACAGGGATATGCAAAGAAATGGAAAGGGTGGAAAACTCAAATCTGAGGAAAGGAAATACTTTTTAACACAGGAATTCAAGGTGAGTCTAGAGAGAGTCTGGACATTAATGGGAGTGGATAGTAACCTGTTTATGCTTTGACACTAACACGTACTGTTTAAGTCCCTGTTGTCAGCTCTGGGCTGACAAGAACAAGATGACTTCAATGCAATTTGAAGGCAACATTTTAAATTTTAAAATCTCTTTCCATACAGCACATAATTAACCCATGGAACTCATTCCCACAAGATTTAAATTGAGCTGAGACGCCTCTGTATCCAAAAAGGATTGGACATGTATTTATAAACTGGCCCGATTCCACTTGGGACAAGGGTAGTAAACATTCAGTTAGGTATTTGTAAATGATCCTTTTAAATCCCCTTGGAGAACATGCCAGAACGCCTAAGGACCTCAACAATGGGCAAATACAGCATCACATACCCAAGAGGCAGTAATCCACAAGTGCTTATGTTAACACTTGATTTCTTTTCAACAAAAGATCTAGCTGAAATTTCAGCTCCATTGACATTGGCAGCAACGCCCTCAGGACTTCATCTGCAACTCTGACTACTGTGTATGCACAAAGTGTGATACAGTAATGCACAATAACTCCATACTTGCCTGCTGACCTCATGAAATGTTAAGATTCAGAGTACTTTTATTGTCCAGCAGCTCCAATCAGAGTCAGGGCCCCTCTATACCAGACACTTTACAAATACAGATTAGGTTAAGTGTAAAAAAAAAATATATATATTCAGTTAATCCTGAATATATAGGTTTTTTCCTTTTTTACCGGGTAAAAGCAATCATTACCAGCAAAGCCATCATTGCACCTGGCTCCCGCAGCGGCAGGAGGCGGGGAGGGATGGGTGCGGGACACGGGCAGGCGGCTCGGGGGGCTCCCTGCCGGCCCCGCCGGGTGCCGGCCGCGCGGCGGGGCGGGGGCGGCCGGACCTGGCGGCCCGGGCCCGCCCTCGGGGAGGCCCCGCCGCGCCCCATGGCGCCACCTGGCGGACGGGAGCGGCAGCCCGGCGCGCCCTCGAAGCGGTGGTGGCTCGCCTCGGCCTGCTGGGAACAGAGCGACATCTCATGCGAGCCGTGTCCTGTGCAGCGAACGCTGCCATCGCCGCCCCAGCAGCGCGTTCAGTTACCCAGGACTAACATTTGCTGGTTTCAGGGGAAATTTCCCTAAGGTCCTTTGACACAAAGCGTCACTATTTCATAAGCAGAACAGAGAACGGTTTGGATAACTGAGGATATGGAGCTTTTCATTCCTCTGCTCAGCCAACACACAGAAGCCTTAACATGGAATCACTTAGTGAAATAAAATACTCCAAACCAGCCTAAATGGCAAAACAACAGTAAAGCATCATGGAAAGCACACTTAGCCCAAGACAGATACTCCATGTGGAAGCAGAATGATTTTTTCAGAGGAGCCTTAGGCAAATGTTCATTAGCACAGAGGAGATGACCGTGGAAGATTCTCCTTTTCTGATAGAAACACGGACATGGTAAAGTACTGCCTGAGAGGGTCACGGCTTTGCACCGTATCCAACAGCTCAACACCCTGGAACACAGGCTCCCGTGCAGCTGACTGCAGCAGAGGTAAAGACAGGTAGTTTTGTTCTTTCACTAGGTCCCGCTATCACAGCCCCTGCCTATGTGCCTGCAAATAAAACCCAAATGGTCCAAACGCAGAGGCACTGCAGGATGCAGCAGCTGGGCGACCACTCTCTGGCGGGCAGTCAGTAACAGCCCGAGCCTCTGCTTTCTGGCTAACCGGCCCTTTTCTCAATATTCAAGCTGCAATGCAGTGCTCAGTGCTACATCTCCACATCTGCTGAAAAAGGAATTCCTCACGTCTAGGGTAGAAAACAAGTTTCTGTTACCATAAAACAAGGTGCATCTACCCATCTGCTCCTTAAAAAAAGAGAGACATGTTAAATGTTCTTAAAATATCCAGGCTCCAGCAACGTCCAAAGCCTTTCCCTCTGTGTCTATGTTTTCACCTACAAGTGCTACAGCCTTTCCTGGCCCAATCTCCTTTCAACTGCCTTTAAGCTAACACTCCAGGTGGGGAGGCCATGCTAGCTGCAGTCCCTCTGCAGCACTACCCCAGTTTGTAGCTCAGCAGGAGGAGAAGGTGAAGGGGATGGGACTGGACCTCAGGAGGGAAGGGACACATCCTCCTGCAGCTTGGCCACGGGACAGGGTAGCCTGGGAAGTGGCTGAGTTACAATGGAAAGCCCCTGGGAGCTGTGGGCTTGTCTAAGATGCTCAATTCAGCTTCTCCCATCAAGGGGCCTTTCGGAAGGAGAGAAAGTGGTACGGCCTTATACCTCCTTGGAACCCTATTAAGTGTAAAGGCAGCCTTAGCAGCCTCTGCTGGAAACAAAGAACATTACCAGCAGAGCACAGGTAACTGAAAAAGAAGCAAAGGAGAGCTGAAAGCTGATGTTGCTCTTAAAAAAGACAAAGCAGAGTCCAGGCAGGAGCAGAGAAGGGAACCTAGAAAGGAAAGGTAACATTCAAACACACTAATTGAGGAGAAGTACTGGAAAATAGGGTAAGAAGGCAGGCCATTTTTGCCTCTGCAATTCATCTCCACCTTCTAGGATACACTGACCCTCCTCACACCAATCTAGCAGGAAGGCGTTTCTGCACCTTATGCAGAAGGATTCCTTCACCTCCGGACAAAACTCACTTTCTCTTCACAAGGATGGGGGAGTTAAACATTAGGCCCATCTCCCAAGGCCTGTTTTCCATGTCAAAATGCGGCCAAGGCTGCTGGTTCCTCACCACTCTGTCAACATGCCTGTCCCCTTCAGGTCTCCAAAGCAGGTCCATAGTGACAACACAGACCTGAGGCCGGCTGCGACACCAGTCTGTGGCCTGGGGTCCAGATCAACAGGGTTTATGGCCAGACACAGTTGTGGCTGTGGCTGAGCTGGAGACCAGCACTCCTACCACGTAGCTCAGGTCAGGACTGAAGGCTGAGCTGAAAGGGGCTCCTGGGCCGCGGGCAGGGGTGAGGGTGGAGGTCCCAGGTGAGGCTGTTCAGGCTAATTAGGGCCTATTAGCGCCCTCAGGGCCCTGACACAACAAGAGACTAGCTTTGCTGCCTAGAGGCTGGTGATGATCCCAGAGATCTCACTAACAAGGAAGAAGGGATCTAACAGAAAACCATTGATAGAAGCATGGGAAGAGATCGTGCTGATGCGCAGTACCATGGCTGCAGCAAGACAGTGCTGTATCATGACCTCACCAGGTCTCAGCAGTAAAAGCCCGGCTTCCTTAAAAATAGCACTTGCAATGGCAACAGCTCCCTTCTGAAGTGACTAGACAGAGGGCCATCACCAATATCCTAGGAAACAAGACAAAGGAACAACATACTTTGAGAGTAACTGCAAAAATCAAACACATTACTTCTGTATTTTACAGCAGTATGTGTGATCCCACAATTAAGCAGGGTTTGGAGAAGCAGCTACAAATTTCAACAGTTTTCAGTTCCATTTCAAAACCAATACATGCCTTGTCTCTCTGCATTTGCAGCCTGAAGTTTCAAGACAGCTCAAGCTTCACTGTGCTGAATTTCCTCAGCCACAGCCCGTCTGGAAAACATTCCATGTGCACATTGCATCTCTCCAGATTTTATTCTCATTCCAAATCTGCAAGTACAAATATAGCAACATTCCACTCTCCTAATGCACACTTACAAGATGTCCTGAAATGTCAGATGCTAAACGGTACAAAAAAGCACTTTACCACATTCCTGTTGATGTGCAATATAACAGAGAAGGCAGAAACCGCTTTAACTTCTGTTGATTTATTAGATCTGAATACTCTCCTTCTTTCATCTGGCAGCAGTAGAACTATTAACACTGCAACAGCTTCTTCAGAGTTTGCAACAGTGCACTGGTAAATACATACCTTACGAACAATCTCATTTCTGCAGGATTTTGAACGTGACTCTCTCTACCCAAACCAGAGCTGCCAGAGCAGAGGGATTATAGGAAGGTGAACCCAGCAGAGGAGCGGAGAAGCAGGTAATACCCCTGCTGCCGGGAGGAAGCAGGGGTGAGGCTAGAAAGCTTCCTACCACTGTAGCTATTGTCTCACTGCTTCCTCTGCCTCACTGCTAGGGAAACCATCAGCGACACAGCCGGCGGGATTGAACTAACTCAGCAGCAGTTGCAAGGCTCTGCCAAGCTGATCGGAATCGCTTCTTGACAATTAGTATTGCTGAGTCATTCAAATGAAAGCGATGCAGGGTCATTCCCCATGGTTGGTATTGTTTCTCATGTTGCTAAAAACAGCCAGTTGGCAATACTCCCTCTGCACATTTGTATTACCCAGAAAACCCAATTCAATCAAAACTTTTGAGATAACAAGATTCCCTCCTTCTGGATGGGAAACAGAATATTTTGACATATTAAGATTCTTCATAATGAAAAAACCCCAAGTTTTTGTTCTGGTAAATTTGCATTTTCTCAGGGAGCGGAGGGTCAGGGAATCATTTTGTTAAAATTTCCCAGTCGGCTTGAATAATAAGGATATGACCTTGAAGAAGTCAGCTGTGACATGAACATTTTCACGTAACAGAACATACAATCATTACCTTACTGTGGGTCTTAAGCAATATGACTGATATGTTGGACACTGTCCAAAGGAGAAAATGTGTGTTCAAAGGGCAGCATCTTGTCCAAAGCCAAAACTCAGTGTAAAGGCAGCTCAGGTGGAAGCTCACGTGTCCTTGCACCACCTCTGGTCCCTCCCTGCTGCAAGGTTTCTAAGAAGACACTTGGAGTTTTCTGCCAATTAGGGACACAGCCCACCTCCTCTTAGAGGAGATTTAAGAAGGGGAATAGCTGTCATGGGCAGTTGAGTTGTTAGTACGGGTTGCTAGCATGTTGGCTTTTGCAAGGGTGTCTGTAACATCCTCCAAATTGGCCCATTGCTCCCTTCCCTTCCAAGGGCATGGGCACAAATCTGCTCTGACCATCGATCAGTCAGCTACAGCAGCTGTCAAAACCCTTAGGCTGAAAACACTGTGAGAACAAATTTGTTTGGAATCAAATTAGAACTTCACCGTGGGATAAGCACCAGGTTAAGCTGAACCACCTCAGAAGCATCCTTTAAACAAGCAGTCCTCAGTTCTCCTTCTCTGCTGGCAGGAAGCCTCTTGACTTCAGCATATCACTTTACTCAAATACTCTCACATTTTCCTAATGTTGAAATTACAAACTGACAGAGCAGCTAAATATAAGAACAAAATAAACTAACTGTACGAGAAAGAAAAGCTTATTTTGTGTCTCTTCTGATTTTATTAGTAATATTTCTTTCCTTTTTCTAGAATTCCTTGCTGAGCTGGAAAAAAATTCCTTGTTGCCAAATCTGTGCTTAATCTGATGTTTCTTTCTATGTATTTGTTATATATTCTTTCCTTTTTTTAGTCAAGATTCCTCTGTAAATGCAAGTTCTTCACTCTGTCCTAGCCAAAATATATGCTATATTAGTGGGAACTAACCTCTTTGGTACTCAAGGAGCGAGTCTCAAGGGATTTTTCTTCAGCAGAAGGTCTGCAATACTATGAACACTAACAAGTACTGCAATTCATGTCTCTCATATTTTGTGTACAAAATTTAAACTTCTCACACCTGGATTTCTGGCTGTGATCTCCGTGGAGATGTCACTGACAATTTCCCTCCCGACAAAGGGAAATGTGTGACCTAAGCTGGGACTTGCATGGCTCCTAGAGCACACTCATGCTGCAGCCAAGCAGCCCCTTCTGCTGCCTGGAGTGCGGCACTTCACCCGGCACACTGCCTGCTGCCAAGCAGGAGGTGGCTGATTGCTCCAAACAACCGCTTATCTCAGTGGGTTTGGGATCAACCCTTCCATCTGCAGCATTAAACAAGTGGTGACCTGAAGTTGGAGTATAGCACAAACAGCCCTGAAACATTTTTCTCCATCTATCTGTGTTAAGTCCAGCTAACTTTTGCCATCTTCTGGAGGAAGGAAATAAAATTAGGATGCTCAATTATATTTGTGCTTTATTATACTCGAGGAATTAAATAATCGATTACAACCCCTTTCTCTAGTCATGCTAAGACAGATATTGCAGGTATCCTCAAGAAAGCTCATGCTGTGATGATGTTACACCTACTTCTGTTACTCACTTGAGGCTCTAAACTGAGGATATGACTCATTTTCTGCGTTATGCAGTAATGACCATAATGCTGTACTTCATTTAGCTGTTTGCTGTTTATTTGCTATTCTCACAAAGATCACTAAGTTTGCAGACTTTTTGAGGTTTTTTTTAACCATTTCATCCCTAATTCTCCAATGATGTTTTGGTTCCACCTCAGACTCTGGAAGCAGCTTTTATCTGGTTGGTTTGTTTCATTCAAATTTTTTACACCATCCATCCCTTTAACCACCTCAGATGTTCTAACTTTTTTACTATATTTAGTGATGACAACCCTGATCTCCAGTGTCCTGAGGATGCCTAGCCCTTGACCCAGCTGGGTTTCTAGGTCATTATAATGCCCAGAGGCAGGCCAGGGATGAGGACAAGGTAAAGGAATACACAAGACATGGACAAGGCAGGAGACTCTGAAGAGGCCAAGAGTTGGAAAGCAACAACTGGGGAGGTACTATGGACTAGAAAAGGTCGGACTCAAGTGGACACTAAAAATGACACCTCTGGAAAAGGCAGGATATGGTATTTCTTTCTCCCTAGCAAGCCCAAGTGTGCAACGCTGAACTCAATATGAATTTGCCATTGACTTCACACTGGTAAACTATGAGCCATTTTCATCACCATCTTCATCAGAAAGGCTCCAAAAGTGCACAGAGGACGCAAAGGGCACATCTGGGGTTTCCTGACAAGTTTTTCAGCATTGCAGCCTGCTGAAAAGAACTGCTCAGCACCAGAGCAGTGGTGCATTTCCCCTCAACTGAAATAAAAATCTCCTTCACGGGAGAGCTGTGCTTTCCCGTGGATAGTGAGCTCACTTCCTTCTGTTTTGTTTATAGCCGTATGGGAGGTTTTTCCTCTTCCATTCCCTTTTCCAAAAGCAATGAGACAATAAGACATTGTTAAGTGTTAAACATCCATGTTTCTGTTTCTTGTCTTCATAACAGCACTATTAGAATGATGAGAAATGAAACAGGGAATTTATGAGGGAGAATAGCAAAATTTGACTCAGATTTTTATCGGAAACAGCAGAAAAGGCATTCAGAAATGGTCCAGCAATGGCTGGAAGCCATTTTTTCAGAAAAAAATACAGATTAACCATGTAAGGTTTAATGAACCTGTGAACCATGCTTAAAGTAGAAAACTTTGTACCCTGGAAAAAGTGATTTGAACAATGCCAACTGTAACAGGGCATGGGAACGAAGCATACAGGTCACTAACAAAATGCAGAGATGCCGTTTCTAACAGCACCAGGAAATAAAATATCTGTCACTGAACTACAAACGTACAGTTCCCTTGGACTCCTCAAAAAGATGCCCTCCCTGGAGGGCCAAGGGTCCAATACAATCATGGGAGGATATCTTTGGAGAAGAGGAAGCTCCTACAGTGTGTGGAAGAAAACTGAAGGAGTCTGTCCCTCCTCACACCCTGGAGAACCTCTAAGGCAAGGCAAAATGGAGCTGGAATGGCTCACACAAAACTAGGAATCAGTGCAAGCCCAGGAGCCAGCTGTATGGGTATGCTCACCCACGTAGACATCCAGGAACAAATCAATCGCTGTGCAAGATGAGGAAATTTTCCACTATCCTCAACATCCTGGGTGTGGTGGGTGTGACAGTTTGACCTAAGCAAGAGAAGAACACATGTGGGGACTGTGGGCAGCTTTGAAATTAATCTTGTGATCAGCTAAGAAGATCCAGAAAACGTGTATTTGGTTTAATCAGAAGAGTCAGCCCAGCGCATGGACAGGTAGAGGGCAAGGAGGTTTGGCAGCACACCTGCTCCAGCAGGCATTAGAAATTCCTTGGGATACTCAGCTGTCTGGAAAAGTGTGTGTCACACCAATCTGCCCAAGCCAGAAACCTCATCTATTTTTCCCATGTCCCTGAGGCAGCCTTCCTAAAGCCAGATGGATGATCACACCCAAACCATTTTTGCTTGCGGAGTGTTATTTCTCATATAACAACACAGCACAGTTTACTGGGCATGAGTATAAATAGTCTTGGTCAAAGATATGTAACTGATGGTCCCAGCAGTCCCCAAGCCAAAGGTGGAAGATAATGTTAAAATAAGAAAGGGCCTGTTTTAAAGGAGGCTGATAGATTCTGATCAATATTTAGGATTGTTAAACTATCAAGCAGCATTGCCTTAGATTAAAATATCACTCAATGACTTTTTAGTCAAAAAAGTGTGAAACGTTATGCCATTTCACCAGTAGCTGGCACGCAGAGGGACAGACAAGGCAAAACCAATAAAAAAACCCCAACTAATTCAACAATAAAACACTTGACGTGATTGGCATCAGCCAGTGCGAAATGAAAACGTTGCCATGAATATCAACATAGGGAAACAGCGATTGCAAACAACAGCGATATCTCAGCAGACAGCCCTGAGATCGTATCAGGTTGTCATCTCGCCGGGGGCCGCATAATAGGGGAGACAGAAACACCATTTCCAGCTCCGAGAAGGCAGGACAGAAACAAACAGCAAAGCGAAACAGAAAGCCCTGGCTCACAGCGTGGCACGTAGGAAGGGCTTTACTGCTGCTGGACACACGGCAGCATGGGGAAAAACTGATTCCAGGGAATAGTGCCAGATCCCCAGAAAGACTGCAATTTCTTTGTGATTGTATTTATACAATTATATGCGTGTATATATATATATAACCATCAAAGAAAGTCCCTCCCACATACTTTCAATACATAAGTAGTAGCCTTTAGGTCTGCTCCAGGCTTTGTTCTGCTAAAGTGAAAGCTGCCAGATTACAGAATAAAATGTAATTATTTTTCTTGCTGCTCTCCTTCTCTTTCCTATCTCATATCCTTCCTCCATTTTTTTCTCTCTCTCCTTTTTTTCACTTCTTTTTTTCCACCTCTTCAAAAATTTCTTCACCAAAATTGTTGTCAAGCCTTGGAACAGGCTGCCCAGGGAAGTGGTTGAGTCGCCATCCCTGGAGGTATTTAAAAGACGTGTAGATGTGGTGCTTAGGGACATGGTTTAGTGGTAGACTTGGCAATGCCATGTTAACAGTTGGATTTGATGATCTTAAAGGTCTTTTCCAACCTAAACAATTCTATGATTCTATGATTCTATTCCAGGCTCTCCCTAACCCCCCTTATTAGCATTTCATCTCTCCTCTCATTCTTGCTCCTTTCCTGCTGCTTCTGCTCTTCTCTCTCATTCCCAGTCACTCATTTCTTTCATACTGCATTAACTCTACCCCTGCTCTATGCATCCTGACAATCTATCTGTTTTTAATTGTTGCATTAAACTTAGCCGGACATTTCAGAAAGCCATGTACATTTAAACTGAGGACCTTTTAAAAGTCTTCATAATTCAACTTGATTCCATGTATTTGATACAAGAGCCATATGTTTTTGAGGATCACGTATTGTTTCGCACATGTGAATACTTACAGAACAGACGTGTATTTGGGTATCTGTTGCTTTTGCCTTCTGAGCTGTCAATTAACTTTGCGCTCTGTAATAGCACTGATATTTTGAAACGTCCAGAGATTTTCTCCATGTTTCTAAAAATACTCTGTAAATGTAATGAATGAGGGCTCACAATGCTGAATGGGCTTTGCTTGGTGTCCTTTCACAGGTGAAAAAGAAGCACTCACAGGCAACTGCCCGTCAGGGCTAACAGGGTGGTAGAGTTTGAGCAGCATTGAGACCACATTCATTCTCCATCACCATCAGCCTTGTGAACGGCTCTTCACAGACACTGCCAGTATTTCTAAGGTTTATTGATTTATTCCCAACAAATTCACTAGAAATTATCAATTAATCTATTGCCTCCTCAGTGCCGATCTAGTAGTCTTTACTCAGACAAAACTTTCCTGCATCACACCCTGGTGCTATGTCTATAAAGAAGCGGAGAGGAGAGGGAGAAAATCGAGATGGATTCTGGCAAAGGCATGTAAGAATTGACATTTCCTTTTCAGCAGTTAAAGCATTAAACTGAATGTTAAAATCCTACCCTAGGTGTGAGTGTCCCCAGCACATCTTTGTATCAAATGTGTGCATCTTCAGGGAAAAGTGGACAGAGACTAGCACTGATCTAAATGGAGGGGAAAAGTTCTCACACTGATTCAATTAGAGTAGTATATGTTGTAATATAGCTTCAAGGGATAACTGAAACTTTTGGAGAGTGCTTCTTTTTTTTTTTCTTTCCCTTTTTCTTTCCTTTGGCTGCTGCCACATGGAGCTCATTTCACATTTCAACTATAATGTAAGTAATACAGAAAAACAGTTCTCACATTGTGTCAGATCCACTGGTGCCGAATCCACAGGCACCCTTCTCCAAGTACTCTGAGAATACAGCCGTGCATAAAGCTTTATCTTTTCTACCCTACTCCTGCCCCACCTGGGTTTCAAGTGGATGAGCTTTCTTTCCGATTGCTAGCCAGAAAATAGTAAGTGACTACCAGAAAATGATCCATCTCACTCAACTCTCTGGGAAAAAAATAAAAAAGTTAAATCATGACAGTTGTTGCATACTACAGTGATGTGAAGCACAGGATAAAGAAAAAAGAAGTACTATTAACCAGATATGTCAATAGAAGTAGAAATCCACACCTAATACAAGGAGGCTGCACTGGCTTTGTTACTACTGTGCTGATTTGCACCCGTGAAGCATCAGTCCTGGCAAATTCTCTGTGCGCAAGGCGCCCTGCCATCTGAGGTGGCCAAGAGTCTGAAAACATCACAGAAATATTTTGACGGGGGGCTCTCAGGAGCTGGGGCTGCTTCGTATACTGTGGTATTGCAGCAACGCCCCAATCTTGCTTGAACAGTAAACAAATATAACAACAGCTATAAAGATTAACAGCAAAAAAATTTCTCACTTCTGGAATTCCCAATACAAGGTGAGCGCCTTCCTTTCAGAAATAGCCAGCACCCCGTCTTCCCACCGCGCTGGCTCAAGCTGTGGGTGCTCAGTGAGTCTCCAGTTTGGCTCTGCTCTACTCTTCATTTGTCACTCAAAAGATGAAAGATCTAAACAAAAAACAACCCTGGAAAATTAGGCATATGTGTTCACTGTGGAGAGCTCCCCTAGCTCAGTCCTTCCTGTTGCAAAAGGACATCCTACCATCAGAGCTGTGACGTTCACATGCAACGCTGAAAGGGAAGGTGGCTTCCCCTGCATCAAGTCTGGGCAGACGAAGACTCAGGGGATTCAGCTGCAGTCTACGCTTCTATGTTGGCAATGGAGGCAACAATACCACAGCTCATCCTCCAGCTGGGATGACCACTGAGGTGCAAAGATCGGAGTCATTTTTGTGGTCTTGCTGAGCTAGTTCAGGCAAAGGGAACATGGGGAATCCCTGGCAGTCACGCTGCCAGCGTGCAAATCCCCCTGCCCAGCCCCAGCGCAGAACCGAAACAGGGAAGGTCCACTCCCAGGCCTCAGCGAGGGAACGCATGTCAGTGCAGATAAAACCAGGACTACTTCTTATTTCAGTATAAATGGTTTCACTGTGCCTTGTGTTTCTCTAGAATCCACTGCATTTGATTTTCTTTACCAAATTCTGTTTCTCCTAATACTTTACAAATATTCAGTTCTTTTTCAATATGATCACATAAAGAATATTAGAATTCATGTAGGATGTAATAAACTGTGAGCACCTTAAACTCTACTACACTAGGAACTACAGCACTTCTGTTGCATAGAGACTGCTGCTATAAGCTAACAGCTATCCTGTGTCTCTGTATTAATGAATGTGAGTAATGTATGGAAAGGGATATTGCCTTAACGCACTTTTTTTTATTATTTCTCATTTCACATTTTAGCATCACAAATGTGTTCATTTGCTCAAGATCAATGGACCACACAGTGATTTTTTGGGTCTCAGGAATATAAAATGAAGGCTTACCACCAAATACTTCAGCACATGTGTACAAAGGTATTTTCTATAGTTATAAGGATTCAGTTGCCAAAGGAGGATTTTTTATAAATATGTATTCTGCATGTATTTACAAGAAAATTTGGCTATGAAGATTATTTGACACCTTCCAACTCTCATACAAAGCATTGCTCTGCACAGTGCATTGCTACTATTTGTACAGGGCTACGCTCCAAAACAAAAGGACTCAGAATGTCTTGTTACATAAAGGGGATTTTCCTTAAAGGAGAGATTAGTGGTTAAAAATATGGAACAACAGAGCAATGGTAAAAGCCTGCTGTCAGGACGGAATGCTATAGCCCCTCTAATATAATATATAGAGAGAGCAGCAATAGCGGTAAGAGCAGCAGCAAAGAGAAAAGAAGAATCAGCGAGGGAAATGCAGAGGGCAAAAGGAGAAATGTGCAACCGTGTATTTCTATCCCAGAAACTCTCCACATTTCAAGACCGAATTTCAAGAACGTCCTGCAGGCTGGGAAACACCTCCCGCCCACCATGACTTTTCTGGGTATTTTCTGGCAATCAGACGATCCTGAGAGCACCTGGGCCGCGGCCGGCAGCAAACCGGTCTTCTGCCGTGGGAAGCCTGGAGCCCCCTCCGCCCTGGCAGGGCCCTCCACAGCACCGGCTGCCGGCGCAGTCGCTCCCCCCGGGCCGGGGCGGGGGCGGCGGTGCGGCGCGGTGCGGCGCGGTGCGGAGCGGCGCGGTGCGGGTCCGGCAGGGGGCAGCGGCGGGCCGGGCCGCCGGAGTCACTGCGAGAGCCGGGGGAGGGAGGTGAGGGAATAAGGGCTTCCCGCATCGGGCCAACTGTAACTACTTAGGATGTATTCCCGCCTCAAACTCCAAAACGTGTAATGTGGAACATCAGAAAGGCACATTGGTGAACTCTCCGCCTCTAATGGGAAACAGTTGAGAGTTCTACCAAATCTGTCACTTTTTAAATGAAAACATGAAAAAGGGCTAAGATAAAACAAAACAACAAGAAAAAAAAAGGTTGGAATTATGCACTTTGATTCAGATACTGAAAAATTTTCCTCAAGGAATGGAAAAACTGATGGGAAAAAAAAAAAAAAAGGGCAAACCGAAATCTTATGGTGCCTGTAGCAGCCTGAGCAGACATTCCTCCCTATAATCCCCTTGCTCCCTAACCGCTCCGGGAAGGGAAAAAAACCCTTCTGTGATGGCTCGTAGAGATTTTGGGACCTTAGGATGTTTAAACAAGTGGTTCCCATTTCTATTCCAGGGTAACTGGTGACTGTCCCAGACAACACTTGGCTGCTCTGGGCTGAACTGAACGGTAGTTTATCAAAAAAGGCAAACCAAGAGGCTTCCAAAGCAAGATCACTGATTTGGAGAAAGAGTAGAGAAAGAGAAAGGCTGTTCCGTGGGACTGCAACTGCAGCAGCCAGGGCAGGAGACTGCTCTACCGGAGGCGTGATCCATGATGTGTATTTTAAAAGACCCTACAAATTCTCCTGCTAACTTTAAAAATCTGCTGTTTCTTTTTTTTTTTTTTTTAATGCCCCCGTATCTCGGAGGCATCATAGGAACCAGAAAGGCAACCTGTAAGGCCAGGGGACAGAGAAGCCGCCCCTACCCGTGCCTGTCCGCCTCGCCCCCCGGCTGCCAGCCCGGCTGCTGCCCCCGCGCCCCTCCCGCCGCGCACTGGTGACATTAGATCCTTATCATGGCAATCCGTGAGGACACGAATTAAAGTGCCTCGGGGATCTATCTCCCACTGGTATTAGTGGGGATCCCAGTTGCCGTTCCCAGTCGGTGTGTATCCCTCCTGCCTCATTTAGGGAAGACTTTGAAGGCAGAAGGGGCTGGCCGCACGCTCCGCGGCAGCGCGCCCACCTCGCAGCAGGTACGGGCTGAAAACCTTGCTGAAAACGAATCCAGGGAGAACTCCGGCTGCCAAAACCTCAGCCTCCTGAAACCTGCCTCTCCCCGAAACCCTTCCCAGCCTCGGGAACCCATGGGGGGGTTCTTTTATTAGCCAGGCAGCCAGCGGCGGTGAACATTTGCCGGTGCGCTGCTGCTTTACAAGCGCTTCGTTGTCCGGGCTGTGCCAGCCCTTACCGGCGCCGCTTCTTGTTCTCAGCTGGGGCTGACAGCCCTCCCCAGCCAAGGGCTCGGCGGGCTGCAGCGGGGACTGGCTGCAATAATTATTTGTACCTGAGCGCGGGGAGCGTTAGGAGTCGTGTACCAGATGCCACAGACGCGGTCGCCGATAAGCACCAAGCGATATCGCCTGCTAAAGCAAGAAGCAGAGGAAACTCAGCACATCGTCAACAACATGTGCCTGATACCGTTTTTCTGAACATCTTGTTAAAAGCAAGACCTGAAAAAAAATGAGTAGCGAGTGACTTCTTTTGTTTCTTCCCCCGTTTGATAACTCAGGACATTACTCCTCGTGTTGTGCTCAGCTTCGCCCTGTCCTTTATTGATTGTTTGGGTTTTCACAGAACAGAATGATAGTAATAAAAAGAATCACAGTTATCGTTGGGGAAAAACGGGGCAACAGGCGCCGCATTTTAAACAACGGGTCACTAACTCTTCTGTGCGGCGGAGCCGGCAGCGTGCCTCTAAAGTGCGGATCTTTGCACAAACCGCTTGCCCGAAGAAGTGGAAGCTGCCCCGCCAGCCTAGAAATCACGGACCTCTTCCTCGTCCAGAGCCCATTTACCGAAGCCTCACGGTTTTTTCAGACACCCCGCCCCAGCCAAGTGCCGGACTTATCACCAGTTGTTAGTGAAATGCCCTCCCAAGGGCCGGACCGCGGGCCGGCGCGGTTTGCGCCGCGCCGCTCCCGTGCCGGCATTCACCCCGTGCTGCCTAATTTAATCGAAAATAGTCAGTGTAAACGAGAAATGTGACGTTCTGTCCCGTTACTTCGTAATTGCTCCGAATTAGCTATTCATGTGGTGTGTGGGGGAGAATCCCGTTGGAGAGGGAGAGAGAAAGAAAGAAATGAAACGAAGGTAGGTGGCCAATTCATCTGCCAGCAAAACTGTAGCATTGACAGGGACCTACTGGGAAGCCAGGAGCCTCCGCCGCTGTCAGGGCTCCTCTCTCGGGCAGGCTGCGGAGCCGGCTGGGTGCCCGCGCCCGCCTGTGCCCTCCGGGAAACCGAGCTCGGGACCCCCGGGACTTCACCGCAGGGTGCATTCCCTCACAGAGGCAGAGCAGGGAGGGCCAGTGCTTCACTTTAAGATCCCACCTGATGAGATTTCTCACAGTATTTGCTCTCTGTACAACTTGAGGGAGAGCAAGTCTCCCTTCCCCCACGCAATGCCTTCGTGCTCTGTGTTCCTCGACTCCCTCTCCCCAGGAGACGGGGCAGGTCCCCGCAGCGGGGAGCGGGCGGGCTCCCGCGGGGCGCAGCCCATCCTCGGTGCCTGCCGCCCGGCTCCGTGTGCTGAGGCGGGAACAAGCACGAGGTTTTGTCGAAAGCCGAATTCCGCTTCAGGCTACGTGCAGCTGATTTTGAACGAATTCCCACCATCCCACCAAATCCTGCAGCTGCTTGTTTGGCTAATAAAACCCCATGTGGTTTCTAAACTTATAGAAAGAAAAAGGAAAAAGATGTCCATCCAAGTAAACTATAAGTGAAAACTCATTGATTACCTCCGCCTTCCTGTCTCTGATTTGATTAATCGTTTGCCATCATGCTTTCCGAGTCACTTCTGTGTTGGTTTCCCTCTGCCTGAATCCTGTAAGACTCTTCCAGAAGGGCGGCTGTGATGTCGAGACCAACATACTGTAAACAACCACGAGAAGCAGAGCTAATGTTTTCAATACAGCTCAAGGACTAAAATAAACTCATTGGATTAGGGCAGCCGGAGCGATTGTTATGGTGAGCGCTTCCCAGGCCCGCTGCTGAGCACATCCCCGAGGGCTACCTGGGGCGGGCGGCGGTGCCGCGGCGGCCCCGGGCAGCGGAGCGGGCGGGCGGGCGCCGAGCCCCGCCGGGAGGAGCCCCCCGGCCGCCGCCGTCTGCCCTGCGCGGGGCCGCATCCCTCCTGCGGGCAGATGTTACACCGCCGCAGAGCAGAGCCCTGCCAAGCCGCGGAGATGCCCCGCAGGCCCAGGGATGGGCTTCTGGGGGGGTTGCGCATAGGTGGATGGAGAAGGCGCAGGGGAACCGCGGACCCAGGAGCCCGCCTGAGGCCCGGCTCCATCCCCAGCTCCCGGCCGCCGAGGTGCGCCCAGGGCTGCAGGCGCCGCCGGCGGGGCTCAGCGCTGCGCCCAGCGCTCTGCAGCGCGTATCGGGGCTCTCGAGTCTGGTTATCCCGGCCCTGGCCATCGCCCACCACAGTGTCGGGCTTTTTAGTCCTCGTAATATTTTTTTCCACCGCCTTCCATCACCTAAAGCACCACGCCGTCTGCCCGTGCCCGCCTGCACGGAGCTCGCTCTCTGCGTTTGAGGCTGGCCGGCCTCTCCTGCGAGCAGGCAGGACCGGACCCCGCAGGGAGGGCCGAGACCCAACGGGGGGAAGGAGGGGTCCCCGGTCCCTGCACGCCACCCGCACCGTCGGGCCGCCCTCCGGCAGCGCGGGGCCCGCGCCTGCGACGGGCCCCGAGTCGCGGGGCAGGCGGCGAGCCGGGGCACCGGAGCTCGCAGAGCTCCCGGCCGCCGGGGCACGGCGGTCGGGCAGCCGGGGAGAGCGGCCGGGAGCCGCGTCCGTCATACACGCAGAGCGGAGATTTTTTAAGTAACAAATGTACTTTTTTATTTTTGAAACAAAAATATCGTTTTCGCCTTAACAATAGCCGGATCTCGCTGAACGAAGCCTTTGCATATTTTCCTGTTTTAATTGGTTGTATAATAAACAGTCCTGACCCCGCACTCTCTTTTCAATGAGTTCAGGGTGAAACGCGGACCATGGGACTGGAAATGACTTTTTCACCACTTAAAACACGGACAAGAATACCAGGAATCAGGCGGTATTAAACAGCCGCACCGGTGGGGGCGGGAGGGGGGCGCAAGGTGAGAGCTGTGTGTATCTCCTCCCGGAGCACGGCTCTGCCCGGCCCGCAGCCACCGGCACCGTCGCCCACCCGCCCCGGGCACGCCTCGGGGCGCCACCGCTCTTCTGGGGTCCCTCAGCACCCCGCCGTCGGGCGGCTGCCCCCGCGCTCCCGCCGGGCCGCAGGTAGAGGGCAGCCGTGCCGTGCCGTGCCGTGCCGTGCCGTGCCGTGCCGGCGGGGAGCGCTCCTGGCGCCGAGGGCTCTGTCATCCTCCGAGCCTGGCCAGGGCTCGAGGGCTGCCAAAAGACCGGAGAGGAAGAAAAACCTGCGGCCGCAAAACAGCCCCCCGGGCCCGGGACTGCCCCGGGGGCTGGAGCAGCCGGGGGGCGATGGAGGCCCGCTCAGCCCCGGGGAGCAAACCCTTCCCTTCCCCCGAGGGGCACGGGCAGCGCTCTCCCGCTCCGGCAGTGGCCAAGGCAGACTGCTTCCACGCCCGCTCTGTGCAGGGAGAAAACAGCCCTCGCGCTCCTGCTTTCATCTCTCGCCAGCGTTGCATAAACCTGGGGCCGCTTTGGCAGGGCAGCGCCGGCAGCTCAGCCGGGACAGCGGCCCCGAGCCCCCCTGCCCCGGCTCTGGCCCCTGGAGCAGCCCCGCGGCGGGCGGCGGCCCCAAGGCCGGAGGAGGCTCCGCTCCGCGGAGCATTCCTCCTGCCGGCATTTATATAACGGGGAAAGGCCTTACACAACGCACAAACTCAGCTCTTGCCAAGAGACCGGCGCTTGGCCGCTTAGCTTTCTTAAGGGGCCGGCGGTGCTGGGTGGCAGCGCGGCCCGGGGGCAGGTGGGAGCCGCAGCAGGAGCTGCCGCGGCGGCCCAGGGCGAGGGAACGCTGAGCCGCCGTGGGCACCCCTGGCCCGCGCCGTTCGTGCCCACGGGGCTGCCTGTACGTGGGGTCGGTACAGCCCCCTTCTCCCGCCCAGCCGCTGCCGTCCCAAGTGCCGCTGTGCCGGGATGCGGGCTCGATGCTGCAGAGCAGCAAGGATGCCCAGTGGCCTGGGCTTGGGGACGCGGGGGAACAAGACTCTCACGGGAGGCTCAGTCACTGCGTGCCCACGCCTGGGTGTTTCTTAGCGCACAGCGAGGTATCCCGGCTCCGCACCGGCCCGGTGCTCGCTGCCCAGCGAGCAGTGATGCGATGGCCGCCCCCCATCCCCATGCCGGTGGGACCTGAAGGGGAAGCCCGGCCGCTCCTCGCAGCGGCAGAGGCCGCGCTGCTGCCGGCAGGACGAGCTCTGCCCCACGCCGCTGCCCGACGGCGCCCGGCGAGCGCGGGCAGGCCGGCCCGGGACGCCGGCGGGGCTCTCGCTCTGATTTCCCGTCCCCTCTGCGGAGGGCCGAGGGCAGAGCGAGGCGGCGCTGCCGGGGGCACGGCCGGACTGGAGGCAGCCGGGGGCCCCGCCGGGCCCGGGCCGGGGAGCGGTCCGCACCAAGGGCTGCCCGGGCGGTCCTGAGGGCAGGGTGGAGGGAGAGGGTAGCAGACGTGCCCAGGACACGGTGGCTGTTTAATAAACCACACGAGTTTACATTCAGTTCAGCCTCTGTTTATAAAATACAGAAAACGATCGTAAAAACATCCTACAGGCGCGACGGCGGCACCGGCTGACATGGGGACGAGCTGCTTCCGGGGAGCTCGAGGCGAAGGCCAGCAGAGCCCCGGCCGGGCACAGGGACCCCGGCAGACGGACGGCTCGCCCTGCGCTCCTCGGGGCGTGTGAGCGATGCCGCCTTTCCCCTCCGCCGCCAGCTCCCACCCGCCCGGCCGGCAAGACGAGCGGCCTCTCCCGGCTCTGCCCGCCCGCACGAGGGGCTCCGCGGCAGTGTCTCTCCACTGTCGGGCCCAGGCCCCCGGGAGCCGCAGCGGAGAGCCCCCGGTGGGTGAAGACTGGCCGGGGACCCCGAGGGCACCTTCGTCTGCTTCCAAGCTGCCCAACATTCCCGCACCTTGGGAAGGAAGGCCCTCGTCCAGAGGCAGCGATTGCCCACCAACGAACCGCCGACAAACGCGCTGCTCCCTCCCTCTCCGTAGTGACACAGCCGGGTGCTGGTCACCCATCGCGGGTCCACCCAGGCTCACTCCCAGCGGCGCCATCGCCTGGAGACCCCGCGGGAATCGGAGCAGCCCCAGAGTCTGCACGGCCCTGCCCGGTCCCAGGCTGCCGCCGCCTCCCCCTGCCCCCAGGCACCGCCAGGTATCGCTTCACCCAAAGCCGGCGAGGCCCCAGCCCGCTCCCGGGCGTTTGCCAAGGGCGCTGCAGCCCGGCCGAGCGGTGGCACAGCCCGAGAACGGGCCCGGGGGGACGCCAGCGGGGCTGTGCAGGGCCCAGGGCGGCGCTCCCGCCCTCCCTTCGTCCCATGCCCGGCGGCGGGAGGGATTTCCCTTGCGAGCTCGCCATGGCCCCAATGTACCCCGGAGGAGACAAGCGGGACTAGCAGTACCTATCGAATAAGCAACAAGCAGCCAGGGCCCTGAGCCCCCCGGCGCAAGCCTGCAACCCAGGGGCGGGCAGCGGCCGGGCTGTCAGGGCCGGTCGCCGCGCTCACCCTGCGCTCCTCGGGGCGTGTGAGCGATGCCGCCTTTTCCCTCCGCCGCCAGCTCCCACCTGAGGGCCCTGGGCAGGTCAGAGACCCCGAGCGAGCGCCCCACTCCCGCAACGGCCGGCAGAGCCACGGGTGGCAAAGGCGTGAGTCGAGGCCGTGTCCCATGTGCGCTGGCAGCCCCGGGGCTGTCCGCCGCCGGATCCGGCCTTTCGCCTCCCGTTGCATCGTTGTTTGTGTAGGGCTGGGCTCGCTCCTTCTCTCCTGGCCCCGGGACAGCAGCTCGGCCCCGCAGCCCTCAGCGCACAGCGCAGAGCGGCTGCGGAACCGGCTCTGCGCAGCGACCCCGTTTGCCCCGCGTCTCCGCCCGCTCGGGAGCGGAGCCCCTCGGCCGCACCACCGCTCCCAGCGCCCTCCCGCTCGGGCTAGGCCCTGGGGACCGGGGGCAGGGGGCACAGCAGGGCCTCCAGGCCGCAGCGAGGCCGGGCTGGCCCGGCGGGTGGCCCCGCAGCCCTTCTCCCCTGGCCGTGCCCGCCGAGCTGCGCCGCGGCAGAGATGCGACCGGTCCCCGCGTCCCCCCACTGATTTCTGCAACCGAGCTGGAGACTGCCGCTTCCTTCCGTGCAGGGAATCCGCAGAAGGCCCTGGCGGAGAGGGAGAGCCTCAGGCAGCCGGGCAAGGCCCTGTCTGCACCCAGCGCCCGCGCGTCACGTCTCCCTTGGGCCTCGCGGAGGCCCCCGGCAGCGGGAGGGGAGTGCTCACCCCCGTTACCGGGTTTCGCCCCTGGCACCCCCTCTCCGGGGGAGAGAGCTGCCTGCGCAACCCGGAACAAGCGGAACACCCGCATCCCCGCTCCCGCCCGCGGGACAGCAGGCCTGGCCCAGGTCGGCGTCCAAGGGGACCCGCTACACCCCGGGCCGGCACCGGGCGGGGGCCACGCCGCCTGCCCCGCCGCCCGGTCCTCTCCTGAGCCCCCAGGCGCCCGCGCAGGGGCCGTTGCCTGCGAGCGCGGGCAGGCTTTGAAGCGAGGCCCAGGCCTCGGGAGCGCCGCTGCCGGAGCCACCGGCCCGGCGAGAAAAGCGACTCCCGCCAGCGGCTCTCAGCACCAGCACCGGCCGGAGCCCAGATGGGGCGCGGGCCCCGCCGCAGCGCGGTCGGTCCAAGCCCGAGGCGGCGCGGGGCTCCGCTGTGTCGCCCAGCGCCGCGGCCCCGAGCAGGCGGGGAAGAAACGAAAGCGGAGCCGGGGTCTGTGGCGGGCGCAGCCCCCGGCACTGCCCGGAGGGCTCTGCCTCCCGGCGCCCCGGGAGGGTCGGGCACACAGGCGAGGTGCTGGCGGCTGCCCGCGCCCCAGAGCGGAGGCGCTCCCAGGCCCGCCCGCCCGCGCCGACTGCCCGCGGTGCCAACGAAACGGTCCCCGCACCTCCTCGGCGGCCGCCAAGACAGCACCGGGGCGCCGGCCGGCGCGGCCGAGAGGCGGCCCCGCCGGACCTCTCCCGCCGCTGCGCAGCCCGCCACGGCGCTCAACGGAGTCGGTACACCGCCCAAGCACAGCCCGCGTATTTACCGCAGCGGAGCAGGCGTGCGCGGCTGCGGAGAGCGCTGCAAGCCGCTGCCGGGGCTCGGGGTCGAGAGCGGCGCCCGCCGCCGGGAGCCGGCCGGGCAGCGCGGAGCGGCCCCGCACACGGCCCCCTCCCTGTTCTCCGCTGCCGCTTCTCGATCCCGAGCACGGAGGAGCGGAGTGAAATAAAACGATATGGAAAGAAGGAAAGGCATTTTATTGGAGACTTTACAATGCTAGAAAGTACAATAAAAGTGCTAGTTCAGTCTAGAAAAGTTGGTCCCAAAATGGTACTATGCCACAGCATCTATCAGCTTACATAAACATTTATAAAATCGCTATGAACTGGCCCCTGTGTTATAAACGCTATTTTTTTTTTCACATTAATCTATGTAAAATTGAAGGATCAAAACGTTTTAAGAAAAAGGGCAAGCATTCAAAAGCAGAACCTACCGGAAAATCCATTTTGGGCCAGGTTTGAGGTCAAAAATATGAAGATAGTTTAAACTTTCATTATTAATAATAATACGCACACGGAAAAATATTCCAATTTATAGGAAACCGTCTTTTTTTTTTAATAACATCAAAATATTTTTTTAGACCTGTATAAAATTACTTTTAAGACCTCAGAGGACATTGTCTCCTTTAAAAATATATTACCGCTGCCGAAACGTTTCACGAGTGACCCTGGCGGGTTTTGTTTGTTGGTTTCTAATAACCAGCAATATCGCACATCTCCTGCTGTTACAGCAGTCCCCACATAAGTACTATTTTGACGAAAAGTCACAGCTCGGAAGAAGCGCAGTGCTTTGCAGACCGAGGAAGAAGAAGGAGAAGATGAAGAGAAGGAGGAGGACGAGCACCGCGGGCACACGGCAGTGTTTAGGCCCCGCCAGCCCCGCACCGCCACGCGTGGAAATGCCTCCGCTATTTACAAGCTGCGCTTTACTCTCCCCAAGGCTGAGTCCGAAAAGATTACGGCCGAATTACAACGGAGCAGAATTTTGAGGGCTAAACAGCCTAATTTTAATTACATGCTTCCCCCCCCAAACCCCACACAAAGAAAGACACGAGCAGAGAAACGAACGGTAAATCCGAGCTCGCCTAGATGCAGCCGGCCCGGCCACCGCTGCGCCCGGCGCAGCCCCGCTCGGGAAGCTCCCTCACTGACACTGCCTTCTCCTCACCGTGGGACGGCTCCTACGCTTACACTACACGCGGAGCAGGGCTACTATTTTCCCACCGCAACAGTTTGGGCACAGAGAGAGGAAAGTCCGCAGCTAGAGACGAGGAGGACGAGGAGGAGAGACACGAGAGAGCAGGAGAACGCAGCGGGATCGGAGAGGGGCAGCGGGGCCGGGGCAAAGGCATTTCTGTGGCGGCGGCCGGCCGGAGCCTCCCTAGATGTCTATGCGGGAGTGCAGGGAGCTGTGTTTGCTGTCGTGCTCCCAGTAGGAACAGTGCATCATGGACAACTCGGCGGGCTGGCGGGCGCAGGCGAACTGGAGGCCGGCTCCGTTCGCCGCCGGGGCCGCGGGCGGCGCGGAGCTGGCCGGGCTGAGCTGCTGGGTGTGGTGGGCGTGCGGGTGGTGGTGGTGGCCCATGCCGTTGTAGGAGTTCACCATGCTGGGCAGCGCCATGCTCTGTACCCGCGAGTAGGGGCTGTAGGACGCTGGGCCCGAGAGTCCTTTCACATTGACGGGGCTGACGTTCCCGCCAGACATCTGGCAGGAGGTGTAGGGCATGGGCGCGGGGGGCTGCGCCAGCGGCCACGAGTTGTTCATGAAGGTGGACTGCAAGTACTTGGGCGGGGAGAGGTAGCCGTAGCTGTCGGGGCTGAAGAGGGTCTTGCAGGGCTGGAAGTGGGTCGGGGGCGGCCGGAAGGGCCGCTTCATCCTTCGTCTCCTGCGGTAGTTGCCCTTCTCGAACATGTCCTCGCAGGCCGGGTCCAGTGTCCAGTAGTTGCCCTTGCGCTCGCCACCGCCCTCCCGGGGCACCTTGATGAAGCACTCGTTGAGGCTGAGGTTGTGGCGGATGCTGTTCTGCCAGCCCTTCTTGTTCTTCTCGTAGAAAGGGAACTTGCTGATGATGTACTGGTAGATCCCGGACAGCGTGAGCCTCTTCTCTGCGCTCTCCCGGATGGCCATGGCGATCAGGGCCACGTAGGAGTAGGGGGGCTTCTGCGAGGGGTCCGGCTTCTCGGGGCCCTTCTCGGCGCTCAGCTCCTCCTTGCCCCGCTCCGTCTCCTTGCTGCCGCTGGTGTCATGAGCCAGCAGCGCCACCGTGTCCTCCTCACCGTCCGGGTAGCTGCTCATCATGGTGCCCCGCGTCCGCCGCCCCGCCGCCCGGGGCGCGCAGCGCAGCGCCGCGCGGTGCGGAGCGCTGCCCCGTGCGCGGTGCTCGGAGCCCTGTGCTGGCGGCCGTCCCGCCCCGCACGCGCCGGGACCGGGGCCGGGACGGGGGCCGAAGCCGGGACGGAGATCGGGAGGCGCCTCTCGCGGCGCCGCTGGTCCGTGCAGCGCGGCGGCGGCGGCGTCCCTGCCCCCGCGGGCTCCGCTCCCCTCTGCCGCGGCGGCCGGGCTCTTTTCTGATTTGTATGGGCCCGGCCGAGTTCCGCTTTCGTCAGGAGCCCGCTCCCCTATCGCCGCCGAGCCGCTGGGCACGGCCGAGTTCACCCCGCAGTCACGGCGCCGCGCTCAGTCCCGCGCACACGCGGTCCGACGTGGCCCCGCGGAGCGGCGCGGAACCGCCCCGGCTCGGCTGCGCCGCCGGGGGCGGGGGGGGGTGGTGTCCGGGAGGCGCTGAGCGAGCCTCCGCCGCCCGCCCGGGGAGCCCGCCGGGTCCCGCGGCGCTGCTCTCCCCTTCTGCCCTGAGAGGGGCCGCGCTGGAGGCGGTGGGTGCGAGGGGGTGTGCCCGAAGCCGCGGCGCTCGCCCCTGCCCCGGCGGCTGTCACACGTCCAGCCGCACACGCGGTCGCGTTTATATGTCTTGGCCCCGGGCCCCGCCAACCGATCGCGCCCGGGGAGCGCAAGGAGGCTGTTGCCGCTTCCTGCAAGTCGGTTCTTGCAGCCCTTATCTGCAGGAGGCAGAGAGCAAGGGGTGTCAGGTCGCTCCTTCTCCCTCCCCGCAAAGTACGCGCAGGCACCCAGCGCGGCTGCAGGGCTGAAAGACGCCCCGAGGGCCGGGGCAGGGTGGCGAGGCGGGGGCGACACACCGGGCAGCTTTCCTGTCCGTTCCCCTGGAGGGCTCCGGATTATTTCACACGGTTCCTGGAGCAGCGTATGTGGCATCGACATCCCCCGTCTCCTTCCCTTTTTCTGCCTTCAGGTAGAGCCTCCCCGAGCAGCAGCCGAAAGGCAGTCTCAGCTGGCCCGAGCACAAGAGGTGGCGTGTAATAATAAATCACTGACACGGGGCTGCTCCACGCGATACAGAAGCGGGCAGGCGGACAGAGGATGCTTTGCACTGATTTCTAACGGAGCATTCAGCCCGAGCCCCGGGAGCGGTGCGGACTGGCCCCGTTTGTCCCCCTGAGCCCCCCCCCCCGCCAGACAACGCGGCCGCCGGCAGCCGCAGGAGCCGGGCCGAGCTCTACGGGGCCGGGGCCACCTGCGCTCCCCAACCGCGGCCCCGCTCGGCCCTCGGGGCCCGGCGCTGCAGTGAGCCCGCTGCTGCCGGTACGGCTCCGCTCCGGGGATTTGCCCGCACGGGCCCGACCTCCCCGTCCGTACTCAAGCACAACTCGGTGTTTCCCCCCTCGGGCTGCCTAGAAGCGACCCTCGGTGCACCTCGGTACCCGCAGGTCCGTGGGCCGGCAGGTCACGGCCCTCAGACTCGCTTTTGCCTGTCTTGAACGTGAACCACTGCACCGCGCTATTCCCCGCCCCGCGGATTTTACGTGCTACATCAGTTTTCGTAACCAAACGCAAGCCCGGAGGGCCGGCAGCTCTCGAACAGCATGCCCGGTGCAGCCCGCCTCTCCCGTCGGGGTGCCCTGGGGCTTCGGCATCCCATGCGCGGACTTCTAGTTCCTCTGCCCGGCCAAGGGCACACGACCCCTGCTTCCCTCCCCGAGAGAGGCTCTTGGTAGGTGAAGGCAGTCGAAGATGTAGAAACGTATTTTAACCGAGAGATAAAATAGCCCTTCGGGGAGCTGTTATATTTATATATATTATTATAGTTCTCGGTTGAAATACGCTTCTGCATCTTCGCCTGTAGCCATATCACGAATCCCTTCTCTCGCACCAGCGGAGAAACGCATACCCTAAAACCTGGACTGCATAAATTTGGTCACAGAAACGAGGCCCCCATAATTCCGCACACAGCCGCGGAACAGCGCACGCCGCCCCCTAAGCACCCCCCTAAAGCACACAAACGAAAGTGCGGAGGGCTCAGGCCCGCAGGAGAGACGCTCTCCAGCATTTTCCTCCCCGGCCGGCCCCCGGCGGCTCCCCGGCGGCTCGCTCCGCGCAGAGCGGCGGGGCAGCCGGAGACAGCTGTGCCCCGCCGCCGCCCGCCGAGGCGGCGCGCCCGGGGCCGGAGCCGCAGGGCTCCCCAGGGCCGGGGCTAGCTTCTTTCTGCCGGCCACCCATGCTGATCTCGGCGCTCCCCCTCGCCGGCATTTCCGCGGCGAGGGCCGGTGCAGGTGTAACAGCACTGCTGCGTGTGTCATCACCTCCGCCAAATGGCAGATTCCTCCCTTTTCACTCCTAAGCTGGGCGCGTAGCCCCTTACCAGGGCTCGCTCTCTCGCAGAGGACATTTGACACCCGAGAGGCTTGTTTGGGGTTTTTTGACAGCCCCACTAAGGGGGATTTCGGATGAACACCAGGGCAGAAGCTCAGCCCAGCGCTGGGAGCGGCGATCGGGCCGAGCAGCGGCAAAGGTGAGCGCGCAGCCCCGTGTGCGGCTACTTGAGCATTTGACACAAGGGCTGGCACTGTCGGGCTCTCCCCTTTCCCCGATGCTAATTAAGCCCTTCTTGGGACATTAAAGAACCACCTGAAAACGTAGGAGGACGCCACTAAAGCTGAGCCTGAACACTGTAGCTGCAGTTAAGCGGAGAGCTGAGGTCCTACTGGCGCTCACAGAAATGTCGCAGAGAGGGGAATGCGAGTAACAGGGACGAGCAGCGAGCCTCTGCTCGGCGAGCCCTTCCCCAGTGAAGGAGCGGGGGATCCCGCCACGACCCCGGGGAGTGGCCCGACCCGCCGGTGACTGCCCGCCGGTGCGCCCGGGCGAGCCCGCGCCCCGCTGGCCGCCGTTCCCGGGGCCGGGTAGGAGTCTAACAAACCAGGACAAAGCGAGTGCAGAACGGGCCAGCGGAGCTGCTCCCGGACCGGGCCCGCAGCCGCCCTCGGGTGTTAGGGAAGAGGAGGGGAGCTAGCAGCGCGGAGTCACGGCGCGGGTGCCCGGACCCCGGTCCGCTGCCGCAAGGGGCAGATCCCACCGCAGGACGCTGAGGGGCGGCGGGGAAAAGGCCCTCGCTTTCTTCACACGAGAGCAGAACAGCCCCGGTCCCAGCCCGTTCCTGGTGCAGGGAAGCCGGGAAGGAGGCGGGTAAAGCGGGGCTCAGACCCGGCCGCGCAACCCCGCTAAGAAGCGCCCCAAGAGGGGCTGCAAATCGGGGCTTCACCCTCCTTCTCCGATACCGGGCCGGGTCCCCTCTCCCGAACAGAGCATGGGACCCTCCGCGGCGGTCCCAAGTCCGGTATTCTGCCTGGGAAGCGGCTGAGGCCGTACCCGCGGGTGGAACCGCCGTGCGGAGCGGGCCACGGCAAGCGACAGGGGTCTCCGCCGAGGAGCGCGGCGGGAGCTCCGCGTCCCGTCCCGCTGTGCCGTGCCGCGCCGGGAGGGCACCGGGGAGCGCCGCGGGGGGCACGGGGCTGGGCGCCGCCCCCACGCCTTGCCCCGGCAGCCCGGACAAGGCTTCCCACGAAACCCGTGCCCTCAGCTGCGGCGCTGATAAGACTCGAGTAGCCCGAGTGTTTTTTTTCTACTCACCCCCGTGCAGGCAGCAGAGCCGATTTCTACCTGGAAGGTTTGGGGTCGGTTTGTTTGAAAATGTGGCAGGCTTCCTCTCCCAAACATTTTTTTTTTCTCTTGGAGAGAAAACGTGTCTCTGGCGGGGAGCGACGGACGCCCCTGGCTCGGAGCGCCCCGCTCCCGTTCGGTCAGCGCAGCCAAGCCGCCGCCTGCAGGCACCGGGGCAGGGCTCCCTCCTCCCGCACCGAGACCCGGACGGGGACAGGCGACACAGCCCCTTTGTCTGTCCTCCGGCTCCTACTCCGCTCCGGGTGCCATGCTGCGCCTCAGCTCCCGGGGACGGACACACGGCTAGTGCTGCGATGCAGCCGTAAGTAACCACCTTTCGGGACCGCTTTAGCCAGCAGCACCCCGCGACGGTAACTACGTTAACCCGCACTAATTTGGCTCGCGTAGGAACGGCGCGGACACGGATCTAAAAGCGGACTCAGGAGCGCCTTGTTCGGAGCCCCGTTTCCCCGACGACCGGGACCCGCCGCGGCGGCGGAGAGCTCCGGGAGCCGGGCAGGGCCGGGGCGCGCCCGGTCCCCGCGGCCCCCGCAGAACCTTTCCCTTCCTCGGCACAGCTACCAAAGCACCCGGGGCAGGGCCGTCACCGTGTTACCGTTTCAAGTATTTCTAGTTTCTTCCCTTTTTTCTCTTCTTTTTCCAAATACTACTAGTCTTTAAGATCATGGAGCATTTATTCCCATAACAAATACAGGAAAATAAGGTTACATGTAAACCCGGGAAGTGAGGGTCTGTCCTGCACCCCAGGGCTCATGAGAATTAACAAAATGTACGGCGGGAAATAAAATATTCTGGCCTCAATGGAAATTCATCAGATTTAATCTATTAAAAGGCTAGAAGATGGAGACATTTTCCTGTGTCACCTACGCGCGGGAGCTCCGTGTGCCTGTGGGCAGAGCAGCGCGGAGGTGCCCGCGGGACCCGGCTCCTCCAGCCCCGTAGCCCTCGGGCAGACCGGGCCGTGCCGGCCGCCGCCCCGCTTCCTCTCCAGTGCCCGTTTCGCTCCCTTTTTAAACGACACCTGAAGGCAGGGCTCGATCCTGGAGGTGCTGATTAGCGGCACAGCACTGGCTACCAGGAATAATAATCTTTGCAACTTCAATACAACCATTATGTGAGACAAAATTGCATTCGTGTCTCTCCCTTTACTCCCTGAATTATGGCTTGAAAAAGCTTTCGTTTTCAGAACCTCACCTCTCACTGGCCTGCAGATCACCTCGCTCATCTAGGGACACAACAAACACACACAATCCTACTTTCCCGTCTGTTCAGGATTCCCAGCAGCACAGTCCCGAACATTTCACAAACGCTCTTTAATAACATTACTTGGCGTGTGACGCCAGAACAAGGAAATATTCACCTGGAAAGTGTCGTCTTCTGCATGAATAAGTCCCATTGTCAAAACCTTGAGCATATATAGGTGCATACATGTTTTGCAGTGGAGAATTTAGTTTCTCGTTTATACTGTAAAGCTAAAAATTCTGGTAGCTTCGGGCTTGTTTTTACAAGCTCCCAGCTCTACAAGGATTTCTGTTTTTACAGGAAAAACTAAGCAGTCCATAGACCATGATGGCCGTACATCCATAATGTGAGCTTCATGAGGAACAGAGCAACTTTATTATGATCTGGACTGAAATCACATTGAATAAAAGCCCATCTAACAGGGCCTGAGGGAAAAGTCACGAATGGGCTCAATTCTATACCCACTCCAATGGGAATTTTAGAGGGAAAGGGTTTAGGATCAGGAGAGTAGATTTCCCCCTTCAGCTGACACTATGAAGATACTTTTCACTGTCCCATTTCATTTCGAGCCTGTTCCTACTGCCTCGACATCAAAAGAAATCTGTCTCATGAGAAAAGGCAGCCCCCACCTTTTCCCCTCTTATATTCTTACTTCCCATTTCTTCTCTACTCAGTTTCTTTTCTGTAGCCTGAGCCAGAGTCTTCACTGCAGCATATTTGTTTATGCTTAGAGGACAGGCCTACAGGAAAACAAACTATATATTTCACTCTACCATTTGGTAGTTCCTTTCTTTCATCTGAAAACACAGCCTGATCCAGGGAAGGTTCTTGAATTCACATAACCGGTTACATGATGAAATGCAAACAGTTTCTTGTGGTATTAAATGGCAGCCCGCAGCAGAGTTCAGGTTGGCTGTTATGGATTCACTAGTTACGGCTCTGCAGGATAATCCTGTGTTACTGCCATCCTGCAGTTAGTGGCCTACAGCAATGCTGCCGAATGCTGCAAATAAAAACAAACAAGCCAGCCTCCTCTTTTTAGACAGAGTAGAAATTATGTCTCTTTAGGAAGCTCGAAGCAAAGATCATTTGTATTAGAGTCTGACAACTTCCAAAGCAAGCTGCTCTTTCTAGCACTTCGAAATTGATGCTTATTTTTCTGCAAAGCATGGGTGGAGAAAAAAAAAGGAACAAAAAACCCTGACCCATACAAGTCCACTCATGTCCAGATCACCCTGAAGTTGCAAATTAATAGCATTGTACAACAAAATTAGAGCCAAAGCAGCCTTCTCCCATTGTTGCTACAGAGATACACTGTTTAACAGATCATTTTTATGTAATAAAAAATCTGCATGCTTGTTTAGACTGTTTCAAAAATTGCACTGTTAAAGATCCAAGCAGGGAAAATGGTGCAAATTTCAGATTTTTTGAAAAAAAGAGACTTCAAGAAAAATTCTTCCAACCAACCTAGGGACATCAAAGACAATTTATGTCTTCTATTACTTCTCTGAGAACATGGGTCCCGAACTATAGTCGTGATTCTCTCTGAACTCTCTTAATCTACTCAAGTCTGTTTTCATCCAGGGTCTAGGACGTTACTGCTTTGAGGAATCAATATTTGAAAAGGTTATTCAGGTTACAAGTTAAAATTCCTACATTTAGGAGACATAGATCCACTAACATAATACAGCAACATAACTGCAGTGTTAGTGATTGGGAGAAGAGCAATTCCTCACCTGATAAAACCTTGATGACAAAAGCCCTTTTAAAGCAATAGTCATACTTGCAAAGCTGTTTTAATCCGGAGAGCCTGTACAACAGGCTTGAGGCTGAAGTAAGCTCTACCAGTTGAATGCTGCTAGTTAGCTGTGTCCATACCAGGGGTGCTTTGTTATGGCAGTGTATGGGGATACTTATGCTCAATCTCATGCCGGGGGCTTCCACTCCTACAACAGACCTGGCTAGATGGGGACATGCTTGCACATGTTTACAGCTACGCCGATTTTAGTTTGAGTGAGCAGCTCGTGGTGACTCACTCAGGCCACTGAATTTGGGCAGCACATCTGTGTAGTGTGAATTCATATTTTGTCTTTAGCAGCTTCTTGAGAATTTGTGTGAGGCATGTTCAGTGCTCTCTGTCCACTTTCTGCAGGCTCCTGCAGGGGAGGTGCTGCCCTGAGCAAAGCTATACAGATATAGCAACTTACTGTAAAATCCACATGTATACTCAGATTTTGCTATCTGCATTATGACCATGCATGTCATGTTCCTTTTCCATTTCTGAACAACTAGAAGCAGTTGGGCTTGGTTAAAGCTAAGTAGTCATGTCCCAAGGTCTTCCAGAACTTGTAGAAGGGGCTAGGTTAGCCAGGAACAAGGTGCTTTTTTTTAAAAATAGACTGTCCACATCTGGAGTTTATGTACATGTTACCTATATAAACCGTGAATAACTCCATATACACACAAGCTTCTCCCCCATCTGCCTAGTGAACAGAAGCCCTGGCTGAAAGACTTAGAGAATACCCTGCCAGATCCAGAGGGCAGAGTTAAGGTGATAGAGGACTACCATGCCCCGACAAACTGCATCCACCTCCTCTTAAAAACTTGAAGTGTTAGATGTAGCCCATGCTCAGGAGGAGTATATGGCATCGTCACACTGATGTACATGCAGCCTGCATGAACTGGAACAGTAAAGCCACTTCTGTTTTCTAAGCTCCCCAGTTGAAACTGGTGCACTTGACAATCTAAGCCACCTCAACTCTAGCTGTGCCTCTACTGAGTACATGCTGCACTTTAAAACAATTAGACAAGTTTGTTTCCTTTTAAATGTAACTACTATGTTTCTAAAAAGTTTATAAGATTACACATTATATAACTAGGTTTGATCTGAGAACAACTCTGTTTTGTTGGATCAAACCACACATAATCTCTAGAAAATCAGGTTAAAGTGATGTGATAGAAGTGATTTTCTTCCTTCTGGAGGAAAAGAGCTAAGCTTTAGCCAAAGTCAGCTTCAGATTACATACAGTCCTCTAAAAACTTGAATGCCTAACTTGAAAGCATGCACTCATTGGAGATACAGGTTGTGGTGCCGGTGGAAGGTGGATTTGACCCTCAGACATCTTTTAAGTCCCTGCATTGTCCCAACTAACCAGTGGGCTTGGAAGCACAATGCAATCCCAAAATACTGAATTTCTCTTCACAGCAAGACAGAAACCTTGAAGAAACTGAATATTTCAGTTTAAGGTCAGCCACCTAAATTCTGGAAGTTGATTTTTGTCTGTACAATTGCCCTGAGGTCTTTTTGTTTATCTCAATCTTATTCCAACCTTCTGAGTATGCAAACCTGAACTGGAAATCTACCAAACATGGGAATTTGCATGACATTTCCAGCCTGTCCTACTTTTGACCTGGCCAGAAACATCACCATATCAGACTTGCTCACAGTTTTCCAGTATTTCTGCTCTTAGTTGCAGTGAGAGCAAGGAAATGCAGAGCAGACCAAACAAAAAAAAAAATTAACCAAACTTTCTTAGACTCTCAGAAGGGGCTTGGTTCAAATCCAGTTGAGATGTGGATGAAAGTTCAGCCCGTTCATTTTATTACAGTTTGTTTACTTACATATAATTTCATTTTAACTTGTTTTCCTTTTTTCATCCATTTTGTAGCTATCCCTTGCAAAAATCAAAGAGATACACCCATTATAAGAATAGCTGTCGGAAGAAGTTAAGCCCCACAGGCGAGTCCAACCTATGCTAGGCACAAATAATTCCACCCCATGACCCAAGGGTTCAAGTCAAAGGTTCTGTCAGAGCCAGCCAGCACAACCTGGTCAGACAGCAACAACTCCGCGTGGAGGTCAGGACACACTAACATCTTGCCGATGCTGTGATTCAGCGCTGGCTGGCGCAGCCCACAGGGATGATGCTGATTGGAAAGGGGGAGGGTGAGGATTGCCATAAGTTTCAAAGATTCAGCCCATCTCCCAGAGCAGCTCCTCCAGAACTCTGGGTGTGACGGGGGATAAATACCCTTGGGGCTTATAAGAATCGCCATGATGCCCACAGCAGGGTTCAGAATATAAACATCACTTATGCTATTTAACAACAAAATGAAATTATTTTCAAAATACATCTCTCCCACTTCTTCCTTGTCCTGTTAGGTACCTAGTTAGCTCCGTACCATCCATCTTGGTCTTCCTGGTGCCACAGGTGTCTCATATTAAGCATGAAATAATATTATTTGCATAGGAAGGCTACTAGCCAGTGTGCCACATGACTGAATATTGTATTGAGCCAGTTCAGTTCTATGGCTTCATGTTTGGCTTAGCTCTCGCAATGCCCGCTAAATATGGAAGCATGTATTGCACTGAATGTGTGCTAAAATCTTCAGCAGATATTTGGAATAATAGTTCAAAAGAATTAAAATTTGTTCTTCTCCTGTGGTTCATTTTTAATGGGCAGGGTGAAAGGCTGAATTTTTTTAACCTTGATTTTATCTGACTTAAATAAATAGCAGAGGAAATGAAGGTGTTTGGCTGTTTCTTTTTTTTTTTTTTTAAGATTTTTGCCTTAAGTGATTTGTTAGCTTTTAGTGCTTTGTGTATCATAGCATCCTTACAGAGAGCAGCTCTGAAAATGTGCAGTGCATATCAAAGAACAAATGCAGCCCTATACATGGCTTACGCTCCAATGAGGAGAAGTAGGCTCAGCTTCACCTGATAAGTCAGTTCATCAACAATTACAACTCTGCTTAAAGCATGAGTCTCTACTAGTTGATGTTATGATTGGAATAATATACACCATTTAAGCAGCATGTCACATTTTGGGCACTTCAAGTATTTTACAAACAGCATCATTGCTGGAAGGCATAAAGCAGAGTTGTACTTGCTCTTGGATCCTCCACTAGTCACTTAATGACACGTTTTTGTACATGTGGTTTCTCAGAATTAGGTAATACACAATATCTTTAAATGCACCTGGGAACTCATGTGTCTAAATTCTGATCATGATTGCTAATGTCAGATATCTCATTTTGAAAATGTGATATTTAGAGGTTGACCATAAGAAGCATTAAAAATAATGAATGAAAGGCACTTCAGCATTGACTTTCAAGGAAGACATTACTCCCATTGAAAACAAAAAAAGAAAAAGTCAGCAATCATTTAATGCTATATGCCCTTGAAGAAATGTTCCTGAGTAGCACCCCAGGAGCAAACCCTCTACTGACCTGTAAAACTGATATAAGGATGTAAAGAGCTGTATCTCTGTATAAAGATGTAAAGAGCTGTATCTCTTTTCCTTACTTGTGGGAAGACTGCAAAGTAGTAGAAACACCAGGGTTTTTAAACAGGCTTTCAGAATAACACAAAGCTAAATTTTGGTTCTTTTGAAGCTAAAAAGGAATTTCCCTCTTGATCTCAAGGGGAGGAGGATTTCCCCTACTGTTTAAGATTCTTCATAATGAAAAGGTACTTTTCTGTTTCAGTTCTTTCTGCTGGGTGAGGTGTTAATCCAGCACTGTCATGGCCTTGCAGCCATTTTGCGCGTTTGCTGGGAATTAACAAAAGCAGAAACTACATTTTATGACACATTCGAAGGCTAGTTTTTCTGGTAAACTACACATTTCCAAAACAAGTTTTTACAACCAGCTTTGGGATAGGAAAAAAAGGAAGTAAGGCCATCTATCCTTTCTTGCAAGTATCTATGCATAGGATGTCGCCTATATCAGGGATTTACCACCTTAACATTACCTACCGAAGGACTAATGTGAGGGACAACCCCATAACTCATTGATTCATGGAGCTGGTGGAAGTCTGTATTTTGAGAAACCATTTGCTAAGAGGCTCCCCCTTTCCAGAGAGGCTGTTAGGTTTTCAATCTTTGTTGTAGAAGAGATTCTTCCCTGAAGCCAGTAAAACACTTTGTTTCTGAAAAAAAAAAGTGAGTTTTTATAAACAATTACTTTCAGCTGAACAACGTAACCAAAAATCCCAGCTTGCCTTCAGTTTTTCATTAGAAATACAGTCAATTTTTGACAAAAAGCAAAACTGCCTAACTAGTCCTTTGGGCAAAGGTTAGTTTGTCATTTAACACTGTTTTGATAAAAGATTTCTGATTAGTACTGCCCTGGGTCTCTGAAATGTCCAGCTGAAATGTATCCTGGGCAGGAGCACAGGCTGGGATCTGGGTTTGAGCGATGCACAGGCCATCTGTGGCTTTACCTTCAGCCCACAGACAGCAGAGGTATGACTGTCCCACGCTGCTGTGGAGCACTTCTGCTGCCTCACGCACCAGCCAGAAATCAATCACCAGATAAAATGTTTCAGGGAAGCTTTAGACCAGCAGTAAGTTTTGCTGCTATCTAACTGGAAGAGTCTTTTCACAGTTTGGTCAAGTATTTTAAAAGTGATGTTACTGTGCAGCAGCTCCTGCTATAGTACCTACAATTATTTGCTGGTGGGTTAGAGGCTGCTCCCATCTCGCAGAACAGTTGTAAATAACACAGTGCTTATTGTGCAGATAGCGGAGTTATTCAGCTACACTGTTTCCTCTCAATTTCAGCGTTTCTGAAAATTGTCAGAAAAGCTATTTATCAGGATCATATGCCCATCACATCAGGGCCATCACATCACCACAACCCTGATTAGACCAAAAAAAAAGGAAAAATTGGGCTAATGTAGCTTTTTCTAAATGGTGATAACTATAGCCAATCAATAGAACTGCTGTTTGCATGATGGAAATCAGCTTATTTTGTACCATTTCTTCCAATAAAGCAATTATACTACAAGATCCTTAAGGGCAGGGTGGCTTGCTCCCTTTTACCTCCTTGTGTCAATAATAAGCTACCAGGTTCTCCCACTCTCTTTCCCCTTTTTCTTAAATTTTATTTCTCGAGTCCCGTTATGCATAGGCTGCAAGGCTTATTTCAGTTCTTCAGTAGCTGCATTAGTCAAACACACAGCAGATGTCAGTGCATTACAAAACTTGGTTTGAGAATAATAAAAGAAGTTACAAATGAGAAAGCTAAACAAGAAAGCAAAAATGCAGGGAACTGCAAAGCTCTGAAGCTATTGAGGGGGTCATCCCTCCATGTTTGACACTATCTTGTTAACCACTAACACTGGGAGCATTACTGCAATTTTACAGCTTCTCCTGTTGAGCCCTTCTAAAGCTTTTAAACCTCTTACCCACCCAGGCTTTTTGGGAACTGTAGCACATGCTTCCCAGCTGGTATGGGAAAGTGATGCCGGGGTATTTTTCCCCCTTTTGCACAATTTAGACTGTAGAAGTGCAGTAGAAAGTAGAGCAAATGGAAAGCATCGCTGCTGCTTGCTTCGTTCTGTAACTAGAGATTCTCTCCCTGCTTTAGGAAAGCCAGTCTAAGCAAAATATTTCCCTGGCCCGGGTGTCACGGCTGAAACAGAGGTGGGTCATTTAGAGTCAAGCTACGCATACCCTAAACCAGACCTCGGTCCTGCTCCTGCTCCTCCTGATTTCGTTGAAGTCGCAGCAATCCAGGAACAAAAGAGAGATCCAATTAAAGGCCTCCCTTGTTTCCCTCAGAACAGAGAGCGCCCTGGAAAAATAAACAGCTGCTCTCCCCCTCCGGGAGCTGCGCAGATAAAGCCGTGTGAGTGCGTAGGGACCCTTGGGCGACAAGGCACATTCTCAGGAAGCCGAGGACACACACCTCAGTCCAGGGGGCTTCCTTACTTTGTACACCCAGTTTCTCCGCATGACACAGATCATTGTCTGGCAGTGGAAAGCTTCAGCTCCAGAAAGCAGCCCACATCCAACTGCCTCGCAGGAAACTGCAGAGGGTTTTTTTTTTCTCCTTCTTGGAGAAGCAAAGCAGAATGTTTATCTTTCTTATCTCAGAAAGGAAACCTATGGGAAATGCTATGCCATATTCTCCACTGTTCTCCTGTCATATAATTATAATGCATTACACAAAGCAAAATCTTTTGGAAAATCAGTAGGGCTAATGGGAAGACAATCCCTTATTAGAAGGTGCTTTCCTTTTCTTTCGAAATTCTACAAGTCTCATCTGAGTAGCCATTGGTATAAAAACAAAAGATGAGCTAAATGTTTGTGTCAGGAAAACACAACGCACCCTGAGTGTCCCATGGCATTAGAAGAATAATTGTTACACAAGGCAAATCTCTTTTCTCCAAATAACGAACCTAGGCCAGATTTTTTTCGGACTTCAAAGAAAGAACACAGTAGGGCCTTTCCACTGCCAAATTGCTAAGTGGAATAAAAAATTGTGATTTTGCCATTACATACTTGGTATAAATTCAAGAGGGTTGGTTTTTTTTTTTTTTTTAAACAGTGATGCTATTACATTCTATACTGGAAAAGGATAAATTGGAATTTCAAAGGCTCTAAGCGGTCACTGGAGAAGAAACTGTGCACACAACACTGCTGCACCATGATGCACAGCTTACAGCGTTTATGATCACAAACCCCACTAAGCTATGTTCTATATATTATTAAGGTCAGCACAGATTATATCAAAGAAGCATCTAATGCTGATGATCGGTATGTGCCTTATGTTCTGCCAATAGAATTTTCCCTTGAAGGTTTACTACAAAGCTCACAGTATTTCTCTAAATGCCGCTGCATTAGATTAAAAAAAGACTTAGAAATAGTTGGGAAAGCTGACATGAACACCTTCTCTAATGAACTTTATTTTTCTTAGTGAAATGCTTAATGAAAATCTAACGAAGAGGATACTGAGACTATATGAGAGGATGGTAACAAACCCAGCTCTCCAACAACGCAGTCACTGCAGAAATTTTAAAGAGCTCGGGACTAGATTTTAAAGAGTTGAGCACACACAGATAGGCACAAATACATATTTTAAGGAGTGCTTGGCACTCAGTTGGTACCACTGTGACTCTAAGAAACAGATCTTTAAAAAAAACCATCTAAACTGCTGAGCTCTTTTCAAATTTAGCTACTTGTTACCAGACCTAGATGGGAACCAAAGTCCTTTGAAAGAAAGTACAATCCATATTAGTTTCCATTTCTGCAGCCTGTACTCCTCAGGACTGCCTACAGACACACGCTCAGGAAATTATACTGAATTAATGTTTAAAGTGGATTAATTAATTGGCCTCAGTCCCCAACTTATTCACTATCAAAAGGCTTTCAAGTTAACTAAGTTAGAGGCAGTTTAGAACACTCAAATTCTAAAAAGAATTCCTACACAGCATTTTAATGCCATTGAAGTAATTTGTTTTAAATTCATATCTTCACTTAATTTGTTGGGTTTTTTTTTAAGCCTTCCTGTGTAAATGGATGCTAAGGCAACACAGAAAAAGGAGTTTGGATAAGTAAACTTGTCATTTTTAAAGTAAACAAAGAAAATGTTTAATATCAGCAAATGTTCCCAGATCATTTCATGAGGCCTCTACAAGCAAGCTTTGAAAATGTGCTGTTTTTTTAAGAAAATGTCAGTACAACAGCAAGAAACTTGTCAAATCAGAATGCTCCCCCCAGGTATTTGACCCTCAGTGTAATACATACAAGTGCCTGGAAGTGTTTGCAGGTATTCCAGGCTTCTCTGTAGTTTAAGTAAAACTGAATGTCGTCACCCAAAGAATCAGATAAAAATAATGAGAATAAAGTAACCTATCTGAGCCCTGCCAAGCCACCACGGGAGCCCAGGAGAGCAGGAGGTGCGCTGAAGGGAGTCCCCAGCCCTGGCAGCAGAGGGTGGGGAGTGGAGGGGAGCAGGGTAGCTGGGCCCTGGTGCTCAGCAGGACGGGCGGCTCAGTTGCCCCCACAGAGAGCTGAGGCGGAGGATGACCAGCGTCCTGCTGCCCCATCCCTGAGCTCACCGCCTGCCTGTGCTGCCCATGCCTAAGGCAGGTCTGACTGCAAGAGTCAAGACAAAAGCAGGTGCAAATGTGTGTGTTTCTACCCGGTGATAGCCGTGATATGGACATCCTCCTCCTGTCTGTCTGGAACCAGTTTTGTAGGAAAACAAGCCTATCAGTATGGATCCTTCGACAGTTACTGAAGTGTACGGTATTCACTACTATCGTCTTTTTTTGTTGTGGTTGGAATTTTTATTTACTATAAAAATACATCTCTCATTGCTTCTCCTTTCTCAGTTGTTGCTTAAAAATAAATGGTTTGTGTTGGTTAAGGTCTATTACTTGTCAGCTAGGTTCAAGTTTAGATGGCTTGTAACACGTTAACAGGAAAACCCTCAGCTCTTATTGTGAAATATTGCAAGCCTAAAAGCTTAATAAGGTGTATGATAAATTAGTTATTAAGACTTCAGTATTTGTCATACTTGCTTGCATTAACAACAGCAAACTGCAAAAGCAGACAGCACACAACTGGTGCAACAGGCAGCAAGACAGCTTTGCAGAACACAGTCTGTAGAAGGTTTCTCTGAAACGTGACTGCAATACTGCTACAGTCCTCGCGGCCCTCTTCAGATTGAAACGAAATCAAAGTAAACACAGATCACACCTCTAGATGAGGCCTCAAAAGCACCTGCTTTTAACTTTATGTTCTTTTACGTGGAACTGTTACCCATCTCTAATTATATGAATGACACCACAATCTAGGTGTTGGTCTGTAACCCAGTTTATTTCCCACTTTCCACTTACAGAATGAAGACATGGTGCCCTTCATTTGCTGCTACTGCTGTCCTAAGTGCTATGGGAACACTCTTACTGTCCTTCCTCTGTAAGGACCTGGCCATAATTTGACCAAGAATAAGATTAGCCCTCTACTCACACAGAAAAACAACTCCAAAACAAGATGCACATTTTGTCTGTGAGATTCTAACTTCATTGTTTATTGCTTTATAATGACTAAAAAAGTAATAATCCAGAATCACATATTCTTTAGAAACAATCCTAGAAAAAAGCAACCTATTACTGATACTCCGTTGCCATTGCATTCCCCTGCTTTCATAGGACAACTTAACTACTTAAAGTCAATTTACAGCGTAATTCAGTGAAATGAAGAAGAACCTCCACGCTACTATTAGATTTCATCTACATATTAGGTTTCATCTGCCTATTCCTCATTTGAGAACAGGGTACATACAGACACCACAGCTCTGGAATAAATGATTACAATAGAAAATGTTTGTCCCAGAGCCTGCACTTACCTGTTACAAGAGTAATAGTTACTACACAGTTTAGTACGTGAAGGAAGGACTTGATACACAGAAAGGCACTCTTTAACTGGCTGTGGTTTCTAGCTAGACAAGCTTTTTTGAAAGAACATACCCAGAACTGGAAACCAGAAGAGAAGGCGTACCACATTTCCTGGATATTCAGTAGTCTATAGAAAGATTTCACAGGAGCCTTTAAAGCAGTATTAAGGCAAACTAAAACAAAACAAATCTGTAGGTTAAGCTGCAATATAACGTTTCTTTTATCTCAAAAAAAATTAACCTGATCAAAAAGCTATTTAAAATGCAATGGAAATTATTATGAAAATATTATTTGTTGCTTATACTATAATGAAAATAGTATTTGCTGCCTTTCAGTGCTTTGTATACATCCTGGAATCATAACGCAGCTAACAGAATATGGAAAACAGAAGCACTGAGTTTCTTTGCTGTCAAAACTGTACTCCTACTCAAAGCAGGGACTTCATTACGAAGCTATTTTCAGTTAAACTGCTTGAATGGATGCAAGTAGATAATCCTATTTATGTTGCACTCACGTAGTACCACAAAACAGCGCAAGAAGGGCAAAGGCTGGAGACACACTTGTAATTCTAAAGCCCTCACACCAATCTGAGTTTGAGGTTA
This sequence comes from Calonectris borealis, assembly GCF_964195595.1. Lineage (NCBI taxonomy): Eukaryota > Metazoa > Chordata > Aves > Procellariiformes > Procellariidae > Calonectris > Calonectris borealis. The sequence goes on from NC_134320.1 coordinate 6,769,642, forward strand.
AATGTGCTCTGCTGCAAAATCCATTTTTAAAGTGGATTTTGAGCTTTTTGAAAGCACACGGCTCTTGCCTAGACACGCATGCAGGCAGCGCTGGGACCAGAATCAGGCAGCACTGACTACTTTGGAAATGTCACCCCTTGCGTGAATTGCAATTGATTTTTAAGGATTGAGATAATTCAGGATGTGGGTAATTCCTGATCACGCGAACTTTCAGATAAGGGCAGAAATTAAAGAATGAGCTGCTTTTCGTCACACACAGTTTCTCCAGGTCCCTCACACACAGATAAATCAAGCTGGGACTGCAGTTCACTCACTCTTGCTTTAAACTCCTCTGACAGATCGCTTGCTACCTCTGGCTTTTGTACAAGGCTGAAAGAGAAATTTCTCTTTCCACTGAGAAAGAGAAGTATCAGCTTCACTAAAGCAAGTGGAAATTTACTGTTGACTTTACAAGGTCCAGGTTTACACAGCAATGAAAATTACAAGAAATTACTATTTCTACAAAAATCAAAGTTCAGAATAATTCACTGAAGTACAGTAGTTTCATGTAGGTAAGAGCCTAATCAGATGCTTACAAGGATGTATGACAACTGCTGTGAAAAGGCTGTATTTTTTTTTAATAAATATCATTGCCACAAAACTGTTCCCTTCTCAAGGGAGTCTTTTAAAACCTAAGTCATTTTGGAGCAAAATACTGTTCGAAGTAATTAAATTTATGCACGTATATCAGTAAGACATTTAAAACCCACAATTATCAGATATTTCCCATTGAAAAATATAACATATAGCATTAGATGAAGAAGCATCTAACATTCATATACGTATAACAAAGGTATTCAGCATCAATTTCCCTGAGTATATTATTGTCAGAGAGAGAAACATATCACTTCATTCTCCACTTTTCAAGTAAAAGGCTTATCCTCCATATAGCTTTTAAAAAGCCACACAAAAGGGGCTGTCAAAGCAAACAGAGAGGAACTGCCTGTTGGTAATACTCATTGCAGTGAGACAGTGTATTACTGTAGCTTCATAAAATTTTAGATCTGTGCATGGTTTTGGATTTCTTCACACACTGTCTCCAGATGCCTTCTCCTGCTCTGGTGTTTCCTAAAGTGACCCAATTATCATCACCCAATTAGTGAGGAGGAAAAAAAAGGGCTTCTGTCAGACAGAACTCCTTAAACAATTTAGTACAGGTTCTTAAAGACATGAATTGGGGTTTACCTATTGTAAAGATTCATGCATCAAATACATTCAAATTTGTGAGACAAAAGGAGTGAAAAATGAATTAAAATTATTTACCACTGAATATAGTGAGGTTTGTGAAAATATTGGCAGGTGGTGTATAGTAGAGATCCTTATCGCAGCAGTTCGATCACAGGTGTTTCCCCATATTACTAGATTATCCTTATCCAGAATAAATGTTTAATGTTAGTATTAACAAAGAAAATCTATAGCTCCAACAACAATCTCTGTGTATTTAAAGCTCAGTGACGATTATCCACTTTAAAATCAATTGACAGTAAGTATTAAACAATTTTACACAATACAGGTTTCCAAATTGTAAAGAAAAAGCTTCCAGTCCCCAGAGGTGTTTCTTCACGAGCCGAGACTCAAGCCAGTTCTCCCTGCCGGGATGCAACCCGTTCTGAGCAATGCTCTTTAGCTGCCTTGACTGATTTTTTTTCCCCACAGATGTCTTCACTACACACAAGTTGTGTATTAGCATAATGCATCCATCCACTGCGATGGAGGACAGGATTCCTGACAGCAATTAATTGCTTGTACCTCTCAGGAGGTTGCAATTCAACTCGCAGATTTTTCTCCTGCTTTGTAAACCCCCTCTGCTTAGCAGCTCAGCATAAATTTACCTCTGTGTAAATAGCAGTGCTGAACCAAGGTGGGATGATTTTAGAGGAATGGTTTGAGTGTATTAGTAGTGATTAATACTTGATGACTTGTGAGTTAAGTTCTGATCTTGCCAGAGCGGGAGCTGGGAAGGCTCAGAAGAAGATCCCCAAGCCTGACACCCACAAAGCCTGTGGCACCCTTTCTGCCAGTGACAGAGCTTTGGGTTTTTGGAAGGGGGTGTCCAAGAATCCTCCTCGCTATTAAAACTCCTCAGAGTATTAGAAAGATGCATCAGTTGGATGGCGCTATGCTCCTACCAAGAAAAATCTAAAGCCCATATTTGTGATATAGAAAATACTAAGAAAGCATTCTCGGCGTATTTTGAATGTCCAAAGAACACAGAACAAAGAACAGTTCACAAAGAACTGCCAGCATGGGCAGTACTAATTTTTCTAATTCTCAGAAGAGTAGCAAAGAAAGAAAGGATAGCAGAGACACAGGCTTCTATTGCAAAACTTCTCCACTTTTCTTCATTTTCTAACTTTCAAAGCTCTTCATAGCCTTCTCATTTTCCTAATTTTAACCTCTTTCTCATGAGTTTCTTCTGACAGGTCTTTCACCACTAGTATATTCAGGCTTGACTTTCCACTCTTCTCTCGCCTTTCTATATCCTGTGCCTTCCACCCCACATCCCACCACCCGTGCAGCAAACCGGCTCTGTGTAAATGCCTTTCCCTCCGCCACTGTGTGCAGACACATATCCCTCCTTTCCTGGGGGATTTTGCCCTTCTCTCAACCTCTCCTACCTTCTTTTCTTATGAATTACCGAGCCTACAAGTTCTACTGACCTCCTCCCCTTTATTCACTCTTCTTTTTGCATTATTCTTTCTCAAAATTTTATGAGTGGTTCGGGGAAGATTAAAATAATCCCTCCCATTGAAATAACTTTGTTAGGGAACTTAGGGAGGTAGAAGATGACAGACCATCAACTCATAAGCCACATGTGGTACCCTGGGGTCTCCCAGTGTGCATTTGCTCTACCCCTGCTATGTCTCTACGATCACTCACGCTCTTCCAATCTTCCTTTTCCCAGTTTCTTCTCTCACTGTTTCTTCTCTCCTAATAATTCCCATCCTTCTTTCTTTCTAACCAAGCAACTCTTCTCCCTCCAAATAGTCCATTTCTGGAAAAACATATCACAAGTTGTTTTCTTTTTGCCTTTTCTTTTTCAAAGCTAAAGTACATCTGCCTGGGTTTGGTTATTTCTTATGGCATTTTCTTCCTTTTTTTTTTGTTTTGGGAGAAAAAAGATTAAAATTTCTCATGTCTTTCACACTATTTTGACATGAAATTTTAGAAAATCAAGGTAAAAATTAAAGACTCTAAGGAAAATAAAGTACGTTTAATAGAACACCATTCTTTATCAGCATTTTCTTTCGAGCGGCCTGCGTTAATCTACTGGGGGAGAAAAGAGCGGCCAACAGTGTAATGAGGCGGTATGGGGAGGAGAATGGAGATGGAGGGGTGGAAAACCTTCGTGAGCAAACCCTGCACCCTTGTGTCCTCCTGCTGAGTACAGCTCAAGAGCTGGGTCCACTCTAGATGAATACAAGCAACAACATAGGGCATGAAAAAAATGCAGACTACATGAGATCCTCCTTCTGTAGGCTCTTTCAGTAGCAACAGTTTCTTTTGAATATAATCACTTTATCTTGTGGTTTTAAATCCAAGCCTGCCTCCAAATAGCAGAAATCTTTATCAGAGATAATTGCTTTTGGCTAGAAGCAATTGGTAAAGATGACTGATAACGGTTGTGCAATTATTGTTTAAATGATTATTTCTAGTTAACAAACACCAATACACCCTCTGTATCACTTCATACCTACATATTTGCACTGTTTCTAGTGGATCCTGTGTGGATGCACAAAGGGTGCAGTTCACCCACTGCTACAGCACAGCCTACACAGAAGAGGCAAAGCCTAAGGGGGCCCCGTCGGTGCTACTGACCCTTGCTCTGTGCAAGGGCACTGCTGTGCTGCATGGCTCAGCCCGCAGACTGGTTTTCTCTAGTTGCTGCCTCCTGCTCTTTCCTTAGCACATCTGCATCCATCTAGAGCCTCTCAGATTAAGCTCAGGGACTAGGGACTCCCTTGGGTGTGTGGGTGATGAGCACACGAGATCCCTGCTGCAGGTGTGAGGCTCCCCTCGTTATCGCAAAGAAAACAGGGCTGGAACCTGCCTGCAGCACAGACCTAATGGCCTGTGCCCTGATGGGGCTGCGGTGGCCCTTGGGGTTCCTAAGGCAAGGGAAGCAGGCCGTCCGTGCTCTACATGATGAACACCCCAGGGAGACCAGGCTATCTGTCCTCCTTGCTGCCCCGCAGGGACCTTGGGGACCAGCCCGCCCTCAGCTGGGTCAGACAAGTGTGGACGGAGCCAGGCGAATTGTTTCCATACGCAGCCCAGGCATCCTCAGCTGGCCAAATCTGCTATTCTTAATTGGAATTATTTACAAATGCATTGGATTTCTTTTTCTCTTGTTTTAGTTAGTTCCAGGAGCTATGGACTAGATTCAAAAAAATAAAAAGCTGGGGGCTTTTTGGTTGGTTGGATCTTTTTTCTTTGGATAAGACAAATAGGGAGATTAAAAGCATCTTCAAGCTTTCTATATACTCGTGGGAAGAGTAATCTCTATTAACACAATCAGCGAAATTGCCTGATGGAATCAAAACTGTTTATACAAGCAACAGTTAATGGACTGGTATGATACTATATAGGTGGAACAAATGGTGCTAAATTCAGCCTCCTTTTCAGTAAGCACAGCATTATATCATTTTCTTACGTTACTTAAGATCAAAAGTCCACTTTGTCTTCATGTGTGGCATTATCCTGTTGTATTAAAAAACTAAAAGGATAAGGGAAAAAGTGCTTGTCCCCACTGCCTCACTATACCTATGTTGTAGGGTACAATAAGAGTCTCTTTTCAAAGTCTTGCACAAGTAATGATGTAAAGCTGTGCTTTATTTGTGCTAAGGAATGCAGCATTAAAACCAGGCTTCTCTGTGGGACATCTCTGGGGGACTCAGAGGAAGCCTTGCGCAAAGTGCTTCCTGCGTTTTGCTGCTTCTCCTGGGAGGGGATTAAGATTAGGGACCTAATTCCACTGAACATCCTCAGTTTTTTTAGCTGTCCACAGAACTGGCTTCCTGCAAAGAACCTCATCTAATTAACTTAAACTCATGACTGACTTACATGTGCTATGTTATGAAATATAGATATGATGGCATGTTTTCATACTGCATAGCTGAACTGTCCTTCCCCACAGTGCCATCAGGATGGCACTGTGAGCAGTATGTTTAATATAGGCATGCTGCCAGCAAATATAGATGTTTCCTGTCCTTTCATGGGTCCTTCATACTATCTTGCCTAAAAGATTGAACATATTCCACAGTTCTAATAACAAACATTGTAACCTTGCAAATAGTGACACTTGGAGTTTTCTTTAATATTTATATTTTTTGACCCCAAAAGGGAGAAGAATTTACCATACATAGACTGGAAAAACAGTGTGCTAATTTCACTTATCAAAGGCGTTAAAACCAAAGAGCCTGCCACTAATAATAGCGTGTTAAAAAATATTCTTGAACGCAACATGCATTACTGTATTTTAGTACATGCTGGTACCTAACTCTAAATGTCAGTATTTTCACAGCGTAATTCATGTCAGCTCCCAGCTTTCATGACATCAGAGGATGAGTTCAAAGGAACGCAGTTTTCTGCTTTATAAAAACAGTTTAAAGATAAAAGCCAGTTTCAACTAAAAAAAAAAAAAAGAAATGAAACTATTAAGCACTGCATTAGCCAAACAAGTCCATGAAAGGCAAACGCCAATCAAAAGAAGATGACAGTATTTTATAGTGAAACCATATTAGTACAAGTGATCAACTGCTGTTGCTTAATGCCTTACACAATGCTCAGTGTCTTTCCTACTAAATCATGCAGCTGAGGAAGTGGTAAAAATCATATCAGCTATTGAACAGAGAAGATTGAAACAGAACTATCCTCCTTTACATCACTGGACAATGTTTAATACAGTAATGAGTCTATCGATAAAACAACTTTTATATCTGCGTGAGTATGCAGAAAAGAGAAGAGAAAGTGACAGAGTATTATTTTCTATATTTATAATTAAAACAAATAAATATCAATCACATGGCTTTAAGCATTTAGTTTTCTGTAGATCTTTCAAAACTTTTTTGACCCAGCACTCAGTGCTCTGGAGCTTATCAATGACACCAGGGGTCAAAAGTGTTAGTGCGACTAAAATTACTTGGACAAAGCCAGAACCAGGTCAGATCGCCATGGGATAGTCCCATAAGGCCTCCTGTAGGCTGCTGCCACCAAGGAGTTCTAAGGAAAAGAAAGGAAAGACCATGAATCAAACATCCCAGAAAATTCACAAGCAAATGTGTTATTAATCAAGGAAAATAAAAACAAAGTTTATTAAAATGCCTTGTAATAGTACATTTCAAAACAACACAAAGACATCTTATGTGATGACCATTTTATCACTGAGGCTCATTCCAATTGAGTTACATTCTTCAAACCCAAAGAGCCACAAGTGTGCCAGAAAAGAAAATAAACACTGGAACGATGTGTGCAGTCACACATCTAATTTGATGATTGATCTCACAATTTAAATAGACACTTTCCACCCAAAATAAATGCAGAAGTCTGTATCAATGGCACTTCTGCAAACTGAAGCTAATGGCAGGACTGGTACAATTTACACGTTTCTTTCCCTATTTAGCTGAGAAGTTCAAATTAGGACCTGAATGAAGTCACAGGATAACAAAACAAAGCAGAAGGGGTCTACTGTGTTCTGTACGATTTGGAACACCATATTAAAATATTTTTTAAATTACGATAACTTTCTCATTTATTGCATAAATATTTATGAAGGGGACGGATCCTCATACGGTGTAATCTGCCTTAAATTCATTGGTTTCAGTGAGTCAAATAAAGTCAAGGAAGTTAAAACAATTTACATCAACCATGAATTTGCCCCAGCATGTTTACACAGGAATTTTGAATCGAATTCTCTCCTGCTCCGACTCCGGGGAATTGATGGAACTGTGACAGTTCGTGATTTAGTCTTTTACACTCTAAACCGACATCAAAAGATAGATCCTGTTTCTCCCCTCCCACAAGCTCTTGTTTACATGAATATTGTCTGTGAAGCGACTCATAGGAGCAGGGATTGAAGTATTAGGCCTGCTTTTGCGCTAACGAGGCTAATACAGAGCGATATTTGAACTGTATCAAGTTTTTAAGCTAAAGATGGAGGTCAAAGTTCCAATTTTATCAGTTACATTTTGGAGCCCTTCACTTGATCATGACAATACCATGTTCATAATACAATTATTGTAATCATATTTCCAGTATTGCTTGCCTTCAGTGGAAACAGATTGCATTAAACTCAAAAGCTGCCTGAAATGGTATGCACATTTCAAAGTCAAATAAAGGTTATAGAACAGAACCTTTGAATTCATGTGCAGTGTATAATCAGTTCTTGATCACTAGAGGTATTTTTGAGGCTTTCGCGAACTTCGCAATGTGCTAAAGATAGGCATTATATAAGGAGAGACAGAATAGTTAATAGGTAGTAAGCAGCTCCCTGATTGTACAGTCTTTAGCAAGGCTATGGGTAGAGTTGAGGGCCCTACATGATACCTGCGCTGTTATGATTTATTCATGCATACAATTTATTTGCTTGAAATTTATACCAGAGGGCGGCTTATGTTGCTGTTGCTGCAGCAGAGATCTTTAAAAATCTCCGTAGCTTGTCAGGTGGTGTAAGTCAGAGTACCTTCGCTGAAGTCAGTGCCCACTCCTGCTAGAATAGAGCTTATTTTGACTTGTAGTTTCTGTTCGAATCTCTATTTTATTAATATTTATTAACAAAAGCAATTGAAAAAAAAAAATCTTTTTGGTGTTTTCTTTCTATCCTTGCTTTCTGAAGAACTTTACCTGTTAGTCTGTGCAATTATTAATGATCTCCAGTCACTAACAAATAATTATATTACAATTAATTGCCTCCAGTCTTATAAATCCTGAAGTAGCATTATGTAAAAATGGAGCTATCATATTACCAGGAAATGTAATATACAGAAAATGTGTCTTAATTATTTGAACAGAAGCTGGATGAAGATTTATCACCTCACTAGCTCCAGAGATAGATGACTGGAACAAAAGAAGTTTTGTTCACTGACTAAACCAAAAGTTTATAAATAGATTTTTCACTTTTTTTCAGTGCTCATAGAAAAGAATTTCTGTTTTCAGAGGTGTTGTGGTTTTTTTTCACTGGGTTAAATAAATCCTTTTGTCTGACCCAAAGTGAAACTTTGATTAAATTTTGTAGCTTTTGCCAGTCTATAGAATTATCTAAACTAAAATTTTGGATTTCAAAATAAAAATTCTTTTCAAATAAGAAATGTAAACTTTATTTAAATATTGCAAGAAATGTTTTTTGAAAAAACTATTCCCTTATTCATTAGAAGCTTTAAATTTAGTAAAGGATTTTGGAACTTTTTGGTGAATAATAGCAAGTTGAAAAGAATCGCCCAACTCTAGTTATAACACTGCCCATAATCAGGGAAGAAATCACAAACATCTCTAGAAGTGCAGAAAAAGCACTGAAGATGAAGCAAGACAGAATATTTAGTTTATATGGGGAACAATTTTGTTTATTAGAAGTTTGTTGTTGTTGTTGTTGTTTTGGTTTATTAGGTTTTCATTCTCATGAGCGAAAAATTAGCCAGCTGCAGGGGCGAGTCAGGGTCTGAAAATAAAGGCAAAATCCTCTTTCCCCAGCTGCAACCAAGCTCAGCACTACACCACAGGCTCATTTACGGAGGTTCTCCTCCATGCCTCACTCCACGGTATCGCTGTGTCTCCTCCCTGCCATATGTCTTACATCCACACATCGCAGTGCTCCAAACAGTTCCAGAGCCAGTTGCTCCCGGCGCCTGCCAGGGCTTACAAAAAAGCTGAACTTGACACTCCCAGGCAGTTCCAGGGAAGTTCCTCAGACTCCGCACATGTAATTAACAGGGAATACAGGAACATTAGAAAAACCTGAGCCTAATCAGAGGAGCAGTAAAAGGGGAGACTCGAGTAACAGGGAGGATAACAGTTCTCCACAAGTGGCATATATGTATTCAAGCTTGTCATACACACACTTTTATAGTCCCGATAGAGGTGTGACTTAGAGTAAGCTCCACTAGCCCTAGTACTTTATTTAATTTTTATAGATTGTAAGGTGATCACGTAACATGTAGTCTGACTTCCTAAATAACACAGGCCAAAATAACCTCACCCGCTATTTTCCCTCTCCATTAGTACAGACTGTCTTCACCTTGGAAAATATCACTAATGTGAATACGCAGAAGAATGAGCAGAATGTTGTTTCCAGCACGGCGTCTTTGCCAAAGCGTGCTGGCTCCTGCTGAAGCCAATCCAGCCCTTGTGCGTGCAGAGGGCAGATCCGAGCTCTCACTGGCTAAAAGGAAACTTTGCAGAGTGTCATGTTACTTTTGAATCAAGAGTTTGGAGGTTATTTTCAGAAACTCCCAGTTAGGATCTAGAGGCGTTTAGTCTCCCCAGCCTGTAGCAGTTCAGCACCAACTACCTTAAGAAACCTGGCTCTGATATTCTGCAGTCCCAGTCTCAAAAATGAGAGTGTGTGCTCCGAGTGCAGTACCAGCGCAGAGTCCGTGAAGGGCTCGTGGCAGTTTGCAAGAGCGTGATCACAGGACTGGAGTCTTGGATTGTAGCTGCTTCAGGGCAAGAATCATGGCTTTGTCATTTGCTTGTGAGATATATAGCTCCACAGCTCTCAATCTCTGGCAGGATGAAAACACCAGGCAAGCTATTTGGAAGCAGGTCTAGCTAGTTTAAAAGAATTTCAGTACTTCTTTCATGTCTCTGAGTTTGCAAGCTCACACCATCAAATCCTACTCCAGCAGGCAGAGTTGATCAGAAAGATAAAATGCTGAGGACCTCCAGGAACCAAACCTTGCTATGTACCTTTCAGAAATCCTGACTGGGACAGCCTGGCTGCAGCCTTTGTCCTAGGACAAGCCCTGGGAGGGAGTCACTGTGAACAATCCCACTTCATGTTCCCCCTCAAAAGAAATGCCATGAATTGTGTGCTACGTAGCGCTGGGTGGTTTTGCAGGTCCCTAACGCAGGTAGCTGCTGCACACGTCAGCCATGCCTGGAATCCAATAATACACTGGGAATTCTCCCAGCCCACAGCGATCACATCCAAGCTATCAAAATAGAAAGTGATGAGTTCCTAGATATTCTGAAATGGTAATATTAATACAGTTTTGGTTATATCAGATGTAAATAGGACTTTCTTTTAAAGTTTGCTTTTTTTATTGCTGGTTTTAAGATAACAGACTTGAAAGAAAGAGATTAAATAGTGTCTAAACTTAGTAAATGTTTTCCACAAGTGCAAAGATTAAAGCAGAAATGAGTGGTGGTCTGTACTGCAACCTGAACCCCACTAAATAAACCAAAATATTCACTTACTTGAACATTTAATGAAGGTTAAATATAATCCTTAAAGCATGAAAACAATGATTTCAAAAGTTTCCAAGAGCCTCTTAACCCCCCCTACTCCCCTTAGATTTTGGAGCAGTGATGAGTGATACTTCTTAGCTGCTTCAGCTATTGCCGAATATCTTATTAGAGATTTAAGAGGGAAGTTTTCTGCAATTCTCCTACTTCGCTAATGACTCTCAAGCTGGGGTTTCTAGCATGGACTGAGATGAACATTCTCCCTGGAGCTTATACAGGTGTCATTTGTATGAGCCTTCAGTGGTTTTATACAAATGATCGCCCCAGGATTTTTAACAAAATAAGCCAAATGGCCTCCTTCCTTTAATGTATTATTTAAGCAATAACCTCACGCTAGCCTCAGGCTTGCAATGCAATAATTGCAACCAAACTAGCACTTACCTACAGAGATGCAAACGATGTATTTAAATATAATGGCAGTATGTAAGCTAATTCTAATTCAGAGAATAAGTAATTGAAGTATCTGAAGAAAACATTAAAGAGATGTTAAGGACTTGTATCCACATTAAGGTTAATCAGGAAGCTAGATTGGCATATCTTATGGCTAATAACATAAATGATATAATGGTAGAGGAACAACTGTTCACAGCAACGGTTGCAATGCTCGTAGTAATAAAAGAGAACAGGAGGAGTACCATACTTTGAAGGACAGTTACTGAAATAAAATAAACTATCTGGATAAAGCTGGCTAGCCTGTAACAGAAAAAAACTTGATTACTATGGGCAAAACACATACATCATTTTACCACTCAGATCTACTTGATGACACCTTTTTTCTCTTCCCTTGCAGTTGCACAATTTTTCCTCCTCACGTAAAACTTTAGTAAGATAAAGTTTCCATTTAAAAATGAGGTGACATTCCTGCTTATGTGAGAAATTTGGTAACAAAATAATACATGCTATCAAACAACAAACATCAGCAATGAAATGAAATTTTGCAATGTAGGCCTAAGCTCAAGTCATAGAATCATAGAATAGTTTGGGTTGGAAGGGACCTTTAGAGATCATCTAGTCCATCCAACGCCATATTTCAGGTCTCCTCCCAGAATGACGGGGTACATTTATGAAGTACCACATCCAGGCTTGGTACGGGAGCCCTTTCCCGGGAGGAAGTGCATGGGGGAACAATGGCAGAAAGGGGCGCCCAGCTAGCAGGGCTGTGCGCCTGCATCAGCTCTGCCAAGTGGCCTAAGGGGAAAGTTGTGGCTATGTCAACATTCGTGAAAGAATTTCCTATCCATTGTGCACTCGTACAGGGTAAATAGCAGCAAAGAATTAGACTTAGAGAAATAAGGAACTTGCTCAAAGTTACATGCCCTATTTTACCAATTTGCTCTATCTTATGCAACACTTACCAGGTGAGGTAAGCTTACCGCTGTGTGCTCACACAAAGGAGTTCTGCATGCATGGAAAGTAAATCTTAACTGGTCTCAGTAACAGAAACAAGAGCTTACATGACTTGCCTACAGAGTGTGTCTGGCAGTTTCTGGCTGAGCCACATAACAATTATTTCCTGATTTTAACCATTGCTACAGTTTCACCAAAGACAGCCGCTGTTTTAATCTCTTTTAGCTATTCAAAGTTAACAAACCCCTTTAGAAAAACAGCAACTGATCTGTATTAAGCTCAAGACTTTTGGAACACTTTAGTGAGACATCTAAACCATCCTTTTCCTAATGAAGATAAGATCTGTATATCTAGCTCTAAGCACAGAATCTCTTGAGCTTGACTGGGGACAGTAGGCACCAAATACAAATAATAAGAATCAGAGGTGTTTCTAGTTAGAAAGAGGCTTCTGCAGCTAACTTGCCTTGCTAATTAGAAGCAGGGTGTTGCCTTCCCCAAGCACACAAAAAGAAGGTGCTGGAGGCTGGTTAGGATGAGCATTCACAAGCAAAGCCACAAGCAGCAATGGGAAAAATATATGAAGTTACAGGGAAAATGGGCCCTTAAGAACTTAAGAAAGAAAGGAAAACAGTAAGCAGTCAGTAACAATGATGCTGGACACAAGCACTGGGGATGACTCCCTCCCCCTTCTGCCTCCAAGGGCATTAGCATGGACTTCGACAGAAACTGGTTCTCAAACGCTTTTTGCCTGCCACATTCATTTTAGTAAAACTATCTTTGACTGTGCTGAAGCCTGAAAGTCTGCCCTGTGCTACCTTGTCTCTGGTCCTGCTACATCCACTGCCAGAGAACACTGTACGGGAAATACGTCATGTAAGAACTAAACTGCAAATCGCATCCATGTCCTGTGGTGATGCACCGGGGAGAACTTCACTGCCATGGAGCAGTGGGTTTAAAGCTATGATAGTGTTACATTTCAGCAGTACAGAATTGTGAACTCACACTAAGTCAGTCCTTCCAATCATCCCATTCTTGGTGGGTATTTAACTTTATTTCTACTTGAAGAATTCTCTCTGTCCTTCCCACCCCCTAACACACACCTATTCTTAAACGATTATTAAGAACCAGGAGTTGATGGGAATGTTAGAGGAAAAACAAACAAACAAACAAAATCAATGTACAAGTCTGTTTTATTTGCATGAACACTCTCTGTATTTTTTGTACTGTGCTATTTGCCAGGCAGCAGAGGTAATTTGTTAAGGTCTTATTTTATTCTTGTTACCTCTCAGATAAAAAAAAAAGCCAATATGAATAATGTGTGTGGGGTCGTCCTCCTATTTGTTTTTGGTGGCCAACCTTTTTACTTTAGGAGGGTTAGAGAAATAATTATTGAACCCTCTTTGGGTAACAGCCAGAGGTTGTTTTCCTTAAGCTGCTCCAGATTGTTACAAGGCAAGGTTGAAACTATAGGCTTTCACATGGCATTTGAAAAGTAGGTGGTGAGTCAGAAAGACAGCAAGACACAGGAAGGCTGCTCCAGGTGGCAGAAGCAACAGGGTCAGAGAGAAGGCCACTTCTAGCTGAACAGAGGAGGGCAAAGAGGGGAGGTTATTTAGCAAGGCTGGAGTTACCCCAAGAAATCCTGGGGAGAGGCCTACAAACAAGAAGGGCAGTTTTAAATTGCATCAGGGAATAATGGAGCTATTTGAAGTTGGGGGCTTTGAGTCTGTGCTTCTTTATCTAGGGGATCCTGGGTGGGAAAATTGCACTTGCACTGGGACTGTAGAGGAAGAAGCAGCACGGAGCTGATACATGCGCCAAGCCATCAGCAAAACTGCAGATCTCAGCAATGTGAGGGACCAACAAGCTTTAGGCATCTGATGTTGAATGCCAGTTGCCTCGGCTCTCAGAACAGTTGGAGGAGGGAGGGGGGGAAGGCAGCTCTTCCAGAGAGCCGTTGTAGCCAAACAGAAATTAAGTCTGAACTCCAGATGCTTAGGTAGGTGGTAGGACTATCCTGCTCTGAAAAGGGAGATAGATGAGAGGGGGCCAGACAGCAGAAAGGGCAACAGAACAACAGAAGATGCTCTCATTTGTTCATAAAAATCATTCCTTCTTTCAGATATTTCTGCTCAACTCCTATGCTGACACCAGAGGTTCACTTTGCTAAGAATGGCAGAGAAGGTGGGAAGGAGGGATTTCAATCAGTATTTCACAGCTCAATATCAGCCTAAAGACATCTAATGAAATGACACAAATTATTAGTCTACTAGCATAGATGAGGACTAACCCAAAAAAAAGAATCGCCATCTAGGTGTGGAAAAGGAGCAAACCAGGCAATTGTACAGGCAGTGGTACAACTCAGCAGAGATTCGGATGGAGGGTCAAAACCTGCACTGACATCAAGAGAACGACAATGAGGGGAAACCATGGAAAAGAGAAAATGGAAAGAGGATGCCTACCCAAGAGAAGGTGGCATCTGATGTGGCCAGACAGAAGCCCAACTATATGTACAATGTACTAAGGTGTATGTACTATATGCCTTAGACTTCTGAATGGCCACATCTGCAGACATTGCTGTAAATGATGCATTTTTATATGTTGAAGTACTTCTGTGGTCTCAAAAAATCTGACATACGTTAAATAAAAGCAATGAGAAGAGACCTAAGGGCTTCGGGGATTTTTTTTTTTTTTTTAAATACACGATGTTAAAATCCATGTAATAATATCAAGAAACTCAAACATTTATAAGTATGGAAAAACCAAAAGCATTTTTCAGTTTGAGTACTATAGCAGGGACATTCTGAGAGTGTTTCATTGGACATCACCAGAAATATCGTATAAAACAGATACCTGCAGAATTTCAGATATTCCACTAGCCTACATGATTGACACTCTAGAAGAGTTAATTTACATTTTAGAGATTTATCAAAAAATTAGATTTTCTTCCCTTGACTGACATTCAAGGTGCACTTTACTAGCAAGCATCTTTCTGATGTACAACCAGGGAGGGAAATTCAGTGTTTTTGTTATTCAACAGGATTAGCAGCCTAGATTCCGGTTAAAGTGATACAGAAGGGCATTAACTAGTTCTAAATGACTTAATTCCCTGAAAACAGTATTTTTTAAGGTGCTGCTAATTAAAATATTTAAGAACTCATTGTAACAACATTTTGAAAACAAACCAGAAGAACCAATGTAAACACAATATCATTTTACAAGCCAAACGGAATCACTTAAAATCCAATGTAATTCTATGTTCCAATAAAAATAAATATATATACAGGTGTCAAGTTAAGATTGTCAGGCACACTCCCAAGACACCATCTAAGAATGAACCAAGAAGTTAAAATTAACCCCTCTTGTCCTCATTCTTACTTTTTGGGACAGGCAATATAATTTCCTGTGTAGCACCTACCTCTGAAGCCCATGACACTCCCCAAGACCACACTAAATGGAGGAGCAGGAAAGTCACCAAGAAATGCTTTGTTGGAAGTTCACCAGAAGTATCTCTGCAGGACTCCAGTGCTCTACTACCAATATATTATGTTTTCAGGTTTTCACTCAACATTCTTAAAAGCTAGGAGATTTTCTTTGCAGTATTTTTCTTATATTTTGATAGAAATCTCAGTATGGCAGACATAGATTTAAGGAATGTGTGCTGCGTGACATGACAGTGCTCAGCAGCCTTGGTCCTCTTAATGACTAGCTTTTTTGGCAAAAGATTATTCTCGCTCTTCCCCAATACATTGTATTCACACAAAATTACATAAAGATTACATGCTTTACAGGCTACAAATTTTTGCCCGTTAAGTTCAGCCTATTTTTCCACGTTCATTAGTTTCTTAGTCCTGAGAATGTTTTAAGTACTGCTTAACTGTGGTGTGGGCAGGATAACAGCAAAACATTGAGAAATAATCATTCAAGGCCAGATGCATGAAACAAACCTTGTGCCTCCGAACAGACTGATCCCTCCACCTGGAAATAGTTTCTTTACAGAATCTGGTATTTGCATATTTCAGATCTGTGTCTCTTCTTGCGTTCAAGCTCCTTCAACACAGCTAACTAGCTAACTTCAGGAGAAAGAGAGAGGGTAACAGCTCTTTTCCTTTTAATTTACTGGTATTTCCCTATCATTTCTGAGTCTTCAGTTTTTAGGTTGGGAGGTATGTCCTTGGCCACAGTTTTGTGGAGCACAATTCTGTGAGTCCATGCATCAGTTAGAAAATCACTCTTCGTGTTCAGTTCAGACTTAATCTTTCCCTGTACTGTACTAGTGGTCCTGGTATGCTGTTCAGGAAATACTTTCATTCTATATAAAAATGTTTACTAGACTGCATGGCATTATCTCCTAAGATAACATCTTACAACCATCCAGTGCAAAATGATGCTCAGCATCTAGATAACAGACAAGTGGGGAGCATCAAATTGTAGATGTAGTGCTTCACTCTAGCCACTTTAAAAAGCCATTACTTTCTATGTACAAGTCAACATCAGGTTACTTGCAGTGTAGCTAAGCAAGTTCTTCCTCCAGGATTTATTTTGGTTCCAAATTAAAAAACCCAACATGGGATAGGTCCTATTTCACAGTTGAAAATATAATATTACATCAGAAGTCTATTTTGTCCATTAATAGAATACAGGTGGTAGCTTCAGGACAGAAGGAAAAAAAAAAAAGAGTTGTCTTTCCCAAATAATCAGGTCAGCAGGCTCCCCACCTTCAGCATGTTGGCAGGGACCAGTGCTAGTTCAGAAGCCAGGAATGTTTCCTAGGTGATCTAATAAAGCTAGAAAAAATTCATATCGATCAGCAATCTGGGAGTATTGCTGATAAGCTGTTGCCATAAGCTCTGAACTCTTTCAAATGTCTCATTTTCCAAAGGTCAATTTTTTATCTGTCAGTTCTTAAAAACCAAAAGATCTTGCCCACGTCATCCATATTATGGTTAAACTCAGTACTATATTTTGAAATGCCTTAAATTTGACAAATTTAAGGTGACAAAGGAGAAGACACTGCACTTTCAGTTACTTGCCTCTTCTCCTGTACATCCAGTTCATAACTATTATCTTTGTTGATGGAAAGGCCAAGACAGTGGTTAGCTCCTAAGAAGTTCTATCTTTCCTGAAGACTGAAGTACACATCTCCCAGAGTGCTGTGAAGGAGGGAGTCAACATGGACCACTTCCTCTCTGGAGTTTTTCAGAGGGACACCAAGGTGAAAGAACAGGAAAGAAGGCATAGCCTGGATTCCTCCATCAGTTCCGCCCCCCCCTCCACTGGTAAGTGGCTACAAAAAGCAGAGATATCAGGGATGCTGCCAGAGCAAGATCATGCAGTCATCTTGACTGTTGAAGAGAAAGGACAAAACTGTCTAATCCACCACTTTCCCCAACCAAACCAACTCATCATGGGTTTTGAAGCAGGAAATTTGCCACAAGTTTCTTTGCAGACCTTACAGTCATTGACAATTCTCACACGGGTACAAGATTCTCTGCAGATCAAAGATCAAACTGAAGGGTCAGCATGAAAAAATAATATATTACCTTCATGAAAGGATCTTGAAGAGCTCCTCAAAAGAAAATTAAACCCAAATATTATTTTATGTTCCTACTGCAGAAATGAGCGCTGCAATCAACTGTATGCCAGCTCTTAACCAGCTGGGCAGAAAGCCAGAGGGGCAAGAGGGTGTCAGATGGAATTTAGTCCAGGCAGGCAGGAAACACCAAGAGGAAACACCAGCAGCAGCTGTAGAAGCAAAAGAATGGGCAGAGGCTCTAAGACAAATAATAACAGGCAGAGCAGCAGCAGATGTCAGACTAATACTTTCTGGAGGGGGATGGGATGGCACTTGTGAAGAAAGGGGATTTTTTTTTTTTTTTAGCCACTTTGCATTAATTATCTGAAAAGGGATTCTTCCCCCAAAACATTGTTATTTTTGATTAGTTTGTGGAAAGAGACTCAACCAAGCACCCACTCAACATGTGCAATGCCCAGGACAGGCACTGCTGCTCATCCTAGTTTCATGTATGAGTTTGAATTCTCCCAGTGGCTTGTGGAGATGTTAAAAATAATTCTGGAAATCAGTTTGGTGGAGAGATCCCTTATTTCTAGAGTGGTTTTACTGAATGGTTTTCTGGACTTTCTTTAGGGTTCTATAAAGTGGAACTATCAGGCAGAAGGAGGAAGTTCTGCTCTTCCAAAAGATGCTGCAATGCTGCTTTTGTCAAGACTATGATTTATAGGCTAGTTGATATATTTTCAATCTATTCATCACAGCCATCAGTTGATTGATTCACTAGGTAGTGAGAAGCAGCACTTGCATCACAACAGACTCTGTGTCATGGTGATGTTTGCCATTGAGTTCTGTCATTCCTGAGAAACTTGTCCTCTTCTACACAATATAAGAGGCACTTTGCAGACAGGATACGACACTCACTCAATCACATTTATCTAATGCTATATTCAAGAGGTGGTAGATGAAAGAAGAGCTAATCAATCATTCTCCTCAAACACCATCAAAAGAGGAAGAGCCATCTGCACAACTTCAAGCAAGTTGAGCACCAATTCAATCAAGAACTAGAGAGCCTTATGAAATAAAAAATGTGAAGAGAAAAATCTAAAACACAAGCTATCTGCACTAACTATATTATCTTTGTTTCACTCAGAAAAAGCAGTGTCATTGTCCAAATAAAGGAAGCATAGGTTATAGCTCAAACAGCTTAATGAATTTAGAGAAGGAGAACTGGCTTTGGAAAGCAAGTCACCACAAATGGGATGTACCAAAGCCACACGCTAATAGCGCTAACCCAGTGGCTACTCACTCACATATGCACATTATAATCAATGGTTGGACCACCAGCTCCCCAGATAATTAATGAGGTGAACCACCTCATCCTCCCCATGGGTCGTGGCATGCTGCGAAGCAACCTAGCACACTGCAGAAGCCTCTGAGGCAGTCTGGGGTAATGAGATACGGTTTGGCACAGCTCCTGTGAAGTGCACTTGCCAATAGCTGACAGCCGCCTTCTCCCCACATGAGGATGGCAATCTGCTGTTTGCTAGTCCTTCAGGAGGCACCTGGTATTTAGATGAAGTGGAGATTATAGTGACATTCGGATTTCTTAGTCCCTGCCAGAACCTAAGAAAGGCATGAAGTAAGTAATTTCAATTAGATATGGATTATGTTGGGGTGAGGAAAAAAGGAAGACAAAGGGCAAAATTACAAACTCAGTGGTAACAAAAAGAATGCTTATGAATTTGTCAGGATTTCACTTAATTGTTCATGCCAAAAAAGCAAAAAGATTCTAAACAAAATATTACATTTCAAATTTTTTTTAATGAAAGGATTGTATTCAAATTGTTTTTTCATCTCAAGATCACCTTCAATTTTATCTTCAAGGAAAATTGCTTGAAATGAAAGCTAATAATTTAGTTTCACATGAGATCATTTGGTTGGGCTTTTGAGAAATCTATTTCAAGATTTTATTTTCCCAATTTAAAAAAAAAAAAAAAATCAAGGCTTAACCAAGATGATTTTCTCACCCAATTTCTCAGGACCCTTGTTGAACCTAACCTTATATTTCTAGGTACATTTCCAAGTTTTCCTGTAACTAGTATTATATTAAAAAGAAATAAAGCATTCCTCCAAAAAAGTTTCATGGAGCAGTTGGTCAGAAAATACACAAGAACAGAAACAATTCTTTACTTGTTCCTGAGCCATGAACAGCACCTGGTTCAAAATGTTCCTAAGAAGAACATTAACACCCATAGCACATTGCTGCTTGTGGGAGCAGAACATCCATTATGGTGGTGCTTGCATTACAGAGTATGAAGCTTGTTAAAAGAAAATTAAAATCAGAAGGTAAAACAGAAATTCTTGTACATGATTTAAAGACTACAGGAATATTTAAATACATCATGTCAATGGGACAGAACATGCACATCTATCAAAAAAGACTTGAGGAAGACCAAAGAGATTGGAATGGCTAATGGGCTGCTAGAGCAAGAAATTAGAAATACAGACTTTCTATGAAAAGATAAAGTTGGGTACAAATGAAGAAAACAAAAAACTCAGGCAAGCTAAAGGTAAAAGTATATTGATGCAAGTCTAAAAGACTTAAAAGAACAAGGTATTACAGGCATAATGACTAAAATCACTCCTCCTTCAAATGCATCAAGAGCAGAAAGACTGCAGAAGACCAAACTATGGTGAAAGTGTGAAAGGCTCACTCAAAGAGATTAACAGCATAGCAGAAAGACTAAATGAATTCTTACAACAGCATTCACAGTGTGAAGGATGTTAGTGTGACACAGCCTTCCTTAACAGGGTACATCATGAACGATATCTACTTGCTAGTGTAAGTTTTAGAATGAATCAATAAAACAGTAGAACAGTAGACAGTATGAGAAGTATGAGCTCTAACCAAAGTCAAAGTGAAACTGCAGTGGTTAACTTATCTCACAAGGACTGGAAATTGGCAAAGATGATACCCAGTTTAAAGGATTCTGGAGAGTGAAGGAAGATCCAACAAACTGCAAACCTGACATAGATACTGTTAGAAATAATACTAAAGAATACTAAAGAATGGAACCATGAGACACTGGGTGGGCAATGAGACGTACAGATAAAGATTTCCCCTCTGAGAAGGGGTTATATCTCCAAAATCTGTTTTCAGGAGTCAGTAAACACAGATGTAAGTAATCTTACTCATATACCTGGTTTGATCTGATTACCCAGGATATGGAGAAGGCTGAGGTACTCAATGACTTTTTTGCCTCAGTCTTCACCGGCAAGTGCTCAAGCCTCACCGCCCAAGCAGCAGAAGGCAAAGGCAGGGACTGGGAGAATGAAGAGTCGCCCACTGTAGGAGAAGGTCAGGTTTGAGACCATCTAAGCAACCTGAAGGTGTACAAGTCCATGGGACCCAATGAGATCCATCCGCGGGTCCTAAGGAAACTGGCGGATGAAGTTGCTAAGCCACTATCCATCATATTTGAGAAGTCGCGGCAGTCCGGGGAAGTTCCCACTGACTGGAAAAGGGGAAACATAACCCCCATTTTTAAAAAGGGGAAAAAGGAAGACCCGGGGAACTACAGGCCAGTCAGTCTCACCTCTGTGCCTGGGAAGATCATGGAACAGATCCTCCTGGAAGCTATGCTAAGGCACATGGAGGACAGGGAGGTGATTCGAGACAACCAGCATGGCTTCACCAAGGGCAAGTCCTGCCTGATCAACCTAGTGTCCTATGACGGAGTGACTACATCAGTGGACATGGGAAGGGCTACAGATGTTGTCTATCCAGACCTCTGTAAGGCCTTTGACACGGTCCTCCACAATATCCTTCTCTCTGAACTGGACAGATATGGATTTGATGGGTGGACTGTCCAGTGGATGAGGAATTGTTTGGATGGTCGCATCCAGAGGGTAGTGGTCAACGGCTCAATGTCCAGATGGAGATCAGTGACAAGTGGTGTCCCGCAGGGGTCCATATTGTGACCAGTACTGTTTAATATCTTCATCAGTGACATAGTGGGATCGAGTGCACCCTCAGCAAGCGACACCAAGCTGAGTAGTGCGGTCGACAAAACTGAGGGATGGGACGCCATCCAGGGGGACCTGGACAAGCTCAAGAAGTGGGCCCATGTGAACCTCATGAGGTTGAACAAGGCCAAGTGCAAGGTCCTGCACCTGGGTTGGGGTAACCCCCGGTATCAATACAGGCTGGGGGATGAAGGGATTGAGAGCAGCCCTGCCCAGAAGGACTTGGGGGTGCTGGTGGATGAAAAGCTGGACATGAGCCGACAACATGCACTCGCAGCCCAACCGTATCCTGGGCTGCATCAAAAGAAGCGTGGCCAGCAGGTCGAGGGAGGTGATTCTGCCCCTCTACTCTGCTCTGGTGAGACCCTATCTGCAGTACTGCGTCCAGCTCTGGAACCCTCAGCACAAGACAGACATGGACCTGTTGGAGCGGGTCCAGAGGAGGGCCACGAAAATGATCAGGGGGATGGAACGCCTCTGCTATGAAGAAAGGCTGAGAGAGTTGGGGTTATTCAGCCTGGAGAAGAGAAGGCTGAAGGTTGGATTAGATAACCTTTAAAGACCCCTTCCAACCAAAACTATTCTATGATTCTATGAATCTATGATATATCCTACTTGCATCCCGAAAGAGCTCATGAGAAGTTTTTCTACCTCTGACCTTTAAGTTAGTGAAGGAAAAAAAAAATAGTACGTCAAAAAATAGTAGGTCTTCACATTCATAAATAACTTCTTAAAAAATAGAGTAGGAGTCCTTTTCCACAGGAAACTATGGAGTTCCACAAGAATCTGCAGTAGAGCTTGTGGTGTCTAATGTATTCATAAGTGACTTAGAAAAGAAGGTGGAGAGTGAGATGAGGTTTCCTGATGAGATGTGGTTTTCAATACAGTAAAAACTGAAGTCAGTCATAGAGAATTACATGACAATATTATAATCAATATTCAAGATTTTATAAGTGTGAAGTGATGCACAAAGTAAAAATAGTCCTAATTTTATACATGCAGTGATGAACTCTGGCTATTACTATGCAAGAGAGGTATTTTGAAATAGGTGATTCTACAAAATACCAGCTCAGGGACTAGGAACCGACAAAATAGCAGGTAGAATATTATTAGGAAAAGAGTAAGAAACATAACAGAAAACATTCCTATGTCTATATACACTCATGGTTCACTCATATACTGAATACAACATGTTCCTTGGCCCCATCTCAGAAAGCACAAACTAGAGCAGGCACAATCAAGGGCAGAAAGAATGATCAAAGATATGGAGTATCTTTGACAAACGAAATCACAAAATAGACCAAGACTTTTCAGGCAGGAAAAAGACACCATTGAGCAGGACACAACATGAAGCAAATAAAACTGAGCAGCATGGAGAAGATGAACAAGGTATATCTTAGATCCTTGTACCAATGTCTTTCTTCCTCAAGCCCTTGTCAGTCTATTTGTCCAGCTACTCCCAGTTTTTGACCAGGATGGTCAAGACTTCAACAACTTCTAAATTCAGTTTTCTCCTTCCTTATTCCCTTCTTCGATCTTAATATTTCCGTACATGTTACTGGTTGTAGCATAACTCTCCTTGCACACCTAGCCTAAGTCGCCTCCTCATTGTTCTTTCTGATTTCCTTGTCCATCTGAACATTTGCCCTTTCCCAGGAATCATGCGCTAACCTGTGCCTTGCCTTCAAGCACAGCTCACAATCTTTCTGAATTTAACTCTAGTCAACAACAACTCCATGCTGCCTGGGTGTCAGAAAAGACCCTTCACCTCTGCTCCTGAAGATCTCACAATGGAAAGAATGTCTGTAAGGGTGAAAGAGGCCCAAAGGGCTGGATATAATGCTGCACCTACATCTCTAGAAAGTGTGTACAGTGTAACCAGTCTTCTCCCAGGAACGTACTGGAACTTTGAGGGGTGAAGACACTCTGAAATCTGGTGACATCGGCCTAAGCCTGGCACATACCATCACAACCAGCTCCAGTCACAGTTCTGCATGCCTTGGACTGACAGAGGAAACATTCATGCTGTCCCTTCACAAAGTGCTGTGTAGGGCTGTGGACTTCCTGCAAGGCAGTGAACTTAGTCACTGCTCTTCCTCTGCTTGCAACACCCTCCGTCTTGTAAATCATCTGTCAGCAAGAGCATCCTGTATGAATGTGAGGGACAAGGGAATATCTAAGGGCCATGGTCTTACACTTCTTACAAGAAGGGTCATCTTCCGCTGGCTGAGGAGGAAGAAACGGACTCCTCCTCACACAGCTTGGGCCTTTTCCAGATGCATCTCTCAGACCAAACCATGAGCTCACATTAGCTTTCCTGAAAGGGTAAGCAGCCTCAGATGGAAAAGATAATGAGCAGACCACTATAGGCAACATTTTCACTGATGTCAACCATTTCCTCTCCTCCACACATGCCAAACTGATACATTCAGTCTAAAAAGACAGGGCCAGCAAACATCTGGTTGACACAATAATCAGAAGGTCCCAGCCCACAATGTTTTGTGTTTTTACTTTTGTTACATGCTTTTAAGTACACCAAAGATATCAGTGCAACAAATGATCTTAATCCATTCCCCCACAACCTTGTTTCTCTCCATCAGATGTGATTCATTATATAGATGCAGAAAATCTGTCTCCCTTGCTGAATTTGTCAGATATGTGACTGAATGCTCTGTCATGGTAGTATTCTGCAAGTTGATTTAAACTTAATATTTTATTAGCCATTTCTAGCACTCAAAGAGGACGGAAGAGCCAGGACGAAGTCCTTTGGAATTTAGTTATTGGCTGCATGTCAAAGGAGCATAAAAACTCCAAGTACTTAAATGAACCAGTTGGTACTTACAGACAGAAAGCCTTCACTGAAGCAATGTTACAAATTTAATGCTCCTTTAATATTTGTTGAATATTTACACCTAAAATAGCAGCAGAAAAGAATGAATTCTGAGAAATTAAGTAAGATTGCAGGCTACATTTTTTCCTAATAATTACCTATAATTTAAAATTGAATTTATTAACAGTAAAGATGGAAATATAGTGCACACCGTATGTGGGATTTTTATATCTTAGGCATCTTGCTCCAAATGTGAAGATAGAAGTGCACAACAGTTATTTTCTTGAAGCATAAAATTTCAAATCTGAGCACTTTTGATGTCACCTTTTATATAACTTTATTTTATACTTTCACAATCTCTTCAGATTCAACAATGTAAACTAAGTCAATCTAGTGCCTTTCAAACTCCTTCTTTTTCCCTTTCAGTGTGCATGGATTTGCATTTATTAGCACTGAGCCTGTTTATTTCTGTATTGCCCACTTATCTAGCTTAGACAGATAGTATTAGAGATGGTTATCTGTTGTATTTCCTGATTTGACATGTTTTATCATGCAGCCAACCTCCAAATGTCATTTTTGACTAAAATTTAACTTAATGAATACAGATTTGCTGACTACTTGTGTCAGCACATGTATAGAATCAAATTCTCCTCCAGATCAAGTCAATGACACTACTGTTAACTATACATACATTTTCAGGAAGAAGTAGAATAAGTGTTGATAATTATTCTCATAATTATTGATGCATATTAATATTACTGACAGAGTGCTAAATCAGAAATTCATGTCAATTTAAGGACATTCCAGGATGTAATCTGAAATCCACATTATTAATTATATACTTAAGTTACCTTAAGTCCCGTATGAATTAAGTTTTCCTGAACATCCTACTAGTCACCAATCTTGCAAGAGTTAACATAGCTGTACTTTTTATAATGCAATCCCACCAGTACTCTATGTTGCTTAATTTATGCATTATGTATTGTTCAGTTTCATAAGAGTGACTATCATGGACCAGTTTTGGCTGGTATATTATAAAGACAGAACTGCAGAAAATATTTTGCATAACATGGTGATTTGTGGTGTAACTAATTTACTATTCTAATGGAGCATCAAAGAAAGTACAATTAGGTTAATGTCACAATTTACAGCTTTATTTCTCCCCAAGATTTTTGCATTTGTAATGATTTAAACTCAAATATGGGTATTTTAATGGAATATATTCAATCTTGTGCTTATTCTGTAAAAGACACCAAATAAAATACATTAGCATCCACAACACCCTTTTTCACTGACAGATCATGAAGTACCTGACACACATAAAGAAGTCCGGGTAACCCTGCTACATAAAGAGTTCAATTTCCTACAGAAGCATGATGCAATTTCAGTATAATCCAGTGGGCAAAAACTGTATATCAGACCTTGGGGACTCTCAGCTTTATGAATTTGGACAGGCTAAATGAGACCAATGTTTAAAGTATCTCATCTATAAATTGCAAGCAATTATTTCCTTCCTTTTGAGAGGTTACGCAATGCCTTGTTTAATGTACATGAAGCTAATAGTGAATTTGAGGTAGAATACAGGCAGTTAGAAGAAATAACAACATAAGAACCTTCTGATCCTCAACCATACACCTATACACCTGTTAATGACTCAGACACTGAAGAAAACAAAAAATGAAGCATTCAGCTTCCCAGATAATCCTCTCTCTCTCCATTCAAAAGAGGAAATCGGTCATTCTGGCACTAGTATGGATGAAACTCTCCCAGTACTTTAAGTTTTTTTGAGAATTACCTCACGAAGCATAAACTGAGTATAAAGCATCCCTTTTATAGGGACTGTCATGATCTGCAACTGCCAGAACAACCTTATTCTCAAGACCCAACAGCATAGACTTACTGTTGAGTGGTGGGTGGTTTTTTTTGTTTGTTTGTTTGTTTTTAAATAGTTGTCGTGAGGTGGAGGGAGAGCAAGGAGAGCAAGGAGGAGCAAAAAGGTTGCTCTCCCTTTAAGATCTCGTTTGAGTCCAGGTGGCTGGACTGAAGCATCTAGCACAGCTGTACTCCCAGAGCGAGAAAGATTTGGTGTGTTCAAGAGCGACCCGAATCTCTAGTTTCAGGGGAGTGCTGAGTTTTTATCTTACATCACTCTAGTGAGATGAAAGCAGCTCATTGATAATGGTCTTGTCTGTTTGTATGTAGGATTAACAATATGAAATACTTTCAATTCTACTTCGTAGGAATAGCAAATATTGCACTTTTAAAAAGATGGTGTGTGGGGGAAAGCAGTTGTGATACGAGAAGAAAGGAATACATCTGTGCAGGGATTTGAGCAGGCGGAGGCCTAGAGAGTTTAGTTTTAAATACAGACGTGCAATGCAGTATTGTGCACAGGGCTAGGAGGCTAACAGAGACAGCACTAGAGCTCAGAACTAGCTACCTTCCTCCATTCTTATTTATTGACAAATACCAAGAACTGCCAAAAGGCTTCCGTGATTCTTTCATTTCAGAGGATTTCTGAGATGAGAACTTATTTCAAGGCAATGGCTCTATTAGAGGTACCCTGAATGACTTTTTGTAATTTTTTTTAACCTCCATTTCCTGTACAGTATGCAATTACTAGAAGGGTGGAAACTTCTGAACTCCCTAGGAGAGTTTGTTATGTCTCTCATTTCAGCTTAATAAAACATAATCTGAATTGCAGCATCTGTAAGACAGCGTTGTTCCCTATCCAGCTGTTCTAACTCAGGTTATTCACAGGATGAGGAAGAAAAGAGATCTGCAAGAGGGATGCTGCATTTATTTGATAAGAATAGCATTGCTAGATCTTAGGACGTTTCCCCTTGCCAAAGTAGTTGAATTAGAAGCAATTGCCACTATTGTGCTGACCCAATTTATCTTTTTTAGACTGTCTGCATTTTTACATGCATTATGACTTTTCATTGATACATTCTCTGTGTTCATTATCTCTCTAGGCTACCTCAGGACTTTCATGACAATAAATTAATCTCTTGATTTGAAAAGCAGCTCTGTCAGAATTCAGATGCTGTGGGGTGTTCCTCTGGTAAGTTTGCTGCTACGTATCAGCCTTTGCACATGAACCTGAGTCAGCTGGAATTCACCAGAGTGGTGCTACACACCATTGCTGGCCACACAGGAGCCAAGGACATGGGCAGGCATAACATGGGTGCCCTCAGAAGGGATGTATGGAGCAGTGGTCAGAGCGAGCTAACCTGTGTCAATGAAGGGTGTGAAAAAGTGCAGAAGTCAATGTAATCAATTTGAAAGTGTTGGGCGTTAAGTTGTGTGTCATTAATAAATGCTAATTTATTATTACGGTAATAAACCCTGCAGCTATTTTGCAGAATTTGGTACTTCTAAAGCATTTATTTCAGTTCCTGGGAAAAGGGCAGCTTTCTGGAGCAGAAGTACTGCCGGTCAGGGGGTTATGAGAGTTTATTACCAGGAACCAAAGGGGGACAGTATACTCTTATTCTTGCCTACACTGAACTCGCATTTACCTCTTAAAAAGAGAGAAGTTTCATATAATCAGCACAAAAATAATGAAAACAGTCCAGCCAATTAACAAGTTCACTTAACTAGACCCTTCAACGTGAAAGAAAGGGCAAAACCAGGGACATAGAAGTGGGGAAACTAGAAAAAGTTCAAGCAAAGTTATTGCTAGTCCCAGAGCTTTTCTTTTGCTAGGTAACTCCCCCAGATTATTTGCTGTTGATTATTGACATCGAGGAACTGATCTAGCCCTAGATAGAGACACTCCAAGATTAGTCCACTGTGAAGAACTGAAGTTCAACTGGAAGACTTTTTTTAATGATAAATTACGGCTCCCTATCAGATAGTTTAAAACACAGCTGAATAGACACTTATTTTAAAGAATGAAACACTAGAGATGTCTTCCTTTTTGGCTAACATCTCCAGCAAAAGGGAATTGAAACCGTGTTGATTCCCTCTGAACATAGAGGCGTACAGTGAAATTTCTCTGTTAATTCTCACCCATAAAACAAAAATCCATTTAAGATCCTAAAAAAAAAAAAGAGGAAAAAAAAAGAGGCAAAAAAAAAAAAGGCAAAAAAAAAGAGGCAAAAAAAGAGGCAAAAAAAGAGGCAAAAAAAAAAAGCTAAGGAACCAAATCCAGCATGATGGATTTCCACAGGGATATGTTTGACCACATGAGATTTTCATGGGAGTTATTAGAATAAGTGCATAACCAAACTTTGAGTAATCGAAGAGTACAAATGAGTAATCAAACTTTGCTTCAGCAAAAAGTTCCTTTTGTTCAACATTTGCTTTTTAAGTGCTCTTTGGTAAACTGTATAGATTTACATTGCTTACAATAAATAAACAGAGGTTCACCTGGCACACAATATATTTTCAGGAAAAAATAGATGATGGGATAGTAGGGAGTTACGTATTTGTATGTCTGGAATGACATTAAAATCAGCTACTAGGGAATAGCTTCTTCATTGCTGATCATTCCACTTTTGTCTAATCTGGATTTAAGACTGGAATAATACATTTATGAAATATATCGTATTTATATATTTTATTTATATTTATTTACTTAAATTTTTAGCCTTCGAAACTCCCTGAATTTCACAGCTATAGATACAACCTGTACATTAAATATGCTCCTACAACATGCCACAGTGAGGTCTATTTTCCTGCTATTACAGAATGACACAAGTGCATTAGTCCCAAAGCAGCATTTGCACTCAGAAAATGTCTCTCAACTGCACAGGGTAAAAGAAAGGTCTTCAGGCAACGATAGAAATGGCTGTGGATTATTAGACAGGGACTCCTTTCTTTATTTCCTGCTGTTCACTTCCTAAAGGCATTTGCTGACAAGGAATTTGCAAATCTTGTCTTGTTAACGACTGAAATGCTCCTTGGTATTACTCAGATATAATCGTCTGTGTACCTGGCCAAATACAGCTTAGCAACTGCCAGTCCGTGGAGCTGAGAGTTTTCCTCCCTGTCTTTTCACCAGTGATCAAATAACAAAGTTTGCCTGCAGTAACCTTCTCCCCAGTATCCTTGCAGATGTTGCCCGCCCCCTCCTCCTGAAGGTTGTCCTGGAGAGAACATGTAGTTCCAGGGTGACTCATACCCACACACTATCCTTTACTCATTCACATAGTTTCATTAAAGGCACTGGACCACAATAGATAATCCCTCATTTCATTGCGAGCCTGTTTCAGTATGAACATCCTAGAGAAGAGAATAAAGACCAGGACAGGGGACCTCCATGGATAAAGGACAGAACTCAGCTGGGATAATTCTGAGGAAGGAAGAGCAGGTTTGATCACAGAACCCCTGATGCAAGCATTTAAAAGTGTTCATTAATTTCTACATTAGAGAACTAGTGCAAGTATCTACAGCCCACTCCTCCCCAGCAATATTGACGCTTTCTATTTTGCTTATTTAACATTTCAATTCTTTAAGGAAAAAAATGAAACTGCCATACCTCCCCCAATTCACTCCCTTCTTTGAGAAAGCAGGTAAGAGCACAGAACGCTGTGAGCTCTCCAGCCGACTGTATGGGACTCTGAAGCCCACAAAGCACGGATGGGATTTATCACCAAAACAATACCCTATGTTTAAACTCATTGTTAAATTATTTTGAAATTAGAAGCTTTACTTTGCATGCTTCAGTTACCTGAGAAGTGCAATACGGTCCTACTTCTAAGAGGATAAACTGCAAAACCACAGAATGTAAAGGCCACTAAGCATGTAAAAACAGTTGAGGAAACAGTCAGCAACCACTGAACCTCGTGTGGGCCAAAAGCTCGTTAAGAAATGTCACAGAAGAGAGAGAACTGACAGGAGCAAAGGAAGACGAAAACTAGATAGTATGGTGGCAAGCCTGGTAAAAGAAAGATTAAGGTGACTGCTCAAGAGCTATTCTGGGCAGAGAACACCACCGTCATGCTGGGAAGAGAGGTATAGTGTCTCCAATGCAAAGGATAACGTCCACAAAGCTAATGGTGATTCTCAGTGCTGGAACTGTGAAACAGTTCATTTAAAGTCAACACATCAAGCAGATTCATGCTTTTTTTGTTAATTCTCTGCAAAAATGAGCTAGAAAATGCAAGAGCACATTTTAATCAAATATTGAAAAATACATCTGAATTTTCCAGGAGGCTCTTTGCATCAGGGATCCTGTAAGAGTCACACTGATCTAGTCAGGAGAGGGAAGTACAGGATGCCCAGCCCTGCAAGTAGGCAGTTCTTACAATGATCTCCTTACACAAGTCATGAAACAACAGTTAGTATTTGCGGAAGTTATTAGATAACCCCAAAACAAACCAGAAAAATTACTGGAAAAGGTGATTTGCTGAGGATTTTGCTCTTGCCAACATCCAAAGTTCTACAAGATCCACAGCCACCCGCAACAAGTCAGACCTAAAAATATTCCTTTCTCAAAATAAACCTGCCATACCACTGCTGACAATGCAGGCTCCTGGCCCCCCACCTCTGCATTTACAGCTAGAGCTGCAGGAGCTTATTTTTCTGTTTGGTTGTTTTTTAGACAGCCGGATACAGTGTTTGAAGGCATATGAAAACTGAAATAGCACGACAATTCTTTTCTAACCCTGGAAGCGTTAATTTCCCAATGAGCTTGTTTGATTAACAAAGGAAACCCAGAGGACATGCTGACTTTGTCTTTATCCCCTCCCCCAATTGCATTTTTACAAAACTCCAGTAGAGTCTTAACCAAAACAATGTGCTGATAGGAGAAGCTGTCTGCATTCCTCTTTTGCAATTCACCTTACACTCTACATGTTACTTGAAGATAAGCTCTTTTAGATGCCAAAAAACTCCAGCAAGAGGTGAAGGTTTCTTTGCAATGGGTAGAGCACTGCACAATTTTGTCAAGTTATTCATTGCATTCTTGTTTGTGGATCCCCACCCTTAGTGTAATCCCTGCAGTCACTCTTCTTCCAAGTGACCCCAGCAATACTTAGGGGTGGGAATAGCCCATTTCAAACTTGACTATTTGGTAATCAACATTAGATACTGATTTAACTTCTTTCTTTTCACATTCATCCCTCTTTATGGAAAGCAGCAGCCCATTAATTTGACACCTGCAACGGGCTTGCTCCTTTTCCCCTACAGGAGGCAATATCCAAGGGACTTTATTCATTTCCAGGGAACTACCCTCACGTTCTGGGATCTTTGGAGTGGGAAAGGGAGGGGGGAAGAATAACACTTCTATTTGTATTATTTCAGCTTTGCTCTAGAGAGATGTTCTCCATAAACAGCACATAAAAACATTTTAAGAATCGTAGAAGAAAAATGCTTTCTCCTGAACACATTTATATGCATGCACATACAACAAATAGAGAATAACTGCAAAAGAAACACAGATGCATTGAAATTTGCACTACCAAATAGGTGCTAAGAAGCAAAAAATGCTGAAAAAACCCAAGGTCTGTACAAAGGAGCTGACAATGGAGGAAACTGGTGTTTTCTGACACAATTCAACCTTCCCTTTTAGCATATACATTTTATGACTTTTTCCCACTGAAGGCAGGTTCCCAAGCATCCTTCTAATCTCATAGCTGGCGGTATAGCAAAACAGAATTCAGCTTCCAGAAATTTAAATCCTTAAACTCGAGACTAACAAAAAAGAAGAAATCCACAAATCTCAGAAGAAAATCTGAAAAAGCACTAGGAGAAGGAATTACATTTAGTCCCAAAGCAACTCTTTGGTATCTCCAAAAGAAGGTCCTCTGGAATCTGTATGAAGACAGAAAACGCAAAATTACTTAGACCCTTTTGAAATTCCCAGCTCAGGCATTATTGTAAGCTTTTGCAGGGCAAGGATGACAATATGTACATACACTGACTTGGATAGTAGGATCCTGAGCCTATCCTGGAAGTTATTGCAATGTTATTAATAAATATCATCAGTGGAATTAACTGTTCATCTCTCAAGTGTTCCTCTGACCTGAGAAACAGAGGTCTCATGCTTCGTATTTAGAAATAGCAATTAGCAAAAAAAACCCACAGCTTTGAGGGAGAAGATAAAGATGAGGTGAAAACATCAGTGGATGAACACACAGTAAAGAATTATATGGCTAAGACTGCCTTGTGGAATGCAAGTCCTTTAAATGCTAATATAAAATAGAATAAAATTCCACTATTTCTACCTTTTTTCAATGAACACACATAACTGATGTATCATGCAGATCACAACACTTCCAAAGGAACCATCTGATTCTGAATTATAACGTAAATAATTGTAGTAGGTTATCTGAGAAAGATCAGAGCCATTAACTAATATTTAAGTTGTGCAAATCTTCAAACATGTGGAAATGAAAAAGATATCCTAAAACTAAATTCAATGAAGTGTTAATGCTCTTTAAGTCTATAGCAATATTTCTTCTACCCACTTCAAACCAACATTAATTCATAAAATCAGAGGCAGGTAAAGGCTGGAGAGAGTCCTGTCACTGAAACACAACCACTTCTGCAGTGGAATCCAAAAGCTGCTAAGAAAACAAAGCAACACTGCAAATAATTTTTTTTTTTTTTAAATAGTGCTTATTTCTTAGCTACCTTTAGTCTAATTATTCAGTTGTTTTCTTTAGGAAAAGATCAAAATTTCTCCAAACCACATTAAGATCGGGAAACAACAGTAAGTCAAATAATTTCTTTTGGGCCGGTTCAAGGGCTGCTTCAGGAGAGCTGGGTGGCAGAGTCTGAAACTGAATCTGCTCATTTCCTTCTTTATTAACTCATGAAGTCAGCTTGAAAGTATTACAAGTTCTGGGTTAGCAGAGTTTAATCTCCCCCTCCTTTTCACATGTGTGCATGTTCTGTGAGTGTACAGAGCTTCTCCTTAATAAATATTTTAAAATATATACTACACAAGAGAAATCTATCTACTTGTCTTAAAGTTGTGTTGGACAAGCTAACATTTTTCCCTCTATTACTTGGGAATGTAGAGCTGTTGAAAGTAGTATAACGAAAGTCACAAGGATAAAAAAGAGTAAATATTTACTAGATAAAGAGACTGAATGTCACACTTTTTTAATGCAAGAAGCGATGTGACATTGCTCATTTAATCTGGGCTCTGCTAATTGGTCTATTGCACAAGGAAAAATCTTTGGGAGTCCTTCTGGGAATGTCTCACATCATTCCCTATCAGCTGTTGACATACAAATACTCTGGTAATGAAAATATTTTCATTCCTTCATAACAGCATTCCCTGTCCTGTTTAATCTTATTTTCTCTCTTTCTAAAAACAAGCTTCTGTGTGGGGTTTCTGAACTAACGGACCTGATGCCATATATCAAAAACGTCCTGTGCTCCTGTCAAACTTGCTAGGTGTCCACCCAAAAGAGAGTGAAAGGGAAAAAACCCAAGGATTTATAGCAATAACATAGGATTTTAAACACCATTTGAAATTCATCTCTGGTCTGCATCATTTCAAAGGACTGTGAATGCAACTGGACTAGAACTAAGCAGTACCTGCGCTGCCTTAGGGTTGCGTCACTAGCAATAGAGTACCCGGTGCAGGATCCAGCTACATGCTGGAAAGGGGCAGGTTTGCAAATTTCCAGAAACATTGTAAAGCAGAATATTAGCCAATTTTTACAACTCTATCACTGTAATGAAAAAGAATACTGAGGAACAAACAGGTGGAAGTCCAGGGTGCCTTCCTGGCCTCCAAACAAGCTCTTCTAAAGCATGGGTTCAGGCTCACTAACCATGAGGACATCAGGGATGTACTACTGGAGATGAATAAAGTGATGTTGAAAAGACTTCTAGCAACTCCTCCCATGCACACTCCCCTGTCTCCAAGAGCATCTCCACGGCAGACCCCTCTGCAGAGACGGCCCTATCCTCCAATCTAACAGCAAATCCTACTGGGACAGTTTTTATTTTCAACATGCTACTTCTAATCATTTAGAGCCCTACTTTGTGCCCAGGCAATTAGCTCAGGAGATCAGATCACATTCTGCTGTGCATGAAATCCATGCAGCACAGTCATTACTATAGACTCAGAGCAATTGCTTTTGGAAATTAAATTATTTCAAAAGTTGCTGCATTCACATTGTGCCAGTAAATACCTCTCTTCCCCTGGTAAACTACATACCTAAACACTGCTCTTAAACTATTTGTCATTTTTTACAATTTGTCTGCAACACCACAGTTCTTCCAAATTCAAGGTCTGAAATATGATGCAAGCTCCTGCTCCTCCCTCCCCCATCCCTCTCCCCCCTTGGGACTTGTGCCTCCACCCACATCCTGCTGCCCAGGTTGTAACATTCCTTTCTGCACCCTATCACTGTCACACTCCCTCCTGGAAACAGGTGCAAGAAGATTAAAAACCCACTCATTCAGCTGGGATTTTCATCTGTTTGCACCTTCCTCTTTGCCACTCCTATATGTCAACATCTCTTGAGCAGAAGGTGGTGGGAAGGCGCTTGCTCTGTTCGTTCACGTTGTTTTCTGTTTACAGTGAGAAGCAGGAGTTTTATTCTGAGGGACAGCTATATCAGGAGATAGGAGAAAACTTAAGATACAAAGGCTTGGCTTAAATTTGGTTGGATTTTTTCCTTAGAAAGCACATGTGTTTTGTTAAAACTGAAGTTTAATTTGAAATGTCAGTGTTAACAGATCCCTAAGAGGGTTATTTTAATGAATTTTTGAAAAATACATTAATTCTATGTTATGCTTTTTAATTCCCAGAGAGTTCATGATAGGAGGATTGAAATATTGTAC
Organism: Calonectris borealis; assembly: GCF_964195595.1. NCBI lineage: Eukaryota > Metazoa > Chordata > Aves > Procellariiformes > Procellariidae > Calonectris > Calonectris borealis. The sequence continues at coordinate 6,804,612 of NC_134320.1, forward strand.
CATTTTTCATTTCAGTCATTAAGTCATTTTATGTCAAGCTGTCATTGCAACACAAACAGAAGAGACTGACCTAGAAGAGAGACCATTCCAAGTGATAACTGCACTTAATATTGTAAAAACAAAGGTAGTGCAGTGACTGAAACCTTCTTCCACAGTAGTACTGTACCCCTGCAACTGATGTTGGGAAACAGTGTTACAATCTTTGCATTGCATTTAAAAAATCCAGAAACATTTCTGCAGACATCTTTTTCCTAAAAATTCCTAAAATTGAGGAAATGTTTTGTGTCCTGTTCCCCCCCTGCCTTTCATGCTGAATCAATCCAGCACCTCTCACCCCTATTTTGAATTGACAAAGTCTCCTGCGAGCAGAGTTTCTGAGTTTTTTTGATTACCCAAGCACCTGCACTCTTTGGACTTGTGGTCTGTGTTACAGAAGTATCCACCTTCATGGGAACTCCCAGTTTTCTATACAGAAGGAGCTCTCTGGAATTCCCTGGGGAGGACAGGCTTCGCAGGATAAGGACTTGTCTGTATGCGGCTGTTCCCCACCACTTCCAGAAGAGTCTCTGGTGTGGTACATGCAATTAGCATCCACACAAGGACTCCTAGCAGAAGAACCATTCCTGAACAGGCAGACCTTCAGATTTGAAGTTGTTCAGTGTCAAGGTCACATCCCAAAAACAATTAAAAAAAACTTGTGAAAACTGATGGTTTCACTCTCTTTCCTAGCAAAGTGCGGGCTGCATAAATGCAACCAACTGGAACTGAACCCTCAGGGGCAGCACCAGCAAAGAAGATGGATCTGGGTCATTTTCTCATCTCTGTAACTGGATCTCTCTGGCAAGAACAGAGAAAAGCATCCTGGAGCTGGGGCACTTTTCCTTTTGCTGTCTGCTGCAGGAGAGGTGTGGCATGGAGACTGGTCAGCAAACAGAAGCTCCCAGAGTGAAAAGGATATATGCACTCTTGTATCACATTAAAAGGTTTGTTGGAGAGGGAAGGACTATGTGAGCAAGAACAGCCATAGAGATTAGTCCTGATTTTTCAAAGATATCCTCTTAATTTTTTTGTAAGGAGGAGCTTATTTCAGATGTGATACTTCAGCTAAAAATGCACAGGTGAGCACACAATGAAAAACTCAGTGTAGCCAAATGTGCTTTTTAGAGCTTTTTGGTCACACATTTACACACAAGGATTTTTGATAGATCAATCATTCACACCTCCTTCCTTCAGCATATTTCTCATGCATTCACAGGGTTCCTACTTGCAGAAAATGCAAATGGCTAATGAAGGACTCGCCAACACAAATGCAGTCAGGATGGACCTGTCCCCGGAACATACCCAGCAGTACTGAAACCCGGATTCAATGTCCTATGCTGTACGGTTCCTGGGTAGCCTTGAATTAAGATTTTTCCCTGATATGAGTCAAGGAGGGCAGAAGGGGGCATCAGTGAAACAGTGAGCATGGAAGAGGGCCTGAGGAGAGGCAGGAGATAACTGCAGCTGAGCAACAGGGTGAAGTGCCTAGTGAGATATTTCTGCAGGAGCCTGAGCTTTTGCTGGGCCTTCCCAAGGAACTTGCGCTCTATTAACAAAGTGAAAGCACTAAGAAACACAGATATGGCAGTTTCTCTGCTGAAAAGGAAAAGGATCTTTACAGCTAGAAAAATCTACTAGCATGCAACAAAAGGAAATAATATACTCTTAATGTTTAGATAGATTTTGCATGGCTGTCTGAATGTAGCCAGTGATTAGGGAAAAAGTGTGTATTATTTTCCCTGTCTAATCTTATATGCCAGGAAAAAAGAAATTTAAATTTCTATTTAAAAGGAAATTACTATTTCAAGAGTAAGCCAAGAAATTTGGCAAGTGTAAAATATTGTTCCTAGCAGATATCAATTCTCAAGAAGTTCTGGCTTTGTTAGATAGGAGAGAATGAGAAGACATAACTGATGGGTTTCCAATTGCGCGTTCATGTATTAAAAATACCACCATTACAAAGAATCTAGTGGTGCTTGCAAATGAGTTCCTACAAAGTCTCCAAAGCCACTTCCAACATTTCTTAAAAATAGCAAGGAAAACATTAAGTCAAGGAGAATCTGCAGTAGTGTTGCATTTCCAGCTCTTGGTATGAACCACAGTAGTAAGTGAATGTTTTAAAATATACACATTGGCAAACATTTGTTGTCATCCCTGCCTCAGGTACTGCTGAGCACCATGACCTGGCCATGAAATGCTGAGTGTGTACTCCTTGCCCATGCTCTTCGAAGTCCCTTGCAGAATTTCTGCCTTGAAGTTTCAGAGTCCACCAGATCAGGGCCTAAGCAAATATTCTGCACTGCCACTGGCCCTCTCCTCACCCATGCATTTCAGGTGTTTGCTTCAAAACCCCTTCGGTTTCAATGAGAAAATTGTGCAAGGTACCTCTGAGCAGGACAGCACCAAATTACACCTACCCTCCTGCTGTCTCCTGGCTGGGTGGCAATGATGCCTCAGCATGCTGCTGGTACTGGGATGGGAGCAAACCACAGAGCTGTTACTTATCTATTTTAGCCAATTCCTGCTTACATCCCCACCTCATCTTCAGCTTTTGTCTCATATCTCCTAATTTGGCCCCTGCTTTATGCTCTCCCACATTGAAAAGCCATAAGATAGCCACAGCCAGTCACTGGGTCTTCCCTGGAGGCACATATTCTCTGGTCTAAAGAAGTTTTCCACCTGCAGCCTAATGTTGCATCTCCTCACCTCCCCCAGCTTTAACACGATTAAAATACAACCCTCACCCTATCCCAGGAGCCAGCACAGAGGTGTGTCTCTCTCACTAAGTCAGAAAAAAAAGTAGGAGAGATCCCTCTTTTTCTCTTTAGCCCCACTCATGCACAGGACCCTTTAATATTTAATCTATATTTTAACTTGGTATTACAGAAGAGCTGCATGAATCCTCAGAGGGGAAGCTTTTAAGAAGTTGGGTAGTTCTTCAGGATACATAATTGTACCAATTTTGGTAAGAGGTGTGTGTCATTCAGGCTTCCACAGTCTGAAAATCTACTCCTGCTTGAAAAGTCACATTTTCCCTTTAAAGGAAAAAGGAAAAAAATATGTTTGTCCTTCAGAATCCTTAGATGTTTTTACTGATCTTTTGTTGACCATTTTGTGAACTCAGAAGTCTGATGTCAGTTACTCTATAGAAAGGATACAGGCTGTTCTACCACAACTGGAATTATTTTTAAACACTTCCCCCTCACAGACTAAATCCTTGGAGGTTAAGGGGGAAGACAGACCAAGTGGGTTTATATCGAGAACAGAACAACTTACAAGAATCTAGTTCAGGAAAAAATAAGGAAAGCGTGGTGAAAAAACATAGGTTATACATATTTGTGGCGGAGGTATTTTGACAGTGTCATGGGAGACAATCAACAACTTATTTCTGGATACAAAAGCTCAGGTCAGACATTTCAATCAATGCGCATCATGCATATTTGCATCTCAGTCAAACTAGTGGCAGATTGATACATCCTCATGATTTTTAATAATTATGTCTTCACTGGAATTATCATAGCTATTTGAAATATCCACTCAAATTCTTGCCATCAGAAGTTTCTCCCCTTTACACATATACGAAAGTTTTCCTTTGCTTTGAAATCCCAGGCAGAGCATCTCAGGAAAAAAACAAGATAAAAACAAGCAAAGAAGCTTTCCCCTGCTTGAGTAGCTCAGCCACAACAAAGAACAGGGGGATAAAATTTACTGGAACAACTTGGGACAAATCACAAAGGACACACAATCTGTAACTTCTGAAAAGAGTATTCATGGCAGTATATAAAAACCAAGTAACAAAAACAGGCTCGGTAAGATTTAATTTTAATTGAAAAACATTGATTTTTTCAGTTGCTTTTCCCCTCAACTTGCAGATTTTAATTTCAGATTGATTTCAGTCTCTGAGATTGAGATGAGAGGTGACTATAGCCCTTTCTATGGGAGTGAGAGGGGGAAGCAGCTGAAGCTAAGCAGAACTTATGATCAGTGATAAAAATACCAGAAAGAACAGAAGAATAATGCTTTCCTTTAACTCACTTTCAAAACAATCATAAGCAAAACATAATACCAAACAAAAATGTCCAGCATTTGTAACCAGCTGTATTCTCAGTGTCAGGTTGCAGATATTTGTTTTTAAAAAGATATTCTCTCACTTGTCTCTCCTGCAGTTCTCCTGAGGACACAGTCAGAACAGCGAAACTGGAATTGGCTTTTAATGTAATGATGACCAAGTAGCATTCCTGTCTCTGTCACACACATCTGTACCCTATACCCTCTTTTCAAACTGAACACTCCTACTGCCAGCTTAACAACACTGCAAGGATTGCCTAATAGTTCCAGTCTTGCTAAAGAACAGCAGTTTGAACTCTATTAAACTCAATTTTTCTTTGTTTTTGCAATTTCTAGTACTTTTAAGAAAAGCTCTTGCAGCCACAGAAGACTGCAAATTTCTACATTGTGAACCATCAACTATTTCACTTAAAAGGTGAGGGTTTTTAGCTCTTGTGGCTGCAGATAAAAGTTAGAAGTAGAAAATGATAAAAAAAATGCAGTAAAATATGTTGCATTGAGATACATTCTAGGTGAATCTCATGATTTTGGGGACTTTTTTAAAAACTCGTGGCTAACTCTACAGAATAGAAATGCAGGTATATAAGACTACAACAACAAAACACACTGATTTTAAATTTACAGCTAGAAAGGATGAGACTGTGTTGATGACACCTCTCGTGGAAAGCAGAAAGAGAGCATAATTTAAGGATATTTGCTACATTTCTGGCCTACTAAATTTCTCTTTCAGATTTTGAAGAAAAAAAATTTGTAATCCTTCAGCATTCTCAAGTGACAATTAGCAAAATTAAAATAGAACTTAAGTTTTCTGTGCTGCCCACTGTAGCAGTAGGGACAAAGCTGCACATTCATGATTTTAATCAAGTCATCTGAAATTTGCTACAGACCTCGATAAAACTGAACTCGACACTGTACCTGACAGGGTCACTGGAAGCAGGCCATCTACCAGATGTCACATCTTGCAGAACCTTGTCATATCCTTCCTCAAGACCCTTCCGAAGTGTTGTGCTTTCTGAAAGGTTTCTCAGCCGTGCTGAGGATGTCTGCTCAAGAAAAATACACACTTCTTTCAGAACACAAATTCTATGTTTTTAGTAAATAATTTGTCTTCAGGTATTGAATAATACTATTTATATACTTGGAAGCATGGCAGATTAGTCAGTACCACTTTTAATATGGAATACTATCTAGAAAGTATTCCTTGCTGAAGCTGACAGAAATTATCAGACATGTTATAGAACTGTTGTAGTTTTCAATTTCATGTTTTTTTTTTTTTTAAAAAAACACTACACTTCCTGTGCAACTCTTAGGTAGAATTGTTAAAGTATTAAATCTCTAAATTTACCATGGGCTTTTGACAAAATTTATGTTTACCATTCATACACTCAAATGAATAGAATAATATTTTTTTCATAACTTTAAACAAGTACACACATTCTCTAGTGAATTTCAAGTGAAGTGTATTTCAAGTTTACTGGCATTGAGAATAAGACAAGAAAAATTCAGGAGATAAACGCATCAAAAGCATTAGTAAGATTTATGTAACTGCCTTCTGCATTTTAGCCATCTGATAGCGTTAGATCTTTAGAGCAGAATCTGGACTATCTGCATTTGCTCCCACTACCCCAGTGTGTCTGGATGCAGAAATTTTGCTACAGTCTTCCAGTGCCAAAGTGAAGCACAGAGCTGGTGAGTGAAGAGTGCTGGGCAGTGAGCAGAAAGAGGTTATGCAGATTTTCACTGTCTTAAACTTAACTTGGCATGCACTGTTCAGTCACTGGCACTCACACTGGAGTGAATTTCTTTGCATTTGTCTTGATGTCTTGAGAATTAAAAGTAATAAAGCTCATTTACTCACAGACCAAAGTAGTAAAATTAAGTATTAATACTATATGGTGTAAAACAAGACAAAGATATAATCAATCCCATTTACGCTTTTTATATGTATTGCAAAATAGGCTTCACTTGAACTTAAACTGATTCATCATTAAACGTTTGTGAGGTTCCAAAAGGGTCCCGAGGTCACAGTCCAGTCCATCTGCACAGAGCTAACCCCACAGTCGTGGCCTTGAAAGCACTTCCATTATATTAACATGCAACTTAAAGAAAACACTCAGCGTATTCATTCTTTAAAATGCATTTAGAGCTTTTAAGGATCCTACTGAGAGATGAAGGTGAAATCCATGGGGGATGTGATCAGCTTGGTTAGACCTTCACTGTCAGAGGAACACATGTAAGGACACTGGGGCTGGTGGTCTGGCCTGCTGAACTGTCTTCTCTTTTTAGCTTAGGAATTATATAGGGAGTAACTAGAACAGGAAACTTCTCCCTCCCCCCAGCTTATTAAATGATTTCCTGCCAGTCCTTAGAAAAAGCAACTCATTGCTCAAAGCCTTAAGAAGAAGTTGTGAGTGGCTCACGCCTGGGCTGGGAACAACAGGAAGGGAAGGACAAGCAGAGCTAATTGGCCTTTTTACACTTTGCCGGGGTAGCCAGCATGTCATAGATAAGCTTTCTTCACTAGTGATACCCTGTCGGTCCCTTCCTCTCTTTCATTCTGCTTTGCCTTTAAACATGATCATGTCAGATGTGATCCTGGCCAACACCCACGGGTCACTTAATGACCTTCTCCACACACCAGCACTCAGGAAAGCTACATTTAAATCTGGTCACTCCACCATTTCCCATGCACAATAGAAATAAGCCATTTTTCCAGTGGCCTCATTCACATAATTAAAAAACCAAACGGGCATTAGTAAGATCACCTAATAAGTGACTATTTGACTCAGCCAATAAGTGACACATATTTCATTGACAGAATTTATAGTCATAATTTGTCAAAAGACACACTTCTCAAAGTGATCTTTCTAAAACTATATCAAATGTTGTTTATATTTTTTTCTGAAACAAGTGCATTTCCAACAGCAGCCTGGTAAGTCAATCCCATAGACAAAAAGTTTGGCATCTAGACAACCAACTAGCTGGTACTATACATTGGGTTCCAGTAGTCCCAGTCACAATACAGTGTCATGCTATGTCCATACAGCCATGAGGCGTAGGCACATTTTTTCTGATGTAGGCCCTAAATGATCCTTCAAAGAACTAAGCATTCACACTCCTTTAACTGCAACTGCATAGCAACTATTCCTTTCTATTTTCATGTTCCACTGCCAACATGCAAGCATAAAAAAGTGCACAAATTATATTAATACATACCTGATTTACTGACAAATCCACATTTAAAATTCTAGACAAAGCGCATTTTCAAAAAAAAATCTTGCTTTTATCGAATTCTAGAAATTATTTGTAACAAGTCAATGAGCATTATCAGAGTGACTTAGGCCCTGAGTGACATTTCCAGACCTCAAAACATCCTTAGTGCTCAACGCTGGATCACCCCCAATGGCAGTCCTCCATTCTGAAACACAGAGTCCAGGATAGGACACACCATGCTTGATGCTTTCCAACACTACTTGAAAAAAGTGGGTATTTCACAGGTCTCATTAATAACACTCCAATACTCCAGTGTAGCACAGACCTTTCTTCTCAACAGCATGATAGTGTCAAGGCACGTTCAATGTGACATGAGGATAAAGGAGTTTCAGTACCTGATACTAGATTAGTCACTGACCATTGCTTGTTTATGCAATAGGTTACTCCTGTCCAGGGGTGTTACCTCACACTCATCCTTCTTGACTAGAATCCTGTCATCTGCAGATTTAATCCATACTCTCTAATCTTTCAATCATGGTTTTGAAGGATGTGCCATACCCATGATGTCTGTGAAATCCCACCCAATATATCCTTCCATTTGACAATGAATTGCTGATAACTGCTTAAATACAGGTTTCCATTATGCTTCCCACACACATGCTGTAGTAGTTCCATAAAGATCTGAATTTTCTAGCCTTTCTGGCTTACAAAAACACCATGAGAACACTACCAAAAAGTCTTTCTTCTCCATCAACTAGGCCTATTACTTTTCCTTTTGGAAGAAACAAGGCCAGCCTGGGCAGTAAAATTCAACATCAAGATGCAACTCATACTCTTTCCACAACTTTTACTTGGATTCACGTTATACTTCCTGTTCTGCACTGTAGTTAGAGCAAAAGTTGACGGCACATCCTGGAAACATGTGCTCTTGGAGGTGACAACAATGTTGCCGTCATTTATGGCAAATAAAAAGATCTTAGTAGAATTTAAAAAAACCCCACCATTATTTTAGATGCAGAGTGTAAAAATAAAGTAAGATGAACACACCAATTTTTTTTTACCTTTGACACATCACACTTCTGTTTCTAGTTATCTGAAAAACACATTTGTTGTGAACTATCACAAAGTTTGGCCATCCTGAAGAAACAATTTGTGCAATGTGTACAAACTGGAAGGGGGAGGGGAAAAAAAAAGCACATCACAGAAAATCCACATTTCTCTACTAATAATCAAACTTTTCAAGTAAAATGTTCCAATGGTTATACTTCATCTAACAGTTAAAGATGTTTCATTCTGCACTGAAGACAGGCACTTTTTTTTGTCTCCTAAAATATGTTTCTAATTTAAGTCTGAAAAAATATTTCCATTGTGCCATATATGCGGTAACTCAAAACCAAAATGAAAGGATTAAAATCAGGGCTGCACAGAATGGTTTAAATTAAATTCAGGTAGTGGGGAAGACTGCCGTATCTGGCAAGCTCCCACTTACTGAGCTTTCTGGCCAAGAGGCAAGATGAAGCATAACAATCCTTACCTGCCAAGTCTAGAGCAATTTTGAGGCTTTTATTCATCTCTTAAAATAAAATGTTAATGCTCTTGGAAGCTTGCCTACCCGTACAGTAGATCTCACCTGTCTTTTCTTTATCCTCACACAAATGTACTATAGTACGCTTCAGTAATGACTGAAAACGCTTTCAATCTTTTTTTTTTTCTAAATACATGGTATTTAAACTTATCACCCATTACAGTTCAATGGAAGACGTGACTAAATCCTACAGGTATTTTGAAAATCTCAGCTAATAGGTTACAAATTATTGCTAGCAACATAGTGTATGAAGAGCTGAAATTTGGACTGTGGAATGCCCTTTTCCCATCTGTCACTTTTCTCACACCTATAAAACCTCTGCTGTCCCCACATAGTCTTCCTAATTAAATCCGCACCCCCCTAAATGGTTCTGTTTATGACAGTGCAAACTGATTTATTCATGATTCATATTATTACCACAGACAACATGATCAGCCCAAGGCTTCCCTAAATACATAGTTATGTCCCTGAATGGATTGCTCTTGGCTAAGGAAAGAAAGGATAAGCAGAGCTCTGTCTTTCAGAAAAGGCACTGGTGTTGAAGAATTAAAGTTTTCATGAGCTTCTTAGGAGATTCCTCAAAATAGTAATATTAAATTATTTTTACAACCATTTGGGAAGAAATGAAATATGTAAATAATACGTAGATCTCTCTGGAGCTTTATCCTAGTCTTGTATGAGGTTTACAGATTTTCAGATGGTACCAGTAACAAAACAATTTAGTAACAGCCTGGCCTAATAAGGCCACAGTTAATCTGTATAGACCATCTACCTTCAGGGAGTTCTTTATTCCAAGCCAGGGAGTTCCCAAACTTTTTCTGCCGCATGTACAACTATCAGCAACAGCAAATACCTTCACTGGCAGCATCAGCTCCCATTTGTTTGCCAGTCTGTGTGCCGTTCTGAAGTGGTTTGTGCCCCTCCCAGTAGTACATTCATCACATTATCTAAGCTGTTGCATTCTACAGCAATTTAAAAATTCTTATTTGCTGTAAAACCTGAAAAAAACCCAAAACCTGTGCAATAGCACACCAAGTCACAGGCACAGCTGATTTGAGAAACTGCTACCAAATCTAATGTTTTAACGCTATTTTCCATCTCCCTTGAAGATGTTTTTTTAGGATACATTGACTAGGAAATTTTGACAACTTTGTTAAAAAACAAGCTTCATATCTTTCTGGTTGGGACTAGGGGCATTGTAACAGGTCAAAACCAGAAGAATTCTTTTGTTTTGCTTTATTATATTTCAGATCATGTCTGGCAAAATGCCGGGAGTTCTGAGCACTTTGGGGTGGACTAACAGCAAGTAATGGAACTACTCTTAGTACTATGCATTCTGCAAAACAGTAGTTTAAGAAAAAAACATAGAATCATAGAATCATTTAGGTAGGAAAAGACCTTTAAGATCATCGAGTCCGTTAGCTTTGTTCTTTATAATTTGTCAGGAAAAAATGAAAGGAGTGACTAAGCAAGCTTGTAGTAAAGGCTGCTTTTGTTAATAACTTTTTCTTTCTTGGATCACATTTCATGAAATGGGATAGTAATTCTTGGAAACTAATGCTCACCACTTGGCACTGAAAGGGAAAGTAGGTAAGGATGCCTCAAGGCAAAGAGATGGTACCCAACTTGCCCTTTTGCAGGCTGTTGTCAGATTGATGTGTACTCCAAAATGTGCAAAGCTCCATGTTGAAGGTCCTGCAAAGATGTATCTGCCTGATATATGGTCTGCAGAATTGAAGAGTTAATATGAAATTTGGCAACTCTGACCAGGGCTGAGAGACCAGGGAAAGAAAACTGCACTGTCAAACAGGAGGTAAGTTTTCAGTTTTGCTTAAACTCATGTCCCAAGCGACTTATTTCATGATGATTTCAACTGCCACATCAGTGACCTTTGTGTTCAGAATGTGTTTCCAGTACTGGCGCATGCAGAAAGCTTTCTTCTTAAGTTACAGAGAGTTCAAATAAGTATAATCCTAAATGGGATCTCAGCTTCAGAACAGAATGAGAGTCACTTGTGCCATTATCAGATCATCTTCTCAGACAACTCGAGGTCAGGCCAACCTAGGCAATTATTTATAGTCATTTGTGTGGAACTCATGGCATTTGAAAGCCTCGTGAAAGCTCATCAGGCTGCACAGAACTCCAGAGGTCATTTCTGTTCCCTCTCATTATACCAGCTCTTAACAGTGGGGAGATTAGAAACACTCCTTCTAGATGGTGATATTTGGCTTATTAAGGAAAACTGATGTACTGCAGCCCGCACTGAAGAGGAGATTGAGACTAATGCCTGAACTCATGTGGCAAGGCTGTTTCGTAACATGAGACATTTCAGCAAGAACAACCTCTCTACATGATCACAAGAAAAGTCATGGAACATGAGTGCATAGGTTGCATAGGTACAGGCTATGACTGAAAACACGGTCACCTAGGTGGGAAGTGTAGAGAAGAACAAAGGTTTTGAGCTTGCCCACATTAATTTCTTTTGAAGGCCTTAAAAGTGAGGTGGACTTTAAATTTCATTAGCAGTACGGACAGGGTGCTGTCAGGACACCACCGCGCAGAACTGGGTTCCTGCATATGCCATCATCTAATGGTTCAAGCGGTCAAACCTAGCTGGATATTGTACTGTAAGGTCTGATGAAAAGCTAAGACTTTTCACTACTGTTCTCATCTCCAAGCAATTCTCTCTTATTTTCCAGACCTCGCTCTGGTTTGTAAGGAAACCCACAGAAATCAGATAAGACAATCATAGTACATTTGGAAAGTATATACACTTCACCTCCCATTTACCAAAATACCACTAATTATTCTGATACAAAGATACTAAAGGGCAAACTTTGGATACTATGGAAGCAAAAAATATCCTTCACATTAAATAGAGGCAAAAGTACTGCTGAACTCATTACAAAAATGAAATTTAGGGAATTTAAACAATCTCCTCTTTTAGTGAGTACCATGAACTAGACACAGTGGTCTTTCCTTGCTGGCAAGGCAAAAAAAAAAAAAAAAAAAATCAGCCATATTATTGCTAGTCTGCCAGACAGCAGGCACCCAGACCTTTTACCTCAAAGTGTATTCTGAACATTTTCAGTACAAATACTAGAACTTAATGGAGCCCCATGCCTAGGCAGTGGACATGAACACATAAAGCACAACACAGCAGGAAAGCGGCATTGGCAGTACACAATGAAAACTTTACAGGAGCACAAGGAGCTGATCTCGCCCCCGCCATGTCCAACTTCCACATTTATTTTGAGCTGTCACAGGAAATATAAGTTCCATACTTTCCGCATCTACTTTTATATGTATTTTTATATATGTATTTACATAAAAACAATGTAAAGAGGAATTTAATTCTATTAGGCAGCCACCTTTCTACTTCCCCTATGCAGTTGCTGGCAGCTCCATTGCTGAACAGACTTCATTCTTTATTTCTATTCTGCCTTTTATCACTCACTTCCCTGAAAATCAATCCCTTTATTCATGTGCATGTGTTCATTCTTTCAGGCTACTGCTCTTAATTATTACATTGGTGCTGTATAAAAGAAAAAAATAATCAGCATGATCTCTCCACTCTCTTCCCCCACAGAATTTAGAGATGATCTAATATTAACTTCTGTTTACACAGCTAATGGAGTGGCTGCTTTATTATTTTTATTTTGGAATATCTCTTTAAAAACAATTGTTGCATTCCCTGCTCTAATATTTTTTACTTGAGCATTTAATCAATATGATAAAGGAAAAACATGAAACATGACAGTATGCATAGCTAAGACACGTGTGCAATATGGTAGGTTTACACTATTATTTATTATAGAGAGAAAGAAGAAGTAGCAAAAAATTCTGGCTGAGCTGATTTAATACTGTACTACCTTGAGTGCGCACTGTTTTGACAAACACAATGTGATGGCTGTTCTTGTTAAAGAGCATAAGAGCCTGAAGACATCACGGGCTGGAAGCAATCTCCTAGCATTGTATCACTCTAAGCTGACATACCTTCCAACTTCTAGTGCAGGCTTAGGGTATGTAAAAATGAAAGACACTCAATAGGTTTTAGATATAAATCTATAAAACTTAGATAAACTGAAGTTTACCCAGGATGTGCAGTGTAGGAAGGGATCTATTTGCCCGAAGTAAACAGTGCAGTGTACTCACCTACTTTTTCGAAATTTAAAAAACGATTCTCAGGTATTCCCAAATATATATCTATCGCTCCAAATATTTTAACGGGCCTAGAGAAGTCTATTCATTCCCAGGGAGCATCTTCTATCTAACATCACCCATCCACTGATTTTAGCAGCATAATTCTCCCCATGGCAAAGCATGCAATCTGCAGCGCTCACTTGGATCTTCACCATCATACTAACAGGTTCCCTTCATGTCCTTTATTTATTAGTGTTTAGACAGAAGACTCATTTGGCCTACTGTAACAAAAGAGGCTTTTTCTCCAGGGACTGTCTGTTCTGTTTCTGGGACAGTAAATAGCTGGGCTTTTCCCTGCTCAAGAACAAGGTCTGTGTTGGATTGTCACCACCTCCACAAATGGTTCATCTGAAGATACACCTGTATGTCCTTATATGATACCCAATGCAAAATTACACACATGATACACGGTACCTCAGAGGCATTGCTTCACGCTGTATATTTATTCACCTCTCACTCCAATATAAAAGATAGTACTGTAGCAGTCTCAGGGGAAATACGGAACTCCCTCTGCTAGTGACAATATATGCACTAAGATCCCTTTCCACTTATCTTCACCCTGCAGTGATAGCTGTCACTCTTTTTGGGTGGACAGCTCACATCAGTTTTTGAAAGTACAAGGTTTTAGTCTCCCACAAGGTTTAATCAACACATCAATAGGTAAGTATTGGCAACAGAAAACAGACATAGGCCTTCCAAAAGTCTATTCAGGGCTGTTGCATATAGATACTAATAAAGATTGTCACCCTATCAGGTAATAGATAAACAGGTGGTGAGAAATGAACCTCCACATGCAGGAAAGGAATTGATCTATGAACTGATGGTCTGACCATTGAATACATCTGCCTGCAGTTTACTTCTCCACAGCCTGAACACACCAGCAGATTAACTAGTGTATGGGAAGTCATGCATATGGGAAGGCAGGATGACAACCTGAGAGCCAACGTTAAACTCCTTCAGCGTGATGGAGATACCCCAGAAACCATCTTTTTGGGTGTTGGTTTTGTTGTTGGTTTTTTTTTTGAGAATTAATCCCAAAATAATGGCCACAGCTTCCCTTCTCTCTGTCCAGGACTATCAACTGTGAAGGTGAACAAACTGACTAGTAGGAAGCTGAACTCATGAATTTCACTATGATCCACAAGTCAATTCAAGAAAGAAGATATTTGCTGGGGTATGTTCTTCACCCTAAGAAACAGAGGGAGTGAACATGTCTGCCGTGAGGTAGAAAATTGACTCCTCCGCGCACACGTTTTGAAGTCAACTGAAGAGGTCAAAGTCACATGGAAATGACCCATTTATAAATAAATAAATAAACATCCATCAGAGAACAGTCTTCGCAGGGCTGGAGCCTGAGAAAACAGAAGATCTGTGAGGGCACTGAAGGTAAGGGATAATTAGAAATCCGTGACGTAGTTCAACTTAACATAGAGACAGACGTTTGGCTCTGGCTCAGCCAAGCAGTTGAGAGAAATGGGGAGAGAGATGCATACACTGCTCCTTTTCTGCCACACACAGAATGTGCAGAGACTGCACGTCTCTGCAGAGCTGCTGGTGTATCCCTTCTCTCACTTGCGTGGGTCAGGCATAAGTTCAGAGCTAGCCCTTGCAGGAAAAACGTATCTTCTTTGAAAAATTTTAAAGCCATTGGGTATGCGTCTTTAAAACCAGCTGTCTGCTATTAGGATTTCATTACTGCACACTGCTCATGATTTTGGCAAGACTGTGTGACAATTAACATGAATTCTTCTGGGAGGGATGCAGCGCATGACATCATGTAGTAAATCTTCTGATATTAGAACCTTTCATTCGTGCCCTACTGTACTTGTTCGGGTAACAAATTCAAAATGAAAAATGTAATTACCCAACAGAGGTTTCAATTGTATCATATATTAATTTCTAATACTCTAAGTATTCATTCTCAAATCTGAATCTGGCACAAAACACATTGGAAGATGAAACTTGACAGATCTAATTAGGCACTAATCTGATTCTTCAACAGACACTGATTTAAGAGCATTTTATAATGGGAAATCTCAGGTAGGATAATAGCAACAGCTGAAGAACAATTACCCTTGTCTGACTTAGTGCTGGACTCTGAAAACTCCCATGCTAACAAACTCTAAGCAAAATGTAAGACTGAATAAAGCTCTCTGAACAAGCAGCATTTTGTAGCCAAATCTTCCTGGGAACAGCTTTCTGAAAATATTGATAATATTGGGAACCAATGGTTTACTGGTTTGTAATTTACTCAATTTGTGCTCAAAAATTGATGAATTTATTCTAACTTTACAGGTAAGTAGTTTAGACAAAGATTAATAACATGTTTTTCAAGAATACTCACCAAACAGATATAAAGTAGTACAGGATATGATATAGCCTGATTAATCAATGAAACATAAATGAACACATCTAGGATTTACTCAAATCATTAGGACAACTCCACCTTAATCCTCTCTCTGCTCTGTAGTGAATTACTTGACAGGAAAAAGGAACTGTTAATCTGTACTACTTTTAGGCTAAGTTACCAGGTTTTAGGACTTCATGTACTTTCATGAGAAGACTCTCAATAGGAGAAGATTTAAACAAATAACCATAGGCCAGGCCTCCCCACCAGTTTTAATCACACTGGTATTAACAACCCCTTTTTGTGTGATCTTCAACTTTTGGTTAATTGAGTAAACAAGACTGCTCATGTCTCCTTTTTATTTCCTACTTAGTCTTCATACTAATTACTATAGCTAGAAAAGGTCACAGTGGCAGACTCTTCTGCATTCAGGTTCACTAACACAAGCAAACTACAGTATTCATTTTGAAAGTTCTGATGCTATCCCGCTACAAATACTAGCTTCTTTCTTTTGAGATGCACTTTCCAAAGATACCATGCAAGAACATAACTCAGCAGCATTCCAAAGCTTTACTTTTCTTGGTAATTACAGGGGAATACTTAAAACTTCAAAAGAAAAGCTGAGGCACTGCTAGTATAAATTGTCCAAGCTTCATCAATTTCAATGTACATCCTCAGAGAAGCTAGCACAAAGCTCTTACTAGGATCCTGATGCAATACTATTTTCTTTCTTAAGCAAAGATACAAACTTTCAAAACAAATTTGAGACCTATAGTCTTCTAATGTTACAGACACTTTTCTATCCTTTCACTGAAAATTTCTTCTACTTATTCATATGGAATACAATATTGTCCTAGAATTAGCAGCAATGAGAAAAATTGAAAGCATACTTACTTTTTCTTTGTTTATTAATTCAATAGAAAGCAAAGCTGTTTTAAAGACCTTCAGCCCTGTGTGTTGGTTTTTGAATGATTCCACCACTAGTTTGCAGCAAAAGCAGAAAGTAATTGGAATTTCCATAAAGATTGAGAGCACACCTTGTTTTAACTTTTATGTATTCTGCCAACGTTATCTCTACCATCACAGGAGGATAAAAGCCAAAAAGCCCAAACCCCTATATAATATATTGAAGGTAAAGCAGTAAAATAGATCAAGGTGTGATGACTCCAAGGGATCTCAAACACAGAAGTGAAAATTTAGCATATGGTGTAGAACTATAATGAAAGAAGCTTCAAAATGCTCACAGCATTGTATTTGCTGTATTATATAGAACCACAAGATTTGTCTAGGTGATCTTCCATACCTCTTTAATTTTCCCTAACAACCTCATGTTTTACCTTCCACTCTTTTCTTCTGCTTTTATTTGTTTACTTTCCTTAGAGCAACGCATCTTCCAGCTCCAAGGCAAGTATAAATGAGATCTATGTCAGTGCTTGTCTCCAGAGTTATCTTTTGGTACTTGCCCCATCTTAAAGCTAAGGAGATGGCTGATTGCCTTTGATAACTTCTCACAAATGAAAACAGTGAATAGCAATTCCAGTCCATAACTTGATTCACCTCTCCTGCACACCTTTCAATAGAACTTTTTTGTGAACAGTAGACTACACCTTTAAAAAAACCCCTTTATTTACATCTGTTCTTCTTGTAGGAACAACAGTTAGCTGAGCTGCCTATAAATATCTAATATTCAAAACACTGAGTTCTGATTATTATAAACTTTTCCAAAAAAATCTGCTTCCTACCATTTTACATTATCATCACAATCAACCTTAGCTAGAGGCCTTCACTCTGTAAGATTCAAATGTTCTTTAATTATTTCCATCAACATAGCCTGAACTACATCATAAACCCAATATTCCTCAGGTGCAGAGGTAACATTAAATACTTTTGCATTGTACAGAGTTGAAATCAGCATGGAAGTGCAAGGGGCAGCACGCTCCAACGAACAGGGAAAGGACCTGGCTTACACTCCCAGCTCTGTCCTCGATCTGCTGTGGGACCCCTTTGCCTCTTTGTGCCTGTGTCTCCCTTCTCAGCTTTTCCCATGATGTTTCTCAGGCTGCAAGCCTCTTGCTTCCCAGGACGTAGGTTACAAAAGCAGATGTGGATAATGCTAATGGCACTCTGATTTTGTGAAGAGCCTGAGAGTTACAGTACAATACCTAAGAACAGTACAGTTAAGTCCCACTGTCCTGCTCCTGGAATTAGGATAAGCTTGTGCAGCATTTTGCACAAGTTTGCTGGCACTGAGTTCTTCTGCAGGAATGGCTCACATCCTTAAAGAAGTAGATCCTTTACTAAAGATTTGCAGACCAGTTTTAAACGATCCTCAATACACCGCTTTGTAGATCAATTGTTTTCAGCATTAAGTTTACATTTAGTTCACTAACATATAGGATATAAGAGTTAGATGTGCAAAAGCTGACTGCAGCTGTCATACACAACAGAAGCTAAACTAGCTGACTTGCAACACCAATGCACCCATCAAGAGGAAGGAAAGGAGTTTCAGCCCAGACAGAAGAGATCTTTAAATCTGGGCTTGTTGATTTTTATTTTAGCATTTTTCTTTCATTTAACCAAGTAGGGTAGGCAGTCCTCTTCATAAAACACAAAACTACATGCTGAAGTTTGTCACTTAAAACAAAAAAAGATCATAGGAGAGACTTCAGAAGAGAGAGACAGACCCACCCTGAAGTTTAGCACCCCAATTTGAGTTCTTGTAGCAGTTACACACTATTAAAAAGCAATGTTCATGAACCATTTGCTGTATGCGTAATGTTAGGCACTTGTTAACTTTAGAACCTCTTTTCTGTCTAGGGAAAAAAAAAGTTCACTTGGTTAGTTAATACTGTACCTTCTCCTTTGGGCATAAACGATCTTTTCAGGTAATGTAGATGCTAAGGGTAAACAGCAGCTGTGGGATGTGGGAGCTAAAACCAGTGGAATTTGGAAGAAAGTGCTAGCCTTATGGTTAAGGCACTAGTGGTGTGTTCCCTTGGTATGGTGCAGGGCTGTGCAGATATGCTAGTTTGGATTGCAGTGTGGTACAGCCCTGCTGAGAATGTGGCTAATCGGCACAGGTCAAGAACCACAGTTATACAACTTCCTTCATTTCTGAGTCAGCACTGGTGTGAAGCTGTGAAAACATACCTGAAAACAGATCTCAGAAGATCTAAGTTAAAATTAGTCTAGTACTGTGAGATCCTGGGTAAGTCGCTTCCATTTATACCCCTCAGTTTTCCATTCAAAAGATGGAAACGACATTTCATTTCCTCCCACTCTTCAACCATTTACTTGTTTGGAAGGGCACATGCAATTCCTGATAATGGTTTGCATTGCATATCAGCTTCTGCAGTGGAAACAACTTGGAGTCTCCATATACTAAATAGAGAAAACACCTTGACAATGACTATCTTCAAATTGGTGAGACTTAGCCTACAGGATAAAAAAGGCACTGTAATTTTATAGAAAAGGGAATAACACTATCATTTTAAATGAAGGACAGAAATTGTGCTTACTCTGGGGCAGAGGTTGTACTCTGCATGGCTGTCTTAGGGATTGACCATGCACAATACAAAGGACCTTGACTCAGGACATGGCAACAAAAGTCCTTGATACACTGTAGTGAGAAAAACATTTTGCTTTGCAACATGACTCTCCTGAAATTGCATAAAAACATCTTGGTAGTCCTGCTTGTAAGAGTCAACCTGTAAGTTTCCAGTTCTGGACATTTTTTCCCTTGTTTCCTCCCTGCAGGTAGAAACTGAGGTCAAGTCTCTGAAATTAGCTCCCTGTCCACACTTCTTTAACAACTTGGATAATTTTCCTACCAAGTATTATCCACAAACAGGAGGCCCATAAAAGCTGAGTTTAAATAAAAATAAAGTTTCCATTATAATATTATAGAATTAGCAGCTGCATCCATTAATTTCCTCCCTCTAGCTACAGAAAGGTACCAGAGAATTTCCAGAACAGGCTACGGCAAGCTTACGCTTCTTTCATGCGCTAGAAGAGCTGCTTCTATAGCAAAACAGTAGATTAAACTTTTAATTTAAATTTCGGAGACAGCTGTTGACAAAGATGTCAGGTATGAAAAAAAACCACTTTTGTGGGGTAAACTCTCCACCCCTTGGCCTAGTAGTCAGGAAAATCAAGTAACCATTGTGCTGCTCTTGTAC
Organism: Calonectris borealis; assembly: GCF_964195595.1. Classification (NCBI taxonomy): domain Eukaryota; kingdom Metazoa; phylum Chordata; class Aves; order Procellariiformes; family Procellariidae; genus Calonectris; species Calonectris borealis. Next base: position 6,824,245 of record NC_134320.1, read on the forward strand.
TATGTGATCTGAGCTCATTCCAGTACCTTGGAAAATAATTCTCTACCTACCAACACCAGTCCTCTCAGCCTTCCAGACTTTATTCAAGAATCAGATCCTTCCCTGTCCAGTACCATCTGCCACATGAATGCAACAAGCAATTCTCTTAGGGGCCCTTCTAGCTTATACTTTAAACCAAAAAGGTTACAATATCTATTACAAGACTCAACCTCTGGAGTTTCAAGTGTGCGTATGTTCTGTAGTTAAAATGCTCTCAAGCTATGTACAGGGGACTGTTCATTCAGTGCTTCTGGTCATCTGAGCAAACTTTCAATGCAGTCTTTCAGTTGTAGGGTTATAAGTACATAGTGGGTCACAACAGAGGGACAGTTAAGTCAGATCAAACCCAGCACCACGCAGAGACACTCTAGTTTAGGTGGGAACTGGAAAATGCCATGCTCAGGCTCAGCACCCTCCAAATGCAGTTAGACTACTTCTGCAGCTTCTTATCGCTGTACAGTGCAGCACTGGGAAGCTCAGTGGAAGCTTGCTCTGGGCTCCCTTACTCATAGACTTAGTGCTGCACAGTGCAGATGTGAGAATCCGCATAGAAATTGGCTCGCCATCGCCTACCCTGTTCTCCTATGGCTCTGAGTTGGCCTGGGTCCTTTGGCACATCCCACAGACTTAGACTGGAAATGCCAGGATGTTCCTCATCATTAGTAAAGCAAGAAGTTACAGGAAAACATATTATACAGCAACAAACTTATGTTCTGAAATGGATAATGAAATAATGAATGACTGTCTCCTTCTCCATGAAAAAGTCAACGCAATGCACTGAATGAGGCAAGACATCTTGCAGACCAACTCAATATGCGATTGTGACGTTGAAGACTAACATGATATGCAAACATAGGGGATAGAGTTAGAGTTATATGAGCTATTTTGAATGTGGACACTTTGCTGTAATGCCTTTGTATTTCCTGTCACCCTTAAGCTATATCTACATTTGCAAGTTTTGCTGTACAATAGGAACAGATCTGCAGGGTGAAGAAGCTGATGCAGAGGACCCAATGTCAACACTACACGCAGACTGAGGATGTTACTTCAGACTGGCTCTTATCTGGTCCCCACAACTGAACACCCAATAATGGCTGGAGTATTTTAATTGTGCTTCTGAAGCACATTTCCCATGTTTGTTTGTGAGCTCCAAGACTGGCCTGTGAATTGAATCAATGCACAGTAAGCAGGGATGATCAGGAGACTCACTTCAGAAATGCATTCTGATCCACACTAAAACGTGAGTGTGGACACATCCTTATGTGCAGGGCAGACCAACCCTCTGCAGGGGTATCCCCTAGCCATGTGCCGAAGACATCTGGAGGAAGATGCTATTCAACATTTGTAAAGATGCCAGAATATGGCTTACTGTTAGGACTACTTCCTTAAAATACACTGCTGGGGTAGAAACTGAACTGCAATACTTGATTGAATAAGTCAAGATGAGTTTTAAGACATGGAAGTAGCAGGTATGTATCTATTACAGGTGATTCTTTATATTAAAGAATGTTTTCCTTTGCTTTTTTAAAAATGTCATAAACAAGTTAAATTAGACAACTTTATTTCAAATGAAATATATGCAGCCCTATGGCTTCTGAAATTTTTATTTTAAAAGTAATCCACCTAAGACGAGGTTCAGTTTATGTGTCTTCTCATAGTGGTTACTATCTGGGATTATTGTACTATGAACCAATTGTTATTTATGTTACCAGTGGATACAAGGATTTTGTTAGTGGAATTTAACTTCCAGATTCATTTCGTAATCCCTATGCCTATTACTTAGAGAGAAGAAAAAAGCACAAATCAAGATGACATTTAAAAAAAAGAGCCTAGACTGGTCTTGTAGGAACATCTAAATCCTTTCCCTTATTAAATACCTTATCTCAACAGCAGCGCACTAGCCATTTAGGAAAATTAAAGAGGGAGATAGCAAAAAGAGACAGCAGATGATAAAGTGCAGTAGTTTCTAGTCACGTAGATAATGAAGGGACTCAGCACATGGCCTTTTCAGTTTATCCCTGCTTCAGCTTATCCTTCATCTGCTTAAATTCAAATGGATCAGTCATTATTAAAATGATTTTGAAATGAGCTACTCCAGTTTCATGTGACTCTTTTGTGTATCCTATAAAACTTGGTAAGTTTTTGGGAAGACAGGTACTCTACACTTTTGCCATTTTAATTCAGTTTGGGACTTGATTTCTAAGCAGCAACTGATAGCTAATGCTTAAATAAGATTGATTTTTACTCACTAATACACATATCCATTTGTGGGCCTTTTATTCCTTCCAATGAGTTGTCACCTAAAAAACATATAGGGTTCCTTGCTGAAAAATACTGAATATTTTGTTCAAGATGCTGTGGGCTTACAATTCTAAAAGATACTGGATACTCAAAGTATATTCTAGACAAGATTTCTTTTCTTTATTATTAGATAAATATTCTTCTGTCATGCTTGGAACATTTTACTTGTTAATTCCGAGAAATGTTGTATAAGGAAGAGTATGGATGAAGCAATGATTAGCCACTCCATTAAACATTTCAAATCTACTTCAAATAACTGCTCTATTTTATGCAGTTCTTATACAGACACTGATCAGCCTTATGTTAGCATCTACTAGTATTGCATTAAACATGCATACGGCTTCATTCACCATGTTCATCAGGTTTGTCTCCCCAGGTATATAAGCACACATTACAGAGAATTTTGCTTTGACTGAGCCGTATCTGATGTTAAGTCTACATGGCTTCTCTACTTATATCAGAAAAGACACCTTATGGAAATGTACCTTTTATTTGGAGCAGCAGGTAGAGAAGGGGGAAGTTATTGGAAAAGGATACCTCTCCTCCTCCTTTTTGAAGGATTAATACTAAAAGCATGAGAGGCCATTCCCATCGATTTCCCTAGGAGTAAACAAACATTTTAATAGCAACCACTGCATGTTAAATAGTATATACAGAATGACTCTTCACATTATTTACCTGAGTGTTTTATAATTTTTATGCCATCCTAAAACATTTCATTAGCCAAATTCCCCTTAATCATACATCTCTCCTTCTCCCCCTTCCTCCTACTCGATTTAAAATCTTGCAACTGGGACCAGTTAGGAGATTTCTGCCAATCTCAGGCACTTGAAGAAACCAGTGATGGTTCTTACCTTTGCCTTTGGCAACACAGTACTGCTGTACTTCTCCTTTTATGCCTCCTGGAATATTAAAAATAGTCACACCCAGTATCAACATACCATATTGAAGCATCTGACTGCTCCCAGCTCCTATCAGAAGATGGCTTATGACTTCACTGGCTTTTGGCTGTCATTAGTTCCCCAATGAGCAACAGAGCTCCTAAATGAACTGTTTTTCAGTGTGCTTCACTGCCACGTGGTTCCCTTGGGACTGCCTCGCTCTATGCCCTAATAACACAATCCACAAAGTATTTTCTTCTCCCCTGGTGAAGGAATTGGGGAATCAGAAGAATCAAGGTTCTTGAACAATATTACGTCTTGAAACACCCGCCATGGAAGTCAATGGCAGAGAGCTCTGCATCATTAATTTTTAAAACAAAGTTGTGTTACTTAACAAGGTTAAAAAGGCTTAGGGACTACAGAATGTGTATATAGTTAAGGACAGTAAGTCTTAAAAATCCTTGACTTTGGTTTTAAGTACAAATGAATTAACACATCTCCACCATGTAGATTGTAAAAATATTTGCAAAAGTTAGCTTTCTAGCTGAGTTAACTCAAGTGCAGTTTTACCTTTCATCAGCCAGATCTCCTCTTTGTTATTCTTTGCACCAAGATGAAATGGATAGCTTAAACATCAAAACAACACAGCCTTACATTCTGCTTACATGCCTCTAACAATACTTCTTCCCACCTGTAGGTCACCAGTTCAGAGGTGAACAGGTCATTTCTGTCAGTTCTTCAAATCTAAGACTAGGAATCCACAATGCTTAAAGGTTTTTTAGATCAGCTTCTTTGAGTCAAAGTTCCTCACCACAGGTGCGTGCCTCTATTGTCACTAATTGCTATAAAGACAGCTGATTTTTTCTTCAAGTGACAGTCTTTTGAAGTTGGCTTGTGCACTTTTCTGCTACCTTCCTGCAAGTATATACTGTGGATTAAACAGTGACAACAGTGCTCCTACGAATCATGTATCAATTGATCTGGGAGATGGAAAGAAAACAGCAGAAGTTACTGTGAATAATCACTGCCTAAAGTACTCAGTAATAAAGACGAAATTTCTGGAATTGTCTGTTTGTGAAGGTAAAAAGTATGAAGGAGATTATTCCATTGTTAATTAGAAATGTGTGCACTTCAGAGAGCTTTTTCAATTTTTACATATTCGCAGGCTAAACAAAATTCTTGTAAGGCACTTGATTAAAACAGGAGGAGTTAACTTAATGAAGATTATAAAGGTTCAAAGCTATAGCTCTTCTGCCGTAGGGTGAGACTGAGCATTTTTGGCTCAACCTTGTGTAAGAGGTGGTACACAGCTGCGCTGCCCCAGAAGGAGCCTTGGCAAAGAGCTGCGACTCAGGTAACGCCTTCCTTATTTCCAGGGAAAGTAAGACGAAGTAGCAATTTACTACAAGTCACTACACACTGATGTAACAGGACAATGATAACTCCAAGCTTTGTCACAAGGACCTTAAACTGGGATTGCCCAAGAGTGGCTGCTACAAATTACTAATTTAAATAGGATAGAACTTTGCTATTTTTTTCTTACTATTTTCTCTCCAATTAAATTGTCAGTGAGTATAGTAAATACATTTCAACTCCATGAAGCGTTCAGAACCAGTGTTTATACTTCTGTCTGTTAGTTGATTTAGCCCTAATCACCAGCTAAAAAGCATTGTCTCCAGATTTCCCAGTGACCTGTCTGGACCCGACAGTTCTTGAGACATATTTAGTAACATCAACATCTCGCTCCTCCCTGCGCTCCTTTCTGTCTTCTCTCCCACCCGCTGCACTAGGAAGCTTAGTGCCCTCAACATAGTGCAAATGACTTCATATGCATCATTTAAGATGAATGAAACTGTATTATATTACATTCCACACAATACACTTTACAGATAAAGTGATATCAAAATGGAATATTACCTTTTGAACTGCATTCCAAAATTAGTAAGTATAGGCCGATTCTGCCACCTTTCAGTTGTTTATTTCTCTGGGATGTTTCAAGTAATTTAAAAGGATTCTCTCAGGAGTACAGTATTTATAAAAATAAGTCATTATTTATGTAACGGTTGTACCTTCAATGCCGAATCATGACCAGAGCTTTAACACATGTCTAGACATATATTAGTAGGCTCCAGCTATGATAGGCTTTAAAGCCTTCCCAGTAGCTTCTGACATTGCCTTGCACAGCAAGTTGAATTCTGGCAACACCAGTGATGTTGGCTTATATCAGTAGAGGATGTGTTCCCATCTCTTTAAATCATACAGTCATATTAAGGTTATTCTTCCTCTGACACTTTCAAGACTGTAGTTTGAGATGCTATCAGCTCACTTAAGCACTGCAATTAACTCCTTCAGTTGTACGCTAATATGAGCATGATCCTTATCTACCCTCTGGACATAAGCTACACTACTTCTTTACACTGGCAGAGAGCAGCTTGTGCAGTTGGTATCGACTTTCCCATTGCAAATGACAAGTTTTCATGTGCTTACTTCTCAACCTTCACACACAACATAACTGATGGAATTTTTTACTCTGAGACACAGGTTTAAAGCGGCTACAGTAATTAAGCATGGTACATTATTTTATATCCAGAGGATCTCTTCATAGTATGGTAGGCAACCATAATACTTTCAGGCAAAATTTATACAATATTTGAACAAAATAATGTTTGTACACTGGTTTGTAGAATTTCCAAATGAGTGTTTTAAATTGAGATATTGAGGTATAGATTAAACCTTCAGTGACACATATCACAATGCTACTGACATTGCTAGATCAAGCAAGCTCTTACCCTTATGGATGGAGAGAAATAGGTTAAAAATATGCCTGCTTTTCAACAATACCATCAGAATTCATATCTCAATTCAGCTAGGATGTTATCTCCTCTCTTATCTTCGCTTCACTGTAAGTAAGGAATTTGTTTGTGTACCAGTTATGCAGTCTTTTCCAAAAATCAAGTAGACTAAGATCCAGTAGGAAATTTTACAACTGATTTTTTTATTCAATATAAAAAGCTAATTCATCAAAACCAGTGTGAAATATTAAGGAACATTTCTCGAGAGAAGATGGAAGGACTGGATGGAGAGAGAACAGCAAGGAGCATTCATCTCCTTAGATGACAGGGACCTGCTACAGACCACTGGTTCTAAATGGTCCTTTGGGAGACTGAGGTTCAACTCCAGTCACCAATAGCATTTTAAAATCCCAACTGCAATTGGAGCAACACGAAAGAGAGAACAAAAAAGATTCCCAAAGTAACCTATTATCTTGCTGTTCATCACTCACTTCAGAAGTGGAGAACCAAGGCTGCAGTTCCACCACAGCTTACATCAGTGGAAGTCAGCACTGTTGGGGTCCCTCTCAGTAGTACAAGGCCTAAGTGTCTGTGACGGCATCTTGGCTACACAAAGTCAATACCAACAAACCTAATGACCCAAATTATTTAAGACATCAATCCTGACTTATTTCATCACTTCATTGAAAGTTACCTTTCTTGTAAATACTATTGCAAGACACAAACTCTCCATCAAAACTGTCATTTCATAGTTGTTCAGTTCAATGGACACATGCTTTGAAATAAAAAAGACCCAGTTCTTTTAAAAACACTGCCTCAAAGATTCAACACTTCAACCTGCCTGTGTTTGAAGCAGGGTAAAGTTCTCAGTACTAATATTAAGAGCTCTGAATGTATAAGTCATGCTATGTTACTGTCTTTATTATCTCTTGAACTTTTATACCACAACAGATAAAAGTGACAATTGTGATTCCAACCAGCCAAAAAATTTTCAATTTCAAATTAAAAAAAGAATCCTAAGAAACTTGAAATGAATTCTGAAAGAATTTTTCCTACTTTGTAATCTACTTATGGAATAGCTTGACTCCATGATGCTCAAATCATAATCAACATTTCTAACACCTATACAGCAAAAAAGTGAAATACCTTTCCAATGATAAAGCCCACTGATTAGCATATGTAAGAGACAAATGAGAGAATAAATGACAGCTCCTGCTATACAAAAACTGAGTGAATAAAATATCAATTCTTCATAACACAAGCACTCGACTTCCAGTTGAGGATTCAAAATGAGTAAAAATTATTGCAAAGCCAAAGTATGTATTGCAGAAAACAAACATGCTTGGATGTAAATCTGTACTGCATTCAAACAAATGAATTCCTCACAAAAGACTTCCTCATCCTACATCTTGTAGTGACTCAGCCCAACACTGCCACTTTTTAGGAAACGCGAAACCATTAATTGCCTTATCTGATGAACTAGAGTCCTGCTAATGACTTATCAATTATCACAAGGCTTATCTTTCAGTTTCTTATTAACCAAAGATGTTCTGGAGCAGACTATTCATGGAATTGCTTAACATACGGAGACCAGACTACTGTGGAAGAAACAAAAGACTTTCTGTTCAAGAACACCCAAGCACCACAGCATCAACATTCCAGAAAAAAAAAGGTCAAAGTGGATATTTTTTAGCCACATCAGAACCACTTTTTTACTTAATTCTCCATACCTCCTTCACTGTTGAGATAACTGCTAATGAGTCTGATTTTATATAGTAAAAAGGGCCAGATTTGTAGGAATAGATGATCTCTTACTAGCTCAACCAGTGTCACTGGAACAAATTGATAGATTCTGTAAAATGCAGACTCCTCTTCAGGAAAAGCTTCAAATTAAAATTTGTACTCACTTGTGGAGCAGGGCAATGGTAGGTACTTTGAAACACCCCAAATTTGTCATTAGTAATGCACACCAAGGAAGAGCACTGGATTATTGGTTTCACTTACAAGCAAGTACAGAAAGACATCGTCAGATGAATCAACAGGCAATTCATCCATAACAGTACTTCGAGAATGTTTCCTAAAGCAAGTTTGGTAGGATTGTGAAGTTAAAACTTTATTAAAACTTAAACGTCACTTAAGTATTTGGTCTGAATATTTTACCAAAAAGTATGGTAAATTCATTAATCTCTGAGTCAAAGATGACATAGATCACAATAGAAATCTTGAAAACAAAACAAAAAAAACCCAGAAAAGCCAAATCCTTTCCACATTTTAACATCTTCTTGGGAGGGAAGAGGTAGACCTCACTGCAACAGTGATATCAGATCGGTAGGAAGCCTGCCTGATTACCTTAGGTCAGGACTCTGCAAAGAGAGTTGGTAACCAATCCAACTTACATTAGCTAATATTTTATCCAATATATAACAAATCCAGCATAGTCCAGGCTAACAGTCCTTACTGATAAGATTAGCTTCTAATATGTGCTTGTGTGTTAGCAAAATTTGTATTTGGATGTTTAAGAAAAACAAACAGGGAAAGAGTTGGCACTACTGATACAGTTTTCTTTTGTTTCTACATTTCAATGAATATTTACATTGAGTATTTATGGTATTTTGCTTGCTGTACTTGTAACACTGCATACATGGGAAGCCGACGGTCTACCTACAGACTTTGCCTATCATCTGATGTGTTAGAATGGGCTTTTAAAATTCCTTTTAAAGAACTGTTGTAGAATTTAACTACTTGTCCCATACTGATAAAATCATTGTTTATTTTGTCAAGTACCCTCTGATACTGTTCTATGGGATGCTTTATAAAGATACATTAATAACTATCATTCTTTATAATTTAGGATATGGAATACCAACCAAAAACATTGTTATGTGCAAATTTGGTAATGGCTAATACAGATTCCGATTAGGTCTACAATCTTTTTTTCTTGTAGATAGGAGTTGTTTTTACCAAGCAGTAATTTTAAAAATTGAGTACTGCAGTTCAAAATATGAGTTTTTCAGCTGTTAGGTACACAATTAAAACTTCTTTGAGGAAGAGTACAACACCACACGGAGATAAAAAAATAACTCTAGAAGGAAGCTCTGATGTTAAATCCTGGATATATCATGCCAGGCACTGGTGAATTAGACACCAAAAAAGGTACGTGCCCTCTCAGGAAAATTATTTGGCTGTTAGAGCACAGGACTGGCAATTAAGACACCAGAAGCCCATGCCTTCGCCCACTGCTAAGGCAGTCAGTATGAAAATTATGTCGGTATGAACAGTGACTTTACCTCTTCATATTGCTGTTTGCACCATGAGGACTCTAGGCTAGTAGGTGCACAGGCAAGATTACAATAAAATAGTAAGGCCTTATTAGACTCTTGAAATTTAAGGTATTCATAAGTTAGTCCCTAATTCAGTAAACTATTGAGCACACACCTAGACATCTTGCTGATTTGGACCTTCTGATCATCAGAAAGTGTTTCAAAACACTCAGAAGATCCTTTACCTGTTCTGGGTGGTCCATATCAACTCCCATTTCTGGTAAGTCTTTTCTCTTTGTCAAGAAAAACAAAAAACCCAGCCCTAAAATTCCAGACCTCCGTTGATTGAGACCACAGTTGCGATCTTTCAGATCACAGTTGATAGCTACATAAAAAATCAGAAATCCTCTGTAAAAGCTCTTCTTGCACCATTGCAAGCCGCTAATCACGTGACATTTAATCTAAACCAAAGGCAAACTGTTAGCTACGAATATTTTTCCTAGCCAGTGCTCTAAATGTAATAATGGTTTTCAGAGTGTGTGGGTCTGGCTCACTTCAAGCGGTTTTGCTCCTTCCTTGACTCCAGCTGCAAACTACTAAACACATACTTTTTTAGGTCATTATGGCCTAATGTCTGTGGCATTACATTATTTCAGTGACATATCTTTGAACATACCGTAATTCCAAAAACTGCAGGTCATCTTTTAGGCTAACTGGAGAGCAGGATTTTGTATTAACTCCATCCTTTGTCTCCGTCTCCCTTTTTAAAAAAGGAAAACAAAAAAATCGCACCAAAATTTCCTTTCCCGTTATTCCCGTCTTGGTAATGAGTCTTATAAGCTTGCCCTATTAGGAAAAACCATTGCTAGTGGCAAAAAGTGGACCACCACTGAGAACATCCTCCGTTCTGATAAATCCTGGCACAGAACCAGAGAGAGAGGATAGCTAAAGCACAACATTCATAATCAGAGATTCTTAGAAAAGGAAACCTTGCCAAAGAGGACTTCTACTCCTCCCCTTTAAAAAAAAACCACAAAAACCCACACATGCACCCAGGCCAATAAAAGTTGACAGCTGTCTTTAGAACAATACTTTTTATGGTCCTTTTCAAAAGGAAACAAGAATCTAATTCTTCATTTAATTTGCTCTAACTCATGATCCTATGAGTTAGATACCTGCTTATACTTTAATTAGCTACCAAATAAAAATTAGCTATCTTCTGTTTAAGAAAGGAATGCCCGGAAGAGCAAAACTTCTATAAATCAAATATAGATTCTGTCACTACAGTGACAGAACTCCATGAATTGTCAGACTCATCATTTCAGCAATTTGAATGACAAATTTAGTAAGAGTGCACACACTCAAACACAATTTCAGCTGCAATCTATAAGTTAAGGTATGTCAGTTGCTGCATTTGGTCAGTTTTATCCCGATGAAAAATGGGAATTCAGACATTCTGTCAACATAACTTGCATAAGGTACCATCTCCTATGAGCCATGCTATCTCACAAGCAGAAAAATACCGGTATTTCACATGAACACAAAAATTAAGTTTTGCAGTATATCACTGGCAGCAATATAAAGCATAATTTGAACGTCAGTGCAGTATTTTGAAGGAAACACTCTCCTTATTTTATATTCCTCCTTGCTGCAGTAAGGAGCAGTAGAACACAAATGGTTTTTTCCCAAAGAAAGCAAGCAGGCATTACATTGAAATTTTTGTTGCTATTTCAGTTTTTCACACCTCCTGGACCAACCATAGTCAGATTCTCCTGGATGCACAATGGCAATTTCCTAACTTTAGAAAGGGGAAGGACATCAGCCCTTCTCGGGTTCTGCCCACCAATTTCTCATTCCTCTTACCAACAGCCTAGCTGCTCTGGCACTTTTGGCTCTCTGGCACTGGAAAAGCCTATCCAGACTGCTCATTTCTCAACAAATCCTTGCTGCAGACTGAAGGGTTTTAGCTAAGCATGCACATTTTGGATGTGTATCCAAACCAAACCCAAACATCTTGAGATTCTTCCTTCACTAACTCCAAACACATTTGATATGCTTAAACACGCATTGTATTCTGTCATAAACCAAATGGCTATTTGCTGTTCCAAACAATCAGATATATTTTGCTGCATGATTAACAGAAATATTGCTCACCCAAAGCAATCAAATTTTCATTTACATGTTTAAGAGCCTGATCTACAGTCTGTGGGACTATTTCCAGTCACTTTGACGGACCTCGCATCTAGCTCGAAGCGATTTTTTCCACTGGATATATTCATCCATTGAAGACTGAGCTCAGCGATTTTTTCACACTGTAGCTAAAAGAATAAATATACTGAAAGCTTCTTGTAAGGCCGGATGTCACTAGGTAAATTGAATACAGAGGCTTGTTTTCCTTACATTTGGTTTTGATGTTCTGTTCACTGAGCCTATGACTGCAAAGGTTATAGATGATGCAATTTATTTTCCTTTTGCTTTTTACCAGTAGAATACTGCTCCTCTTCCTAGATTAAACACAGGCTTTATTGCACATTTATCTCAAAATACACTTCTTTGAAAGGTCCAAAATCTAACAGCGTGTTTCACATTTGCTAGTAGCCTTTCATTTTTATCCTAGTCTTTAAGGAGTCTGCTTCCAAACCAGTTTTGCCCTCCTAATGTCAATGGTAGGTTTGCCCAGATTTTAACAGAAAGAAATACCGTTCTTGAAATCTTTGTAAGCATCCTGTTCCTATAGCAAGCACTGCAGACATTTACGTTATCACCATTCTATTACGAATATGAAATTAAAGACATGGCTACTATGTAAGATAACAAACTGTCTTTTAATTTATTTTTGATTTTACAAAGTAAAATAAAACCTAAGGTTATATACACTGGTAGTTTTCCATATTTATTTTATAACTACCTATATGCATAAATCTGTTTATTTTCTACTGGGTACTGAAAAGTGTTGAATTACCTGCAGAATGCTGATCACATTATTACGTGCTATGCTTGTTTACATATGCATTATCTTAAAAACACGATCATATTTCTCAGTAAGTACATTGGACAACATGTAGCCATACTCAATCTGCACATCTTCATACCACACAGTGCTTTTTGTTCCTTTATTTTCTATAAATACAGAACTGAAATCAAACTCATGCCAAGAATAACTGTGTAACTAACAGTTTGCATACAGGTTTTGTAAAACAGACTTTTTTCTTTTTACATTTACCAAACAACTTGTCTTAAAAAAGAGGCTATTATTTCTCAATTTATTTTTCCAGGGAAATTGGGATCTAGCCAGTAACAGGTAAGTTTATATAATTACTACAATAAAAGGTAGGTAGGATCTGCATTAGCAAATCTAATTTACACTGCTTTTAGGTCAAAAGTAAGCTTTCCAGTTATATTATTTGACCTCAATTAGTGTTTAAGATTGAAGGCAGATCTACTCATTCATAGGTGTCACGTTGCAAGTCTGTTTTACAGTATTCCTCTGACACTAGCCAATTACATGAACTAATTGAGAGCAAAACATTCCTACGCTGCTCTTGTGTTATCCAACATTTCAATAGTTTCCAGAGGTCCATTCTGGGTACATGCCTGTATGGTACCCTTAACCTATAGGCTTTAATTGAATTATCTTCCTTTTTAATTGGTCACCGTTACATGTTGAACAACAAATTATATGTAAAATTTTAACTGGTATATTCAGCAGATATCTATTACATTTTTCACATTTCTTATCAAGGGAATAAAGTTAAGTGTAACCAATACAATAACCTAAAATAAGTTGTAAACTTTCAAATAATCAAGCTCATATATGAAGCAACTGTGACACTTTTGTTCTAAGTTCTCTTACTACAATGTATAGGATAGCCATAGCTAGAAGAGTTCAGAAAAAAAGGAAAAAATACAAATGGTAGGCAGTGTTCTTCCTTTTTAATTACATTTCGTATTTTACAAAAGCAGCAATGAAAACAGTTACTGTTGTGCTCCCGCCCGATTTGGTGAATATATTACTCAAAAAAATATTACTCAATTATCACTACCAATAGTTCATGCTTTGACTATTTTCACAGCTACTGCAAAGCAAAGCTTGTTTACAAATTCACTGTTTCAATGTAAGAAAGAAATGAATACTCAGATGGTCGAATTTCAAAGAGGTCAGGATTGAGATCAAGATTTTCACAAGCACTTGATACACAGCTCTTCTACCTTGACACCTATTAAGCATTTCCAGTCTGTGATTTTGACTAGACACCCAATCAGATTTTCTTTCTCAGTTCAGTCCCATACATAACCAAGATTTGAAAGTCCTTTAGGTTCAGAGGAAGTGGAAACACAGACTATGGACTTGATTCAATTCCTAAAGAAAGCAATGGAAAGGCTCTGCTGAATCTAATGGTGCCTAATAAGCTCCAAAACTTTTCACGCTGAAAGTCAAACTTACCAGCATTTATCAAGCATTGTACTGAAACATTTAAGTTTCTAGAAATGGGTGGAACAATGAAGAGTTAATAAAACTTTAAAATAACGTAAATCTTTAGAACATTCAAAATTGAAAAAGAGAAATTACTAAATATAAATATAAATCTATGACTTCTCTTTATCAAGGAAGAAAAATAATGGAAACATTGAACTAGAGAAACTGTTCATATGTGCTTTCAAAACTAGATAGAGTTAAGGATAATGGTCAGTATCTGGTACTATGCAAGATATGCAATACATCAATCACTTCTCCTACTGAACAAGAGTGAGACAATGTTTCAAAGCTGTTTTCACAAGCAGAGAGAGAAATGAGTTCTGTTGGATCACTTAATAAGCATTAAAAAAAAATCACAGCAGAATCCCTAAAGCTTGCGAAAATTCAGATCCCTAAGATGCTTTTCATAGAGCATTGATAAGTACACACATTCTAGTTTTATTTCCAGTATTTTTGCAACACCCGAATTTTTTTTTTATGGAAGTCAACATAAAAAGTAACATTACTAGCAATAAACTTTCAAGGAATCACTGTAATAGGTAAATAGTATGCAATTAAGCTCAATTCAGCCCTCAGTGAAGTCTCAGTAAAACTTTATCAAATAGACATGATCATCTGCTTTCCGCTACAGCTAATTAGCAAAGGATATACTCATTACAATCAGAGTAAAAGATATCACTTGTTTTCTGGGAGGAGCTGAAGAAGGAAAGTTTGTAAGGGAAAGAAAACAAGCTGCAGCCTCACTGCTCTCTCTGAGACCATTGCCCTCCCATGCTGACAAGGGATGAATTCCAGAGTAACCAAAACATTTTGTTGCTTTCTCTCTCCACTGCTCTCTTAGTTAGTAAATACTATCCTAAGTACCTCTTTAGCAAATACTGTTGTAAATAGCCACCTGTTCATTGGAATGACACTGAAAAAGCTAAGTACCAGCTAACCTTCTTCAATTACGTTTACACTGTCTTCAAACCAGTAAAATAGGTTTGACCTGATTTGCTTCAGCAAAGCTTCTTTTGGTAGAACATGGATTCACTGACCACAAAGACCCAAATAAAATTTATATCCTAATAGCCATTAAAGTTGCATTTTGTTAAATGCCTTTGTACGTCTTACTCCTATATTTAAGAATGTCTGGGGGCTTTTTTCGTCCAAGAGGACATAGATTTCTTTAATGTCAAACCTTATAAGAAGGGCAGCCGAAAGTTATTACAAGCCTAGAGGTCTGTGCTCTGTAAGGAAATATTACAAGTTTTTAAGTTTTATGTGCACATTGTATGACAAAGAGCACAAGGTGCCTTCTGTCCTACACAATTCATCTCAATTAAGTAGAAACAAGATAGGGACTCACATTGTACAAAAATGAGCTAATGCATTTAGCAAGCTGTGATAAATGTGTCTTGAAGTTACTACAGACACCAGACTAACAAGACCATATAGCCAGTAATTACATACATTATATGAACATCCTTTCCTCAAAAGGAGAATGTATCATTTTAGAGGAAAGTTCTCAGACAAAAAACAGTGAACAGCCCTTTCTAGGCAGAATAACTCAATTACCACAAGTATCTCGCAGAGCAATGGAAACAGTGCAACACATTCACCAAACACTCTCAAGATATTGCTTGATAAAAGAGACTACTGCTTTTCACAACAGCCTCGACTGAATCCCCAGAGCAGCCATTACCGAAGGAACATCCAGGTGTTGCTGAGCTTGAACAGGAGAAGGGGCTGGGAATGAGAGGAATTCCGCTCCCCTGCCCACCCCAGCTGCCACTGCCTTTTGTTTCTCCATTTTTCTCTCAACTACAGCCACATCCCATTTCTGAACAAGTGACAGACAGCTCCCAAAACTTGACCACCTGGCCTTTATCAATAGGCATAACCATAAAGCCCCCAGGACCTGGGCCAGATGGAAAGTAAAATTCAGCAACATTCGCAAAAAAAAGCACTTACACACTAAAAACTTGTTGTTTCTTGGTGAAGTTTAGCATTGTTTACTGACAGGTCAGCACTAAGAGTAAATCATCTCCTCTAGGAATTGGTGTCAACACTTCTCTGGCCACTGCTAATTGTTACTCTATACTTATGTCACTTACAGACATCACCACAGTAAAACACAGTTTGTAAATTACTTCACCTTCATGCAGCAGAGCAGCACCTGAAGTAAAACACAGTTTGCTCACTCGGCATTTTAGCAATGAACAAAACATGCTGCTCACAAGCACCTCTGAAAACATTGAAACGACAATTGCATTAATTTCATGATCAGGTAAAAACAAAGTTTGGGGTTTTTTGTTTGTTTGTTTTTTACATCTCAACCGTGATAATTGCTAAGTCTCTGATAGGAAACAGATTCAGAAACAACTAAAATGCTTCACTTGAATTTTGTCACTTTTCATTTGCTGATCTCCCAAGTTGCAAAGATTTCCCTTTTACCAAATGCTACTTACATCTTTTTGATTATACGATAAAAACGTTTAAATGCTACTTGCAAACACAACATGTTAAAAAATATTTTGTTTTGTTGAAAGGTGACTTGCAAAGCAATTTTCAAAGCATCTAAAAGGAATGTAACTACATTGACTAGCAGGGGACCCCAGGACTAGGACTAGAGCACTGCAGTAGATGTCAGCAACGACAGCAGAAGCCCAGGGAGAGCCCTTCGCATTAGTGATATGCCTGAAGCTCACATGCAGCCTCATTCATTAAATGCAACAAAACTACACAAACTTAAAGGATTTGCAGGTTCTATCATCTGTGAGAGGGACTGCCTTATCCCACAGAAATATGACATGCTGTTCTTTACTTCAAAAGCTTTAAAATATTAGTGGAGGATACTTTATTTTAACCAAGCTAAGGAAACTTAGGTTCCAAGCCAGCACACACTTCTGCCCCTAATTTTTTATTAATTAAATCAAGCATGGCCTCAGGAAGAATCCTTTCCACTTAAAATTAATCTAATGTGTAACTGTTTGTAAGCTTTCCCCCTAAATATTAGTACAGTAGCAAGTATGAAACAGCAGTCATACAAATCTTACAAATAAATACTTGTAGAATGTATATTAAATTAATTGTTATAATATTTATGCTCTTAGTAACCAAAACAGAAATAGAACACAGTCTTAAAAAGGTGTGATGTTTACTAATCAGACACAAAATCTTTATTCTGCACATAATTTCAGACCAAAAAAACCATTTTCTCAATAACAAAGGACCAATCTAAATATTATTCATGGGATTTCAATAGGAGTTTCATCAGGCGAGACCATACCTACATAAAGAGATAAAAATGGATCACATGGTTTCAGAAACACAAGCTTCTGAAATACTACTCGTACATTTTTAATCCCCAGGACTGAAGAAACAAATCTAGCCTCGATAACCTTCACTCTCAAAAATTTTATGATATTTAAATTCATCAGATGGCATTTTCTTAAAGTAAAAAAAAAAAAAGCTTTATGAGGAACTGGCTTTTCTTATTTCTGAAGATACAGTTTTCTACTGTTTGAAGCTTTTGTTTTTCATTGTGAAGGCTATGAAGTTATTAGTACTAAGATTCTCTTACTAATTCTATGTTAATACAGTGCCAGTAAGCTCCACTTTCAAGAAAAAAAAAAAATCCCCAGACTTACCATGAATTCAGCAGTTGATGCTACTGTATTAGAACCCCTTAAGCTGTTAAGCTGTTACAGAGAGGGGCCAAAGAAAGGAATTATGGACCTACCTAGCAGGGTACTCAACCTAAACAACTTTTCTTTCTTTATTCTAATTGCATTTCCCTTAGAAAATAGAGACAGACACCCAGAACCTTGAGACACTCTTTGGTGAAATTGTTTCTGCTACTATGGGAGATCACAAACTCTTCAGCAACTCTCAGACCATATTTTGGCTTATGTATTGCTATCCATCCCTTTATAGAGCACCTTCAGTGTCAGGAATTCAGCATTATAAAAGCAGCAACAGATTTATACTGCGTGGAGGAACTGTTTGGGAAAGAGGTTTAATCTTATGAGCATGTACGGTTCCTAGAAGTGGAGGATAGAACTCTGTGTCAATAATACAACAGTCTCAGGAATTCATTCAAATACCTTCTTGCCTTAAAAGTGGGTAAAAAGCATATATAAAAACAGATACTTGTTTCATTAAGCTATTGCTCTTGAGACCTTGCAAATTGAGGTAATGCATTTTATGGCGTGCTAGATTAAGTGTCATTCACTTCAACATTTAAAAAGGATTCTTAGATTCTTTCTGCCTTTCCTCCCTTGACTGGGCCAACGATCAACAGTTCCCTTCCTGCTCCTATAACATGATAGAGGAAAAGTTGGAAGGAATAGTAACTATTTCAAGTTGCACTGCTAGAATTTAAATCCATTTCATTCTTATCACTGGTTTGAAAAGTTGTATTAACCTTTCCTTTCAATTTTGTGTAGTAGCAGGACCAGTGGCATTGGTATCAACTTGAAGTATAGATTTTGCTAGAAATATTATGATGACCATTTATAAGTTGTTATAAACTAATTTCCACATTTGTTTAGCACTAGGCATATCTGAAATTTGGTTTCTTGACATCCTCTTAGGTGGTGATTGCCTGCTTTAGATAGATATGATGATGTGACAACTTGCTTTGTTTAAGTTGTTCCAAACTCTAGGACTTCAACAGCTGTTGTACCTATAGTGAAACAAGGAAATCTTCCATATTACCTGAAAAATAATCAGGTAAACTAAAAATAGGAGCTCTAATAAATTTTTTCTTTTTTAAAACAACTTTTATGACAACACAGAATTTTGCTAGTGTACTAAAGGCACAAACATAGACACAATAATAAAATAACTTTGCATACCTAGAAAGAAATCTTGAACACTTTTCTCTGCCTTGCAGGGGGGAAGAGACTATTGCTGTGTATTAGAATTTCTTCAGTTCGACAAAGGATAAATATTCTGATACATAAACATGATTAATGGCAAAAATTAAAACTTTACCCTAGACCTTTAGTAAATTCCCTGTAAGCTAAACAATAACTATTAACTGAGATCCTCTGTGCTTCCAGCTAGCTAGACTGAGAACTTGAAACTATTCCTTAGGCAAGACACACATATGTTAGCCTTGGTCAGGGCTGTGACTACACTAATTGGCCTTAATTGCCTTTACCAGCCTCACCTGGTACCCACTCCCACTCCTCAAGAAACTCCCTTTAAACTCAGGCTGGGGGGTTTAGTCTTGTTCTGATCTATGTTGCAGTTGTACCTAGTTCAGATTTGTTTCTGCTCTTAACTCCTGTGTACCCCTTGGATCTGTGTTGTAGCCTTGTCTCTAGTCTTGTCTCTTGGAAGGACCTTGGACCTAAACTGTAGCTGGTTTCACATGCTTTCTCTGGGCCTATTCCCTGCTGCTCCTGACAGGACATTGGATCTGGTTCACCACCTCACCCTCCCTGGGTCTGTCAATGGATTCTGTATTAGCACCCTGCTCAGATGCCATGGGGCTGCGCTGCAGTCAGTGAGGACACTGCCTGTCCTGTGGTCACCCATGACTCCTGGCTTGTCCTCCCTCATGGAGTAGCCCTGTTCTTGCTGCTTCCTGATACTTTTCAGAAAACTGCAGGAATCTTCATTTTTTGCTATCAGTGTGCAAACAAAAAAAGGCATGATTTCTTCACTGAGCAGGTTTGAACACCGAAAGTATAAATATCAATTTGGGAGACCACTGTGGTGCCACTCTATGACCATGCAAGTACAACTGCCATTGAAGAATTAGAGTATGCTATGGAAGAAAATTGGAGTTTAGCTGTCAAGTAAGAGACGTGCTCTCTCCTGCCAGCCATTGGTGCTGGTAGAGATTTTTATTGGGTTCTGCTATCTTCAGCTGTGTAAAGGGTCTGGACATGAACTCTCACTCCTCTGAAAATCCAGGCTTTGCTCCAGTGTATTTTAACAAAAGTATTTTTTCCCCCATCATGTGGGATGCTGAAGGTGCCACTGCCTCTCTTCTGCTTCTCTGTTCTTGAGAGATATAATATAGCTCAATATATTTTTACTTCAGTTCACAAGTCCTATTTCTATTTTTCTTTTTACTCCTGTGTCAAGTTAAATATGTTCCACATTGAAAGACACTGATAACACTGACAGAGTGTGCTCTGCTATTCTGTGCAACAAAAGCTTTGTCTTGAAACTAACCTTTCCCTCAGCAGACAAAAGTGAAGGGCACTAATAGCAAATGAAAACATGTAGTTCTGTTTATTAGGACTGTTGGTTTGAATGCCAAGTTCTCAGTACAGGATTAAGTGCATTTTGTATACAGCTGGAATATGTCACAGATACATTTAGGTCCTTGAATTTTAACATTCCCAGGTGATTTTTTTTTTTAATTGGTATTAGTCTTTAGTGCAGAAAGAAATCTGGATACCTTTTAAGTTCTGCAATTATGAAAAAAAATGTTATTAAAATGAATGCAGTATTATTTAAAATAACATTTATTTTTAAATTGAATGATTATGAAGCAATGGCAGCAAAATAAATGATGAAACTTTCAGATTTTATATACCTTCTTTGAATGGAAGCATTTTATCTTTAGTATCACTTCAGGTATCTATCCCAAATATATTATTTGATTTCGTGTCTATTTAAATCAGTGGTGAAATTTTCTAATGATTTTACTCATATATGCCCAGTTCCTCACGAGTAAAATCAGTAGAAAACTTCACCACTGATTTAAAGCTTTACAAATTTTCTAAACAAAGAGGCAACCATCTTCTTCCATGTGCTTTTGAAACAAAATATTAGTTCCGTGCAAAGAAAGCAAGGATTTCTGCCTGCTGTAAATAACTGATATGTTTTATAAAATATGCTGCTCATTTATGGTCTGATGTAAATCCTAGTGAACCATAAAAATATTTCTGGGGACTCTGGATATAGTCCTTAGGCAAAATTGTTTCTTACAATTTTGTTAAAGTAGCCATTTGGGAATCATGATGTCCTGCATGTTAACATCAAGGGTTCTTTTATACTTATTCTGATTAGGTTTGGTTTCAGCTTTGTTTATTAAATAATGTGAATAATGGTTATATAGGAATTTGAGTGGTGGCATTAAGAGATATACTGAAAACTTTTACAGGAATACAAACAAAATAGAACTGAAGAAATGAATTGCATGTTTCATATATGTAAGCAATTTCTATGACCATCCTCTGGCCTGCCACCACTCAAATCCAGCATGTTTTTATCAGCTGTGTTTTCATAAGAGATTAATGAATTTGGGAAGTAGATGAAGATACTTATTAGCATTTGATCATTACTTTTTGGCACTCGGTCTGAGAACTCATTTATTCAAAGAAACACCCTACACACTCTATTTTTTTATATGCATCCTTGCCTTAGGATTTTTAGGCAGGAATGGTGGCTTGTTATGCTCCTTCTCAGTGTGTAGCTGGTCAAAAAATGGAGGCCTGTCTGCTGATAAGGACCTTACCAGAGTTACTTATGTCTTTGACACTTCCATGCTGCTTTGCTGCACTGGCCTGTATTTGAAGTTAGCCTTGAAGACCACCCAGAAGTACCAGCTGGTGCAGAACTCTGCTACTCACATTCTTAGTAGAAAGGAGCTGCTATCACCATAAAGCAAACTGTGCTCAGTGTTTTGGTCTGCCTATCTTTTGCTTGGTGCTACAACAGTGTGCAAGTTGTACTCAAGAAGGCCGGATAGCCTGGCAACTGATTACTTGAAGCTGCCTCTCCCTAGTACTCCATCATGGCTTGCTTCTCTCAAGTTCTTTGATAAAACCTTTAGGACCAGAGGCAAGCCACATTGAGTAAAAGATCAAACTCTTCCCCTCTGGCAGTTTGTCAGCACAAGAACTTGGTAGGGCATAGTGCACATTTGTTATGGCAGGTTTTTAATTACATCTTTGATACAGCAGTGATAGGATTCCATATGTGAGAGTAATGCAGCGTATGCACTGGTAAATCAGAGTTGAAACAAATTTAGGTCAGAGCCTCACCTGATGTAAATTAACTGTTTCACTGACTCAAAGGGAACCCTGTGTATTTCTCACAGCTGAGAATCTGATCCCTCGTGAGATTTTACTGAAATGTATAGGCTATAAAAATTACAATAACAATAGGTATTTTACATAAATGTACTTTTCTCTCTCTCCTAACCCTGGAATTCATGATGTTACTAAACTGTTGGTGAACTTTTAGGAGAAGCAGACCATGTGTTAACCTGTGTAAAACACATGAAACCTTGAAAATATTAGAAGGTTGCGGACTTTGGAACTGTGAACCTCAGCTGGAACTTCCTGCCGACTGCCTTCCTGGTTAGAAGGCATCAGGTCGAGTTTTGTGCTTTGTAGCATACAGCATGCCTGATGACAACTGACAGACTGCTTTGAAAGCAGGCAGTAAGGATGAACACTTCATCTGCTGCATAATATGACTGTAAAAAGGTTTCTAACTAAGGGAAGCTAATAAAATAAAGCCCATAGGGGTAAGATGATTTGTTTATAATATAATGTGTGTGATTTAATATCCATAAATGACAACAAATTTGAGTGTGTCTGTAAATTTCGGGAGACTGGTCAGTTCAATTTCACTACAGTAAGAGCATCATTGAAAATAACCTAAGTTTCTAAGTAGTGTTCTGTATTGATCTTTAATTATATAAATTACGTGCTGTTCATATTATGCACTTGTTTACATTCAGTAAGTACCAATTTAGTTTCACCTAGATAAAATGGCTGTAATAAAGCCATCCTACTGCAGTCTGCTTATTGCAAAGCTTGGAATCATATCACAGCTACACACTCAGATCATGCAAGTCAGCCTAGCTGTGCACATAGCTTCCACCGGTCTCTAAAGACCTATTGCCAATGCTCACCAGTTTAGGATCTTAGTGCTATTTTTATGCTACAGAATGACTTCAGAGGAGGAGATCTTTACTTTGAATCCATTAATAGCTGTCCTTTGTAGTTCTCCTCTCCCCTTTCTCTCTCTACCCCACTTCCTTCCAACTATCTAAAGTTCAAATATTGAGGCTCTTTTCAAGCCATGCTGAACAAGATGGTATATTACTAATTACCCCCAGAAGACAATAGGACCATTGTCAGTCTAAGCTGCTAATCGGTGCAGATGGAAATGGTAGAAACCAAAGTAAGAGCTCAAAGTATTGTTACCACTGACTTTGGTAGGTCCCACACTGGACTGTCTGAGCAGCCTGTTGACCATGATGTGTACATCAAAATATCCCCAAAACAGTTCTATGGGTTCTATGAAAAAGTGATTGTAAATTAGGATCTCACAAGAAGAACAGAATAATAGGTATGAGTTTCAGCTACTACATTAAATCCTGTTCTGAAACAAGATTGCTGCTACAGGTCTGGGCCTTTCTTCAGCTCATGCTCCTATAGCAGTGGAGGGTTTAACCTTATCACAAAAGGGAGCAGAAGCCCACAGTACTGTGCCACGTGAAGTGTAGGGGATGGGGGACACAACAGTGCCTTGCTCTGACCTACCCTTTGTATTTGAAGCCCTGGCTCCTTTTCACAGTGCGTTCTGCAGCCAAAGATCCACAGGGGATAAAATGCCTTTACTAACTGATGTAGTTTTCCATCTTTCTTCTCTGAATCTCCAAATCTGGATAGGGCCATTGCCAAAAGTTTTGAATGAGTATGAAGAAGAGGCAGCGTAGTGGGATGGAGGGAGGGATGAGGACAATCTGCATTTGACTGTGTTTGCTTCCACGACATTATCAAATATGGGAATTAGGGTTGGCATCTGAGCCTCAACAGTTTTTGAGGGACTAACCTCGATCTCTTGTAGAAGATGAAAAGGGAACAAAACACCTGATGTGTGCTGGTCTTTTGCTGGAAGGACCAGCATACAAAAGTGGAGAACGTACCTGTGTAACAAGACAGGTAGACAGAGGAAACAGAATGACCACGCTATCAGACTTATTCTCTGATTCTTCATATGTGAGTTCAGGCTATAATTTGAACGCCTGAGAATATGCTGAGATTTTAGCCCAAGGGAAGAAAATGACAAGGCATTGACCCAAAAAGGAAATGTTCAAGTCTTATGAATGCTTTAGTCCTGTTTATCAAACAGAATCCTCAGCTTTTCCAAACAGAGTATTTTCATTTCATGCTTCCATTTTCTATATCACATGCACAGAGAAAACAACTGAAAATGTTCTAGAAGGATCAACAGTATATTGCACTAGAGAAACAATTTGCTTTTCCTGCTCCCATTTGCACAAATGTCCTTCAGGTTTGCATCGATAGCCAGTACGTGAGGCCTCATGATGCTGTTACCACGAACATGAGAAAACAGTGATAGGAGTCAGATGTCTTTTTGATGTAATGTTATTTATTAAAGAAATAATAATATTCTTGCCTCTCTAAATACATAAGAAATGAACACACCTTCCTTTTAAAGAAATCTTCACATCTGTCACTCCTATAAGCTCTATGTCCTAGTGCACCAAACCAGGGAGATGGATAGAGGGATCAGAAAGAAAAACGTACAGTTCAGAAATTGTTCGGGTAAAATGGATTGTATTGGGTGTTTGGGTGGAACAAGGATTTGGGAGAACAGAAATGTTATTGCAGGGATTTGTGGTTAATCAAAGCTATCGTGATACAATATGCAGGAAACCACCACAGATTTACGGCTGTATTCACAGAACTAATTTTACTGACCTCTTCGTAAGATTATCTGGCTCTATGCAGACGCCTTAAAAATCTTAGGTGCTAATCTTGCAAAAACTTTTGCACATACTTAACTTAGCACTTATTATAAACAGCTCTGCTGAACTCAAACTAGCTACATGACTAGTGTTAAGCAGCTATCTAATGATTTGTAAGTCTATAATTCCTGCCCAAAAAAGATGGTCTTCTACATTCTGTTTTAGACAACACAATATGAATGTGTAACAACAACCAGTTCTCTGTTAGTCTTATGAAATTTAACAAGAAAACATCCCCTTTAAGGCATTCTATAGTGCTAAGAATTTATACCAACCCCGCAACAGAATTCTAAGAGACACTTAAAAGAAAACATGCTTTGGAAGAGTACCAACTCTATTATATTTTATAAATATTTGGCATAACTTCTGTAGGTATCTATCAATTTTTATAGTTTAATCTATTATAGATTCTACAGCATTTTCTCTTCTCTTGATTAACACTGGACTTTCCTCCTTCCTCTGTGGGATTTTGCAGGGATGCTGAGTTACACTTATGCTAGATTTTCATTTTATTTCTCATCAACAGGCCACTAATTTACACATATCACTGTTTTTCAGTGATACAACCCACACTGTAAGTTTCAATGAGCTTTCAAATATATGTAAACAAAAGGACAGACACATTTTTGCTCAAAATTTTACTACCACTTTTCTTAAAAATGGATCTCTCCAGCTGGACAGGTACTTCAAGGAAACAAAAAAAAACAACTTTCAAAATAAAGATTTAGTTGTACAATATGTATTTCACAAGAACAATTTTTTAGGTAAGTATGATTAATGAAGGAAAATGCCAAGAAGAAGTTTTGTCCACCAACTTTCCATGAATAATGTTGCTTCTTAGCTATACCGCATTATTTTTCCACCGGAGTTTCTCAGGTAATTTTGCCCTGCCTGAATAAATCCTTCCCCCACAGATTTGCCACAGGTAAGTTCTAGAAGGTATAAGAAAATGGCTGGGAAAAAGTAACTGAAAAACGTGCAAGAGAGACCGTGAGCATCAGGAGCCTGTGTATTTTTAGAAAGCAATGGAACCTTTGGAATCTCTATATTCTAACAAGCAGGTGAATCTGAACAGAAGCAGCTGCTCAAACAACAGACTTACTCAGTTTTCACTCTGTAAATTGGGACTGAGGAGGAAGGGAAGCATTTTTCATAGAACAACAAGCAAAGAGAAACAATACTGCTGCTTTTAGCACTTATGAAACTGGCAGCTACATGGGACCTGAACTCCATGACCAAAGTCTCATGAACAGTGACACAAAGAAACATCTGTTTCCATAAATGAAGACAATCACAGTAACCTACAGCAGCTTGTCAAAAAAATATTTAGGAATATGTAGAAATAATCCCAGCCCTGGAGCCATCTAATGCATACCTGTGATGATGCACATGTAAATTGTACTTGTTTGTTCTTATTCAAGTGTTAAGAACAACAACCGGCCACTCCTATTCTTCCACTCATTTGTTTTTACCTTATTCACCTGTTCAAAACTTCTCTTTATAAGGCATTTGTCATCCATTTCCTCCAAACGAAGAGCCTGATCCAACTGCTACTGAAATCAGTGGCAAATCAGTGGTCCCTCTGAATGGGAGTTGGATTAAGTCCTTAATGTGTCTGAGCAGTTCCATAAGAGGGCAGAAGAGACAGTAAAATACACTTATCCAAAACATCTGTGTATTTTACTAAGTTTGCAGGTGAAGGAGCACAATTTTTAAAAAGTATAAATAATATACCAAGTAATTTCAAAGTTATAATTTGACATATATAATTCACATTGATACTAACTCAATAAATAAACTTCCAGCTTTCACAACTTCAAGACAAAGAAAGAAATCACCGGAAAAGAAACATTACAAGCCACATGGGAGGGAAAAAGGAGTTTTTTAACCAATGGCCCAATGAACAACATGTTAGTCAGCATGCAGGAGGGGAAGGGATATCCGTCTACATTAAATTAGTGGGTTTTTGCCTCTGTCCTTATTTAATTACAGGCTATCAACCTAATATTTGGCCAATAAACAGGATGATAATGATTAGTCATCAGACTATAAAGCCTCTCGCATGGATATCATGCTGTTAGAGCATGTGTCTTATTTCACAGCTGGTTAATACAAAGAATATGACCAATAAAGGCTTAGCCCAGCATCCTCTGAAGTCTTAAGTATTTTTTTCCACTATTTGCAATAACCATCAAATTGGCTTTTTAGTGGAAAAATTCTCTAGTGACTTACACCTTGAAATTCACATTGAATGAATAATAATAATATTATTATCAATAGTAGTAGTATTAGAAATAATATAATAATTGAGTAATAAATAAATAAAAGTATATTTGTGTGAAATTGGATCCTATATATCTAAAGACTGGTAATGAAACACCCTTGAACGTGCTGTAAGTTTGCTGCCACGCTGAATAAAAAAAGGCATTGCTGAAGTAATGCTAATTTGTTGGCTTAAATGTATGTGTTATGTATCCACAAGGGCATGATGATACACAGGCAGAAGCACAGCATAAAAAGGGTCTAATTCATCTGTGTCATAATACAAGTGAAGGAAGGGGGTATAAAGGATTAAATGAGAGAAAAAACTGTTACCTGCAAGCAGCAACACTAGTCATTGTGGAAGAGATGAGGGCTACAAACTGGTCATGTATTTGCCTCCAGATTAAAGGCTGTATACTTTGAAAGGGTCTCCTCTTGGTTTGTAGGAAGGAAACAGGAGAAGGAGTCAGTCTTCATACTTAAATATTCTCTCAGACAGGAAACTTAGCCTTTACAGAAAAGTTAAGGAACCTCTCATCAAAGCTTAGCTGAAGACATAAAATAAATAAATAAAAAGTCATTCCTTTGCTAGGAACTCTGTGAAAGGGCACCGAGCTCTTGCAGCAAGGCCTCTGCTTTCTTTGTTCTTAAAAGGGCTAAAACTGTCCTGGTCAGTCCCCAGGGACAGGGCTGTGTTGGATACAGTCTCATGTAGTTTTAAACTGTTAAAATGGCATTTTGTTCCTACAAGCAGATCCCAGATTGCCAAACGTGTTCCTGCTGTGCTTCCGTCTCCTCATTACAAGAACTGTGCTGCCTGAGAGGGGGGTCATGCTCATCCTTCTCTGATTTAGACATACAAGTCCTTGCCCTTAAAGTCAGAGGAAAAAGAAGAGGGTCCAGCCAGCTCCTTGCCTTGCCTTCCATGATGCCGGCCCACATAGAACAGCTGGAGCTCAAAACAAAAGTACATTTGCACCCTTAAGGGAGATGCAACTTACACCATTATAAAAACCCTTTGCTGATATAACTTTTCCAATGCTGTGAGTAGAATAACCTATACCAAAAAACTGTTTTTTCTCTTCTTGTCAGCACTGCTTTGTTGAGCAGTGGTAGGATGCTTTGCTAGGATTATGCACTCAAATGAAAGTTCACCTCATAACAGTCCTAGCACTCTCCCATCAAGCATGTTTTCTTCTGATGGATTAACCATCAAATACATACCAAAGTATAAGGAAATGCCATCTTAAAGCACACGCCCTCCAGCCAGACTCAGGCTTTGTACTGTCATAATGGAACAGCTGTCTGGGAAAGGATCAACTTCTAGAAGTAGAGGTAACTCCCAAGAATTACCTCTGAATTACACCAACTCTCAGCGAATAACTAGTGCTTGTATTCTGAAGATCAGCAATCACCATTGTAAAAGAAACTTAGTTGCTTATATTTTGTGCATAATGAATAAATTACTCAAATGACAAATTTCAGGTGATATTCGTCCAACACAGATTTCTCAGATAGTTATTTAACTAGACAGGATCCCCAAGTTTTCACCAATAGCATTTACTAAGCTAACCCTTCAGTTCTCAGTAGTATCTTTATATTAAACGTTCCTAGTACGTAAAACATACCTAAAGAGCTCAAAGAATTTTTACTCCAGTTCATATTTTCTCCCTAATATATACTGATCAGGTGAAAACATATCAGAAATGATTAATTATTTTATTAAATATTTTAAATATTAAATATTTTAAAATAAACCAAGATGTTTTCAAGAATCATGGGTAAAAGAAGAACAAAACTTAAAAAAGAGGCAATGCAAATGTCTGTAGTAACCCAATAGTAAAGTTAAATATAGAAATCCTGAGCAAAATAGCTCGAAATCAAAGTTCCCAGGAGATCATGACCTTTGCCTCCTGTGATTTATCAAAATAACGTCTTTAATGGAATTATCACAGAAGACATTAATTTGCCCCACTGGTTCACAGAACCATAGCATTAAACACAGCAATTACACTGGCAAGCCCCCAGCCTGTGTAGTCTGCTCTTCCAAATGGCAGCAGTGATGAATCACTGCATGCTGAGAGCCAGTTTATGCCTTGCATCAGAATGTACTTAAGAAACTCGACCACAGGTTCTTGGGAGCAAGTTGGTCTTTTTCTTCCCAATATCTTAAAAACTCTCTCACAGAGTTCACTCAGGCATCTTAATGCTGTGGCTGTCCATACTCCAGTTTAAATTTTCTCTAAAAAATTACAAAGAAATAATAGCTATCATTGGGAGGTTTTATCATTTTTCTTAGAAAAAAATCTTTGCTGGCCCTTACAGAGACAACATTAGCACAGCACCATGGTAAGCTTGAGATCTCCAGTCTCTGTCAAGTGTATCCTCAGAGAATAGCTTCTGTGGCCTTTACCAAATGGCTTATTTATTATGCAGTGGCGGCTCTATGTACCTGACACACACAGCTGTAAGTTATGCAGGGACCCTGTGATTGGCAGCCTATTAAAATGACTGAGAAATAACTTCTTCCCTATTTATTCATCTTGTTTATTCACCCAAAGATACACAGCAAAAGATTGAAACAACACAACTGTGCATGCAGAATGTGCTAAACTAGACCTTAATCTTTCTTTGCATTTTTTGATAAGCTACAGTGCCTATGCTAAAGCTTCTGTGAAGATGCAAACTATTTTACTGTAGCACGCTCCTGGCATTCCTTTGGGATGTTCTTCATTTCTCTTCTTTCCTAGGACAGTACCTTTAATGTTTTTGCATTTTCTTTGCTCATAGACTCCAGTTTAAGCATCACAAGCCTTGCTAGCTTGGTTAGACACAGTTCCCCAAGCATCTAAGTATACTTTATGATGTGATTTTTTCGTTGCCATGATTTGTTTTCTGCTTCCCAGCCTTTCTTAATTTAACTCTATAAAGCTGAACAGGATAACATCACCTAGGTAAAGTGAGGTGCATATGATATTTACTAAGAAAAATGCAAACCCCCAAACCTTCAGACATTTTCATTTCCTCACTAATAAACAGAATTTAAAAGGTCACTAGCTGAAAACAGTTTTTTAAAAGACTCCAGATAAAATGACAGGGCCCTACCAGGTAAAATGACAGGACCCTACATAATTTCTGTGTCCGCACACCTTAATTTTTATTTAGCTATGAAAGGATAAATCAAAAGAAACCAAGAGGGTTAGAAAAGCAATCCTCCTTTGAAGAAGGAGCTGAAAGAGGGACAACTTTTTAGGAATAAGCAGAAAGAATGATTTCCCAGATACAGAAGAAGTGATGTTATCTCTTCCACCCTTTAAAGAACAGAGAGCGAAAAAGAAGCTTTCAGTATTCTTGGGAGGTCTGGCAGATTTACATTTCTGGCTTAGATGAGATATTAACTTCCCAGTAAAACACTGATATTGGATAGACTACAACCACACAGAACTATTTTGTTTCCTGCAATATTAAATGGCATGTGAGAATGGAAAGTAATCATAATGGCAGAAGTTAGTTGCCTAAAACATTCACACCAGATGACCGCATTTAAATGTACTCCAGCTTGTTTCTTTTCATGTTTGGAGGGAATATGTGTTGCACAAGATAGAAACACAGTGTAATTAAATACAAATATATTTTAGCTTCTAAAAATAGATATTCCTTATATTTCTCATCATCCTCTACATAGTTTCTTAGTAATTTCTCTGATTCTAAACATACTGCCTGGTGACTGTAAAACCTTGTGATGTTGTGAGTATATTTCTGTAATAAGAAGAAATCCAGCCTTCACAGATAGGATATGCTGAATCTGGCCTATATGGAAAGCACAAGGAAATACAGCAGAAGTAAATCAAAACATATGTATTTCACAACATCTGAAGATGTTCAGAAAGCAAATATAGATGTTATTTTGGTCTATATAAATTGGGTGCATCAGTTTAATAACCTGAAATTGCTTCGCAGAATTTACCCAAGGAGTTAAAGATAACTTCAAATGATTATTACTGTAAATACAGCTCTTAGAGAAGGTGTGTAGTCCAGCTAAGTATTACCCATGGATTAATAAACTGTAGGATGTATGAAGACAGCAGTTTACAGTCACATTGGTAGATCAAATTCATGTCTATGTTTTGCCTCACAAACATAAAGTGATGCCACAAAGTTTTATTTCCTGATTTGTGTCCAGTCAGATGCTATCTTGAAAGTTCTAGTAAGATACTCGAAACCAACCATGGTTAAGGGATCTTGCATGTTTCCAGCATTTCAAACATGTTTCTTAAACAATTTTTTTGCAGTCACACTGCACAAAGTACTCTAATATTCTTCTGCAACAGAAATAACCTGTTTAAACATAATGTATTGCAAAGATAAAGCTAATTTAATTGTGTCCATGTTAGAACTCTTTTTAAACATCCTTATGGAGAGTAAACAAGGTCTTGTAGAATATACATATTCTGATTTATTTCTATTTCTATTATAATTCCTCATTACTTCAATATGTGCCTGAGCTAGTATTATTTGAAAGCAACAGAAAAACTTCCACTTTGTAAATGTCCTAGGTCACTGCTTGATATTATTAATATAGAAGAAGTACACATTTTCTTCATATCTTTCACCAAACCCTTAACTGGAAGGAATAAGCAAATATACACATTAAAAGAGAATGTTTATCCTCTCTTTAAGAACTCATGTCCATACTTAGTCACCTAAAGAAATCGTAGACTTCAACAAGCTCTCAAAGACTGTTTTTAAGCTCTGAGTATCTTCAAATTTGATTTGGCAGCGTCTCAGAAAACAAGAGAATCAGTACAACCACAAAAGTTGTTTCCATTTATTTTCTTTTTTTCCAAAACAGCTTCCACATTGATAGCCCTTTTCCTACTCAGTCCTTGCATCTGTACTAAGAATTATGGGACTAGATAAAACTATTGACTTCATTTGAGTGTATCATAAGGCTTCTGTATTTAATTTATTTTGATAATTTTGACAAGACACAAGATACCACGAGTAGATTCATAACGTAACTCCTGGAGATTATCACTGTAAATAATCTACATGAATTTTAAATGCTGTACAATACTATTGCCAATGTAATGAAGTTGAAGAATGAAATTGGACTTTTTTATAATTTATATAAACTCTCACTATTTTATGCACAAATGATGAATTCCATTGGTGAACCAGGGACGTATAAGCCAGCTTAATCAAAATCTGCTCAGATCAGGGGGAAGAGGTTCAATCAGCTGCATTCCCCTTAATATCCTATGCCTTTGGCTCAAAAAGTATATTGCAGAAGATACAAAGATAAACAAACAAACAAAAGATAAATATATGCTGTGTTCTCATGCTTTTCCCTGGGATCTCCGTAGTATTTAAGGCAGAAAAGTGGGCTAACTGGACTTTTGCTCTCACCTAGTACAGTTGATCTTATATTTCACATGGGAGGTGGCACATGCAGTCAGCACAAGTTAAAAGAAGTGGGGACACTTTTCACAGGTTTTCTATAATGAGAGTCCTAGAAAAATGGGTCTTGTGGCATTGCCACCTTCCTGCTTCTTTGAGTTAAATAACTCCTTTTTACATACACCTCCAGCAGTTTAGACATGAATGAGGGCAGAAAACTCTTCCTCTTCGTGAACTTTGGTCCCCCTGATGTTCTGAGTAAACAGCCTATGTGGATTCTCAGCACTACATCTAGTCTTTCCTCTCTTCAGCACATTGGGGAAAAGACCACTTAATATATTACGCTAATAAGGAAGCCACTCAACTTAGAAGTGTTTCTCCACTCTTAGAAGAGTGGAGAAACAACAGCACGGAAAACATGATTTGGACGAAGCAAGTTCTCATCAACCTGTAATTATAGAGTCAGTGTAACTGCTCAAGAGTTTCTGATTCCCAGCTTTTTCTGAGCCCTTAGACAACAGCAGAAATCTATTTCTCCACATCCTTTGCACATCCATCATCGTACAGAAGTCTTTTTCCTTTAGCAGGGCTACTCCTACTAGACAGTCTGTAAAAGGACTAGGGAAAATGTGGGCCCTCTCTGAAATGAAACGGGAGACCTGGTTACCCAGGATACGGAGAAGGCTGAGGTACTCAATGACTTTTTTGTCTCAGTCTTCACCGGCAAGTGCTCAAGCCTCACCGCCCAAGCAGCAGAAGGCAAAGGCAGGGACTGGGAGAATGAAGAGTTGCCCACTGTAGAAGATCAGGTTCGAGATCATCTAAGGAACCTGAAGGTGCACAAGTCCATGGGACCCGATGAGATCCATCCGCGGGTCCTGAGGGAACTGGCAGATGAAGTTGCTAAGCCACTATCCATCATATTTGAGAAGTCATGGCAGTCCGGGGAAGTTCCCACTGACTGGAAAAGGGGAAACATAACCCCCATTTTTAAAAAAGGGAAAAAAGGAAGACCCGGGGAACTACAGGCCAGTCAGTCTCACCTCTGTGCCTGGGAAGATCATGGAGCAGATCCTCCTGGAAGCTATGCTAAGGCACATGGAGGACAGGGAGGTGATTCGAGACAACCAGCATGGCTTCACCAAGGGCAAGTCCTGCCTGACCAACCTGGTGGCCTTCTATGATAGAGTACATCAGTGGACACGGGAAGGGCTACAGATGTCATCTATCCGGACCTCTGTAAGGCCTTTGACACGGTCCTCCACAACATCCTTCTCTCTAAACTGGACAGATATGGATTTGATGGGTGGACCATCCGGTGGATGAGGAATTGGTTGGATGGTCGCATCCAGAAGGTAGTGGTCAACAGCTCAATGTCCAGATGGAGATCGGTGACAAGTGGTGTCCTGCAGGGGTCCATATTGGGACCAGTACTGTTTAATATCTTCATCAATGACATAGTGGGATCAAGTGCACCCTCAGCAAGTTTGCAGACGACACCAAGCTGGTGCGGTCGACACGCCTGAGGGATGGGACGCCATCCAGAGGGACCTGGACAAGCTCGAGAAGTGGGCCCATGTGAACCTCATGAGGTTGAACAAGGCCAAGTGCAAGGTCCTGCACCTGGGTTGGGGTAACCCCCTGTATCAATACAGGCTGGGGCATGAAGGGATTGAGAGCAGCCCTGCCCAGAAGGACTTGGGGGTACTGGCAGATGACAAGCTGGACATGAGCCGACAATGTGCACTTGCAGCCCAGAAAGCCAACCGTATCCTGGGCTGCATCAAAAGAAGCATGGCCAGCAGGTCGAGGGAGGTGATTCTGCCCCTCTACTCTGTTCTGGCGAGACCCCACCTGCAGTGCTGCGTCCAGCTCTGGAGCCCTCAGCACAAGACAGACATGGACCTGTTGGAGCGGGTCCAGAGCAGAGGAGGGCCACGAAAATGATCAGGGGGATGGAACGCCTGTGCTATGAAGAAAGGCTGAGAGAGTTGGGGTTGTTCAGCCTGGAGAAGAGATGGCTCTGGGGATACCTTACTGCAGCCTTCCAGTACTTAAAGGGGGCTCATACGAAAGATGTGGACAAACTTTTTAGCAGGGCCTGTTGCGACAGAACAAGGGGGAATGGTTTTAAACTAAAAGAGGGTAGATTTAGACCAGCTATAAGAAAGAAATTTTTTCCAATGAGGGTGGTGAAACACTGGAACAGGTTGCCCAGAGAGGTGGTAGTTTCCCCCTTCCTGGAAACATTCAAGGTCAGGTTGGACGGGGCCCTGAGCCACCTGATCTAGTTGAAGATGTCCCTGCCCACGGCAGGGGGGATTGGACTAGATGACCTTTAAAGATCCCTTCCAACCTAACTATTCTATGATTCTGTGACTTGCAATTCCAGCAACCTGATGTATCAAGTTGTCTGAACGTTGTCACCTTCATTATATGAATATGAATGTTATAACGACAGTACCAGGTTAACATTCTGCCACCTTTATTGAGATCCTCTAATAATTCTTTACTAATTGTTGATATAGAGGACAAGGTATTACTAAATAATTTAGAATATAACCTATGTAAGGAAACCACAGTATGTCTTAGGAATTTTGTAATTACATTAGTAATTAATGAAGATGAGTATTTCCTTGACTGGGGCACCAGCCAATGAATTGGAAGACTTGGGTTCCACATCCTGCTTGATGCTTTTGTTAAATGGGGGTGATGTTCATTTCTTTAGGATTGCAAGGATGTGTACAACAAAGCCTCAGCCACCATTACAATGTAGGCCATATACATATCTAAGAGGAAAGAGAGTTTCTTAGCTTAAGCCTATTAATATCCAACACATAATCTTCCAAGAAACACCCCCAAATCCACTAATCAGGCTGAAAAGACATATGCTTCATTTGGGGCCAAAAAGACTCTTTTTGTGTGCATGTGTGAATAAGGTTGAGTCATACAAGCAGTTTTACGTTTCCAGGACTTGGAACATTTTTTAGTTTTCCATAGTTTGAAAATAGTTTTACTGTTGTTTATACAATCACAAAAATGACCTGGAGTAAACTTTATCTTTAAATATTGATCTCCATAAAAAGCAATATTTGGCTCCGTTGAATTTATTTTATAGTCTGCTGATGACCCTTGAGGGTGTTAATATGATGAAATATAGTAACAATTCTAGATTTTCTATCGTATGATTTCTTTTACCTCTGCATCATTCACTATACATCCTCCAGTGGATGCAACAAGAGAGCCTAGAAACGACATTGGTTCTGATTCAGCCTGAATCATCCCACACAGTTCCAGGCTTTCCCCTGAACAATGTAAGGGTCCTATGGGAAAAATAGTATGAAATCAGGTAATTTAAAACATCATAAGAATGCGTATATAGAGAGGGATGATTGAAAGTCATAGAGGCAAGCTTAATCCTAACATTTCCTAACTCTTGAATGCTAGAATGACCAAAAAACCATTCTTCTAACTCTGCTTTTTTGGGTTTAGTAAGGATGTTCAATTCCTTGATAGCAGGTGATGGAGAATGCGACTGAAAATAGACAGCTTATGAACAACTGCAAAAGCTGAATGTCAGCTCACTGTCAGCTTTGTCCCTCAATTCTGGAATGATCTGAGTCCAGACAACCTGAAGTTATCTGGTTTAACTCTGCTATGAAATGACTATCATCGTATTTACCTGCTGTGGAGAGATTCTACATTCTCTGTGGAATCAGTTTCAGGGCTACTTAGCTATTGACTGGAAAACATTTGAAACTCTCTATGTATAGTGTTATTTAAGGGCCATTGGCTATTGGATCCATGTAAGGGCACATTGGGTAGGATGCTTGTTTGTCTTTTATGCTTTGCCAGTGACTTCCATTCTTTCTCTGTCATTCCTCAGCAGCGAGGCTTTTTCTGATGAAGGCAAAGCCATAATACACTAAAGTATCCAGAGACACTCAATAACCATGCAGTATGCCAGAAGAAAAAGAGAACCCTCTTCATAATAGAATTAAATGAAATATCCACTTTGCCTGGCAGGGTAACGAAAACAGGAAAAGCAAAGAAATTACATCTCTGAGAGGTGTAGGATAAAGAGGGGAATTCCAGATACTTGAATTTTAGATTTCTCCTCATCATGCTGGTATATACACAAGCCACCGTGGTTATTAACTGGTGTTTTTTTATGGGACTGATTGACTTGTATAAAGTCTGTGCCTTAGTTTCTACATCCATAAAACATTTTGCTTTTTGTTGGACTAAATTCAAAAAGGTTTATCAAGTAAGGAATATCTTCTGGGCGAGATGCTTATCTTCCGCAGATAAAACTTCACTTTACAAGGCTTAGTTCCAGCTCTGCAACTTTGGTAAGTCACACGTAGGAGTGATATGCAACTTGAAAGTCTTCATTGAATTCAGTGGAGCTGACTATGACTCCATATTGTTGGGGCAGTAGTAGTTACTTCAGTTACCTATTGTGTTTAGACTATACACTCTCCAAGGGTGCCTCTAGCTGACTGTACAACTAAACTCTTTGTCACAGCAAGACCTCTTACTAATAGAGTAGGGATTATAGTATTATTACATTAATGCTATTACAGTAATGCTGTATGCTGGTTTAAGAAAGAAATTTCTATATCCATTACTCAGTCCTCACTTCCTTTCACATTGCAAGATTTCTGTTGCCCTGTTGGAATATTTGGAGATTCAGCATGGTGAGAAAAAAACAATTCCTGTCTATCTGAACCTTGAAGGGAGCTGTCTGTACCTAACAGCTCATCAGTCTAAGAAGTTGAACAAATCCTGAAATCCTTTGGAGCAGGTGCTAAGTTCAGGAGATGTCTTTGTGCTAAGCAAGGAAGTTATTTGCTCCAGAAAAGTTTAATTATTGATAAGAATGATAGCAATATCCTAAAGCTAACTGTTTAAGGGTAAACTCTGATTCATGTGCAGTATATGCATTGAGTGAAATGAAAAGAAAATTGCATAAATATTTATGTTAGTTAATTGTGTTTATGTTAAAAGTTACAGTGTTTGTTTAATGTCTTTGCAAAATCTGTAAACTTGGCTTCTGGATAAAGGCCTTCACAATGCTGTTTAGGGTTACAGCCACGTGTGCCTGTCACTCACTTGTAGCACTCCTGCAGAAAACCCAGGCCTGTTTTATTCTCAGGTATCCAGCAAAGTTATACTGGCTATGCCTCAAACAGCCACTGAAACATTTCACGCACTGATACTGAAAATACAAACACAGGGGCAGCTTCCCTTGTCTGTGGCTGAGAGCAAGATTTTGGATTTTGAACCTGGGGGTCTTTTATTCTGCCTTTGTTTCTGTATCTCCCCAAAGAGCCTTTTCTATTTAAAAGAAACAGAGACCTTAAACAGAAATGTTATTTTTCTCTGATTCATGAGCTCTTTCCTTGGGCTCAACTCTGGCAAAAAAGGGCCAGTTCTAACACTCTTGCTGAAGCAAATTTTAAATTAGAGATAGAGAGACTTGAGTAAAGCTTTGCCAGTTTGTACCATCGGAGAGTTTGGTCTTTAGTGTGTGGCACAGAAACTATTTAGACACCATTGTTCACTGTTAACTTCTGCTGAAAACCTGGATTTAAAGAAAGCTGGCTCAGACACATTCCCTGCAATTGGTACCACAAGCAACAAACACAGCTTCTCCTCAGGCTTCTAGAAATATCTAGCCCTGAATAGATTTTACTCGTATCTAAAGAATAATCACTTCCTTATTAGCTTAGAACTTAACTATGTGCAGTTCTCATGAGACTCAGAACTGTATTAGTAAAAATATTTCATAAGATCAGCTGTTCTCGTAGGACAGCCTCAGCCTGGACCTTCCACTTCAGATTCTGTTTCTTGATAATATCCACCATTAAAATATTACAAATCTCTACTTCAAAGCAGCTAAAGATATTTTAGCATTCTCAGCAATGTTATGCTTTGCCATCAGAAATGTCACAGTAGAAGTATCTATCTGCAAAACAAAGTGTGAAAGCTGGCCCAGCACTGGATAGACTTTAGCTTTAAGAGAAAAATCTCTATATTAATCTGGAGCAAGGATTCATTATTTTCCGAGTTCTACAGCAGAGCAGGTTTCTGCTCAGTACTTGACTGCAGCAGAGCATCTAAGCACACGTTTAGCATTCAGCAGTCAGTTCAGTGCTAAATTAAACATGGTCTTAAGAGTTCTGATGGACTACAGCCTTTTTCCATGTGCACAAATCTTACTGACATCAAGTAAATCGTGTATGAATAACTGCCACCGAGTATACACTCCAGTCTCACAGTTAGTATCGAGGAGAATTTGATCTGAATACGCAAGCTAAAATACTTTCTGTATTAGAAGTTCTTATTATTTTTCTATCTATTTTTTCACAAGAATTTAAATGTGAGAACATACTGACATTGTTGAGGCTTGTCCTTAACATGCAAGATAAACTTCAAATTCATTCTATCAGTTGTTTTTAATACGAAATGTAAACAAGTGGGATCATTTTGCAATGTCCTCGAACAGGATCATCTGTTAACAGTGACAGAGTGCCAGGGATTTACATTGTTGGTAAATCACAAGTATTTTCTCACCAGGCTTTGCCATTTTCAGTGAAACTTATTCTTGATTATGAAAGCTGATTTAAATTGGACGTTAGTGTCACTGACATTTCATCTTTTTACCCATGGCAGAATACCTAAAAAAAAAAATATTCAAAGGCTCAGATCTATTGGCATTGGGATTGACTAGACTGTGTTAAGTTCAGAGCTACAAAGTTATTAATACCAAAACTGATGCAAAGAACCAAGAAGGGGAGACTGCCTTTCAGCTCAACACTGGAGCACCAGGAATTCAAGTTCACACATTCTGGAGTGTTTTAGAAAGTCAGGTGTAACAGTGCTTTAATGCTTTGAAGATGCTTTCAAGTTTCAGGTTTCTAGGTACAGACATACACCCAAAGAAATTCTTAGAAGTATTTTGGTTTCTCCCATTAGCTTCCAAATACTTCTGAAAATCCCTTTATAGATATGTTAAAGATTGATCACTGGTGATTTGGCTAAATAAATACTATTTTCTTTCTCAGGAGAGAAGACCCGAGACCTGATTCCGAGAGATGCTGTAAAAGGTGGAATATGTTTCCTTCATCTTTTGCAAGCAGATGCAAGGCCACTCCTGACTGTGCTCTGCACTGACTAGAAACCAGGTTGTCACAGATGGTGTTTGTTGAACCTCAGGTTCCTCAGTCCTGCTGAGAGGCAGAAATTACTGGTTCCAACCAAATGCCACACAAATGCAGGTACAGCCCATAGTAGAGAGGTTGTTTGCTCACCTGCACTGGCATTTGAAGACTGGGTAAGCAAGCCAAGAAGCACATTAAAAAACCAAACATGAGTCACAGCATACACGTGACAAACATGAAGCCAGCTCTCCACAAAATATGTATATCTTTGAGAAAAGGTGGCAATCCCTGACTTCAGACTAGTTCTTTGAATGTAACCATCCAGACTAGCTTTCTCCTCATTCAGTTCTCATGGAGAGGTGCTTCATTACAGAAAGCTTCCTATCAAGCCTTAGGTGCTTTTGAGCCCACAGCTTGCATACAGTTAGGGGCAAATTCTACACATTACTCATGGTAGGCCCAGTGCACACCATCACACATAGTGTGAGTGCCTTCTCAAAGGTCTAGTTAGTTCCAAAACACATGCTTCCAGCAGTTATGTAAAAACATGGCCACCCAGAGCACTCTGATGTTTTCATGGTAGATCATGAATTTAGAGAAATGACTGTATGCATGTGCTATAAACAGATAATGTAATACCCAGTCTTTAAGGTTCACAATCCCTGTCAGTATCACACCTAGAAATGGTTACTTCGGGAGGTTAAGGTTTTGCTTACCCTGGCTGATAGAAAAAAAGCAAGAATGCTGATTTCAAAAGGCATATCTTGGATGGTTGTCTCTAAAGGGATGCTTAATAAAGGCAGATGTTTTTCATCCACTGCCGAGTTCACAGTAATACGCACTCACTGTCCACATGTTCTCTGTAACTGTAATCATTTACATGCAGTCCTAAAAAGGGGTTCTACAGTCTAAGTGAGTCAAATTCCATCTTGTTGACACAACCCACTTCAGCTGTTACTAAGGCAAAAATGTTACTATGCTATAATTAATCTGGCCTGAGACTTAAGAATGTCATTAAAGTAGGTTGCTGTCTCTTTTAAACACTGCATTAATCTATAGTAGAGTGCAAAAAGCAGAGTAAAATTAAAATCAAATGCAGTGATAGCTTCCAAACATGAAAAACAGTCTTACAAACATCAGTAATGTAATATTAGTATACTATAAAGCCTAAACAAATGTGTTAAGAGAAGAACTTGGCTTTCTGCAGCGTGTAGAAAATACATGGTGGTACTAGGAGAAAACCCCTATTGGCAAAGTTAACTATGGACCATCAGAATTAAAAGATAGAGTACTTCAAAATTAAAAGATAAAGGCTAAATGCCTGTATAAAACCAGATTGATTGTCAGAGCCAAACGCATATGCAGCACTTTTGCCAAAACTCTTCATGTAAACTGCTAAGAGACTTTTCAAATGGCTTTTTGTCTATTTGATGTGAAAATAGGATGCAGTAACAATACTTGCCAAATCCAAGGGTTTTGAATGTCTTGCACATCGGGACTGAACTCTCCTCATCTGTCTGTGAGAAAAGCATTGCAACTGCCTTAGAAGAAAACTCATGTTTTGGAGCAATGGAAAGGATTTATGATAAACCAACAGAAATTAAAATTCTCATTTATGATGAATCAATTCTTACTATAGAGGGAAAAAAACAACAGAAACCAGCTCCCTCCTCTTCACTTCTCTAGTTAGCATCTTACATTTATTACCTTAAAGAAATATTCATGGAAGATGAATTTTTTCTCCTCTTTTTCAGAAGCCTGAAGAAGCAGAAGCATTAGTAGAGTGCAAGAGGCAGTGCCTTGGTTTAATCTCCTCTCCCTTCAGTATATAAATTGTACTAGACAAATTGCTCTGGCATAAAGGCAGAGGAAATCCTCAGCAAAATGACTTGAGGAAAATTTGGTGGTGGGGAAACCTCTAGCTGTCTTTAGCAAATGGAATTAAAGGGACGTGGTTTTCAGTAATGCTCAGAATTGGCAACTAAGGCCCAGACCTTTGAGAGAATTCAACTCCATTTTTGTCATCAAAACACGGAGGCCAAATGTCCAGAACTGTTCAGCAGCACGCGGAGTGCTGAGCTTTCTCCATCTGGCAAGATGCACCACTATCTGAGCATGGAGAAATAGAAGATTTGGACTCCCCTTTTACGGGAAATATTTGCTACCATAGCTACATCTCACAGGACCCATCATTATCACTGTTATTATTGAACACAACGTTTTTATCAACTGAGTTGCTTCCTCTGGTTCTCAAAAAAGTCACCTTACACATCGAAATAGTTTACAGAAAACCAAATCTTGACAAATGATCAAGGGACACAACTTTTTAAAATCATTCTTA
The DNA here is from genome assembly GCF_964195595.1 of Calonectris borealis. NCBI lineage: Eukaryota > Metazoa > Chordata > Aves > Procellariiformes > Procellariidae > Calonectris > Calonectris borealis. The sequence continues at coordinate 6,865,902 of NC_134320.1, forward strand.
TAAAACAAAAAATTGGTTTTGGAAGGCCCAGAAGCATGGACTGGAAGTGTGGTTCAGTTTCCACAGGACTTGCCTTTTCAGGTCTGGCTTCATGCTACCACAATGACACAGCTCCTGACCAGCATGGACAGACGGAGCAATCAGCCTGCAAATGTTCTCACAGATGTGCTCAGAATCTGCAAACCCTGGGCTACAGCCGTAGGGAGAACAGTCAGAACTGATCTGTATTTCTGATAGCAAGCGCTTTAAGGTGCTTGTGTTAATCAAGAGGAGCAAGCTAGCTATTAACTAATTGCATTAAAGAAGCATGAGAAGACCTGAGCTGAAGGATATAAAGAAAAACAAAGAAAAATATGTTAAGCAAAAGAGAAAAAGGTGGTGATAAAAGACTTTGCTAATCATAAACTAAGCAGCCAATTATGGGGAAGGGATGAGTGCTTGACAAAAGATCTGATAATTATTGAAATTCAGGGCAAAACTCTTGGAAAGAGATATAAGAAACCCCAGAAATGAATATTTGCCAAATACAGAAATTCACGCTGTCCAAGAATGGAGTTTATGGAAGCAGCCAGCTCTGATACAGTATCTCCTAAACAGAATTCAAAATACGGTAAGAAAAAAGGCAGAGTACAGACAGAGTTCACCAAAACTAACCCAAACATGTCAACAACATTGCAGCAACCATCTCAAACTAAGGCAATGCCTGGCAGTAGGAAAAAAGATAGAAGAAATTCAGTGGATTACATCACTTTGGAAATGCTTCTCAGCAGCAGTAGAGGATGCGCTACTTAGGTAGAAAGGAGGAAAGCAAAACTGCTTTTTTGGAGTAATGGACAACATTGTCAATGACTAAGACATCAATCCAGAAGCACACAAAACACTATTTCTAACTGGATATTAGAGATTATAGCTATGTTTCATCAGAAAAGAAACAATGCAAGTATAAATAAATATAAATAAAAGGATATAAAAATAAATAAGGTGATATGCATTTTTAGATATAATATAAATAAGGATAAATAAGTAACATCCAATGCATACATTTGTGTACATTCAGTCTTCTCTTTGGGAGACATCATACCCTTTTCATATCATTTTGGTTATGTTCAGTACCAGAAATGAGACACTTGAAAATATACCATAAATTTAAAAGGCCTAAAATATAGTTATACTTCAACCCATAGGGCAGGAGGGCAAGAGAAGTGTGAGATCAGTCATCCCCTCATGTAGGGCTGGTGGAAAATGTTGCCAAAATAACTAACTGCCTAAATAGAGCACCATGAAGATCAGATGATGACCTGGACATAGTCCTATCAAATTATAAATAAGAACAGTGTGATATTGCCTGTCACCAGCTCATGCTTTGTTCAGGAAGAAAAGTGTCAACCAAAATGGTACCGCATATGAAAAAGATGCCAAAATCACTAAGGACTGCCAACCCACAGATATTAGGGAAAACATAGAAATAGTCCATGTGATTTGGGATTCTAAGATACTCCACCATCTTTTGTATGTTCTACTCCCCTATGGCTAGAAACTGGCTACAAATGGAGACGTTAACCTAAGAGTTTGCTTACATAAATCTATTAACTCTATCCCAGCCAAAACCAACACAGCATGGTGCCCCTGGCCTTTTGCCTTGTGGCTTCAGGCAAGAAGCAAACTCAAAAGGTTGAGATAACAGGGCATGAGGACATGAAACAACCAGATCAACAGGACTTACAGCCTGGTAGACTGCTGTTCCAAATGAGCACTTGTCTAAAGAATTGCTCAGGGCATCTCAAATACTAAATGAACACTCTTATGGAACTGTAAGTATTTTGAATTCTATCTTGTATTATTATTAGCACTTGTATTTGGCATTGAATGTGGTACTGGACCCAGGGCCATTAAAGGCTGGGTTTTCCATGCACCAAACCCAGGCAGGGTGCACAGTCAAGAGCAACAAGATGCAGAATAAAGTAGACCTCTTGAAAATATATTCAAGACCAAACACAACAGACCCCACAAAGTATAGTTGGGATAAGAGGAAACATAATGGCAATGGCCACTCCAGTAGTGGTAGTAGCGATGAACATCCATGACAAGGCTGCCTAGCCTACAGTCTTCCACAGCTGCCAATAGTATGGTCTTGAAGAAAGCCAGAAGTTGAGACCAGTCTGTTCTCTGCTGTAACAGAGATGTAACCTCACATCATCTAGAAATCAATGGATGAAGGGCTTCCAGAGATTAAGTTTGCACTTTGTTTAGATGTCACTGATGACTACCCTCCTAAAACTTGTGTAGTTTTTTTTTGAGACCCTGTTTTACCCCTAAACACCTGATGGCTACAAATTTCATTGTATAGTTATTAACTTCATGAAAAAAGTCATGTCTCTTTTGTTTTAAATCTATTGCTTGACAAATTCACTGGACAGCATATAAATTTTATTTTGGAAAAAACAATGAATAAACATTTCTAACTCTCCCTCTTCATAGTACTTACTTAACATTATCACAAATTTTATATGGACCTCTGTCATATTTAATGTCTGCCCACCGATTACCTCTTTCAAGACAGAATCCTACTCAGTTTAGCTCCCTTGAGGGAACATGTTTTATGCCTTTGATTATCATTGTTGCACTATTCCACATCTTTTCTGGATGTACTATACATTTTTGAGCTGGGATGACCAAACCTGCATGCACAGTTTAAGAAGGGACCATATCACAAAGGTAAAATTTCTCTTTCTTGTCATCAATTCCTTGCTTGATACTGCAGTTGTCTTTTCTATTCCAGCTGGGCATAAACTAAGATATTTACTGACTTGACAAGTAAAAGATCAATATATCAAATAAAATTGACTTACATTTATAATGTAACATAAGACTCAGTAAGCCCATAGAAGACAAGGGGAGTTTTGCCAGTAATTTAAGCATTTCAAGAACATTTTATAGATGGTCTTATACACCCGTAAATACCAATCCATTGAGTAATAACAGGCATCTACTATCTCTTTGTAGTAAATCAGCATATCCTTTTTCTTCCTCTCTGCTCTCATGGCAAGACAAAGCTTTTAATGATGTTTATAAGTTAAAATGGTAATTGTATTTGCTACTTCAGTGCCCCAGCTCTCAAGATTATTCCTATACAATTTATAATGTCAAATTGGGTGTAGATTTCTTGTTGTTTGCTTGTAATAGAAAAAAAAGATATTTTTATTTTTCAAACTAACAAATTCCAGAACTGAAACAAAAATGTATGTGAAAGTAATACTATTAAGACTGAAAAAAGCCCCCTTTCCATAGCCAGAAAGTTTTGAAAATGTAGAGGGTCTTTGGTACAGATTACTGTCTCTCCATTTGCTACTCTAAACTTTCCAGGACAGAAATTAGGAAAAGCAGCAAAATAAAAATGAAAGAAAAGAATACCTTGGACCTTATTCCTGTTATTTGACTCAGTAGTGTAAAATAGGGGGAAACAAATAATTGAAAATTCTGAAGATTTAAAAGATTAATCTTTTATATTATAAAATAACGTCCCCAGAAAAAGTTCAATTGAGTTTCAGCCTTCATTTAATAGAAACAGCTCTGAAATTTCAAAATGCTACACTAAGTTACGATTTACTTTTTTGAGCAGTTGTATGACTGAGGGTATTAGATGAGAGCCTGTTGTCTCTCTTTCTGTGAAAAAAGTTGGTGTAACATAGGTAATGCAACATAAAGTGGATGAAAAAATGGTCACCCCTCACCCAAATAAATTATTCCTAATCCAATCTGAGCCATAGAATTCTTATGTAATTCTAGGTAAGTCACTTAAACCATAGTTTTCCCAGAGGGCCTCTTGTTTATGGACTTGCACAAACTCTGAGTGTTTGACTCAGGACAACAGAACAGCTATTGGAACCTGCTTTTCTCAAACTGAATGTTTTTCTTCTTTCTTAACTGCTTTTTTAATTTTTCAAAGATCTGTAATTTCCTTCTGTTTTTCATAGGCCTTTTAATCCAATCGGGGGGGAACAGTCATTGTAGGATAAACATCTTTACCTGCTTTTGAAGCCCAACTTTTTCCAATCTGATAGAGATACAAAATTTGTCACTGAATATACATGTTTCAATAGACTCATGTATACATATTTAGTAGACTAATTCCTTCTTGACCAAAAATCATTTTAGACTTCTACTTCAAACAAACAAAAAAGAAGTAAAGCTGTCATATTAATTCAGTTCCCTGATCGATCCCTCACGGAAAGGGCCAGCATTGATTTTATTTTAAAAGTTCATAAGATGTGTTTAATTTGGTTCTGTAGTTATTTGTTCAGTATGCAGTGCAAATTTTTCTGGCTACAGACATGGGATATGGTAAACCTTTGCCTGGATCAATGTCCAACCTCTTTTAAGTTGTGGAGAAAGTTACTCTCTCATAAAGTTCAGACCTGCCAGACTCAATAACTCTACAAAAATGTTCAGATGAAAATTGCTTCAAGCAATCCTAGTAGAAAGCCAGCACCTCACCCCTAGTTTAAAGTTATGATCCTTATCATAATTAATTCAATAAAGAAGTAATGTACTTCAACCTAGGCATAGAGAATAATTTTCTGTCCTGACTGGTATAAACTTTCAGCTAGGGACGTTTAAACTCTGGACCTGATCTTTTAGAGCAAATAATAAATTACAGACCTAGAGCCAGCAGATTATAGCTGAAGTTGAACGATCATATAAATATGTTGCTACATCTAAGATGAAAAGGTACACTGGATAGAAGTGATAAAAAGTATAATACTATTTATAAACATAACAAAAATGTTCTTTTACTGACAAATTAAACAGTAATATTTTTTTGAGCTGTGAATACATTGAAGAGTTGGAATTTATATGTGATTCTTGTAAGCTGACATACCTAGCATCTTAAATTTAAAATCAACATTTTTCTGCTGGTGAAATACAGAACTAATTCACTGTCAAACAAACCAACACTTTTGCAGAAGATGTTTATTTGAAAGATCCAATCTCAAATGATTTAAGTATTGCATTTATGATTTACCTTACTTCTGTTTAATGTTATTTCTCTGCTGTCACACCTTTTCCTTGCACTACTGTGAGAAGCAGATCCTGCTGCAGAGATACGCTTACCTATTCTAATACACACGGAGGAGTAACTGGCCTTTTGCCTGTCTAGCCATCTGAAGATTTCCATTCTTTATTCTGGAGAGAAATATGCACTGACAACAGTGGGCATGTGAAGAAACAGCATAGGTGTAGAGCTAAGTAAACACACTACAAACATTCTTCAACGTATTCATTGTTATTTTTACAATGTGCATTTAGCAGTAAGAAAGAAAGAAGACATGAAGACAAAGAACAGGCCCACTGAGTCAATGCAGTAAAGTAGAAGAGGTTGTTTTTGGACACTTACCTAAGTGTTCTTTTCCTCATTTGCTGGGATATGTTAAAGCAAATAGCCATTTTTTAACAGCAAAGATGCAATAGTAAAGTTGAGTGTGTACTTCTTTAAATTTTAGCTTTTATTTTATCGGCTCATCTCACATTCCATCTCATTGCATTCAGTTGTTTCTGTGCTGCAGTGTGACATAACTTGCTGCAGTGTTAACAGTTCCAAAACATGTAAATTGCTTTTCCAAGACATCTTATCCAAAACAAATATCCCCTTCTCACTAATTTAGTTTGAATATTCATAGATAATCTTTATGAGACATACTTAAAATACAGATACTACATTTATCACATGTAAGAAATGTATTTTTAATCGTAATATGCATGGATTTGTATGCTGTTTCTACTGTTTGTCCTTACTGTTACCTATATCTATTTATATTTTATTCGCTCAGTTCTTACTGTATAGAGGTTAACCATGTCTCTACCTTTAAAATAATGCAAGATGCAAATTGCAGAACTATTAAGAAGCATTTGTGACCTAAAATTTCAATAATATCCAAGCACCAATGCATTACAAATTACAACTGCATATATAGTTACAACAAGAGAATATGTATAGTACCCTGACTTGCAAATGCTCATCCAGGTGAAAAATCTCAATGATGAAGAGGATTCCCTGTTCTTTTTTTAGAAGTTACTCAATGAGGGAGAGTTTGTGGGATTTTAACTCCTTAATCATACCGCAATATTATGTTATGCTAAAGCGAAAAAGCAAACCAAAACTCTTTAAAAGAGGCTTTGAGTAGAATTTAAATGAAATGATTTTTCACATATATTTTCTGACTGAAAATTGTTGCTATGGATCTGCCAGGATAAAACAAAATTACATTATTAAGCTTTAAGAGCTACACTTCTCACTTAAATTCTCTTTTGCTAATAATTCTGTTGTAGGTTAGCTTTCCTCAACTGAGTAGCCTTTAACACTGTGAGTAGTTTATATTATATGAATTACAACTCTCAAGCTTACTTGTGTACAAGATTAGGGTCAGATAATGTCAGTAGATGTTACTTTTTAGAAATATATTTGTATACTTTTACTATTTTGAAAGTAACACTGTATGGTATTTCAGGTTCTTTTATGCTAAATTACCTCCACTTTAGAAGTGTCTTAAATAAATTTAAGCTCACATATGTGTACGTACAATCACATAATTTAAAAACTTACCCAGCAATTAAAAACCTAAAAGCAGTTCAAATGATTGATCAGTTATTTACAGTATGCACAAACCAAGATGTATAGGAAGTAAGTCAACACACTAGAGATTGGTTGCTGTTACAACAAATGCATTTTTGCCAGAATGTTTGACCAACACTTGCAACCCTGCACCCCCACCCCCTTTGAGTCCCCCTTGGATTGATTAAATTGGCTCAAGATGACACCAATAATTGGCTCAAGATGCCGCTTCGACAGACCCAATGATCCATATCTTTGCATTCCCTAAAATCAGTCCTTTCAGCTCTGTGTTAGATTTAGGATGGTTTACATTGGCTCTGTCACAAACATTTTAATAAAGTCCCAGAGAAACCTCAAACTGGTGACATCATTGGATGGTGTTAAAAAAAAAGTTCCACTTTGCTGGTTAGTTGTTAGCCTTTATAATCCGATCAGAATCTTTTTTTCCACTATATTTTGTCATTCCTTTATAACTCTCTGCAATTAGGACCATAGTATTAAAAAAAGAAAAAATTAATATTAGCTATAAGGAGAAAACAATTCTAAGTATTTTGACATCAAGTAGTAAAATGAAAAAAAACCAACCTCAAACATTTACTGTACCTAAGGGCAGGAGGCCTTAAACTGCTGGGTGTGTTATTTTTGAACTATTAGATGAATTAATTACAATGAAAGTATTGGCTGTTCTCATGAGACTATTGTATAAACGAAATGCAAAATAATGTTATCAAACTCACTGGAAAGACTAATACTCATTTAACTACTTTTAGAAAATAAATTGCAAATTCTCCAGTGTGTCCCAAGACTGTATATACATCTGGATTCAGATAATACACACAGGGCCTGATTCTCCTGTAGTTTATGTACATATAAAGAAAAAGATGTTCCACTGACATCAGAGGAGCAATGCTAGTTAAAGGTCTGAGGCTGCTGAGAACTATTCCCATGCCATTTGTCTATTTTTTCATGAATTCATGGCTTTTTAAAAATTAGCATTTTCAATCGTTAATTCTCATCCACCCCAAGAATGGAGTCGCTAAGGAGCTCTACAACACAGGCCCTCCTGTTATCTGATATCTATGGTCCTTGAGCTTTCCAGTTTTTTGAGTTTAAACAGATGACAGTCCTTGTGTCATCAGATGTTATTACTTAATTACTTCTAGCAGTGGACTTTATATAAAAAGATTACTCTGAGTATTTTTTTCCACAACACACTGGAAAATTTGACGTGCTTTTCCTTTTCAAACTCAAAGACTGATTTCATGTCTTGAATTTCCATGCTATTGTCCTTAAAAATATGAAAATCCCAAGTAAGTGAGAGCTCAAGTCTACACCCAGTTTAAAGCACAGGAACAGCCTGCCTTGCCAGGTGCCAGGATTTCCTGTGATAACTAAATCTTATTTATAATACAGTAGCATCCTGACACTCAACCACAGCCGGAGAGCCACCGATGCTAAATGCTGTACTGACATGTGGTAGATGCTCCAAGCCCTCATCCCACCCTCAATAACTGTAAATCAAAACAGAGTAGGTCAGTGGAAGAGGGAGCAAAGAGATAGGAAATGACTTGTTTAAGGTCAGTAGCAGAGCCAGTATTTGAACCCGGGTCTTCTACTCTGTATGGCGGCACATAATCAGCAAAATTTCCTGCCTGACATGCCAATACTGTGTCAGACCTCACTACCTTTTCACATGAAGCAGAGGACACACAGCTCTTCACAGCTAAGGAGTCTACATGGATTCAATGAACTGCTTTATTCTCAATGTGTACAGGCAGCAGTGTAAGCAAAATACTACTGGGATACTTCTACACTAAAAGTTGCTGTGCATCTACATGCAATATTGGTCCATTTCAAGCACAAGGTATTTGAGAGCAGGAGGTAGTTCATTTTTCCTTCTTTCTTTATAAAACAAACAGTTGGGTCCAGATGCTTGGCTAGTGTGAATCAGCATCACCACATTATCATCCTCAACTTACACTTCTCACCAAAGAAAAAGAAGGCCTTTTGATTTCTACAGTCAGTTTGAGCTTCCCTCAAAAATCAAACACAAATAAAAGAGCTTTGCTATCAAAACAGAGACATATTTATTTTAACACATTAGTTAAAAACATGATAGCATGCTTTAATGGTCTAAAAAAAAAAACTGGTTTTCAAAACTAAATCAACTTTCTCAACAGATATAATGCTTACAACCAGTATAAAAGCATAATGATACTGTTGCACAAATATTAGGTAAATATAGAGAAAAGTATTATTTTTCTCATTCTGTTCTTTTTCCAACATTCTTTACAACACTGAGGTAAAATACAATTATTTTTAGAAAAAGCCTGTTTTTTAGACAGTATTTCTTGTAAATGCCAAAAGCCTTACTCTTTTCTCCTCTTTTTTTTTTTTTTTTTTTTTTTTTTTTAAGAAAAAACACACCAGGATAACTGTAAGCATATTTCCAAAACAAAACGAAAAAGGTGATTTTCCAGGTTTCAATACGTAACAGCTTTTTAAATTATCCAATACGCTGTCTTGATTCTGTACAAATGTTCCCTTCCTTCAAAGAGACAAAAAAGCATGTACTGCCAGATCTGATTGTATGTAGAGAGTGGATCTGATCCCCTTGTCACTAAGGTTACTAATCAAATTTCCATCCAATATGCTCATGCAGGATTTCCTGATCAAACACTTAAATCTGCCCCCTCTGCACCCCCATTAGCTAACATGTTTTATATGTAGCGGGGTCATCAAAAGTGTAATTCCCTTAAAGAAATCTAATCCTGCCCTCTTGTCAACCAGCAGATAGCTAATAACGCTTTCTATCCTACATTTTTTGAACATCAATAGCATACCAGAAATTAAGATCTTATTTTAATCTCACAACAGATGTTCAAAACAAAGGTATCGCATATGTACGTTACACGTATTTAAAAACAGTCAGGTGAAGAAATAAGGAAGTTTCATACGAGATTAGCTTCTTTTTTCCCAGGAAAATATAAAGTACATTTTTGTTTCTGTTTAGGCTGGGTGACTATCCTGTAGAACCTAATGAAGTAAGGTATCTGGACCACAGTATAATTTCACTGTTGAACCAACAGGATGTTTGGAGGCAACCTCAGGCCGATACCCGAACACAATCATTTGGGAAAGCTGCTGAGGCAACACAGATCTCTTTCAGTGGGTCGCTCACAACACGTGTGTTCATCCTCACACACGTTTCCCTTTTTTACATGGATTTCTACAACTTCTCTTCTCTGAATACTCACTAGATGTTTTATCACTGCTTTTCTCTTCCTTTATATGAAAAAAAAAGCCAAAGCAAAAGAAGAAAACTATCAAATCTATTTCAATACAAACAAGAATCAATACTGTTACTGAAGGTGGTTTTCATTCTCAAACCACTTTTTTTTTTTTAATAATAAAACCAAACTTGAATCTTGGTTCAAGTTTTTTTTTTGTTGATGAATTTCTTTATTAACAGGTTGACTAAGAATTTTCACTAAAGAAATATAACTTCCATGATGATCGTTTTGGAGGTCTGTGTGTGGGTGTGTTTTTTTTTTCTTTTTCTTTTTTTCTGAGCAATGGTCACAATCAGAGTAGCAGAAGCAGGTCAGGAAATTTAACCTGACTGGTCGAACTCTGGGCTGAATCTGTAAGGTCTACAAGGCCCAGGTTTGTCAGAACTCAGTGGATTATATGCATCTGAATGGCAAAACAGATTTAAAATGCTGTCTATTTCAACTTAACATTTGCCCTAGACATTGCCGAATTTCAATTAGTACGAACTCTATTAACTCAGCTTTAGCAGTCAGCAACTTTGGTATCTAAATGAAATTCTTGCATATGCTGTAGTTCGATTTTTTTTTTGTCTGATACATGGTCATTTAACAATTTTTTAATACGTAAAGAGAACAAGTGCAATGTAATCCTCGTGTTTTCAGTTTTAGCTAGTGGTATTTTATGAAGTCAATATATAATGTTGACAGATCTGAATAATACTTCATATGGAATTCTGTGGGACCTTTTAAAAATATTTTAAGTGTAACTGAATCATTTCAACTACTGTAAATGGTAAGAAAATGTATTTTAAGCATATAAATACAATTTTAAAAAGTGTTTGTTGAGTTTCAGGATTTTATTGATTTTAAAATGACTTACTGAATAGAGTTAAGGAGAAAGAGCATAAAAGGATGATTTAATTTACTTCACATTTTTCTGTACAATAGCTTTAATGGAAAACAAGTGGATGGTTTATGCTTTAACCAGAATAAAATTTAATATAATAATGTATGGGAGCAAATTCAACTACAAAACTAGTTGCAGACAATCTGGGAATACTAGGTGCATGAGCTTTTTAAAATAAAGCACTCGCTAAGCTAAAAATTAATTTTCTTTTTGCCAATGAGTTTTTTTCAGGCTTTTCTCTGATATTGTAGAACATACACATTTTAAACACTGAAATGATAATTAAACACTTTCTAGGTGGTGTTTAAAGACATTTAAATGAACTGCTCAGATTTTAGTTCCAAAAAATTAAGAAAGGAAAACTGAATGCTTGGAACAAATTACATAACAAGAAAATAATGTGGACACCCTAAGTTCTTATTTGTTTGTGTACAAAAATCATTTGTTTACTTGTAAACCTGGAATTTTCAATTAGTATCCTAGCCTGAAATCTTCATTTTGATATTAATAATGCTATAATTTATTATCTAATATGAGCTCAACCTTATTTTTTATTCCCAGTATATTTAATATACTTAGAAGTTTACCAAATCAGCCCAGTCATTGAAAACGAAAGAACCGAGTAAGTTTCCAAACAGTAATATGAGTCTTAATGAGAGATTTCAAATAAAAACAGTGATAAGTTATGCAAACGCAGCTGATATTGCATCATACTCCAAATCTTCTCTAAATTAGCTCTATGTCAGGGGGCTATGCTGAGAGAATAGGTTCTTGTGAAAGTGTGTCAGATTAAAAAAAGTTAGAATAATATCAGTTTACTGCAAGATCTAAGAGATCATTACATTTTATTGCAATGAGCAAAGTTTTTAAGTTCCTTTTTTGGTTGTTTTGGGGGGGGCTGTTTCATTTTAAAGCTATAGCTCAATTTAATATATTACTTTAAATAATTACTTTCTTATTTTGTTTTCAACACAAAACATTTTCTCATTTTAGTGCCACCATGAGCTAAATAAGTAGACCTTGTCCAAGTGACAGATACTTCGAGTGCTTGGAGAAGGAGGAGTCCTTTAATATGAGCTGTGTTAGAAGAATGTCTGAACCGATTCTGCTTTCTGCAGAGAGGTGCAAGGATCCCAAGTAAACATTGTATGTCACAAAGTGTGTCTACAACTGAAAGAAAAGACATCAGAGAGAAACATCACAGACCTTTGTTACATTTGACAGAATAAAATGCAACTGTTACTGGTGTTCTTTGTCATGCTGTTATAAAACACCAAAAAGGTAAGTCCCCAGACTTCGTGCAAATTTTGGAATGAGATTATACTGTAGAAGGCACCATTGGCCTAAAGAAGCCCCATAGTATTTCTTCAGTTGCCAACACAACAGACTACAAAAATCAGCCAAAATCATGAACGTTAGCAAGAATTCAATTATAACTCAGTTACAGGATGCAGCCCAAAATGATGCAGAACAAAAACTCTCACTAGAGGTTTATGGTTGCCAGCTGTGACATGCTAGACATGGCTACAGTACTGCGGTGACTGAATTAAGTACCAGGAATATGGCTAGGATGTAACTGATCTATACATAGAGAGTATCAAATTAATATTAGAAATTTTGTATGTATATATATATATGTTTGGCTTTCATTTATATGTTTAATAGATGAGTTTCATACAAGAATAATGAATTTTAGTTTATACACACAGCCTTTTTTAATTATTATGTAATAAGAAAGACTTATTGGTGCAGTATATAATAGACATGTGAATAATAATTCTTTTTAATGACCTTCATGATAGCTAGTTATGTGGTTATGCCCCACTAAGCTGATATCATCAATGGGAAAAAATACAAGATTCACATGTCTATCTAAACTTCACAACCATTTTTCTCATCAGAGCTACTTATCTATGTATTTATCTATTAGTTTTGTTGTAAGCATCAATTCTGCATGAACAGATTCATTTTCAATGCTTCTGTATATTAGCTTCATTTGGGGACATGTGATCGAGCTACACAGATTAAGTGATCGCTGAAGTTAGACAAGAAGTTGTTAGTGACAGAAACCGAAAAGCAGAAGCCGAAACTCAGTCTTTCCATCTGCAAAGTCTTCATGTGAAAGATCATCCTATTCTACCGTTGTTTACCTCTCTATCAAATGTAGAAGCCCGCTTTTCTCCTTGGGTGGGGTTTGTACTGAGCAGCCCCCTGGAACAAACCCACATTCCCTCTCAGCACTGTGTTAGCCCTGGGAAGATGCGTACTGCTCCTGAGGCAGATGTTTAGGCAAGGGGGCAGCAAGGAATATTCATCACGACAAATCAGAGCTGTAGAAAGATTACCAAGAAAGGAATACCATTTTCTAAACCTTTCCTCAGCTGTCCACCTTGAGCTTTTTAAAAAAATAAACTCTCTGAAATGCTAAGTATTTCACGTACCTGTTATTTATAGAGGATGAAACTCAACTCATCCTTTTAAAGACAGAGGAACAAGCATTTATTCAGAAGGGCCATCTGATAAAATGAAACTCAATCCAGCTGTCAGGCTGCCTGAAAATTTAATTCAGAATCTTCTACTGCAGCCTAAAGTAAAATAAAAGTTGCCTTTTCTTGTGGTGGTGTTGTGTATATTCGCTCCTTATTGGGGCTTTCCACATCCAGACATGCACACCTATATCAGAAGAAAACATCTACTGGCAGAGAACGTAGCACAGAAAGGGCAGGAAAGCCAGACCATGGCCTTGTATGTCATGGGAACTTTTACCAATTCTTTGAAATAGAATACAGTGACTATGAAAGAAAGGTAGGCACCTAACGAGCATTTGCATCTTTCAAAATTTCTTGCTCTCTTCCCTTGCACATCTAACATACACATTGCATTTCAAATAAATTTTTGCCTGTGATTATTTAGATTCTGGTTATATCTGTTGCACAACCATGCCCTGTAGGTGTTAGAGGGACACTGAAATTGTATGTATTTAGACACTTCACATGGGTGTTTTGGCTTGTTAAATCTAGAGAGGGAGTGCATGAAAATCAGGATGAAGCGGAATAGAAAAGTAACTTCCAGAATACTCTCAAAGAATAATACGACCTTGTACAAGTATCCATGAATGAAAGGTAGTCAGAATCGGCATTGCACAGAGTAGTCAAGCGGAAGCCCAGCGTCTGTGACTTGCCCAAGGTCACCCAGCAGTCAGTGACAGGAATGGGAACGGGCCAAGGTCTCTCGATTCCCATAAACATGCCTTTATTTTAATATAAACTGCGACACTGACATGCAATGACATGTCTCCCAGCGAATATTTAGTATACATATCCTTCAAACTAGCCTTACTGATACCCACAGGTATATCAGGCTAAGAAATGTGCTTAAAATACAGATGCCAAAAAGTAAAAGGCAAAATGTTAAGATTTCTTGGGAAAGTTGTGAAGAACTCTATGGCACAGTTCTGTATCTTCTATTCCAGGCCCAAAGGTAAATATTTCTTGTTTGTTGATTATGCTTTAAGAACTGAAGGCTTCATACCAGAAGTCATACATGTTTGGTTTAGACAGGAATATTTTGATTATGAAGAGGGAGGCTTTGGTACTCTCTGTTAATTGTTAATACAGATACACTAGTAGAGAATAAAAACAATGAAAATTTTATTCTCTAAAGAAAATTTTCTTTATTTTCTACTTGTTTTGTCCACTGCAAATGAGAGGATTTATAATAGCTTTTTCTTTTCTTGCTTGGCTGTATCTTGCTGCCTGGATAATAAATTTTGTATAAAATTAAAAAAAAAAAAAGACATTAAGAAACCTCCTAGTTTATTCCTAATGAAACAGACAATTTTTGCTTGTGTTTGTGGAGTAAGGATTTGAATATATTTTCTTAGACATTTTCCTCAAAATTTATAAAGAACAAAAATTACCAAAAAAACAAAAACAAAAGAAAAAAAAAGAGAAACCTAATCCTGGAATCTCTAATCAAAGAATAACTTAATTTTTACATAGTGACACTTTGGCTTCAGGGAAATAATCATTTATGTTTTGTCAATTACTGCATTTTCCCCACATTTGTTTTTTTAATGGTTGAAATTAAATTAGTCAAATTAGACATCATGTTACTCCATAAGCAACAAGGTAGAAATCGGTCTAGCTTCAGTTACAAAATACACAACCAAATCTACTTGTTCTGCTTCATATCATAAATATGGCCACAGGGTACTTCTAACGGGCTATGTGTTAAAAAGAAATAAAATCGTAGAAATACTGTAAAATATTAGTCTGAAAAAATAATAATATTCACGTTCCTTCTGAATGGGACTTTCATTGAATTAAAACCTGCAAATTTGGGCCTTTGGTGCAGTCCTGCAGCATATGAACATTCAGAGGAAACTGTGAAAACTCTGATCCAAAATATTAATTTGAAGAAAAACAAAATTGCAATTAAAAGGAAAAAAAAAACCTAGACTGCAGCATGTATAGGCTTTTTTTTGTAGAGCTCTGTGCTCTGTTCCCAGTTTACTGAGACTTTAATATCTAGGTTGCAACAACTACAGCAAGACTTTCTTACCACTAGTCTCTTCCCCGCTCCAACTCAGTAGTTTAACAAAAGCTCAGTTATTTCTGATGGAGAACCCTGATAAAAACCTCAGACAAACACTTCTCCTCAAAATACATCTACTGCATGTATGCCAAAATGATAGCAAATGACGAGAATGGACCTCAGGTATGGTTAATATTAATTCAGGCCACACCTATAAAAGACATCTGCAGTCTACACGAACTGTTTCAAAAGCATTTTAGAGATGGGTGATAAAGTGTGTGTTTCTCATAAAATGTTTAAATAGTATTGTCCCATCAAGACTTTCTTGTCAGTGCCACATTTGGGCATAGACAGTGTAGCAGATGTATCTGGAGAGCTGGGCACGAGCAGGTCTTGAGCTCTGATCCCAGCTCTGCTACTGATAAAAGGCATAACCTGAGGCAGCTCACCTGGTCTGCTTCCCCCTCCTCCTCTGCAAATACTCCTAGCAGTGGCCAGAGAAGAGAAATTTTGTTTCATAGTAAATGATGAAGTCATCACAAAGCATGAGAAATATTACTACATACAACCCCCTGAAGATGGCCATTATGGCTAACGAATAGTTGCACTTTTCTTTTAGAAAACACCACCAGCACAGTATCAGCATAGTTCAAAAAAGAGGACCATTTTCATTGGAAAATTTGCCATGAATCAAGAAGCAAGCAGCACTTATGAAACTTAACACCATTTTTCAATGATTGGCAGGAATCATCTTTTGGAAAAAGACAGGAGACAATAAAATATCTGCCTCTGAAAAGATGCCTCTGAAACATATGCCTAAATTTGCAAAAACTCCTTGCCTAGAATTGAGGCTAGGCATAGCTCAAGTCCTTTGTCATGCACCACGTAAGGACTAAGACTCAGATGTAGGCTGGGCAATGGCTGTAATCATTTCACTGGGAACCGCTGAATGCTGAACTCTCTTGAAAATTTGACTCACTGTATAGACTTTTATTACCAGAAGCACTAAATCACTTCTGATTGATCCAATTTAAAGCATTTATACAGACCGTTGCATGTGTGTTATATGCAACATGAATACATTGCACGGTAGAATGTGGTTTTTTGCCAAATATAGTACCTTCCTGCCAAAAACCCTTACCCAGCAGTGGCAGAATGGAAACGAATAAACAAGGTGCTGGAGAAAATGATCAATGTATGTGCTGCAGCTTCACTTCCAATCCAAATTGACTGAATTCTGGCAGACAGATAATTGAAGTTTAGCTCTTTATTCCAGAAAGCCAATGAGCAACAAACAGCAATCCTATCATAAATGCCTAGAGATATCCCAAATACACAGTCAAATTTGTTTTGCAATGATTACATCCATGCCAATTCTGAACTGAAGAGCTTGGTCTTAATTTCAGCATTGTAAATTCCCAGTATTTTACTTCGAGTTGCACAATGTTTGATATTTCTAGCTTGCGAAGGCATGCAATTTGACAAGTCCTATACTCTTTCAGTTAAAGAAAATCACTTACGCTCACAGCTGTGGGAAAAATCTTAATGGTACAACCCCTAGGCACCCAAGCAATTCAAAACCAGAAGTCAAATAAATACAAAATACCACTTTTTAAACTCCCCCAATTGTTAAGCCTCCTCTGATTTTTTTGAGGACCTAACTAGGGACTTCTAAATGCTGGGACTTTGCAATATTTTTAACAAGTTTTTCTTTGCTGGTTTAAGTTAAGGCCCTTGTCTGTCTCAGAGGTTCTCTCATCACTTGACTTTCCAAATCATATACATGTCATAGGAAAAACTAATAGATCTCTAAAGATGGAACAAAGGACTGTAAAGGCACAAAGAAATCAGCATTATCCGCATGGGAAAACTATGCATTGCCTTGCCCAAAGGAAATAAAATGGAGTCAAAACTTGACTAGACTGAGATCAGAGTGTAAGCCTATGCTTAAGAGCCTGCCGTTCAAATAAATTTTGCTTCCTTCATAGAATCACAGAAATAAGAGGAAAACACATTTTGGGACTTGTCCTTCACATATCAGCTATTTGCAAGCTACATTTGCATCCTTCAGCAACATGACAGAAGTTTACTGGGGGTCCTCAATTAAAGGAGCAGAATACTTGTTCCTTGAAGAAGGATGACAGTCTCAACGTATCCACAAGGTTTGTCTCAACATATCCACAAGGTTTTGCATCTTACAAGGCAAAAGAAGACTGTGTGATCTCTTTGCTAATGTGGCAGTTGTGGTTCTGTTAAGCTACATAATATTAAAGTACCGATGCTGTAAAAGGCTCATATGCTGCAAGTGTGATATAGGGCCACGTCCAAATTACAAGGGTTGCTGAGATGCTGTGGAAAAAGGGATGCTACACATTTTTTTTCGAAGTGCGTGCACCTACCCTAAGAGATTTTTTAATTATTATTATTATTTCTGCAGTAGCTGCTTAGCAGGAACCTCGCTAAAAAGCCTTCAAAAGAGAGAAGAGTATTGCCATCTATTGCGGTGCAGTACCCGTACAAGCTAAGAAAAGCCACACTTGATCAACACAGTACCCAGCCTCCAAGAATCATTATTTTGCTTCCTTCGATTCAGACTATAGTCAAGCTCTTACACAATGAAGTCCAGGGGTCTCTCTACTGTCTCCCATTTCACAGTCAGGGAGGTCCTTTCAATCTCTTATATGAGCTGAGTGCCAAGGAAGGGGTCAACCATTTGCTAAAATGTTTGGCTCAGTCATCACCCACTGCTTTTTGCTTGCCAAAAAGGAATTAGGAAAAAGGAGGGCAGGGGAATAAGAACAGATCGGAAAAGGAAGCACGAGGAGAACAGGAGAATGTTCATTGAGCAGTTTTAGCAAGAAAATATTTCAGGAGAGAGAACACCTGATGTATATGATTCTCTGAAACAAGTCATATGAGGGTTTTTTTAAACTGTATTTATGGTCAAGGAGAGAAAAGAAGATGATGAAAAGCTGTTAACGGACACATGCTGTTTCCTATAGTGCAGAGTCTGCATACCTTCTTCAGTGGATAGACACGGGGCCAAACCTCTGGAACACCTTATATCAAAGTCCTAATTAGGACAACTTGATCACTTTGCCTTCTAAGAGGTTGGAGCCTTTCCCAAGTCCGCTCTGAAAATCCTCAAGTATTGATGTACAACATAAAAGTAGTAAGTGCAGAGGGCAGCATTTTCAACTGACAAATTATACTGCCCAATCCTGGTAAATGTATGTTGTCAGTTCTAATACAGATTACAACAATGTCTTTTTAACAACTATGAAAATCTATTTATTATTAGGTATAGCCAAAAAGAAACATTGCAAATATTTTCCATGCGCCTGTATTAAATTTTACATTTATTGAATTTTATTTTGCATTTAAGGCTTTGTTACTATTTTATGGTAGCTAACCATATATTTTTCTTTCTTTTTAAAATGAGCACCACACTAAACAGTCACACTGACCCTCAAAGACAATTTGCACATGCTATCAAAAAGCAAAAATGGTTATTGTTGATTAATCATAAACTTAATATCATAAGTTTCTGCCTAAAAACCTTCATGCAGCTCAACACACTCAGACATCAGGAAAAAAAATCTGAAAAAAGAGAATATGGAAGAGAGACATATATATACATGCCTCCCCATAACCAGTCAGGAAACACAGGTGGTATTCAAAACCAGTTGTCTATTAGAAAGGCACAGATTCAGTAGAAAAGCCCAAAGTGAATACCTTTTATGGGCCCATACAACAGTATTTGATCAACTGTATTATCTCTAATAGAGTCATCTTGAAACTTTTTGAAGAACATTTATCTGTTCATTAACGTTACATGTAAAGTTCTGTAAAAGTGCTAGGTTACTAAAGGGCTCATTCCATTTGGACATCAAGAAATTCTTGTAACTTGAGATATACTCCTGATTGGTTCCTTTTTGTGAAATATCACAACTGGATCTGCTGAGCACACCATGCTACTTCATCTACTCATTAGATCTTGAAACATATTTTCTAAGTAAATTGTACACCATGTTGACCCACAATGTCTCACTCATGTTCTCATATATCTTTATTCTGTTTATGTTTCTTTTACACTTTAACTGTAAGCCCACTGGGACCAGGACCATCTTTTGCTCTGTTTGTAGAATGCTTTACTCACAGTGGTCCTGATCAATGGATCATGAATGCTCTGGTCATAAAAATAATTAGCATTTATTGTAACAAATAAGAGGTTTTCTATTGATTTCAACAAAGCCTCTCTGCCGCTTTTCAATCTCTCTCTGCGCTTCTGTCTGAACACCCATCTGTCTGATTATTTCTCCACACATCCTTCCCCACTGGTATTTTATATTAGAAGAAAGAAATGCAGATTTTCAGAATAAGAATATGCAAATGAGAACAGCTTTGCCTCAGTCTTCTCAGATTTCTTGGGCCTCCTTTATTGTGGCAGCCTGTATTTATATTTTTTTCTGGGGAGTGTAAAGCTGCAAAACCTCATTGCAGAACTATGGTAATAAAAACAAATAATGCGGCAACTGAGATAGCAATTTTGGCAACAATATCTCCTGCCCTGTTAAGTGCAGAATTAAGCTGTTCATGCTGCAAGTGGGACAAGCTTTCAAATGGGCAAATGGCACAGAACCAAAATTATTCTTTCCTGCTTGACAAATTGTTTGCTTATGTAGGCATAAGATGTTATGGTAGAAGCTCTTTAACGGTGATGTTGAACAACCTTCTGTTGTTCATCAAAGGCTGTGCTAGGCTGCATTCCACACTGCTAAGAAAGCATTTTAATGCATTATTTAGTATAACGAATATGAACATTTCAAGTTCTTTAAGCTTTGATCCTGAAAAAGGATTTACCTACAAAGAAGCCCATTGTATTTAGGAGGACCTGTGGGTAATAAACAGGTGTATTCAAACATACTGAATTGCATTTACACTTTCAGCTTGTCAAGTTTTTCACTCATTGTGGTTGACGGTATCAGAGATTCTCTGATACTCTCTTCCCATACTATTTTCAGTTAAGATTTGTATATAATCTAAGAATATCCTAGCAGAAACCAATATAACAAATGAAACTACAGACCTCTTCTCCATCTAGATGATATTTATATTCATTTCAGCTCTTACAGACCTGATGAAAGTCATAATTATTTACTATATTTACCCTATACATTTTTTTTAGTGAGGCAGTCAATATTTATAACATTGCTGAATGTTATACGTAAGAACAAGGGGATGTTTCCACAAACTGATACATCAAATGACCTAGTACCTGCATTTCCAGTGCCAGAAGAGTCATTGGATTTCACTTTGGAAATTTAATATAGTGCAAAAGGCTCTCTTTCTCTGAATTTAGGCTTATGTATCTAAATTAATCTTCTACAGAATTGCTCCTGTGATTAAAATTAAGCACACACACCATTAGAAGCTGTTTACATATTTAGTAAATTGTTGATATGTTATTTTGGGATGGAATTCTAGACTGCACAGTTCAGAAGACAGAGAAGAATAGGATGAAAAGGGTGCTTATGTCCTCTGTTTGCTCAGTTTAATTAGTAAACAAGAAGTTTAGTGGTATAGAACTTCGCTTACAACAGACACCTTAAAAATTTTTGTAATTATTAAAATAAATTATGCTATAAAAACTTAGATTTGTATCATCATTGAAAGCAACCTCAGTGAGTGTAGAGTTTGATTAAAAATACATGGCTACCATTTCAGTAGTCGCTTAAATAATCAGTTAGAGCTGGAGCAAGGAAACTCATTATGTCTAGCATAAGTCACATTTATGAAGACACTCTAAGTCTTCAGACCACTTGTGGTTGTCTATGTGGATGGAAAGTGACTTTAATCATTGGCTCCCAACAGTGCTGAGAAATGTAGTTCAGTAAGATCTAACTGTTGAGGAGCACTTAGTTGTGTTTGGCTGACTCAAAGTTTATGATTGAAATCTAAGTAGTTTATTTGGAGAATGATCTTTAGAAAAGGGTGAACTTTTAAGAGGGCTTGGTAAACAGCAAAATGAAGTCTATCTGATCAGCGATAGCCACAAGTCTGAGAATTTAAACTTTTGATTATTTGTGATATAGAAGGCATGGGAGGCCTAAGTGGAAGAAAAGAGTCTAAGCTCCTCTCTGGAAATCCCACATTAACATCATACCCTATGGATGAGGAAAGAAGATGCCTAATCTTTACTACACCCCATGAAGATGGGGAAGTTGAGGTGTACATGGGCTTCATTAAGTCAGTAAGAAAGGATTACAAAAGAATTGTTTTCTCACTTTAAAAGGACATTAGAAGGCTGGCAGGAAAAAGCGGATCCAGAAATGCACATACGTTCTTAGTTTTCTCAAGCCAAGAAGTAACAGTGTATTTCCTGATACAGTCCCTACACAGCACAAGCGTCAGTATGGGACCCTTTTCAAAAATGTTGTTTGAGTCCAATAAACATGAAAGTGACAATTTACTTCATGCCAGCAGAACAGTGCATTATATATTCTCTTAAATGTAGACATCACCTAAATTCTGGAGAACATCAAAATGGAATTCTCTGTCCACTGTTATGAAATGTGAGAATAGCAATAGTGAAGTGTTACATTTTTGTTGTGCAGTGGTTAAGTGAATGCTTATAAAATAAACCCCTATATTTACTAGCATCACATGTCTGTATATGAGCTTGTAGTTTTCATAAGGTTTCTTGCCTGAAGTTTGTGACAAACTATGCCTCTGATGCCATTTTAGGCATAAATATGAATATTTTTATTAAATTGTTTTCATTGCTTCCTCCCACATTTGTTGGAATACTGTTATGGACTCATGGTCGTGTAGTAATGAAAGGTCTTAAAGTTCAGTTATATTGTTTTAAACACTTTTGCTGTCAACATAATTTTATTATCACTCTTGCACACCTGTGCAGCATTCATTGCTGGATTAGGGAGTGCTCTATATCCATACACTGAGGTAAGTTTCTTTATCAGAAATGCAGGGGTTTTTTTCCCAGTTTCCTCTTAATTTTGATATTTCTTTAAAAAACAGAAAAATACTGTTCAGCCACAAATATCCCAAGCTTACTCCTCAGAAAGAAAATGCTTGAAAACAAAGCAAGTATAATCAGACACTTTTAGGCTACAATTCCTCTCACTCTGAGGTAGACATGAAGCAGATGAACTGCTCTGCCTATTTCTCTCCACTGACTGTAAGAAAAACAGAGATGTAAAGGAAACAGCCGAATGGCTCAGACATCCACGTCCCCACTTCCTACATTCAAACACAGATCAGACAAATCCCATCTTGCACAGACACTAACTCTACCTTTCTTTGAGATGGCTAACTCTCCAGTCAGATGTATCTGGAGCTTAGTAAGTGCTTACAACACACAGAAAGACTGAGGGGAAAGCAACCTGCAGTGTACATTTACACATTATGGTAAAACAAGCCATTTGGGATTCCCAAAATTTTAGACTGGATATAGAACACCTGTCCTGGCTTAGGCAGAGGCTATGGGACATCTCCTACATTGCAGTGAAGTCTGAGATTATTCTGAATATTAATAATTCGCTAAGTGCTACAGGTATATGCAACTGGTCCCCATCCCTGAAGGATTTGTGATCAGATTCAGTCCTGCTGAAATTTTTTTGAGTCTTTGCATTAATTGCCATAGGATTTTATGGGGGGCACCAGCAAAACCATCCAAGACGTTTCAAAACTGCTTTTGTACTTTTTATGTACTAACATGTACAAATAAAAAATGCATGGCTGTAAGAGCTTTAAGTAATTTAAAAATCCATGCCCTCTGCAGTCCTTCCAATCTTATACTTGTTTACATTAGGTATAGCACAGGTTTAGAAATAAGACCTATACCATAATTCAAAAGAAGAAAAAAAAAAAAAAATCTAGAGAGAACGGCTCCATATTCAAAGCAGTCTGTGTGGCCTTTGCTCGTCAGGGAAGGTACTGCAGATACAAACATGCAGCCCAAAGCATTCTTGAATAGCATGTTCCTGTGAATGCATTTTAAAAATATACATTAAAAAAGCCACTCAGAATGATTCCCTTTCACAATAAAAATAAGTTTGCACACAAACAAGGGAAAAAGTATTCACGACCAATTTTATTGTTAATTGTTAAGTGTCCAGCTGTTTATCTTTATTGTCTTTTGTTTAAGATCTAGTTAACTGCGTGTTTTACAAATGAGTGGGTGGATTGGATTGAAGCAAATATTTTTTTAATATCTTGTCACAGGCCACTACTGATCTCTCTTTTTTAAACCTGCACCTATTACTTTCCACTAGAAAGTCTTCACAGAAAGAGGAACTTCCTTATAATTGAAAAGGTTTCTTTTATTTACTACTTATTATTTTATTCTACATGGCAAGAACAGAAGATTTTTGTTCCCTAAGTAAGCCAATTTGAGTTGTACATTCCAGCTCATGAGGCAATTATGGCTAAGTTAAGAGGAAGTTAATAGCAATGTTATATTTGGTGTGTCTCCAAGCATGCTTTCACAGTTTTGATAGCTGACAGAGAGATGGTCATTTTATGCAAGACAAAATCCACTTACCACTGAAGTTACTTTGCCAGATTTTTCACACTGCCTCCAATAATAACCAAATGTATAAACGAATCCCATTATTAAACAATAAACCTTGATTAAATACATGTATTTAGTATCTCCATTCTCCAACAGACAGCACATTATTATTGTACCGTACTGATGCATACAAGACAATGTCTCATACTATGTGATGATAAGTTTCATGGCAACTCTCTCAAGCAAAGCAGCAGGCAGGGCAATACTTCTCATTCACACACGGCCCTGCAATTGCCTGGTCTCTAGCACTGCAGCCTATATATTACCCAACCAAGTACGTGGCACAGTTCTGGAGCTGATACTTCCAGGAGAATCTTTCCTTCAAGCCACTCTACCAAATGCACCAATTTCAGTAAAATAGGGTGGACTTTGAATTAGATACATAGTGGGATCAAAAGGCTTTGATAGTTATAACACCTGAAAGAGTTGTTAGGCAACAGTCCAAGCATTGGTTCCAGAGTAATTTTTATTAGGATGAAATCTCTTACTGCGATGAGTCATTACATATGGTTGCCTTTACTGCTTCTACTGATCCTCTTTCCCATGCACTCACTGACCTCTCTGACTTTCTGAATAAATCTAATAGTGGAGTCATCCAAAGATACCCTTGGAAACTTGCAATCTAGTGACACAAGAGGGATATGTTTCCAAATATTGAGACAGTTATCCCCAAGGATGTTTCCTATGGCAGGCCTGGCAAGTATGGAAGCTGCTATAGTCTTATTTTATGCTCAAAAAATGCCCAAGAAGTGAAGGAACTGGTGCCAAAAATATGCCCTAAAATATTAAAGGATGACAGAGCTAATCATATGTTTTTAAGCTGGTGAAAAAACAGCTGAGATTCTACTGCTCAGTGTGGTAGCTGGAATGCAGGTTGTGTTGATCAGGAGAAAATTTGAAAACACACCTGAAAGACTTTTCAAGTCCACCTAAACACAGAGTCTTGGTTACTAACAGAACTAAGGTTGACACACAAGACCTGAGAATCTCTCTTATTTTCTGTATAACTCTAACTTTAGAAGAACTTAATTTTAACTGATATGTATACACTCAATGCAAAATCAGTTTTGCTCTTCTATCTCTAAGTTTCTAAATTTGCTTTAAACACAAGATTTGGCATAATCAGTACATGGACAGGTGAAGGGAAACTGAGGCACATAGCAGCAATGTGATTTCTCATGATGTCAGAAGGAACCAGTGGCCAAGTGTTCGAACCTACCAGTTATCCAAGTTACCACTTAAAATGGAGAAAAAATAACCAGGATCATAATTTAAACTGATTTATTATGGAAAGTTATTTTTCAAAGTTAACGTCAGTGGCCTTGCATGACTTTTAACACCAACAGGGCAAAAGATGTCAAACAAAATTGCTGCAAAATGTTGCAAGTTTAATAATGTGCACTGAAAAGTGACCCAGTCCATGATGTCTAATCTGTTTTTTCAGGCAACTTCAAAAAAAACTTGCAATGACACACAGCATTTGTCTCTGAGTTCCTGTACTCTGGACTAGCACACTGGAGCCAGGAGTATTAAATAATTCCTAAGAACATGTCAAAAAGGATCGAGTTTTTGAGCAAGCATATTTCTGTAATTTGCAAGAACAGGAAGAGAATGAATCACTTTCTGAACAAAAATAAAGCTGAAGCTTTCCTAGACTTCCATTTCTAAGAAAACTGACTTGTGTGTGGGTGCAGTCTTGGATCTCTTGGACTGTCCAAGTGGCACTTATCCTTCCCAGGATAAGTTCACTACTGAGCCTATACATCTGGTTTTTTGTCCCAAAATTACCTGGATACAAGGATGGTGTCCTCTCACTGTGATGGAGAAATTGTTAACAATTAGAAAATATTGTACAACTGTGAATACTGAAGGTATTATTTCCATTCAGTGACTGAAGACAATGACATTCAAAATGCATCTACCATACAGTGCATCCCACATGCGTGCTCCAGTGACAAGCTGACACAAAAAGTTTGCATTTGGATACAGTATTCCCCTTGAATATAGTTTAAATTGCTTTGTTGCAGATCAGGGACCTTAGACATTATCTGACATTGAAGACACTCAGGACACGAAAACTTAATTTTAATTATATTGCCATGATACTTTAAATGGTTATTGTTTGCAATTTACTGGCAATGACAGAGTCAGCAATATCTTGAAGCTGTTCTAATCCCTGGTGCTTATTCAAACCTGAAGGTTCCTAGACCCATTCATCCCTGTGGTCAAGGGAAGCATCTTGTAATAGATGGGGGCATTTTACTAGAAGATATTTACACTCAAACACTACAGGGGAAATTGCTTCAGGGTAGAAGCTTTTCATTTACTTCAGTTATTGCCATATTGAGTGTTAGTTTTCTTATTTCGACATCAGAAGATCATTCTAAGCCCTTGGGGGAGAAGCAGCAGGAAGGATGGAAACAATATACAGTCTGAATCTGACTGCTGAGCCACCACAGCCAATCTGACTGTTGGACAACACAGAACTCGTCAAGCTTTCTGCATGTCTTTTCTCAGCTTGTACAAAGCCAAGGAAAGACTGTGTTTTTGGGGAAGCCAAGTGTATCATCCTGAGGTATTACTGATTTGGGAATGCTTGAACTGCTGAATGCCCAAACTCTGAATGGTTCTCAGTTTTGAAGGGTAGGTAAGTACTACTCCCTGAAAATTTGCCTTTAGGCAAATGGAGATCAAACATCAAGGCATAAACAGATCAAAATCAGCAGTTTCAGGAAACATCAGCCCATGTGGTCTTTGCAAAAAGGATTTCTGCATTTGCCAATATAATTTTTTCTTTAATAGACAGGTGCTGCAAAACTCCTGGAGAAGTTCAAAGGCAGAGTTCACAATAGCTTCTTCCACTTAGTTCTTCCCTAGAAGTCCCTTATGTGTTTAACTGCTTTGCTCTACCACAACGCTGGCTTTGCATTTCTTGATCAGAAAATCCTAGTCTGCCTTAAGAATCAAGAGGAAAAGGGAGCATCTATGATGTTCCAGATGGCTTTCCAAAATATTAACGAATTAAAGTAATGATTAAAAAGACAAAAGACCCACTGTTTGTTAATCTACTCTGCTTACAAAATATACAAGGATGAGCATTAGCCATATGCAATACAATATAAACTGTCTGAAGTACTGCACTTAAGGAAAAATGACCCATCATACTTGAAAATTTCACAAGATGTTTTCAAAGACTTATCTCAACATGTTAAAGAGACATGGTTTTCCCTTTCTAATCAAAGCTCTTCAGACCTTCCATTTCTCATGTGAAAGAATAACCTCTAGTAAAGACATTCAACTTTAACCAGAGCCTGACTTACGTATCTATTTCTAAGTTCACACCACCACTTTTTTTCATGTGACTGAGCATGCTTGGAACCTGGTCCATACTTAAATAGGTATTCAGACTGAATCAGAGCTCTAGGCTTCACCTAATTAGAACATTTCATAAATAACAATAAAAAAGGAGAAATTTAATTTAAAAAAGGAAGGAAATATTGATCACTGTGATGTCCATTGTACAAGAAAGCATAATATTTAAGGAATATCTAGTATGATCTATATTTTTAGTAATTTGACATATATAGTTTGGTCTAATAAGCCAACACTTAAATGGGAAAGCTATGCTTCCTCTAAAAATCAGAAAATTGAAACTACCTTGCAGAAGTTTATGAAAAATGGAAACTGTTTTGACTCTGTTTCACAAGAAAAGAATTCATTGCATGAAGCTGTCAGTCACTAACATCGAGACACTCAATTTTCCTACAAAAAAATGCACAAATGGCTTTCATTATATTTAGCTGCAGCTTTAAGAAAATTTAATCAACTTAAACTGTTTAGTCTTTTTCCCTGATGAAAATCATAAAGTCAAATTCACATTTAAACCTGTTTAAACTGAAGCTCCTGTCAGCACCTCTGTTTATATTAAATCTATAGGCATGAAATGCACTAAAATAAGAATAATGATATAATGTCTTAAGTGTATAATGTTAACATAGGTCCCAGACAGAAAAGTGGGACAGACAGGCTGAACATTGTAAATTAATTTTCAATGTGTTATATTTATAGCTGTCATCTTTTCTAAATAGTTGTTCTTGTAGCTTTTACACATTCTCCTTATCCATCTGTCTCTGTTAGTCAATGTCTATCCACTAACATTAGTATTTCAGCAGAAAATTGCTACCTCCAGATTTTCAGAACGGGTTGGCACACTGGATATCAAGTTTTCCTGGTACTAGCTTTCAGGAACAACGATAACAGTTACCGGGAATGGTACACCTGGGATATCCCAGCCCCTATGCTTGTGGTGTGCTGTCCCTAAACAGCCAATGCCAATGCTCCTCCATCTTTTCAGTAACTATGGAATCTATAAAAAAATTAGGCAATATTAAGGGAACAAAACTGCCAGAAAAATACTGGAATTTGTGGATAACCGATCTTAGAAAAACAGGCACAGCTTCATATGAAGTTCCATATGATCAGAAATTAACTACCCAAGAGGTCTCAAAAACTCACCTAAGACTTGGGTTTGTTTCCATATTTCATATTTTATTAAAATACCATAAGATTAAAAAACAAATCTCAGAAAAATCCAACAACTCTACCTTCCCAAACTCACACTGTTAATATTAGGGCCCTTTTTCTGGGCATTACAATCACATCTTTCAGTTCTTGAGTCAGTGGCTCAAATTATACAGAAAGTAGCAAATCTTTCAGATATGATGGCTCTGCCAAATGGGTCATAGGATTAATACAATTTCTCCTGGTGTATCTATAGCACAATGCTGCTTCTTGGCATTTGCTGAGAACTGGGTTTAACATATCTTAAATTATGTAACCAAAAGGACTATTCGTGCTTGAAAAATGAGCACAGTACCATGGAAATAAATTGGCCAATTATTGCATTTCAGACATGTCCAACTTTCATAGCGACCTTACAAAAAGTTTTTTGAAACACCAGGAACCCAGTTTTATATTTATATTTACAGGATTACAGCAATACTTTCTGGAATTTGTAGCTCTGAATGCTACCAAAGCTAAATATTTTATAAAGCTGTGATAAATGAAACTGTAGATGATTTAAATCAGTAGAGGTTCCCTGAAATCACCTTAAGGAAACCAATGCAAAACTCTAGGGTACTCTGGGACTGGGACCACGCTGTACAGATTATAAATATGTAAATAGCTCATATCCTATACAAGCTAAGGGTTTCTGATACAGGACTCTACAGTCAGTCAAATTATATAAAAGAGAAAAAATTTCTAATGCAATTTTAAAAAATTTTTATTATTACTTGGCATTATTCATGGAGTTCTTTTATTTACCAAAAAGCACTGAAAAAAATGTTGGAAATCAGCTTTAGTTTGTACATCTTTTTAGGCATTTTCCTATTGAGAACTGTTGCAGCAACTGCGTTTTCTTCATATGCTTATCTGCTTGTTATTGTTCTTAGGGTACTATTTTCTCACTAGCTATACATAACAAGAAGGGTAAAACATCAGGATTAATGAGATAAAAGTTCATGATTGTCACATAGTGAATTTGTGGGAGCAAAAGATGCAATCAGTCAATCTACTTCCTTTTCAAATTAGTCTAGCGCTAGTCACAGTGTGTTTGCTGTATTCTCATGACTGGATTAGTCTGAAGAGGGTTTTGCATTTTTTTATGCAGAAAATAAAATATATTGGCTGTGGGTAAAAGGGCCTCTGTTCCAAAGTTGATAATATAAAGGAGCAATTCATAAACATTATTTCTGGTATTTTAATTTTGTTTTCAGCTACGTTACTGGAAGGTGCACTTTGAATTCAACATAGTGATACTTACTGAGTATCATGGATATTACACTATTTAGTAAGGCTTACATTTAAGTGACTTATCTCCCACAACACTGAAATTAAAGGAATTTTTGTGAAAGTCTTCCTAGCGTAGCCAATCAGAGCAACACTTCACACTACATTTAATAATTTCAAAATAAACATCAAAGATAGGTGGGAAACTGTCTTTTGTCATATGACCATGCTTGAGATTTCAGAAATTCTCCCCATGTGAAATTGGGATAGGAATTTGAGTGAATCTATGCAGATTTTAAATAATTTTAATTGAATCATTAGCTATGATAGCAATTTCAAACTAAAAAGAATGTTATTTGGTTTAGAAAATATCAAAATAGGCTATTGCAATTTTTTTTTTTATTGAAAAGCAAACCTGCTTGCAATGGAAAATCTATTCTGTACTGATGATTTTTTTATTTAAAAAAAAAAAGTCAAATCATTTGACCAGCTCTGCATATCAAAATTACTCTTACAACATCTCTGGAAGCCTGCAAATTTTCAATTCATTATTTTAGACGGATGTGAATGTTGGTGTGTACATGCCAATTTTGGTCTGAACATGGAAATTCACCCAGATTTCCAACACATGAACATCTCCCTGAATTAAAAGCAAAATTAACTGTTTTTTCTGGATGCACAACATTCACTATCAATGCCTGGGAAGCCACATATTTTGTAATGAAGATTATAATACCTTTCATGTAAGATACACTGCTTAAAGTGAAACTCCCCTGGTTTTACTTTTTGTTAAAATGCTTCCCATAAACTTCTGACTGAAAATCAAATGTTAGATCTCTAAGGCTACATAAACTAAGAGTGGTCAAAGAATAAGTCCCAAAGAACCTGACCATTGATGTTAAAGCTATGTATTTATTTCTCTAAGCTTTTATGCTTGTTTACAAATGAGTCATTATGATTGGAGTTAAGAAAAATTTCATTTTGCATTCTCTGGATAACTTCTGCTGGGGTTTGTTAACATCTTAAATTAAGCAGAAGTAAAGCAGAAGTAAATTACACATCTGACTAACATATTAAAATACAGCAAACTGAAATACAGCAATAACTGCTAAAGGCTTTATTACTACTATATTATGTCACTAACTTCACAGCTATTGAATCAGTCATCACACACTCATTTGATTGATAGCATTATCACTCTGATGGTTTTCTCTGTTACATGTACTATATTTTTGTAACATTCTTTGTCTTTTTCTCCAAGGAGTTTTTCTATTTTGGCATTTATATTAGGAACTGGATTTGTCTCCTAGCCCATGCTACCTTCTCCTCCCTTTTGACAGCATGTTCTATGGAAAATTCCCATTTTCTTACACAGCCTGCCAATCTGACCACTAATGTGGTTAAACTTTTTCACTGGTCTTCCAGCAATAATTTTTGTGCATATTAAATTCCCTTCTCAATGGTACCAGATGTGACTTTTCAGTCAACTACTCTTGAAACGCAGTATACATCATCTTCCATTTTCCTTCTAATTTTTCTCTTTCTTTAGCCCCTGTGAATCTTGGGTTATTCTCCTGCATCCTTCAGTGTCTATCACCTTAGTGGACCAGGCCCTGAACCAACATAAAAACCAGTGTAGCTCCATGGAAGTCACTGGAACATAAGTGTGATTCATATCAATGTCCCCATCTTTACAGTTCAATCTATGTGAAACTTTATCCCAGCAAAACTACAGTGAAGAGAGAGAGAGAAAGATAAGCAGAACCTTATAATACTGATTATTGTGACAAAGCCACAATAATCAGTAATCAGCCATGGTAATCAGCCACAGTTTGTGAAGCAATTTCACAAACTTGTAAGATGTCAGCAAGTTCAATAAAGGGTTAAAAGACAGTAAAAAGGCACAATATTGAGGAGGCTGTTTTTTCCTTTTGAACCCACTGCCTACTTACAAAGGAATTAAATACTGCACACACTCTACTAACTCAAACAGCACGTCCTCCACATTCCGCCACATCATTTGCAATACAATCCTCAAGTCTGTTTTGTTCTCCCTTGCTTTCAATAAATAGAAAGAGAAAAAAGATAGCAAAGCAGTTAAGCTTTCTCGAAGAGACAAGGAGGCGAGCCCATGCCACATCAGTGGGATCAAGATTCCAAAGAGGAAGGTTGTGTCCCTTTTTTCCTACATTATCAGTCGCTAGCTCACCCCTTTTAGATTCACATGGGACTTTGGCCCAGGTTTTATGATGTGAATCTGACCTGCCCCAGCTGCAATTTAGTTATATGCATTCAATTTTTGTCTATTTTTTTCTTTTTTTCTTTTTTCTTTTTTCTTTTTTTTTTTTTTTTAAATACAGTCTAATCTTCAATGCTTGCATTTTAATTGCTTGGAAATGCCAAGTTGTTTTGGTTCAGTCAAACCACAGAGGCGACGTTTATCACAATTGTTACACTGCGAACCAGTTCAGTTCTCACCAAAAAGAACTGTTATTCCCATCAGTGACATTTTGTTCTGAAAACAAGGCTACTGATTTGGCTAAAGGAAACAAGACAGCCTTTCCCATTCTGAGATAGCTCCAAGACTCTCATCTCCACCGTGAAACAGAGGGGAAGTGCCACAGAACCAAGGATATTAGAGTTTCTGGAGGACCATTTACTGATATAGAGGCTAAATCATAGTGAAAGAAAGATGCTTCATTTTTCCTGCAGTCCTTGTGGATCAAAAATTCAAAGAAGACTTTAAAAAGAAGAGCTATTATAAAATGCTAGTTAGGGTTACTATGACCATTCTTCAAAATATACTTGTTATCAGTGCGGTAAGAAGATATCATTTCATGTGTTGGCCAGACTAAGCAAGGATGAGAGAGAGACTGACATTTTTGAGTAGGCAAAATAAATCCGTTCTCTGATCACACTGTATTACCTGTCCTGGGTCAATGACACTGTGAGCCATCAGCAGTTTGTCTTGCTTCCTGGACAGCACATTCAGGTAAAAAGCAGGCTCACAAGTCTTCAGCTTAGAAAAAGTCACCACAGCTAATGAATAAAATATCTGGATTGCTTCAATAAATGTTGAAGAGTTTAGTCCAGTTTCTTTTCACCTTAAAAAAAAGGAAAGTCCACCTCTGGAAGTACACCAACTATATGATGATCCTTAGGGTCCCTTCCAACTTGAGATATTCTATGATTTTATATGTGAAGAGCTAGAGTAGGATTTGCTCTGGATCAGTTGTGGTCTGCCTGAAGGAATGTAGACCAAAACTGAGCAATTTTCAAACTCCAGGTCTCCTTGATTAACATAACGATATACAAAGACTGTGTCAGTCAGCGGAAGAACCATATCCATCTCTGAAAGGAAGAGTGGCTTCTGTTGAGCAGCAGTGAACAACAGTTTAAAGACAACAGCTAAGGAACATCATAAGGAGTAATGTTGGAGGGGGATTAAAGGGAGGTAGCATGTAATTATCCCAGTTGGAACTCAGCCTAGAGTAGCATTTCAAACTGTTTTTCCATTTTCAAGAATAATTACTATGAAAACACTCAACCAAGACTGTCAAAACAGATGTCAATATTCCATTCAAAATATGTAAAAGCCTTTAATTATTAAAAGGGAATCTGTGACTCAGAACATCAGAAATTAAGTTACAGAGTTTTTACATATCTGTTAGCAGTTTGTCAAACTGCAAGAAATAAAGGTAGAACTCCAGATCCAGATGTCTAGAAAGAAAAGGCTAAAGTCAGATGGAGATTCAACAGTAATTTTAAAAATAAGAATAATGCATGTTTATTCCTAAACACAGTTCTTGGCACCATTCATGGCCTGGCTGTGCCCTTTGTAACAACCGAGGGACCAGCGATTGTCACATGGAGCAAACTGCTGGAATTGAAAGGGTAGGAGTACCTTTCACCAGTATCACTGACAAAGACAGTGCTTGACTGAACCACTGCTATAGACTGTTAAATCCCTGATTATGCTAAAAAAACCCTAAAGATGGTAAGTTAAAAGTGAGATGCTAATTGTTTTTCAGCTTGTGAGTCAATGACGATGCATACCTATATTACAAACAGGAGGACTCTTCTAAGAAGCTAGTGTCCTCTAAGACTTTAATATGAACACTACAAAAGGTTTTTCATGTTCCTTTCAAGTAAAAGAGCAGTTTTGATAGTATCTACTTCTACTGAATTTTTTATTCATTCCAAACTTTCTTTTGTTCTACGGACTTGGTTTTTTTTCTTGGCAAACACAGGGAATTTATTTGGGTACAGCAGTACATCTTGACCAAGTATTTTGAAGGTAAAATATTTCTCTTTTTGTTGGATGGAATAAAAAAAAATGTGGCATTTCAGTTATCCTGAAATTATTTCTACCTTCTTGGAAGTTCTTCTATGCCAGGATAGTAAATAAAACATAACGGACTTAGGGCATAGAAGGGGAGATGTAGTTTATTTTTTTGGGAAAAGCAATGACGGAAACATCAGTCACAGCAGGTAGGAAGCAAAATTTATCATAAACATTACCAGTGTCTATGTGTCTAAAAAAAAGAGTGCTTTTTATAGTTCTAAGTAATCATATGAAAAGACCATTTCTGGGGTGTCTATCAGCAGTGAACCTGCTAGTGGGCTTGGCATACACAAAACTATTTATAAAGGGACACTTCAAAAGCTCGGTCAAATATACACCAGTGGAAATTTCTTGCCATCAGTGGAACTTGCCCAGTATAAATTTGGCTTTAGAATTCTGAGTCTTTCCAGAATCAGTTTTCCAACAGAACTAAATGAAAGAGCTGGATACATAGATTAGTCAACCACTGAAAAGCTGTCTTGATTTTTTAAAAGCTGAAAACAGAGAAACAACCTCTAAAGATAACATAGTACTGATCCAACAGCAGTTAATTTTAACTTTGGATGAATAAGGACTAAATTTGCCAGACTTTAAAAGCTTGCCTTTTCCCATACTGCCTGCTTTCCTCTATGTAATTGACACCATGCAATTTGTCTCACACTAAAGCTTGGATGGATATTATTGCACATTAGAGGAAGCTATACAGTTTGCTATCTATGAGAGGAAAGAGAATAGATCTTCTCTGGACTACTCTGAATGAAATACAGCTGTCTTCAACTGCTGGACTCTGAATTCAGTGACTCAGGAAGTCTCTAGCTCATTTTAGTGCTTACACTTCTTGTCCATGATGAATGGAATTTTAAAATTAAAATTTCCCTACCATGTAATTGGAAAGTACATTTAAAATTACCAGATGACCCAGGTATGAATTCTGCATGCAAATGAAATAGTCGCATTGCTAAAGGGAACTGGCAGGGAGCAGCAGGACCAGCTGCTGTGCAGGGCATGGGGACCGAGTGCAATAACGCAGCTGTCAGGGCATGGGCCTCACCAGTCCCACAGTACCTGAACACGGCAAACTGGGCAATGCCAGAGACGGCAGCCAGCTTCAACAAAAAGTCCAGATCACCAAGAAAGATCATGGTGATAGGCAGGTCTGAGGTTTAGCCAGCAACATAAGTCAACCAATCAGGATCAGGCCCGGTGCTGGTAACCAGGATCAGACACAGCCCCGTGATTGCTGGACAGGCCAAAGTTATGAGGCAGGGCGAAGTTCAGGCCAAGAAATCAGACCGCAGATCAGAGTTTGGATCAGTGGGGTCCATGGCTGGACACAGGCACGGACAAGACAGAGCTGCAGACGGGCACTCCTACAACATAGTCAGGCATGAAGGAAAGGCCCCAGGCTGAGCTGGAATGGGTCTCCTGGGCCCATGGGTGAGAGGTGTGTGCATGTGTTTGGAGTCCCCAGAGGAGGGTGATCAGGGCCATTCAGACTATTAGTGCCCTCAGGACCCTGACAGGAACGGTGAACTGCATACCATTGAGAGAAACTGAGACTTACGTTATTTTGAAAGGGAATAGCTACACATGATCCAGAAAAATGCTCAATTGAATTCTTGAAGCTAAATATGTGCATTAAAGCAATCCTAAACTAGATTTCAATGAGGAGGTATATTCTAGTAGCCTAAGCATAGGCTTCATTTTATACAAAAGTAAGTAAGTAATGATTAAATCACAATCATTTCCCTCACCTCTGCTCCAAAAGCAAGATTAGCTCCACATATCAAGGTATGTTCTTTTAGCATGTACAAATGTTCCTATTAACCTTAACTCTGCCCTGGTCTGAAAAAAGGGAAAAATAATCTAATATGTATTTGAGAAGCAATTTTAGCAAATCACCAAGAAACATTACCCATAAACATGTCAATGAATGTATTTGTATATATTCTTAAATTGTCCTGAGCAATATCTGAACAATTCCTAAAATTTTGAATACTAAAAAAATAATAATCAATAACCACTTCCTTCCACTTCCAGATTAAAATACTCAGCAACAGCCTTGATTTCTTTTAGTTCAATTCTAGGCCAGTACAATTCAGCTATTCTGGATCTTAATTTGCTAGCTTACAGCCTTGCAATTTTCAAGACCAGGAACAGCTGGAGGCCAGGTAGGCCCCAGTTCTTGAAACATTGGCACAATTCCCTTCTCTTACCAGTTTGCAAATACAACATGCAAAAGAGATAATGAAAATCAATATATAGGATGAGTAGCAACTAGTGTCGTGAAGGTTATTTTGGGTCTTTGTTTTAGTTAAGGGTGGCAGCTGTAAGAGGTAAGTACAATGCTTGTTGATGAAACCTGGCTTCTTTATGTATGATTTTTATAGAAAATTCTTTTTCTTTATATAGAATATAAAAAGGAAGAATATTATTGTATTAAGCTCATATGAGATAAACTTTTTACATCATCATTCTCTTAAATAATTGATTGTCATTCTTTTAATTTAAAACTGTTGGTTTTTCCACTCAGGGAGAATAGGATTTAACTGACATTAAAGTGAAAAATTGTTGTGGAAGAATATTATAGGCCAGGTTAAACACTCTGCTCAGTGCTACTATTTTTATGCTGTAGTTCATCAGTTCTGAAAAACTACATCTGCTTTCTCTCTTGTTCTTCTAACTTCTTATTCATGTGACTTTCAGTATTAGCAGTTACAACTTGTAAAGAAATACTAAGACTTCTGTATCTGAACACCAAATGATAAAGACCTAATCCTGAAAAGTTTTTACTCTAGTATGGATTGATATACTTACATCGGGCTTTATATGACCTGGTATAGTCTGGAGAATTGGTCTCAAATCATTCTCAAGAGGAAAA
Organism: Calonectris borealis; assembly: GCF_964195595.1. NCBI lineage: Eukaryota > Metazoa > Chordata > Aves > Procellariiformes > Procellariidae > Calonectris > Calonectris borealis. The sequence goes on from NC_134320.1 coordinate 6,902,839, forward strand.
GGCCCATTAAGATCACTGGCCATCAGAACTAAATAAATTGTAGAGAATCTTAAAGTTGGCCACTCTTTTACCTTACATGAAAGAAAGAAAAGCAGTATGGCTACAGTTTAAAAGCCTGGGACAGGAAATAAAAAACCATCATAACCAGCTGAAACTACAACGGAAGTTAATATTGGCAAGTTATATTTAACCAAGATGGGTTCTGGTCAGGACACTAGGGTTAACACTCTCATGCTTTTAAAAGGTGCCAGGGGCTATAAAATGATGACATGTGGTCAGACCCTTGGTTCCCCCCTCACAGAAAACAAATGCTTTAGAACATGTGTTTCTTTACTCTCTCACTTTAAGACTAACTACTCTACCTTTTTCTAGTATCAAGCTTGCTCCCAGTGAAGCCTGTTGCAGACTATCTTTAAAAGTCCACTCGGGACAAAGGATAGAGTACTTAAATTGTATCCAGTCTAAAAATTTGGAAGTCAATTATTTAACTTAATCACAGCATAAGGTCTTCCTTGTTTAATCCCACTTACCAACTGCTAAACTAAGTAAAACTAAATATAGTGAAAAAAGAAAGCTTGATCAAGTAATAGAGACAAATCCAGTTACTAAATATTGGAATTTAAGGGAATGTTATAGGGAGTAAATGTTAGGCATGAATTCACCCTTCTCAGTTATCTGCAAAAGCCCATTCTCAGTGCATTTGGTTTTCCAGTTGGCTCCTCTGCAGCCACAGAGATAGCAGTTAATTGCTTCAGTTGATTAGAATTCACAGCTGCATCTGCAGCAAGAAGGCTACTTTTGAAATTAACTGAGCTATCAATCAACAGAATAATTTGCTAGAGTAAAAAGCAACTGGTCAGCTGTACACTTATCAACAAAAACAGCGAAGTTTCTCTGGGAAAACTCCTAACATTTGATAAAACAATCATATGCTTCTCTCCAGCCTTAAACATGAATATAAATCATAGCCTACAGTGTTTAACCTATTCTCAACGCTTTTGCCAGCTTTCTTTTCAACATGCTACTGTGTTTACTGAAGAAATCTTTACACGTTTCTCTAACTTGTTTTAACATGCAGCATCAACCACATACAAGGCATACAGGTGCATGGTTCACCCACGTGAAACTTTTATGATCCCATTTTTTGAATGACTCCACTCAATATAATGTTATCCATGCTGTAGTTCTATTTGGTAATTAGGCAAACCTGAAGTTAATAAGGACCTTGCTAAATGTCTGATAGTAACTTCTATTACAGTCCAGATTCCTAAGAAAGCAAGCATGAAAAATTACCTGCTCTGAATATTTTGGAAGAAACACTTACATGAAACAACTTACTACCCTAATTTTTTTAGCCATTGCAACCCATAGTGTACTTCGAGATTTTGGTATCTCCCGCCAGACAGCATACTTAGTCATTGAGAGACAAATTTTTTTTTTTAAGAGAAAACTCAAGCTATATGCTATTATAACAAGCCTTGAATCTAACTACATAGAGTATGGTAACTCCTTCAGTCTGATTCACAGCCTTCAAATATATTTTGATCAATTTTGCCTAGTTTCCCACAGGGATTTTATATTTGCTAATTCTGAAATAAGTTTGTTAATGCAGATAACGGGCTTTATTTCTATTATGATCACTGATAGTCTTTTCTCCCCCCTCAACTTGTGGACAGCAAAAACTGGTAGAACTCTCTTCTATAACTATGCACTTGTTGCCCCTTATGTAGCTTTCTGACCTTGGTGTCATAATAACATTTGTAATAACATTTGTTATGCTTGTGTTTCTGCCCATCCTCTAAAAAACAAACTTGTCATGGCTATTGTTCTATAGACTATGCCCCGCAAGTAAGTATATAATATATTTTTTTTTTGTATAGCCTCTATTTCTGTGGTACTTAGTGTTGTCCTAACGTAGTTACCCTCAAAAAAAATCAGGAAGTAGAGAAATACAATTGTGTCCACTTTCAAAAAGTCTCTCTGTGTCTTAGCTTGTTTGTGGAAAGTTATAGAAAAGTGGACTGATTCAACCTACTTCTTCGCACAGCCTAAGCACGCGGTCAGCTTTAACAGCTGAATGCCTCATGGCTGCAGCAATGCATGCAAAACTAAGCATGCTCAAATATGCCTGCACTGCAGTGAGAGATTAAAAAATACTATTCATCAAATAGTAGAGATGCAGGAGCATGCATTTCAGTGCAAGCTAGCAATCCAAATATAGGATCAGCTGGCTTGTGTACTAAGGTCTTTGAAAAGTGATGTCTGAGGCCAGTTTTGAGTGACAAATTATTCTGAAGATTTGTTTATCAAGCTCACAAAACCAACAGAATACATGCAACACAGTGCTGAAAGCTCTTCCCTATCATCCCACTGTCTTGCGTTTAGAGCTTTAGTATCAATTGAAACCTTAAACTGGTATTATTCAAATACTTGTAAGTAATAAACTGCTAGTATTTATTAATAAAAGTACAAACACTTACATATTTGCAATTTTTTTTCTAGTTTTATACCATACCTCAGTGTGATAACTAATGTAAATTTTCTTTTTATGTACTTTGAATGTATCCAAAACTTTACACAGGAAAAAATGCTGATATTCAAGCATCTTATAAGGACCGAGTTGTACAGTTCAATAACACGTGAAGAATTTCTCCATGTGTAACTGCATAAATATTTGGCTTGAGTTCAAGTTTTTGCAGAATTTATCCCCAGTGGAGAAGAAGGCATCACAAATCCTATATAAATATTTATCAGAAAATCTAGAGGAAGATTCATTAGCATATTGACTTGTCTTTGTATAAGGGTAAATGTTCAGATGGTTTATTAATGACAGGTTAGTAAATACAAACATCAGCCTCTCTGACAATAAGACCACCATCAAGTTATCTCCCAATGACTGAGTACACTGTCTCACAGTTATGTACTTTTGCAGTAGCTGCTTAAATGGGTTAGGGAATCACAAAATCCTATTGCATTAGAGCAGGAGTTTATCTAATGCAAATGTTGTGACGCCCTAGTGTATCTAGTATGTGGTTGGCAAGTGGATAGAGATGACAGACAAAATTCCTACAACAGAGAAAGAAACAAAATTTTCACTGCTGGATAGTATATTACCTCTCAGGAGCTAGAGGTTCAGCTACAACTTACTCAGCAAGAACATTATTGCCTTTTATTAACTGCAATTAGAAGAGAGTTAAGCCAGAGATGAGTACATTATAAACATCCCAAGTGTCTTTATGTAAATAACTTAGACATTTTTATGTCCTAGTCATATCTTATCCATTATTTTTTAAAGTTATACAGCACTTCCTGCCCACACAAATGAATGCATACAATGTCATAATGAGTATTCTTGTTACAAGTTACCATTATCAATTAAGAATGAAAGATCAGTCACTAGATTAATTTGTTTTAGTAATTACAACTTTCGGTGTGTTAGAAGCTGTTTTCTACAGCAGTGACCTTTCTTCAAGGGCTTCATGATGGAAAAAAGACATTGCTAGAACACTTAAATGCTGAAGTGCCTATGCTTTGAGGAAATGGGAAAATGGAAGTGTAATTTCCTTTTTAATGAAAGATTAACACCATACTTCTAACAGCTGGGTAGTGGTGCATCTTATAGTCAAATTTCAATGTTATCAGCCGATTCTAACTTAGAGGAATAAAACTGGACTACATTAAATGGGTTTAAGGTGGAGAAGGTGGTCAGCCTCACAGTTAAAGTTATGAAGAAGCAGAACCAATCCAAGGGAAAACATCAGCTCAGTCTACTTTATATTAATATTTGTATGTTTCAAAACAAGTCCATTAATTCTTTTGAACAAAGTAATTGGATGATGTTATGAAATACAAAGGTATTTTACATTTTAGCTTTCTAAATTGCCTTTTAATGTGTCTTTCCTGCCACAGGATAAAAGGTTTTGGTGCTAGTATTCTTCTGAAATATTTCCGTTTTTCAATTTAAGCAAACTTGGAATAACTTGATTCAAGGCAGATATTATAATTAGATAGCTGCATCTACATAGGCCTACATATTTTAGGATTGAAAATATACAGGTTAATCCTCTCAAAATATTTTTTCAAAGGTAAGAGAACCAAAAAAAATGAATGTGTTCTTTACAGGGCAACTCCAGCAACAGTAAACTGATTTTAGTGTTACTACAAACCATGTGCTGTATGCTTCAATATTCCTTCTTAAGTTAGAAGTATTTCCAAGAAGCTATCTGACAGAGGGGAAACAGTGACAACAACTGTGGGTTAACAGGACAGAAATTACTTCAGAAAACATGTTGAGCTATGAACTCCATATGATCAGATAGCCCACCAGGCTCATCATGTGCTTTGCTGCATTATTGATACAAATTTTATTCCTCCGTATTTTTTAGAATCAGGGCTTTTAACTAAAATAAATTTAAGAAAGAATACAGCACTGAATGAAAACCCTACTATTGTCACCTATAGCTCATCAGGTTGAAAGCAGTTGTTTGGGGTTTTTTAACTCATGGATCTGATTTGCATTTTATCCTCCTGTCCCTTCATTAATTAAGTTTTAAAAATGTTTTTTTTTGTGAGCTATGATCCAGCATCTCTGAGTGCAGTACAACTATGCTTCCTGTATGGGTACTGACCCATAACTGTGAACAGATGTGCTGCTTCGACACAGACGGAGGTTACAGATGTTCTGCTGCCAGAAAAAATGCTGTTATTTCAGTGAAGCAAGAGGAACTCAGAGCACCTTGACCTATCTAAGGAACACCTTACCCTTTGCTTTACTGTTCTGCCAGGTTTTTCTTCTTTTCATATAATGTCGTTGATGAAGCTTTAATGTGTGGGAGACAAGGCTATTGCTGTTTATCAAGCCCTTTGAAATGTCCAAAAGCTTTGCCAGAACTGGGAAGCACAAGCTTTATTGAACTGACTCTGCAGTGAACTCTCTACACCAGGGTATTTTTACTTTTTTTTCCCCCCTTCCAGTTGCTTTTATAATAAAGCAGCAGCTGACTCAGCATATATGCCCTGCTCTTTTCATTATCATTTTAAGAAGCTTAGAGAAAGGGGATGCTATATAAAGCAGCCTTTTCTTTAGTAAAGGAGAGTGGTGGCTCCAGGGGGAAGAATGGCTTAAAAAATAACTTTTTAGTAGCTTCGAGTTGCCTTGCTTCTGATCTAGTTTCTCTTTCACACTGAGGAGATACTAATGACAACACAAAGAAGGGCAAAAGGACGATTAAGGGTTGACCCTTCCAGTTAAGGGACAGTCTTTCAGAAGTTACTCATGCTGCTACCATAGCTATTCCTTGTGAATATTGATTTCTAAGTTTGCACAAATTCTGAACTCAGTTCTAGATCAAGAAAGTTTCAGGAAGACTTTTTAAGAGAGGGTCAGTCTGATAGAAGTAACAAACCTTGCCAAAAGAAAACATGCACTGGTATGAAACTAAAAATGCAACACAGCATTTCTTTTAAAGTCACAAATGGGAAGGAAAAAAAAAGATTTTTTTTTTCTTACCTACTTCAAATATATGTAAGGGATACTGCTTCTATGTCTCTGAAGATTAAAAAGAACTTAGGCCAAAAAGTTCTGCAAGCAAAGTGGTCTTCTGTTGTCTGTCTAAAGTATTTTGAGATACAGCTGGTAATCTAAGCAGTTCTTCTTGATTATTTACTGTTACTTTTTACATTTATCTTTGCTCACCTTCTGGGAAACTAATTTACTCAAACTATTTTCCCAAAGTGGCTCAATAACAGATTATTCTAGGAGGAGAGTGAGTTCTTTTCCTTTCCAAAGAATACTACACTAATGATTATCAGCCTACATTAAAGCACTGAATGATAAATCCCTGTAAAATTATTTAAGTGCTATGATTAAAAATTCACCTTTAAAAACAATTATTAGACAAAATAAATGATGGACTTTACTACATGTTAGTATTTAATTGAGTAAAACATATTCATTTGAGGAAAAGAAATCCTACCTGACAGCTTCGGATGATTGCTTTAGAGAGATCGTAGAACTGCATGTATTATTTGGGGGGAAAACATCACTGCAATTCCATACAGTTAATGCGGTTAAGGACTTGAGGAATCTTAAACTGCAAGTGCTGACATACGAACAAATTCACAACGTAGTAAGCTCAAGCAATAGGTAGACTATCAAGCTTTTTGATAAAACACTGCAGCTGCACTGCCTCAAATCCTGCCTCCCTTCCTGCCACCAAATACACCTTATTCATCTGCTCAGAGATTGCATCCACCTGCAGAAGACAGAACCCTTACCTAGTAAACTGGTGTTCTTCCTTAATAGTTCTGCATATAGGAAAAGTATGCTCTGACAATAAAGTGGAATGGTCTTACTAGAGGTGACTCTCCAGCCACCTGCTTTCTTTGTAAAGCATATATAGGCTTGGTTATATAGCTCCTCAAGTGATCACTTGCTACAACTTATGAATGGATTCACATTTACTGCAGAAACCTATTATCAATCCAGCTCCATCTTGCCTAGCAGAATTGGTTTTGCAAATCAGGAAGGTATTAAAACAAGGGTCTGTCTTCATCTCTGACATAGGCATCCAAAGGATTGAACGCACAAGAAGGACAAAAGGGCATTAGGAGAAAAAGAGCCATTTTAGCCTGTAAATTGAGAATGACTGTGATTATATGTGCTGACTAGGTGGTGTAGTACTTCTGGTTGCAACTATTATACTACTCATTTAAGGTATATGTCCTTCACCGCACATATAAAATTGAACTCCTGTGCCTGTGTTAAATGTTGCTGATTACACTTCTATTGTTTTAATTGATACTAATTTTTGATAGGCATTATTAATGCTTTATGCGTATGCCCCTATATCCCTATACAAAACAAGTAATATTTGAGTTTTCCTTTACTTTGCAAAGTGCATATGGCTACATAATGGTTCTATTTCTACCTTTAATCCTGAAAAGCATCTCAGTTAAGTTTCATTTGGGAAATTAAATTGAAATTTAAAAAATTATTTGCATCTCAGATCAATTTGCAAAGAAAATATAAAGATAGAAACCAACAACTGTAATGAGATTAAGAAAGTAAGTGTGGCTATGTAACTCTCCAGATGCACCCAGCTGTTATTAGGGATATTTCTAATTCTGCAATCAGTACCGAGTCTCATACAACTAAATGGCTTTCTGACTGCAGATCTATGAGGTTTGTTGATTATGTCTTTGAACTCAGATAGTCCAAGTACATAACAGCTGTTCTTTACAAAGAAATCAGACTTAATAAAAACAACAGCATAAAAAGACCTAATGGTTTATGGTAACACCACTACTGCGTGTAGTTTCATTAACCAGATGGAACCATTGTAAACAACTAGAATAAATGAGGAGTACTTTATGTGAGAGATGTAACATTCTAACTGAAACTGGTTTATATTCTCTTTAACTTGTCTTAATTGCAATCAAAATAATGACTTAAATTGCTAATCATATCACTTTGGATTTATAAAGCATCACAATCTTAAGAACAGTTCTGCAGCTACAGAGACATATAAGTATTTTTAAACTACGAAGATGAAAAGGAGGCTAGAGACAACTAAGAAATGAACACAGAGCAGTTCAGCTCTAAGCTGTCAGTGAAAATCCTCTGTCTCTCTGAAACTTATTTATCCCTTTAAGATGACCTGTGACAAGCCTGTTATCCCCCGTTATTCCTTAATACATCACAGGGTCTAATCAGAAGTTGGCACTACTTTGTGGGGTAATGTATCGTTGCAGTGTCAGGAATGGTAGTGCTTTGTCCATCATGAGTAAGGAGCAAAGTAATGGATCCCAGAATTGACTATTATGGGCCAGAAAAATTTGTTGGTATCATCTAAATCTCCAACCTTGAAAAAGTCATGTCCTCATTCATATATAGAGTAATAGCTTGTAAATACATTTCCATATTCAAAGTCTAAGCTAAACACTAAGTGCTATGAGTCCAAAAACTGTATGTCATGTGCATTCATGTATAATTCGTTAAGCATTATTCTGCTCCTGTTAATCTTACTCATTAATTCATGACAATATCCTACTAATATAGCCATTTAGCAGACTGTTCTACTCCTGTGAATGTAATTACTTAATTTAGAAAAGTGAATGAAAATTTTGTTGTGGAGAGAGTTCAGGAGCTCAGTGTAAGCACAGAGCTCTGCTACCTTGGCTGCCCAGGATCTCTGAGGCACTGGGCATCAGCAGCTGGGAGACAAATGTCTTCAGTCATTTTCAAGGCCTGTTATTGGCAAGGCTGTCTTGCCTACAGCCCAAGTACTGATTTGTCTCATGTACCAGGGTACATAATCTAGTTTCTGCACTAGATGAACTCCTCCCACACATGCAGACCTTGCTTTTGGGACTGTTCTATCCTTTTCTGGGGCTACTATATCCTATTTTATATATATTATAGTAAACATGGTCAGAAATCAGGGGTGAGAGATGAAAGAAAGTAAACAGAAGTGCTAAGGGAAGCATCTTTCCCTCTAAGTAGAAAGTACCTAGTTTCTTAATCAGTTACCAGATAGCATATTATCATATCCCTCTCCCAACTGCATCCACCTTGAAGATTTAGGTTGTAAGCTCCTCAGCATGCAGAACCTCCTACTCAGCAGTTCTAAACCGTTCCTCCACTCAGGGCTGACTTCCTAGATACCCTAATAAGAGTGACTGAAAGGCTAACATGGTTATTTCCGTGCCCATTAGGATTTAGACTGGTAGCTCAGGTAGTCTAGCATCCCCAGCACAGAAATAAAGCAGCTGTGGAAAAATGTTTCAAAGGCTGGGTGCCATAAAGCACTGGTCAGGAGATGAACAGATTTCTCTTTCATAAAATGAAAAATTAATTAAGAACCACAGTGTGTCCTTTCTCAAAAGCATATTCAGGCTAAAGTTTTCTCTTTTGTGTGATAACTCTCTTAATGCTTTGTTACAGTCTAATAATTTGATAACAACCTGGCTTAAGAGCCTTCTAGTTTACTCTGATTTAAGCTGGAGTTCAATATCTGGATCTGTGCCATTTCACTTTCATGTTCATCAAAGCTCTGTGTGGGGGAAAAATGAACACCATCATCCTCCAAATCTTCATTATCCTTCTGCCTTTGTAATGGGCTCAAGTGAGCACTGTCATTCCTTAATTTGATATCTTCTGTTTTATTTTGCAAGGCAGCACGTTCAGAATCAGTACACATGTTGCCCATGGGATGTACCCATGATGGGTGGCACCCATCCCAAAGAGTAACTCTTCCCACCACAAAGAGTAACCAGTCTTATATTAAAACAACTGTAATACAGCTGACTCTCCGTTATCCATTGAAATGGGAACTAGGACACTAAAGGTCATGGGAAAAACATGGGTAAAATGTTTAGATCCAACAGGGGTAATGGTGAGTTGGAGATAACTAGTCCCTCTGGGTTTGAAATGACTCCTGCAGAGGAACAAGTCTCTCTGTACAGCAATGCTCATTGCTCCTGCTTATAAAAGGAACCAGTGGATGTGGCAGAGCATCAGCCCTCTTGTGGAACCATGTCTACTTCACGGACAAGCTTCTTGGGACCCAGAATATTGGGGAGAGTGCACAGATGCCCAGTCAGCTCTCTTTAGGTGTCTCTCTGGCTTAGCACTAGTTAGGTTACACTTAGAGCAGCTCCCTGCAGAGCCCTGAGTCAGTCTTTGCATGGCTTATCATAGAATCATTAAGGTTGGAAAAGACCTCTAAGATCATCGTGTCCAACCATCAACCCAACACCACCATGCCCACTAAACCATGTCCCTAAGCACCACATCTACACATCTTTTAAATACTTCCAGGGATGGTGACTCAACCACTTCCCTGGGCAGCCTCTTCCAAGGCCTGACCACTCTTTCAGTAAAGAAATTTCTCCTAATGTCCAATCTAAACCTCCCTTGGTGCAACTTGAGGCCATTTCCTCTCGTCCTATCGCTAGTTACTGTGGAAAAGAGACCAACACCCACCTTGCTGCAACCTCCTTTCAGGTAGTTGTAGAGCACAATAAGGTCTCTCCTCAGCCTCCTCTTCTCCAGCCTGAACAACCCCAGTTCCCTCAGCCGCTCCTCATAAGACTTGTGCTCTAGACCCTTCACCAGCTTCGGTGCCCTTCTCTGGACACGCTCCAGCACCTCAATGTCCTTCTTGTAGTGAGGGGCCCAAAACTGAACACAGTACGCGAGGTGCGGCCCCACCAGTGCCGAGTACAGGGGCATGATCACCTCCCGCCTCCTGCTGGCCACACCATTTCTGATACAGGCCAGGGTGCTGTTAGCCTTCTTGGCCACCTGAGCACACTGCTGGCTCATGTTCAGCTGGCTGTCAACCAGCACCCCCCGGGCCTTTTCCTCTGGGCAGCTTTCCAGCCACTCTTCCCCAAGCCTGTAGCGTTGCATGGGGTTATTGTGACCCAAGTGCAGGACCCGGCACTTGGTCTTGTTGAATCTCATACAGTTGGCCTCCGCCCATTGGTCCAGCCTGTCCAGATCCCTCTGCAGAGCCTTCCTACTCTCAAGCAGATCAACACTCCCACCCAACTTGGTGTCGCCTGCAGACTTACTGAGGGAGCACTCAATCCCCTCATCCAGATCATTGATAAAGATATTGAACAAGACTGGCCCATCGTACCATATCCATATCATATGCTCTGGTTTAGCATCGCTAAGTTGGCAGTGCTGAATACTTTTAGACCCCCCTTCCCCAGAAGGCTGCTCAAGTTTCTGTGGCACCACAAGCCAACTCAAGTCCAGCATGAGTGGACATAACAAACTGATGGTCCCTTAGCACTCCTGCAAAACCACTGGAGTGTTTTTGCATTTCATTCCACAGGGCTGACCATTCCAGAAAGAGTGATGAGACTTGCTCTCTAAAAAGTCAGCTCCACTTTTCACAGTTCGATAACTCTAAGTTGTGCAAGTACAGTTATACTGCTTCTGGACCCCTGATCACCACGGCATAATTAGTGTGATCTGCAAAGACCTAGCTAACTTTGCACTCTTCTGCTTCTCCATTTACAGTAATCTGAAAAAAACCTGCCTGCAGATTTTTACAGGAACATACAAAAACTTCTAAGTTCAAATTTTCTGCCTAATATATTCATAATCTTTGTTCATTTTTACTTTTAAGTGGGTTTAATGAATGACTTAGTAGACTAGACTTAAAGACTAGGATGTTCAAAGATACCTATAGGAATCAATTGCCAAACTGCAGCTCATGCTCAGATACTCTCTGGCCTCTCTGAAAATCATATTCTAACTACCATTTTGTGTCACTTTTAGCCTATTGCACCATGCTAGTGAAACCTTTGTTTAGTGGCCAGTTTTGCTGACATTACCACAACTTGACTGAAAAAGTGAGTCCTCTACATCTCACACATCTGTCAAATCCAGCAGCTGGGTGATGCTGTTCTCACCTGTACATTCTAAGTTTTACATGCTAATATCATATCACTATGCTTCACAGTACAAAGAGACTTAAAATCCTATGAGAAAGGGAAAAAGGTATTTTGTTAAAAACAAACCAGTTTTAGAAGCTACAGCTGTTTCATGTTTCTATTTATTCTAACTTCAACAGTGTCCATTTTTTTTCAGAATGTTTTTACAGCCTGTTTTGTGTTAGGTACCTGTTGTTTGGCACCTGGATGTATGTGCAACTTTTATCTTGCATACAGTATCATGCAAGTTCGCTGCATATCTAAGGACCTTACTAAGATGGAGCCTCTAGGACCCAGTCTTCCTCTCATCAAATTCAATAACAAACTGACCTTGACATCACTGGGCAGAAAGAGAATTTAAAATCCTTACTCTACTTCTAAAGACAGATGCAGCTGGCAACAATGGCTGACATGGGATGATTTTTTTTTTCTTTTTTTGAGAAAGAAAGAGATAATGCTTACACCTAAAAATATTCTGGAAGTTACGTTTTGCTTTTAAACATCTTTAAAGCAAGAACCTTCAGCTTACTGCTTGTGGAATTTCCCACTGAAGTCTACAAAGATTTTGCATTCAAAATGATTACACATTTAATAAGTGCTCTAAATTTCATCCTTTAAATTAAGAAGATGATGTTCAGCAAAGCTCATGTGTTCCCATGTTTCTGTTCAGCTATTTAGATATAATTTAGAAAACAAGAAGATAGAATGAAATTCCATAGCTGCACTGCATTAGAAATGCTGTCAAGACTGGCTGAACATTACTGATTCTGCTTCAGTTGGAATTTGTACAAGTAATGTTATCTAAAGAAGAACCATATGAGGGCAAATTGAGCAGCACAGAATGAAAACTATTAAAGTTTAACCTAGCGGCAAAGTATCTAAAAAAAGATTAGACATTCAGCAATACATCTGAATACATGAACATCTAAGATTCCTAATGAGCACACCAAATTTCTCTAATTTCCATTTATCAAGCCATAGTAAAAGTCACAAAATCTTAAGAGCATCTCATTCAGTTATAGATCCACAATGAATTATTTTCCCTTGATAATGCTGCATCTATTAATTTATAATTCATTAAAGAGGACTGATGCTTAAGAATGACAGTAGGCATCAATTTTCCAAAGTACAAAGTGGCATACGCGAAAGTGAAAATTACTTTATTCAAATAATTTAACTCTATAAAAATGTATTATTTTAGCACAGGCAGCTATCTTTTGATACACACCAAAACTGCTTCTCTGAATGTTATTTAGATTAGAAGAAGTATAAGTTTATTTTGAAGAGGGAATCAAACAATAAATTGCAAATTGCAGTACTTGCAAATACTCCATGGTTAACTCGTAATATCTTCCTTTATTGAGTTTTATTTGCTTAAATGCTGAACAGTACTGGTACTCTGCATTAATACTGTTCACTGTACAATACGCATGCATATCCCACAAAATACAACAAAGAGCGAGCCATAGGGATGAACTGCCACAGCATAACATATGGCAGTAACTAATGTAGTAAACTGAAGCAATAGTATACCAGAAAAACAAAGATAATAATTGGACAACACTTTCCTCAGCTAAGAAATTATGGGCCCTGTAGTTACAGCACAAGTGGAGGAGACAGGAAATCTGGGATTTATTCTGGGATCTGTCACAGATTTCCTGTGTGGCTTTGAGAAAGTCCTGTGGGGTTAACTTCAGCCATGAGGCTTTCTTTCCTCTGAGAGTAGCTTGTACCCATATCTTGACAACCTCTCTGTAGTGTGAGCTAATTAACACAAAAGGTAAGATGTTACTAGTGCAACTTTTGTACATAAGCAACAGCAAAGTCAGGCTCTAATACAGGTGAAACTATGATCAAAAGCAGGCTAGGCAATAAAAGTACAAATACTAAGGCAGGTAACATACTCCTTCCCAGGAGCTAGTGGGGAGGGAATAAAAAGAACATGTACCCCAGCCATTGACTGGTTGTTACACAGGTGGAATCTGAAAGCAGCAATTTGTTTTCACTGGAAGCCAACGCTCATTTCCCTGCTTCCTTCCAAGGAGCAAAACTAAGGGGAAAATACAGGTTAAACTATACCTCCTTTGCAGTTTTCACACACAGCACATTCTCCTCATGAAATCTAGCCTCTAGTGGTGGGAATCCAAGATACTCATTCTTCTACAAGGTATCTTCACATACTTTACAAAATTAGCACAGAGTTTTCAGTTACACAAAGTCTTACGGTCATTTCAGCCGGTCAGTTTTATTTATCAGGCCTGGGTGGCTTAAAGTCTCAGATTTGAGCAAAACAGAATAAATCCCATATTGTTCCTGTTGTGAGCTCATACCCTTTTGGGTTCTTCTGATTGGAGAGAGGGTTCCACCCATTCTCTGAGGACTAGCCCAACATTAAAATAACTAACTCACAACAATAAACCATCTTGTGTTTTATGTCACTTGCCCAGTGCTCTCAGATGATCCATTTTTATCCCCTACATTCTGAGCTTTTTTGTTTCTACTCAATGTTGCTACCTACAAGGGAAACAAAACTCAAGAAGATGGCTCTCAACTTCAGTGGAACATATCCTGAACAAGGCGTAACTCAATTGAATTTCCTACCCGCTGGCCAATATGGTCATTAAATCACAGTAGGTATTTTTACTTGTTTCAGTGATGCTAATAGATGCTCGGATGCTAACAAAGCACTTAATGCATTTATAACTTTTGTTATTTACAGTCAATAAACAGATAAAACCCAGTATTTTGGGCAATGGAAAATGCAGTCTAGAAAAAACTTATTTTGAATTTGATCTGTGTGAAGAAGAATTTACCAAACTTCTGAAGTAAAGTGATTTACTTTAGTGCATCAAATCTTAAACTGAAGAATAACTTGCTCAAACTTTCATTTTCAGAGAAAGAGAAGACTGGAATCAGACTCTAGGCTCATAATATAATACTACACCCCAGTCTCCTAAATCATCCTAAAAAATGAAAGACTTGACAACATATGGCTGCATCCATATAACCCTAAATGACAAATTTTGTTAACAAACTGTCTTTATAGACTGTGATTAAATTTCTAGGAGACCTGAAATGACATTTAACTGCTGAAAATGAGGCACCTGGTTTCTCAGAGATATCCAGTTGCTATTCTTCCAACATTGCCCTCAACTGGATCTGCCAGGCAATTGTAAGAAACCAGTCATTTCACTGAAAGTTCTAACTGGAAACAAGTGAATGCTTCTATTCTGGCCCATAAGCAACACAACTCTAGAAAAAACAGTAAGCGAGAGAAGAGCTTGTGTCCTGAGCTTCAAGCTCAGGATTGAAATCAGATTTGAATAGATATGTAAATGCAAACCTCAAAATCAAAGTTTTACAATATAACAGGAAGCTCAGGATACACGGCCATACATTCCTTTTGTCCACTATAAGTCTCCTCCTTCTGGTGTGGAAGCAAAAGACATCCCTACAAATTCTTTCACTGCATTGCAATGGTTGCATCAGTCTGCTCACACTCATCCTCTCTTCCTCCTCAGCCCCGTGTGCAGCTTGACCCTCTAAAAGCTCAACCAGCTTCCAGGTGGCAGAGTCACAAAGCAGATTCCATCATGCCAAACCAAAGAACCTTCCCCTGATTTGAGCCCAGCATTCAGCCCTCTTCTTCTTAACTACCTCCTATGTATACCTACAGGGACATTCCCAGTAACAAGTCAGGCCTAACGATCCATCAGAAGACATTAAGCATTCCACTGATCCCACAGAGGTACAGCATTACAACACAACAAAATAATTGAGAATGTGCTTTTCTCTTTTTAAGGGCTCTAAGGACACTAGAACAAAGATGTCCTGGGCATAATTTTTCTGCTTAAATCCATAGTAACTCTAAAGAAGTCAACAATAAACAGATTTCAGAGCCAAGGTATAAAACTAACATCTTCCTGATGTCTCCAGTTTAAGTTCTATTGCTCTTGGACATAGCACAGATCATTTAAGAATCTGTCCCAGTAAGATGTATCTGATTGCCATTTATTGTTCCAATTAATTTTTTCCTCTGGTGTTGTATCAGAATCTTTATGAATCTTCTCAGACAGCAATAGGACAAGAGGAAATGGCCTCAAGTTGCACCAAGGGAGGTTTAGACTGGACATTAGGAAAAATTTCTTTACTGAAAGAGTGGTCAAGCCTTGGAACAGACTGCCCAGGGAAGTGGTTGAGTCACCGACCCTGGAAGTATTTAAAAGACATGTAGATGAGGCGCTTAGGGACATGGTTTAGTGGGCATGGTGGTGTTCAGTTGATGGTTGGACTCGATGATCTTAGAGGTCTTTTCCAACCTTAATGATTCTATGAGTTGGAAATTTAAGTTTATGGTAAAAAAACCTGTTTTGCAGAGTGTAAGATGCAAGTCAGTCAAATCTCTAAAAAAATTAACTCATAAGTAAAAGATTATGAAATATTTCTTCTGTATGATATGCATTTTGTTTAAGCTTTTATTTTCTCTTTTTAAGAATTCAAATCCATCTGTCTTTACACAAACCTTGTTCACATAAATCCATGTTTTCTGGCACTAGCATTGCTACTTCTTCTCCCTATTACTTTATACCATCGTGTGTTAAATGCAATGGTACCTAACTGGGGATGGTCTTATTGACCTACAATAAGTGGATTTTACACAGTTTTATACCTTCAGGGCTTAGGGAGTCCAACTGATGTGGCACACCACAGCATTTCTCCTCAACAGCAAACACTTCCTGCCCACGTTCCATTTTCTCCCAGGAATATCAAAACCAGGTTCCGGTTTGCAAATAAAAAATGAGAAAGACTTTTCACATCTTCATTTAAGAGAAGAAAAACAAAAAGTCTTTACCTTATTGTAGTTTCAATAGTGACACAAAATTTCTAAACCAATCATTCATTTCAGTGCTGTTCTTTTTTAGCCTTGGTCATCCTGTCTAAAACATCTTGGGAAGGCTTCTGTATACTGTGATAATAGGAACAATAGAAGAGTCTCTCAATTACAGTAGTATCAAATTTGGGGCATGTCTTTTTTTACTGTATGTTTGCGTAACATACAGCACAATGGGCCTCTAATTCTGACACAGATTTCTGGGAATACAGTACAACAAAAACTAAAACCAGAAGAGGGGGTAAAGGTGCCACTGCGGTCACGACTGGGGTATTCTAAGCATGGGCATGAACCTAAACTCATTCAGAAAGGATTAGAAGACTAGATTATTTACCATATAAGACAAAAATGCGAGGAGTTTTTAATAAATATTTTTTCATGCTGTTACTGGATTTTGACAACAATATCATTTTGTTAAAATATCGTAAGAATAGTTTATTATCTCAGAGCATTCCTTGAAAATCTAAACTCTCTTGAGTTCCACAGAGCTGTACCAGATAATTGACATCAGAACAGTGTCCATCTGTTGTCCTTCCTAGGAAACTGGCACCTCAGAAATGAACTAAAGTTAATACTCACAAACATTAAAAAAAAAAATCTCCTCCAAAACATGCTATTGCTCTATATGCAGATTTGATTCCTGGAATCCTGAGAGCAGCTATTTAGGGGTGCCTGTGTCTCAGATGATATGTTCAACTCACAGTCGTGTCTTTTATATTGATTCAGGGGGGGTATGGGTACAGAATGATCTTAATTAATGTAAGGAAATAAGGTCTAATCATAGGGGGGTAGGTTCTAGCCAAATTCCAGTTGGAGTAATTACACTTTGCCTTCCTGAATTATCTCCTCTTAATTGCTATTAAACATAGGATTCTCTAACAAGGTTGTGTGCTTTTTCTAAGCTATAAAGAGAGGAAAGTAATTCCTGGAAGTCTACATGCTAAACAAGAGAGACTTTATATATATTTGTAAGATACTCTTAAATACCACTAGGTAAAATAAAATAATTATACTTATTCTAAAAGGAAGAAGATATTCTTATCACGAATCAGCCTACTATTTATTAACAAAAATGCAAAATGAAAAAAAAAAAAAACAGGACGTATTGATCTCTTCAATATAATTTGTTTATTGGGGCTTCATTACCTGACCACTGAAAAGATGCCAGGTCTGAGTAGGGCACTATCAGTTTAATTTTGTTCCAATAAGTACTGACATATAACAAGCACATATGTGGGTTGATGCCCCAATATTTAAACATCCTTTCTATATGACCTGATCTTAAAAGGGTTTTCATTTCTTTAGTGTTCACCTCCACCAGTTCTGCAAAACTTTATCCAGAGATGAAACACGATGAAATTCCTTACAACTAAAGTTGAGTTACAGCAAAAGTACATGCACAGGGATATGGCTGCCAATCACTTTGCCTCAGAGCTGGATCAATAACCACCATCCACACTCAGCCAGAAGTGCTGATCATAGAGGTTGCTGCTAAAGATACATGATTTGAACTGTGACTACTTCATGTGAAACACGACAAGGTCAAATTACGGGGAACCAGGTGAAGGACGGAATAAAATAAACCTTTCTTTTTTTTTTTTTTTTATAATCTCTGAATACTTTTAAGCTTCTATGGCAATTACTAAAAGTCCTCTTTCTTATAAGCATTTACCTTGCATTTAAACGCGGTATGTATTGCCCTTGACATATTGCTAGCATTTACAATTATTCACTGATTTGTACCATTTGTTTGATGAAAAAAAGCAGTGAGAGCTGAGGAAAGATAAGCACCAGTTTGATCATTTAGTGACACGAGCCCAGATACTCAGATGCTCTGTTTGTGTCAGAAGCCGTACTTTTGCTGTGATAGCTGACTAAATGGCCCAGGAAAGCTCACTCCTGGCTTTCTGGCCTTCTTTGGCAAAGAAGCCTAGGCACAGGTAATTAACGATGTCTGATCTGGAACCCAGGTATAGAACACAAATGAAAACTTTTGAAAAACTGCATTCATGTACCATCTTTCCCCCTCGCATTTTGCAACACATTGTTTTTGTGTGAAAAGCTATGAGCTAAAGACAACTTCATCAATAATTGGGCAGCATGCTTTACCACCATTCTGTCTAAATCACAGTATAGTAACTGTTTTGCTTTATTAAATGTGACATTTCCAGAAATTTTTATATGTGATAGCAGATAAAACTTTTTAAGCATTTTTAAATTTTTTCTTTTACTCTGTCTTTACTACCATGGAACAGGCCTTCAGCCACAGTAGATTCTTGTATATCATAAACTTCAACAGAGGTTTGTCATCTTTCACTAGCATCTTACAGTAGCTATTTTTGCTATGTATTTAGGAAATTACAAAAAATTTTATCTATCTCCTCTAGGAAGAAGAGAAAGCATAATTATCCCTGTCTAATTATTGCACTTTGACTTCCTAGAATATTTATTTAGCATCAAGATTTGTTTATGTTCATGGATACATTGGTTAAGTTCACTCTTCATTTATTTTAATTTTATGTTTCAAGGATATTTTACTGAACACTCACTGTAAGACCTTTAACTGGGGCCACCCACATCCCGAAATTTTCTCTCTACCAAATTTTGCCTTATGCCATAACAGAGTAAATTTTTTTTTTTTAACAACATACATTTCTTCCAGCAAAACATACACATCCCATAGTATTTTCTGTATTATTTTAAAAAGCTTGTGTAGCATTGCAGAGTGTGCATGTACATAAGCATGTAAACATGCTAACCCCCCCAAGCACATACACAGAGCTATTGTTGAAAACTTTCATTAAAACTTTGTAAAGGAAGTCCATCTGCCACAGCTCAGGATGTCCTGTTTCTGTGAGGGGCTTTGGCTATTGCTTGGCCATTTACTCATTGAAAACATAAGTAGGAGACTTGAGAGCATTTAGTCTTGCTACTATTAAAACAATCTGATTTGGGAAGGGTGTTTTGAAGGGTTTTTCCCCACCAGCTGGGAATCCTGATGCATGGACACCTCCTCAGACATAGCACACTTAGTTTAGTGTCCTCTGTTCTGGTGTTGTCAATGGGAAGGATGGGGGGAAACAATTCGTTCTGTAAGGATGGGATACATTCTGGTCATCAAGATAATCTCGAAATACAGCTTTTGTTCCCAAGCAATATCTGTGTCCCTGGTTATCTTTCAATCCAAACCCTAAGGCAGCCTCACCAGGCCTTGTGGGCTCCTGGCAGTGGTGTTCCAGCAGGGCGGGTAGGCTGAAGTTCCTCCCCTGATCTGGCCGGCTGCAGAAAGCAGCAGTGCTTCTGAGTGACCTGGTCAGTCAGAGCAGGTGGGCCTCATCACACTCTAACCCAGCAAGGGATATGCATGCTCCTCCCCTGTTGGAGGGAAGAAACAGAGATCCTTGGCTTCTAAAGATTGGGGACATAATTTGGGGTTAGCATCTGCTCATAATATATATTCACTTGTTTTAAAAGACTGGTTGCTTTGTAAGAGGATGGAGGCAGCTCTGTGGCTAGTTTGGATTCTGATTTTATTTTGAATTATTGAAAGTCAAACAATAAGTTCAAATCTCAGGAAAATTCTTTCATGATTGATTGGTGATATTTGTTTTACTTTAGTACTGCTCTCCAAAATGTTCAGTTTTAATTTTACAGTTAATCAGTCTGCAAGCTGCAGAAAGTCCCAAATCTCATTTCCACTGAGCAAGGGCTTTCCTTGTTTGTGTTCCTCATTTGGAAATAAAGGATTGTAACCACCAGAGGTAACAGCTTACACTTACACACAATGGTTATGAGTACCCAAAAAAAATGTTCTTGGTGGGGACAGGTATCAGACCCAAACAAACAAAACTAAATGCCACAGGGGTATGCCTTTCTACCAGGAAAAGAATAAGAGCAGAGAAGGGGACGATGGGTGGAAAAAAGAAAGTGCATGCGGGGTCAAAAATGTCAAAATAAAGCACCAGTGGGGAACATGGAGCAAAGAGTCCAACAGCAAAAGAGAAACTGAGGGTGGAGAAGGGTCATTAATAAAGGCCCTAAACAGCTTATTCTTCCCATGCAGGCTTCCTCTCCCTGACATTCTCCCCTCCTCAGTTAGCCATGTTTCCAAAATGGAATGACTGCTGGTGTTTGTCACAAGACAGCATTGGTTGCTGCAGTAGGATGGAAAAGACAATGGGGAGGAACTGGAAATAATGGCTGCTCTATGCTATGCCTCTCCTTTTCAGCATAGAAAGCAGCATTGCCTATAATAAGAGAAAGAATGAGACAGCGCTACATTCATCCT
This sequence comes from Calonectris borealis, assembly GCF_964195595.1. Classification (NCBI taxonomy): domain Eukaryota; kingdom Metazoa; phylum Chordata; class Aves; order Procellariiformes; family Procellariidae; genus Calonectris; species Calonectris borealis. The sequence continues at coordinate 6,923,469 of NC_134320.1, forward strand.
ACCATCACTGATCCTACGATCCAACAGGAACTACAAGCCATTGACAGTCCTTCCATCAGTTTCATTGAAGCAGAACGTGAAACAGCCTTTGAATTCCCCTGTCCCAAGAGGCAGATATACAGCCTTCCTGCCCTACTGAGAATACACCAGCAGGCAGAGGGAATGTAACATTCTCTGATGTCTTAGGCATAATGTCCATCTCTAATACTCTTGGTGGGTCCTCACCATTAAAAATCTCCATCTTGTTTGTACAGCAATAATACACTACATGCAAAATTGTACAGAGGCACATTAAAGTCACATCATCACCTCATTCTTCTAAAAATTATTTCTGCCTACATTTCTGTAAGGTGAGGTAATTAACTTTGTCAAACATAGAACAGAGTGAGACTTGCTGGATAAAGAGGCAGCATTTTAAAAAGTAGGGCTGTTTGGAAAAATTGAAAAGACATTACAGAGTTAATGCAAAATTCTACTAGAAATTAAAATAATACCTGGTCAAAAGCCCTCAAACTTACATAACAGCTACTCATGAAACACTTTAATATTTTTTTTTAAATTAACATATTTCAGTAGGCCTAACAAAAATGAAAATAGGAATGCATACAATAATACTTCATTTTTACTATCCATCCAATCAATCTGTATTTTAAAGCTAGGGGAATTAAGAAACACAAAATGGGAAAATGACTGACCCAGAGTCACCAAGAAGTCTGTGGCAATTATTAACAGAACCCAGCTCCTAGCTAGGAATTGGTTTTACCTTGATGAAAAGTGACCCACACAGACTGGGGAAGAGAGAGACCCAAAGCAGTGAAACAGAGGTAGGATACAACACAGAAAAGCAACAACACATTATATATGATTTAACTACATTACCAAAACACACTCAATCTTTTTCTTAAAGACCCTATGTAGGATCGGGTCCTTTTGAATAACATGTTAGCTGTGTAAGACCAGTGTTTTTGAAACCACTTCTTTTGAAGTCATCCAAAACCAACCAAATACCGACTAAGTAACAACTGTTGCACTGGTTGTTTTCAAGATGACTCTTTAGCTCAAAATAAGGGTATAAGGTTGCTGTTGCTACCTAACATCTTTTGCTCTTACTTAGGTTTTAAAATGTCCATTCTCATGAATGCCATGGCACTGAGTAAAAGGTTATTTGAGGAGATAGAAGAGGGCAACACACTAGCTGTCACTCTTTCCTTCCTGTTCTATGGTAAGGAGCATGATGATGATATCAGGAACTGAAAATTCTCCCTTTTGGTAGATTAATCGATTGGAGAGCTTTACAGCAAAAAAAAAATTTACCAAAAAAATGAGCAAATGTTGTACTCACCAGTCTAACTCATTAAGAAATGTTCCCCATGTAATCATAATGCAGGAAAAAGAAGGTTTGCAATGCTTTTAGAGTGTAAAAATCGAGTATTTACACGTTTTAATTGTTTTCATAATAAAAAGGCAATATTACAAATATTTTTGAAAGATGAGGATTCTTTCATGTGTTAAGAGACTTTTGCTACTGTCATTCTGTGTATAACACACAGCCACACAGTGCCATCTAGTGTTCAGTGGCCATGCAGGAAATAACGTTGAGAACTTCGAAAGGATATTCCAAATTATTTCGCAATAATAAACACGGATTAGTTTTGTTTTTCAGACATACAGTAATATGTGATAAAACAATCACATCTGACAAGGCAGATACTATTCCGAACTACCATTCTTTTTTTGAGTAGCACTGAGGAAATTATCAGGAGAAAGCAAAAGTATGTCTGACTATAAAGTCAGTCATCAGTAGGAGATATAATAATATTTAGAGCATATAATATATCACACAGAATCACATGTTGTACCAGCATTTAGAAGTTGTTTGATCAGGTATACCATAAAAAAGAGATGAGAGGAGAGGGAAAAAGAGTGAACAACTAATTAAAATGATGCCTTGCTTTAAGGGCAAATATTTGGTCCTTAGGGCTGAAATATGCACAGCAAATGCATAGTTGATTTCGGACACCGTTACCCAAACTATACCATACTGATCTCATATTGCTCTGTTGCTCACTGGATCAGACCTAATTTTCTGCTGCCTCAGCTCTCAAATTGTCCTTTTAGTTTTTGGATCTAAACTAAAACCCTCCAAGCAATAGCCTACTTAATTTGTAAGTATCAATCAAAAATTCCACTGCCTACTTACGAAGTAAATGGCACTTGGGTTGGAAGTAATTCTGCTGCACTGGAGCACACAGGAAAAATGAAGTGATCTCAGTGCTGCAAAATTCTACTGTAAAATATCATGTGGATTGGCTGCATCTCAATAATACCTTGTAAGGTTTAGGAAATCTTTGTACTGTTGCAGAGACACAAAGGGGACAGAATTCAGTTTGCTTTTCCATGCAGCATATAAGCTCTCTGAAAGAGTCAGATCGTGAATTGTATGTGGCCTGAATTATTGCATTTCTAATCAAAATTCAGAAGAAAATCATTGACTCTGTTTAGTGACATAGTGGTCATGAAGACCAAAATGTTTCCACCAAGTAAAACAGCCCAAGGGAGGGCTTGAACAGAGGGAGCAGGATGGTCTTAGATCAGTTTTGGCCCGTTATAAAACTGCATCTTGAGGCTATAGTTACCTGAAACACTGTGACACAATCTGGAGGCTTGCTGCTAATGAAATGAGAAGACCTTGCTTCCATTCTTTTTCCTTCAGAAGCTCTGGCACTCATTAGACCCCTCTATGACTTGACTCAGCTCAATAACCTGAAAGAAAATTATTCATTGTTTCCACTTGCATAATAAGCTGAGACTGTTTATGAAAAGATATGATGTGCATGTATGGAATGGGTGTAAGGGAAGGAATCAGAATCAGGCAGCCCAGAATAGGGTGAATAAAAGGGAGGACTTGCTGTGCAGTTGTAAAAAAAAAAAATCTAACCAGATACAAACATTTGGACTTCTAGCACTTTTAGCTTTTCATCTTAATTTTCAGTCTACTTGCTTGCTGTAAGGTTGTTTTTCATCCCCTTCCCCAACAAGGAAAGAATTCCACGCTTTGACTTTGTGTCTCATATACTCATCCCTCTGACAAATGGGGGCACGCTGCATACAGTGCATGGGGCAGAGTTAGGCCTGTGGTTTTTATGTTTCTGTCACTAATATTTCTCCTGGCATGCTGGGCCGTTTGCTGGGTTTTTTTCCTTGAAAGATTTTATAAAGCCACTACTAGATCTCTCCAGTTGCCCGGCTATGTTATTTATTTAGATATGTAATATGTGCCTTCATAAAGATCCAAGCACTTATTCTAGTCCAAATGTACAAACATTGACATATGTTAATGATCATATCATGTATTGCAAAATGGCATGGCTAAGCATACAGGGATTATGGGTACACAGGAGAAAGAGCTGTGGTAACACAGTGTACAGGTTTCTACCCATATACATACTCTGAAAACCAAAAGAAGCATAAATGCAATTACTTATTCAGTGCACAGTTTTAAAACAGTTTGTAAAGAATATACATATATATTTTGCCCCAGATTAAGCAGGTATAGCACCAGCTGAATCATTTCTGTCCACACTGTTCTGGAAATCATCTAGTGACATCTCGTACTCTACTCAGACAGTTTGTCCAAAAATGGATGGGAGTCTTCCTATTAACTCCAGTGGGCAACCTAATAAATGTCAAGAGGTTTTCTTGGAAATAAATGGGGAAAACAATCTGATTACTATTTGACCAAATTAATTCTATGTCTATTTTTGTTACCAGGATTTTCTTGATTTGCTTGGGTAGAAAGAAAGTAACAAGAATAAACACAACTGGAAACTGTTCCTGTGAGATACGCTCTTCACTGAAGAGCTGAATAATCATTTAATCTTGGATCTAAAGGCAACCTTCATATCAAACAGGTAAATAGAGTTGTTTGGCTAGCAAATCAAAATACTTCTGCTTAAAACAAATGAAAAAATGTGAGATTTTAACAGCCTAACAGAAATGGCTGAGATTTAAACTCACAGTAAATTCTTTTAGCTCTGCTTCTGTGAGATAAAAATATCTTTTACTTTCTGAGCATTTTCTTTCACTTGTTTGATCATGAAGGGAAGATACTGTAGATTTATGTGTTGTTTGTACTGGAGAGCACAGCTGTTTTAGCTTTTCTGTCAGACCCCCAGGATCCTGTCTTTATAATGACTTTTTTAAACGCACAGTGGGTTTGCCTAAGCAAATTTAATTTGTATTACACTCTGGATCCAAAGGAAAGAAAAAAAAAACAGAAAAAAACCCAACCCCAAAACCCCCTTTAGAAGAGAGGGGATTTTATTTTAAATAGTGTAAAAAAGTCCTTTAGTCTGGTATGGGTAAGAAAAGTTGGCCCTGCCATGTAGGCTATTTAAATATTTAATAGCAAGCCAAAGGTACGTATTGCCCTTATCAACAACAACAACAAAGTAAATTAAAAAATGCATATTGTTAAATAGCATACTACAGGAGCTTATTTCCATGAAAAATTAATTTGGGGAAAGAAGAAAGAGAAAACAAGGTGATAAAACAAATCCTAATAAATGCAGATGAATTCAAAGTCATGTAAGATGAAAACAGGAAGGCTTACAGGCAATATGAAGAACAATTAGGAGATTTAAAGAAAAATAATTACATAAACCAGAAGTGAACTTGTGAAAGAATCCCAGAGACAGATGGAGTATCAGAGGCAAAAAGAACGTGAGAAGGGAATGGCATGCAGTTAAGAGTGGTTTCATGGCATCATTAAGCAACAAGATGGCTGGTTGTGAGGTAACTGCTCTTTAAACTGGAAAAAAAATAAAGCAAATTATGATAGAGACTGAACCAGTTTTGGGAAAAATTAATCTATTTAACGGTAACAAGTAATCAGCAGAAAAATGTATTCATCTACTTCTGAAAGAATTGAAGAATGAAGTGGTTGTGTCTGCTAAAAAAGTCAGCTATTATGAGAAAAGGCTGGAAAAAAAAATTTTGCAGTTACCATTGAAAAGGTATTAGAACAGTTCTTAACTAGGAGGATATGCTTCTGTGTCAGGTAAATTCATTGATAAAATAATTAAATGAAAAAACATAAAATGATACAATAGTCCTGATGAAACTTGGATAAAAAAAGCAGGAAATCATATCTCCAGGCTACTTTGGGAGACTGACAAAATATGTGTAACTAGTAGACACATCTGATTTGGATTTTTATGAAGCCTTTGACAACAGGCCAGGCAATACACATAATACGCATCTAGGTTTAATCCGGACAGTCTAGGTTTCAGAATATTGTCAGGTTTCAGTGAAAAACAGATAAAAGTACAATTATGAGAGAAAAGTATTGACTATTTGCGTTAGCAACAGGAGAGAAGGCAAAAATTATAATTAACCTTTGAATTGGAGGGTGCCATCTCCTCCAAACATTCCTGTCCCCAGAGAATGAAACAAACCAACAAATCTGCCAGGATCCTTGCTCTGTCCTTCTACTGTGGAAATAAAGGTATCAGATACGTCCCATCCTGCCCACACATAACTATTTGTGCTGGATACAAGATTTAGTTCACAATGCCCTGGCCAGTGGTTGAATTCTGATGGACAGGACTTTAAGTAGTGATGGAATGAGAGGGAGGTTAAAAAATTATTAAGAAGGGGGAAAACAACAATTACTCAAATCCTACCTTACTTTGAATAATACTGAATATTTACTATTATTTTTTTCCTGACAATTCATTTTTAAAAGATAAGTGTTACAAAAGCAGAAAGGAAGAATAAAATTTATTTGAAAAACATGGACTCTTAATTCAGAGCTTGCTGAAGTCAGGGAATGACTTCCAATGGCTTTAATGGGCTTTGGCTCAAGCCCTTAGAGTGTAGCAAAGAAAACAATATAAACTGAAGTGGGATTTATATCCCTACTATAAATAATGTATGTAATCTCAATTACTGGAGACAGTATTTGTGTATATCTAATTTATCATTATTAAAGAGAGATTATGGCAGCTTTATGTGAGACAGAGGCAAATCTGGGTCATTAATGAAAAGAGTTCATTTACATTATCCACTACAACTACTCAGGCACTTTCCTTCCTCACGTTTAAAATCTCAATCTTGCCCCCCTGTGGCCCATAGGAATATAGCACACGTGCATAGTATAAATTCGCCTGAAACTAGACTGAAAATTAAAAATAAAGAGCATGTATAATCCTTCTTGTTTTGTCATTTTTCCTTCAAATTTGAAATACAAATGCCAAATAGTCAAGGCACAAATAAAACCTAGAGGGACATTTGCTCTTCAACCTATGCTTACTATTAGCACTTGCTAAAACTGACAGCACTAAAGAAACAAACTTGGAAGACTTTTGCATAATGTTTCACCCATTCCCTCTCACTAACGATATTTACATAGGCAACAGAAGGCAGCTGTTCAATGCAGGATGATAATGGCTACAGGTGAGCTTAATTACTTTAGTTTCAGTGGACATCTCTGTTATTATTTGTAAAAATGGGCTTTGTTCAGCAGAACTACCCATAACTCTGCCCTCGGAGGTAAGTTTGGCCCAAAGCTCGGGACGGAGTTCTACAGCCACATTGATCTGTCCCTGCTGTCAAGTATCAAAATGAAATTTGAAAATGAAACAGCTTCAGATATTTATATGGTCTTTAAGATAAAAAGTAGCCACTTTGATTTATTAGCAAAGGCTCATACATCATCATCACCACCATAATCAAAATAGCTACCCAGGGCTCTGGATGGCAATGCAAATCCATGGCTACAGACCTTAAAAGACAATTCCAGAGAAAATAATACTCTCTCCCTTAAACAAAAGAAACTGGCAAATAAGATGCTTGCAGGTAATATGCCTGAAAATAGCCAATCATATTACAAATGACTACCCCCATAATTTTAGCAAAAAAATACCCCATTCCATCTATGTACCTGGGGAAACAAAACCAACCACATGTAAAACATTATTCCTTTAAGGACTAATTTGATGATATAATAAGGTTTGTGTCATCTCTCTTAATTCAGCACCCTCCGCCTTCTCTGTGAAAAATAATTTCTCTTCAGACTAATCCATGCAGGTTTAGTAAAAAAAGCTTCCAACCTGGTCCATCGTGTCCCTCAGAAAAATGTTCTACAGGATTGCCAGATTCTTCCTTATCAGGAACAAGAAAACCAACAATTAATTTTAAAAAGGTCATGTCATCAACTGTGGGCATGTACACAACTTGACTGGGTTCACTCTGTTTCTTCTTACAGCAGCTGGATGCACAGTTACCAAACCTTATATTTTGTATTTTTCACTGTATTTTTTCCAAGAAAGAATTCTTCCTTCCTAACAACTTCTTACTACTAATTTGACATATTTATTTTTCAGAAAGACTGGTAAACTACAGCCCTTTATTTTATCAATTAAATAGGCAAAGCAACAATACAAGCTCCCAAGCTTTCTCTTTCCCCGAGATGTTAACCAAACTGGTTCACTGTCAGCAGCCATCTGATCCTTTTGCTCTCCTGAAACTACCAACAAAAAGGAAATTAATGCCAACTGTGGAGGTGATTTTGTATTGACACTTTTCCAATAGAATCCAGACTTAGACCACCAATGTGTTTCACAGGGGACATCCACCCATCATCAGATGGTTGTAATTTTCCAACAGCAACTGTCCTGGGATGCATTCAAAATAGTAACAAAAGCTAAGAAAGATTCTTTATTTCATTATCAATTTTTACACCACTGATTCTTCAAGCTGGTGTTGTATTTTTAAGTATACCAATAGAAAACATCCTACTTAAAATTGTTACTTCACTACAAATATAAAGCATAAATAAAATATAATCAACCTATCCAATATAAATTGATATTATTTTATAAATTATGTTAACCCGCTATACTTCCATCTACCGTATAGTTAATATTTCCTTTCGTCCCACCAGCCAAAAGGCTAATCCTCACAGCAGCTGTTACTACTCCAGTACAGAATGAATGTGAATTTAACCTCTCCTGGATATAGCCTAATAAATTCTGTTGTTTTTCTAAGCACTTCTGTGAATTAAAATGGACGTTGGCTTACCATCCAAATTCATGAACAGGTCTGAAGTGGCTTTTAGGCAAGTTGCCAAATAACTTCCCAATTCCCTTATAGGGTATAGCTCTCACTCCAGAGATCTTCCAAGCAAGAATTGAAAAACAACATCTTCTCCATGTCCTCAAAATTATTTTTCATTTTCTTAGTATTATTTAAATAAACTATGCACAAAATTACATTAAAATAATATTAAGTGTTCATTTGCACTCTTCAATTCTCAATGATTTCAACTTAATTGTACCAATACAAATATAAGAAGAATATGCCCTCCTGCAACTTTTCTGACAATACAAAGGCCAGGATATTGAAAAGCTTGAATATAAAATTCAACCCAAAACATGTGTTTGGATATTGAACAAGGCTGAGGAACACAGGAGTACTCCCCAGTACAATGAAGATCTATTATTAGAAACAAATATATTTTTCAGCTGATGCTTAACTTTATTCTAACAAAAACCAATATATGCTATAAAATCTTCTTTTCTACAAGACTTCAATCTCCATTTTCAAAAGTAACATAATTTAGACTTTGATTTGGCATAGCAATGAACAACCCACTAAACTTTAAAACAATTGGAAATCTACAGAATTTAAGCACATTACTTGTGTTTCCATACCTTCCCTCCTGGAGATGAAATATTTCCTGTTTCGACAGGAAGTCATCAGCCAGCTTGCATCAATGTGTGGCTTTCAACATTTTAAAATTTGAAGCATTCAGGGCCCCTTTATAGAGGCTTGCCTGCTGATAATAGATATTCTTTCTGTTTCACAAACCCCTAACACAGTCTGCAAGACTGAAATTCACAATAGAAGATACCGACCAGCTAGAGGAAATAAACTTCAAGTAATAATAAACTTTCAACCCCTTGAAACAGACTCAGTTATAAGAAGTTACCATTTTAATGAAATAACATACCCGTTTCAACTGCATACTGCCTCTTCACTGCCATTAGATCTGATCTGCTGTATCTATTGGATATAAAATTTAATTTTGGTTTTATGCTTGAATACAGTTACTTATTTTCCCTCCTTTACAAAAATCTTAAAGCTCCCTGCACACAAGACGATTAAACTCATCACCACCATTGGCAGTGACTGCTTTTACCAGACTGAGAAAGCCAGTACACTATACAGGCACAGGTACTCCTCAGCTAGTACCTTCAGGCATGAATATTTGCTGTGTCCCTTGGAGTTCCCCCAAATTATGGGCCAGACAGAAAATCTGCCACCTGACAAGATGACTGTCCTTTCAGTCACCATGCAAGTGCCAAATAAGCAGACAGAGCCACATGAGGTTTTAAATTTTGTATAAATTACCACAGTATTTCTCCCTCTCAGGCAGACTGCCCAAGAACCACGGCAGGTAGCTGCCCGCCATGCCGGCTGACCGACCGGAGGGGCATCAGACCAAGCAGCTGCTGATAAAGTGCACCCACCTACCGCCTCGCACCTTTCCTAATCTCTGAGCAATTGCAGTTTACCAGTGGTTTAATGGCGGCAGCGTGCATGGTGACCTGAATTCCTCTTTTTTCCTAGTACTTTGTCTCTCCACTAAGCAATGAAACCTGCCAGCCTGGAGCCCTGCTCTCCGGCCCCTTCCCGGCTGAGGGATCCGGCGCTCCCCCTTAATCCCGCCGCGTCCCTCCCGCCCCGCTCCCGCTCCCGCCGCCGGCGTTGTCCCTGCTCTGACAGGAACAGCAGAACGGGTTCCCACCCTAACCTGGCCCTCACCTCCTCCTCAACAGCGTTTTAATAACACAAACGCACTGGGAGCGGTTTCTAGCCTTTTCCCTCAGGGAAAAGGCCCGGGGAACCGCGTTTCTTTCTCACTGAGGCGGGCTCGCCGCCCGGGGCCGCCGCTCCCCCCGCGGCGCCGCTCTGACAGGCCGCTGAGGCGAAGTGAGACTCCATTTCCCGGCGTGCCTCGAGGCGCCATCCGGCGCGCGCGTCGCCGGCGGGGCGGGGAGGGGCGTGTGTAAGATGGCGGCGCTCGGGGCGTGGGGCTCCGCGGCCGTGCCCGCGCGGCTGTCGCACGTGGCGCGGACGCTGTGGGGCTGGCGCGCGCGGCGGGGGCTGGGGCAGGACGCGAGGGCCGCGGACGGTACGTGAGAGGGGGCGGGGAGGGGACCCTCCCGCCCGGCCTTGTCTCATAGGCTGCAAGCGCCCGTTCAGCCTCCCGCGCCCTTCGTGGTGGGCGCCTGAGGTCCCCAGGGGGGCTAAGGGGGAGGGAAGCGGGACGAGGTGGGTGTGCCGGCGCGGGGGGGGCCCGGAGAGGGCGGGAGGAGGCGTGGGGGGCTGCCGCGGGGCCCTCACGTGAGGGGAGGGGGTAGCGTGGCGGCGGCCCTCTCCTCTCCCCGCGCCGGCAGCGGCTTCCCCGCCAACCGGGATAACAGCCTGTGAAATCCCCCCGCAGAGGGAACCGCCGCCAAGCCTTCCTTTGCGGATGAAGCGGTTCAGAATCTGCTCTGCAAAATGACAGGGCTCAACCTGCAGAAGGTTTTTAGGCCCGTGAAAAAGGAGCTTAAACCGCCCAAGTACAAGCTGATGACAGAAGCTCAGCTGGAAGAGGTAAGGCTGCTCTGCTTCGTTTTGAAGTAAGTTTTGGTTTTAGCAAAAAAGTCTGTAACAGTCTATATTTCTGCTTCCTTTAATGCTGCTGTTAAAAACATTTCGGTTTCTTTCTTTTGTTTCAGGTCACTAGTGTAAATCAGTGTTTCTTCACTTTAAATAGTCAGTTTTATTTATCCGTTTTTTCTCGATTTTTATGGAATATGGAAGGAAATGGGATGCTTTTTTTCTTGAGTGACAGTTCTCTTTATTATCCCCTTTCCTTATGCTTCCTAATTGTGTTAAATGTCTTTATCTGATATTTAAATTATAGCCCTGGGAATCCTTTGACTACTTTTTTTTCCTGTTATCTGACCATGGTCCAGGATGATGAAGGGGCTTGACTTAAGCCAGTTCTTCTGTAACGACAATCACAGCTATATATAAACTGTTGATTGCAGTTTATGCTTTGGGGGAAATTTACTGTGGAGAAGTACCTGGTGTTTGCAGTAGTATATGTAGATTTTAGTTTTGGAACTTCCTCCAGCAACTTACAGTAGTGGTATGTTGTTCACATGCGATTCATCTACCTGGAGATTGAATTAGTATCTCACTTCTCAACGGCAGAAGAAAAAAAAAGACTTCTAAAATTTCTCTCTAAATGAAAATATTTGTCCCAAAATTGTATGTTAACTTTCCAATAGGATGATTTTTTTTTTTTATTGTAAAATTAAACTACTTTTTTTTTTCCCAAGGCCACAAGAAAAGCCATTGAGGAAGCGAAAGAAAAACTAATCATGCCCCCTGTTTTGAATGAACGAGAGCCAATTGATGATGTCTTAGCAGAAGACAAATTCCTTGAAGGAACTGAAACTACAAAATATGTGTTTACAGATTTAACTTACTCTATTCCACATCGTGTAAGTGACAATGTATTAATTAATTTTAAGAGCTTTTCATTCTTCATTTCAAAATAAGCTTTAGGTTTTAATAAAATGCACTTATGGCAATTTGCAAAAAGGCTGAGGAGTTGTAAATTCAGTGTGGTACAAGGCAATATGAAGACATATATTTCTAAATGTTTGCTTCTAACTGATAATGATAAATTACATTCCAGTGCTCAAAAGCAGGTGTGTGTGGGGGGAAGCTGTGGGATGGTTAGTTAATTATTTTAAAAGTAGATGCTTGTGATATGCTAGGAGTGCTGAGTTCTTCCAAACTTCTTAGAAGCTTTCTGTGGAATTGGATTACTTAGTACTGTGTATAGACCAAAGATGGTGCTACTTCTCAGTTGCAAAGACCTGGTGCAAAGCTGAGTAAATGATAAATGAATTCACGGGAAAGTTGTGAAGAAACAGTTGTCAAACAGAACTGTGGAGTATAGGGATAAAGATTTCTTTCTATAATGAAACATCTAGATTGTCTTAAGTACCGGTAGTAAGAGGCTGGTGTCGTGGTTTAATCTGGCAGGCAGCCAAATACCACGCAGCCGCTCGCTCACTCCCCCGGCCCCCCCCAGTGGGATGGGGAGAGAATCGGAAGGGTAGGAGTGAGAAAAACTCGTGGGTTGAGATAAAGACAGTTTAATAGAACAGAAGAGGGAAAATAATAATAATAATAATGATAGAATATACAAAATGAGTGATACACAATGCAATTGCTCACCACCCGCGCTGACCGATAACCAAGTAGCAATCGGCACTTCCTGGATCACGCCTGCCGTTCATATACTGAGCATGATGTCACATGGTATGGAATACCCCATTGGCCAGCTGGGCTGGCTGTCCTGATTATGTTCCCTCCCATCTTGTGCACCTAGCTCAGTCAGTAGGCACGGGAGCTGTGCTTGGACTAGGAGGGCACTTAGCAACAACTGAAAACATCGGTGTGTTATCAACATTCTCCTCCTACTAAATCCAAAACACAGCACTAGGAAGAAATTTAACCCTATTTCAGCCGAAACCAGGACAGCTGGAAAAATTCTTAACAAATAGTTATGATTCTAAGAGGTCTCCATAGTTCAAACATGCATGTAGTGATGTTCTGTGAAATGAATTGCCAAGTCTTCCATCTAGTACTCCATCTGAGAGCACTCTCCAGGAACCTGCTATTTATTCTTCTGCCTCAATGTATTGAAAACTTCCTCATCCCAACAAACTTTCCTGTCTGCCACCCTAAATCAAATATGGTTGGGAACAGATCTGAGTATATTGTTTTATTTGTTGTATTTTTTGTTTTGCGCTTCCCCTTACTTGATTCTAGCACTTACCTCTGAAACAAAGTTAAAAAAAGTACAAGATACATTCTTAATTTAGTATGTGTTACTAAATGCATAAAATCAGGCCAGGAGCAACACTAACTCCTTTCTCTGGGTATTGGTTATGCTACCTGTCAAAACTTCACAGAGCTGTAGCTTTTAGTGTAGGCACATGCACAGTTATGTCATGCAGTAAAATTAAGGTGCAAATGTAGCACTTAATTAGCAGGTAGCTAATTGGACAGAGTAGCTCTGAATAAGCCAGTCTGCTTGTATGTAGCACATAGCAACAATCAATTAGAAACTGGTATTATTAGTGTGACTTTAGGTATAGAAGGACATTGCCAAATAAGAATCTTTTTTTACAATGGTTCTGGCTATGAAGAGAGAATATTTTGGGAGATAATGCCCTTTTTTTTTTTTTTTTACCTTTTCAGGAACGTTTCATTGTAGTTAGAGAACCAAATGGTGTATTACGCAAAGCAACCTGGGAAGAACGAGACAGAATGATACAGATATTCTTCCCAAAAGAAGGGCGCAGAGTTATTCCCCCAGTGGTATTCAAGGATGAACACCTTGTGGTAAGATCTTCCTGGTTTTGAAAACTGATCTTTTTTGCTTAATTGTGCTCTGATGGTGAAACTGTGCTATTTGCACAGAGTACCTCTGAATAAGCCAGTCTGCTTGTATGTTCTAAGCAGCTTGAATTCTGTTTTGAACAAGTGATAACCAGGTTATGGCCAGGTAACTCCTGGGTAGGTGTAAATATTCTGTTGTACTAGAAACCCATATTTAATTTATGCCTTGATGAAATTGTATGAGTTTAATCTGAAAATGTGAACTGGTGTTTCGGAAACAAAAATCAAGAAACATTGTATTAATGTCATCAAGGCAGCTACTGTACTTTTATCCCTTTTTGTCTTGTGATTAAGGGGATACTCACTGTACGTGTTGCCAGAACAGAAATGTTGTGGCTGCTGTTTTGACTTTGGAGAGTTGGAATGGTGTGATACAGAATCTATTCCTGAATTTGAACTGTTGTTTTAGAGTGTGTTTCAGCAAGACCGACATGAGGATATCCTTAACAGGTGCATTGCTCAGTTTGAGCCAGATTCACCTGACTATATCAGAGTGAGTTCACTTTTCATTTTTCTAGTAAAAAAAAAAATGTATTAGTGAAGAACTGTAGGGGTTGTTTTGTAAACATAAGTATTATCTGAGGACCAAGGGTGTTGTTCATATGTGTTCTTTTTTTCCCCATATAGATTACCTGTTATGTTTGTGATGAGTTTTGGTGTTTGTTTATTTTTGTCCTTACGGAAAAGTAAAACAGGATTATGTTTAAGTAATTTTTAACAGTATAGCTGCATAAAAATAGTCTTTATATAGGTATTTTTGATATCAAACCAGAATTGATGATAACGCCCATAAGAGGCCACAAACAGAGTTATGCTACTAAAGTCATGCTAACTGCTATGTTAGGATTTGAAAGGACCAGGTAGATAACTGATGAAGTTAGATGACTGATGAAGGGCACCTGAGAGCACTGTACACAAAGTCTTATTTTTGACAAAGACCAGGTACAAAAATATACTTCTAGCTAAAATATTTAAATTTAGAAACTGTAGTTACTGGTGAATGTTAGTCTACACTTGCCTTTAAAATGTTTACTTCTCTTTAAGCTGGTAAGCTGTAATAATTTCTTAAATAACTGAGAATGTAACTTCCATTAGGCAATTTTTCAAGTACCTTTTCTTCAAAGTAGAATTTCACCTCTTTGCTCTAGCATTTTTCTCCTTAAATAATAGATAACAATTTGACAGCAGTGAAATGAAGGTTCCCTCCCCCAATTTTCAGTACATAGCTAGTATTTAGCTTTCTCTTAACATAAAGATGTCTATGCCTAAGTACTAAGAACTGAGTTATCCCAGTGTTACCCTCAATTATAAGATGTATAAAGCTTTAAGGTAGCGTGGTGCAGCCTGTGGCTTACTCCTGCACTTTAGAGGCATCTGAAAATAGATTAAAAACTCGTAAGTGGGAGGTAGAGGGGAGAAACGGCCATCAAGCTCCAGTTATGCTAATGAAACTGAAACCTTTTCTGTGTATAGGTTCATCATCGGACATATGATGACATTGAGAAACATGCCAAATATGATCTGCTCCGTTCAACAAGACACTTTGGAGGAATGGTATGGTATCTAGTAAACAGAAAGAAAACGGATGGCTTACTAATAGATATGATCCACAGAGACTTGTAAGTGGTGTTTGTCACTTTATTACTTCTGCTTATCTAAACAAACAGAAAACAACGAGTACCGTTGTTTGAAAATAAAAACAGTATTTTTGTAAGATGTATGAAAGTTTCCATCTGCATGAAATTTTAGGCTAGCTGTAACTTTTAGCTATATAGATGCTGAATGGAAGCACCAACTACAGTCCATGAAGTTGTAGGGTATTAAAGTAGGTTTCTGCAGAAATTAGCCTTTTGTAGTTGTCAGGTTTTTATTTGTTTCCCATGTAATTGTCAGTACTCCTCCAGCTCTGGGCAATGTTGATCTTAAAGGCCAACAATTTTATACTACTGAGCTCAATTTTGGCTTTTAAGATTGACATGCTCTGGGTTTTAGAGCAATTCCCAAGTAGCTTAGGAATCACTTTCATTTTAAATGGATGGATTTCTACAAGATATGCTGCTAAACTTATTCAAAACTCCCTGAAGCAAACAATATTTAATTGTTCAAAATGTCACTACACCTAGGAGAAATTTGTCCAATTAGAACTCCAAGTCACAGTGATGGTGGCATTCATTTCCTACTGTTGAAGTTAGAAACTTTCAACAGGTAGCCAGATCTTACTTTTAAACCTGAGGATATTAAGAAATACAAGGAAGTTCCACTTTTGGAATCAAATTGTTAAAGGGAAAATTCAAATATCCTGACAATTTAAATTACCAGAGTTTGGGGCATCTTTACCTGCCACCCACCCACTTCTGGCTTATGCCTACATTTACGTAAAACACCTGTTCCAGTTTTAAATTCAGCCCAGGGCTAGCTGTCACAAGATTTCTAATACTACTTCTGTAATACATTCTAGTCACTGCAGTCAGTGTCAGAAAGTTTCTCTTTGGCACGGTTTTTCCACTAAATACTTGTTATTGGGTAACTAATTGTGTTTTACACAGATATTTCAGCTTTATTACTGCTGAACAGTACATCAGGCTTAAACTGCAGTATGGATAAATTTATGTACCTTACCTGGTGCATGTTGATGTTTGCGTGCTTCTGGTCTTTCTTCTCACGAACAGGTTGCCATTGTAATAGATGATGCGATGCCCGTTTGGCTGTATATTCTAATGACTGTATACTCGGTGAAAGCACAAGTTTATGAAAGCCTGTAGTGTGCAAAGTATGCCACAAAGTACACTTTCTTGCTACAAATGGGCCTTTATTTGTTTAGGCTGGATGATGCTACAAGTTTAATTACACTGTATCATATGCTTCATCCTGAATGTCAATCAGCAAAAGAAGCTAAAGAAGGGAAACTTCAAGGAGTTGATCTGATCAAGGTATGCTTTCCTACTTTAAGGCTACTTTAACTACAAAAGAGAAAGCTATGAAACGGCAGCAGCCTATTTAGTAGTCTAAATTTGTCCTTACCTTAAGCAGCATATGTTTAACTAGAACTGTTGTGCATGCCAGGTTGGTCTTTGGGTTTTTTTTTTGGTTGTTGTTTTTTTCTTGTTTTTGTGTTGTTTTTTGTTTTTGTTTTTTGTTTTTTTTTTTTTAAAAGACTATATATATAGCTGCACCAGGATTTCAGTTGTAGCTGGCTGATCTACCACTGGAATGATGAAATCTCTTTATGCAGCTGTGCTCTTAGTTATACATTAATCTCTCTCCTGCCATGTTTGCAGGTATTTGTGAAAACTGAATCACAGAAAGAAGACTATATACAACTGGCCCTCCAGGCTTATGAAGAAGCAATGGCTACTTCTACAGCTTCATGAAATAAACCTTAGTTCGTAGTAAGTTTTAAGTCTGTTTATAAACATTCTCTGTACAGGATTCCACAATAAATACTTTAAACAACCAACTGTTCTAGAAAATTTTTTACTAAAATATGTAAGAATCGCTACAGCAGCTTGTTATTTTCAAAAGTTCTGTAAATGAACTTACAGCAGTCATCATGACTTTTGTTTTGAGGTGACAATATAGTCTGAGTTTACTTCCTTTACAGTTGCATCTTGGATTGCCTACATTGTAGGCAATTGCCTGTAAAGAATTGCCTACAATTGATTTGAATTATTGAAGTAAGTGTAGGGTCTGGACAGCTTCATTTAGGAAAGTATAATACCACACCCATCCCTTAACACATATTACTGTTCTGTTAGATCTTTTAGCTAAAAGTGTTGTCTGGAAGAGTAACTAACTGAGCTACTGATAACAGATACAAGTCAAATAGCGAAAAAGTAACCATATACCATGTGTATATGCAAAGAGAAGTCAGGTTAAATGCTTGGCTACTATGCTCCTGTTTCAAGTATTTGCAACACACACTATTCAAGCTGGGTTAAGAACAGTAGAATTACCAGCAAATGGAGAACTGACAAACAGAAAGTTTAAAAGGGTTTATTGTATTGCTTGATAAATGAAAACATTTTTTAGTACACACTGGAGCAGGCCTACATCTTGAATTTCAACATACTTTTTGTACAGTTGCTGCATCTACCCTTCTTTCTACATGTACATGGTCCACTTGCAGTAAAAAAAATCAAATTAACTTGGAGCACATAGTCCACAGAACTTCATTCCTTTGTTTGGAGTAATTGATTTAGTCATCTAAAAAGTATGTTCACTCATCTAAGATCTCTTCATCCAGATTGATATCTGTGGTATCAATATCCTCCAGATCCATATTATCTAAATCATCTTCCAAGTCCAGCAGTGTCTAGGAAAAGAGAAGACTAGATTAAGGGGATACTAATAATAAATGTTAGTCAGCTTATATGATGTATGATTCTGTGTGATGTATTTGCACATCCTGCAAAACACCAAGCTGAGGCAGCTAGGTGGAACATAAATGTTAAAATAAACTGGAGAGAGAAGCTGCTGCCTTGGTAAGCTTGGTAAGAAAGCATCTCTCAGAGTTGCAACTGCAACTGCAACTCTGCATGTTTACTGTGTTCTGACCAACTGTGTTTGGACTTCACCCTTCATTCCTTGTAAATCCACAAGGCTCTAGGAATTGATCTATGTTACTGTGTACAGTATACAACAGGAAGGGATCCATACACTGTACTGGTCCTAAGCTGCCTATTAATATAATGACATTTTCCAGTAGCTTGGTTTAATCGTTATTAGTTGAAGTCTTTAACATAGAATGAATTTAGTGCTTGTACATCCCTTCATAAAAATATATTTCAGTACCTTTTGATCTCTTGTTGGAAGTAGATCAGAATTCTGCAAAACTGTCTTCATCACTTCTTGTTTAGGAGATGGAACTGGTTCTTCAGTCTTCTTCTAGTGAAAAAGAGATTCCTTAAGTTCTTGTGAATTTAAATTCTTTCAACAAAAGCAAGTAAACAGCAGCAGACCTATAATCCCCCTCTCCCCGTGGTTCTCTGTCGAAGTTTCCCTCAGTAATTCTTGAACCACATCTTCACAGCCAGTAAGCCTTCTAGTCCTCACTCCAGTGGAGACTACTGTTTCCCCACCCAGTTTATTTAAAGCATGGATGGATGAAACTGATACAATGAAAACAACCTTCAGAAAGTATCAGTTAATGTCAAATACTGAAGTGCTGTTAGAAAGTAAGTGATTTTCAAGGGCCTCAGCAGGAAAGAGGTTAGGTTACTTGCAATTGTCACAGCAGTTTTAGCAAAGGTGGTAAATCTTTGTACTGTTGCTGGGCTTTGTTTCCATACCCTATAATGGTTTAATACTTATCCTTCTCTCTTCACCACTGCACAAGTTTTATATTAAGATAATTCATCAGTTAGTACCATTACTGAAGCAATGGTACTATTCAATTAACCATATTTAGATTAATTATATAATTATCTCCTACAAAACTTCCCATATTCAGCCTCAGCTGTAAGAGACAACTGTTGTTTAAGGACTTCTATGCAATCATTAACTGAATGCAAAGATATGCTTTTAAGATTAGTGGTCGTGTTTTCAGCTTCTAATGCAAGCTAGTTCTAATTTGTTTTAGATAACTTTTGCAATGCTATTTCTGTATCTTCTTTAACAAATGTGCACATAAGTTTGATTTTGCTTTGATGATACTCGCTTTGATACACAAGCAGCACATAGTCACTAAAGCTACTTGAAAGTAAGCTAAGTAAGCTTCTCTGAACTGTCAATGAAGTTTTGTAGTGCATCCCCTACAAGGAAAAAATACAGAGACAGAACGAAGAGTTGCGACTTTATGTTTCTCCCTCAGTTTCCACTGTAGTTCTTTTAGAAGTTTATAGCCTCAAAGAGCTGTGCCAACAGCATTGTCTTTAAGAAACTCTCACATTCCAATTTTCATGTTCAAATGTAAAAATGTATTTGACATGAGCAAGAATTAGAAGTTGTCATCTTCTGTTTAAGCTCTGAAAAGCATTTTAAGTGTTCATTTCAATTTGTATGCTTAAACCTTGTATTTAAGTCACATGTTTTCTGCATAATCTCGGACAGCTAAGGTGGTAAAAAGAAAAATCAGTTTGCGTTACTTCAGATATTGATTAGAAAGTATTTTCAAGTAATTGAGTAGGATTCCTAGTCAGTTATGGAATAGACTTATTCCATAACCATGCACACTAGCAAAGAATATAAAACATTTTTAATTGCTGTAATATGCAAGAGTTTCCAGGTTCCAACTACTGAGCTTTTAGAAAACTAGCAGCAGTATGTGCAATTGAAATTGTTTTTCTGCAGGATGAAGTCAATGGTAAGACTCTACGATTACTCACACTAAGATAAGTAACCACAGAAAAGAAATAATTTCACAGTCAAGAAGTCATTAGTAGTTACAGAAGTAGATTAAGAAAAGTCTGAGGTAAAAGAACACGGAACTCGGCCTAACTGTAAGCACTGTAGCTAATAAGAGCACCAAGTTGTCCATTATTGGTGAAATATTCTCCAGGTTAGACGTTACCGTACAATAGCAAAATTGCCTCTTTCTTGGAGTTCATCATTTAGTAGTAACACTGACCTGAGGTGCCATTACTCCAGAAGGCTCAAAGCCTTTTGCTTCTTCAAGTAAGTTTCTTTCTTCGTTTGGCTAAAAGTAGAAAAAACAAAAACACCAAAACACATGTTCATAGAATGTTTAAGTGGTTGCACTGACTTGCTTAAAGCAGAATTTACACAGCACCAAATGTTGTTCTTCTAGAGACAGTAAGAGCTCCCACTGCTTACTTACAGTGACAAGGGGGTATTCCCTGGCTGGCCGCAAGTCAGTAAGACTTTGTTTAACATATTCTTCAGCAACAAAAGCTTCCTTTAATCCAGGGAAAAGATTTTCATATTCTGTAGGATCAGCAAGGGACTCGGCAGCTTTTTGATTGACTTTAGAGAGATTCTCCCGCCACAGTTTAACAACCCTGGAGATGCAAACCATATTTGTTATACAGTGAATTTTGACAACACTATTCACGCTCTGCATACGCTTTGAAGTTACCTTGAAACTTGGCTTGGCAAATATGTCCGTGCAAGAAAAGCAGCTTCTGGGAGACGCCCAGTTTTAATCAGGAGTTCCAAACATGAATCAAGCCTAGAAGATTTTAAAATGTGATTTTAATCAGTAAGTTTAATAAAGACAGATTTTTGTATTAGATTAGCTGTTTATTCTATTACATTAAAGTGCTTTCATTTCAGATTTTAAAAGTAGCAGCCATCATAAAATAGAATCAGCTTTTCTGAAAAGGCACACGCCACAATCTTCCTCCAGGAAGTTTTAAGTTAGCTGTAGTTAACCATTTTAAGAACCTGAGGTTCTCTGCATTTCAGAAAGCAGAGCAGAATAATCTGAATCTCATGTTTGCTACTTACTTTCCCTGCAGGAAGTAGCTCATAAATGCAACATTGTTCTTGCCATCTTTTTCTGCTCCTTCAGCTAACTTATTCACCATGTTAGCATTTCCTGAAGCTGTAGCCAGGAGCAGTAGACCTCCGTAGTCTTGTGCATGGTGGAGACACTCCTGGGCTAAGCCAAACTGGCATTTACTAATGGCAAGCTCAGCAAGTTGCTTCCATTTCTGTTCTGACTAATGGTACAAAAAGGGGAGAGGGAGGGAAAGAAACAAAAACAAACAAGAAATAACCCTCACATTTTTGAACAGCATTTAAATATTTTTCAGAGCATTCCATATGAAACCATAAGTTTACTTGTGAAGGTGCTGTAACCATCACTACACTTGTCTTCCCTTTGAGATACTATGACTACTGCAGCTTCACAGCATGACACAGTCAGTGTTATATGCAGATCATTACACAGCTATACCATTACATAAAAGAAAGTTTTTCATTAAACATGGAGGGAGGAGGTAGAAATAACTTTGGAAATCTAAACAGTAGCAATCTCAAAGAAAGCTCCCAAGTTAACCTTCAGAATGTAAGAAAGACAATTGTGTCTGTAACTAAGTTAACATTCCTTATCACTAACTTAATTATTTTACAACAGGAACTTTGAGATCAATTCTCTGAATAATGGCTATGGGACAAATCACTGCCTGTCAGTCTTCCTAGTGCAGTCTAAGTTTGCCAAGGCTGGAACAAAGGCCCAGAGGCTTCAGTCCCACCATTCCTCCTCTCACTGTTCAATACTGGAGATGAAGGCTTGATTCTTCGTTCAAGTTTTGTATCCTCCAGGAGTTCCTGCAGCTTTCTGAGCAGACAACATTTTTCTGTCACCATCCCACACCTTAGATTCCTTTGCATCACAGGCAGAAGAGATTCATCGAGGAAGTTGGAGGCATTTATACAGTGTTCAGGAGCCGTACTGCATCCCCATATACTGCATCCCCTGTCTTTTCTTACAGGGCCTCTTAAGAGTCACACTAATACTCAGAATTAGTGAGAGTCACCAAAAATTATGTTTACCTCTGCTTCTACTGCAAGCTGATAGGCTATTTTTAATTCTCCAAGTTGAAGAGCAAGTTCAAAACGATGCTCTGGATCTGTAGATACTGCAAGAGCTTGTTGTTTGAAGCCCTAAAATAAAAATCTGAAAGTAAGACTGTGATCTGTCAGGTCAAACAGCATCCTAGATGTTCTTACAAAAGCCCTCTAAGCAGAAGGTTACAGTATTCTCAAATAAATATGGATGATTAACAAGAGTTTATGCTTATACAGCTAAAATGATCTGGTTTTGCTTAGCAAATTCAATTAGAAATGTGAATAAACTGATTTATTAAGTTTTTGAGAACTAAAAAGTTGTTTTCTTGCCTGTTTTTCAAGAAAATGTGCAACTCTGGTTCTCTGTTCTTTTGGAATCGTGGGAAGAACTTTATCAGCCATACTGAAATCTCTTCTCATCACAGCAGTTTGATATTCAAGCACTGAGACCAGCAAAGAGTAGCTAACAATGTTCAGCTCTTTGTCACCCAGATAAAGTCGGTTGTCCTTGGGGATATACCCCAAAAGATACATTGTCCTGAAACAAAACAAAGAATATTCATCTTGAATAGATCCACTTCCAAATAGTCTATTAAAAAGTCCAATAGTTCTTACAGTAGCAAGAATACTCACATGAAAAACTCTACTTTTACTATATAAGCACTTTCACATAACACACTCTATTCCCTCCAAGATTACATTACTGCCTCAGAACATATATTAGCATGATATGCAAGAAAAAGTAGCAATGCATGGCAAGCAGGTGACAAGGCTCACCTTGTCCTAACTTCATTGAAAGAACCTTTAATACTTGCTTACAACCTGATGCAGCAACTTACCTGTCTAAATGGGCAATAGTGACAATTTCTCCTCCAACATAGTAGTTTAGTCTGTTCACAGAACTGGTGTAAATAAAGCAGTCGCCTACCCACAAGCCTGTTTTCACAATCTCCTGAATCTCACCAAGAACCTGCAAATTAAGTTTTATTTAATTAGATACGTAAAAAGGTACTTTTAGATAGCAGTAAGACTATTGCATTTTCAAATTAAACTTAGTATTCTATACTTAAGTAAATAGTTGGGCAAGTTGCAAAAAAGTTTAGATACAGACTGAAGTTCTTAAATAATGCTTTTAGTTTTTAAAAAATGGTGTAACATATAAAATCTCTACCTTAATACTTAACTAAACCAATTACAAATCCAGGAAACAAGCACTAAACTAAGCATTAAGTAAGATAATAAAAAGAAAAATTTCACAAGGAAAGTTGTTTCTGACATTTCACAGCATGAGGTTTTTTCCACTTGTTTTCAAATCTCAGTAATATTTCAAAACTTGAGTTTAAGCAATGTAAACATACTACCTGAATGTGTGCTTTAAAAATAACCTCTATAACTCTATGAGAATAGTAAACAGATATCTGAAGAGAAACGTAGGCATCAAGGTCTGTCATACTGGGATTCAGGGATAGTCAACAGGGATAGTCTCCCCAGAGAACCCAAATAAAATGATTAACAGTGTTCCTCAGGCAGATGTATACTGTGTATACTGTATTCCAGTGTTCTGGAAACTAAAATTCAATAGGACTATGTTAAGGACTATATTTGCTATACTCTGGGAAGACTTGCTTCGATGATCTCTAATCCTATTCCATTTTTTAAACAGGAGGTACCTCAAAAGCATCTTCAATTCCATCTTCAGTGACACCTTCATGTGTTTCTTGGGCTGCTGCAACTTTTTCTGATAGGTATTTCAGAATGAAGAATGACTCTTCTGTAGCAATGCAGACAAGCTCACCCGAGTCAGACCAGAAAATCTGTATCATCAGAATCAATAATGGCACTGTTATAGAGACCCCAGGTTAAGAAAGGAGGATGTATAAATTAAGGTTAAAACATACTAACTCTAACAGAAGCTTTAGTACCTGAGAAGCCAACACACACAGGGATTTTTTTTCCCCATTCTACTATAAAGATTGAGATAAACTTAAGAAGTTATTACTTTATGATTGACAGCTTGGCTTCATTCATGAAAATCAGCAGTCTAGTCAAAAAAAAAAAAATCAGTAAACACAGACAGGTAAATACCTTCAGTCCCATCTAGAAACTTACATGTTTTGGCTGAATTTCAATTCTGCGAATCAATTCTGTGTTTTCCCAATCATAAAATGCCAAACCATTAACAGATCTGACGCCCAACAGGAAGCCACCATAGATGCCTGCAAGAAAATAAAGGTAGAAGAAACCCACATTGTGCAAAAAATGCACCAAGATATCTATTTTAAAAGCAAATACTTACCTTCTGCTCCAAAATCAGGTTTGAATGACTTCTTCTCTTTGAAATTTTTAAATATCTTTACAACACTGTTGCTCTCCCTGATTGCGTATCTAAATAGAGATTGCATTGTAAAAAAAAAAAATAAATTATTCAGCTTCTAAAGTAGCAAATTACTAAAATTGTAAGCTGCTACAAAACAACTGCATTTGATTTATCTTCGAAAATTAGCAGAGTGCTACAAATGGAAAATTTTAAAGCAGGACAGTTATTGAAAGTTCATTATCCGCACAGGTTTTAGTCTTCAGGCCAGTTTACCATTTGTACAGCCTGAAAACTAGCAGCAGCAAACTTAAGTTAATACAAAGGAAAAAAAATCTGCAACACTTACTCTGAAGAATCATGTGCCCATACGAACTCCTGCGCAGAACCAAAGCTCTTGTTTCTCAAAGCCATAGCTGTGTAGATGATGTATTCACCATCACCACACACTACTACAAAACTAGAGCAGGAGAAAGATGCATTTGTCAGACATCTGCGTTCAGTTCAACAGGCACAATCAAGTAGACAAATTATCTGAAAAGTAAAGGCCTCTAGCCCAATATAATCACTGCAAATGCAGACAGAATAAAGGAGCTTCGTATATTCAAAAAAATGTCACAGAACTGAATTTTCTTCTGCATCATGTGGCTAGCTACTTGCTATTCCCTCTTCCTTCCGGTCTCTACTGAGTGGCTCTTGTACCTTGTGTCCCTTTACCTTTTAATTTAGCTTAACTGTTAACAAAAAAACAATTCAAGAGAAGTGATAAAAGAATGTGGTCTGCTGCTATTACCTTATACATTTTGTTTGCATACTTCTTCCCCTACCTAGAATGTCTAACCTGTCTGTTTAAGCAGCTCTTACAGGTGAAGCCCATCTATTGCTCTGATTTTACAGTGCCTGGCTCTAATACACCTGTTCTCCATAGGCTGTCAGCCACCAGCACACATGCAACTCTTTCATTCAAAAAGTTTCCCAATATAAAAAAAAAAAAGAGAAATGTTTAAGTATTTTGTTCTAAAATCTATTACCGTCCATTCGGGTTGTGCTGAATTGTCTGAGGATAGATTTCACAGCTCCCCATATCCTTTACAGCCAGCGGCAATCTTTCTCCATCTTTGATTTCAGCATCCCCCATAGCTTTCAAGTTAGCCTGTTGGACTTCTGAATGTTTAGCCCAAATAATTTTTCCATTTGCATCCATGGACATGGCAGGTTCTTCACGACCAAGCTAGGAAGTGTAGCATAAGAATTTAGGAGATGGAGAAAATATATTCTTGATTTTCTTTTCAGTTGAACATATCTAGTGAAGTACCCTGGTGTGGAGAAGAATTCTGGAATCGGGAGTTTCGGATAGGACTTTGGCAATGCTATAAAACCATAAACAAAAAAGGGGGAAATGTGGAGAAGAATTAAGAGGTGGCCTAATGAGTACCAGCTGATTCAAGAACAGAAACAGGTGAAGGGAATTGTAAGCAGACATGTGATCATTGCCAGAAGGAAGATATAAGAGAGGCAACGGAGAGAGACAGGGGAGAGAGATAGTAGGGCTGCCCTGTTATGATAAAGGCTGTGCATGTATGCTGCAACACCCTGGCTCTGCCTAAAAATGCCTATTAAAATGCCAAATTTTCAGTATTTCACATATTATCACAGAATCAGAAATCAGTTGCTCTGTACACAGGATGGTGATGAATCACCGTTTCTCATTACAAATCATTAACTGTACCTTAACAATAATGCTGCCTTCATCATATCCCAAAGCCACATTATTGGATCCTCTTAAACTGGCCACACACCACACTCTCTCCATACCGTAGTTGAGGGTACTTTCCAGGCGGTAAGTGCTTGAATGCCAAATGCGCACAGTTCCTAGAGGAAAAAAGAAAGAAATACATGCCTTTTATCTCTTCTCTCAATGCGAGGGCAGGAGGTGTGTAGCCACACCACAAGAAGAGTTCTCCCATAAGTTCTTCCCCTGTCCTTTATATATCAGAAAATACAAAATTACCATCTTCTGAGCCTGTGATAATGATAGGCAATTCAGGATGGAAGCTGACACATGACACATTTTGAGCATGTCCTTCCAGTGTTTGTACACAGGTTTTATTCTGCAAAAAAAATAGTAGTCAGAAGTATAGGTACAGATAATAAACACGATGCTACATTTTAACCTTCATTTATTAAAAAAAATCTCCCCCCAAATCCAAAATTTATCTGAAAACATATTTCTCTAGATTTCTTCCAGTAACATTTATTTCCAAGATACTCAAACAGCAGCATTAGACATATTAAAAACTATGATTGTATTGGGTTAATTTCTCCTCCCCAGAAGAATTTATCTCCCTTGACATAGTTGTTTTCCTCCATTTTCTGATGGGTTTCTGCCTAGGAGAAACACTTTCTCAGAGCTACGTAGCACAACAGATTAAAGCAAGATAGAAAGCCGAGTTCACTGCAAAAAAAATCAAAGCAAAACATCTATCTGAATCTAATTACAGGTGAAGATAGATCTAATATTGTCTTTGTTAAGAATGTTCATTCACACAGTTGTGAAAGAAAAGTCTACTCTGCTTGAGACAACTGAGATTAGACTATGTAACTGATGTATACAACTGTACATGGTGGCAGAATTTCAAGCACTGTTATGTAACAGTCATTACTTCAGTGCATACTTAAATTAACAGTGCTAGCTTTAACTTCTGAGCTTGGATTTACTCTAGGGCAATATGCTTTAACAACCAGAAAGTACTATCTAACAAATTTTTTCTTGCCTTTCTGGCCCTTCATAACTTGTACAAAGGAAGAACTTATGAGCTCTAGGTTCCAGCAACAGAATTGAATCCCTGGATTCAATCTCTTTCCTACAGAGCATTCAAACAAGTCACCTCATGACCCCTGCAAACTGTCAAGTAGAAGCACATGCATGTGTGTGCATGCACACATGTGCCTGTGTAAATGTGCATAGGATGAAAAAGGAGAGAGGAAAGGGAATAAAGAAATAAAGAAAAAAAATGAATGAGAAGTGAAAGGATGGAAAGAGTTGATACAAGACCAATATTTACATTTGAACACAGAAGAGGAGCACCTTAATCCACAAAAAAAGAAGTCCAAAAGGCAGGGATGTTACAAGAAAAAACCCAAATGCTAATAATAGAAACCTTATGTCAAATTTAATTCTACAAATTAACTTGGAGGTTATTTAAATTCACAGCAGGTTTTCTCAAAAATTAACAAAATCTTTTTTTTCTTCTTAAATGAAAAATGTGTCATGAAATATTTCCCCCCCACTTCCTTCTTTCCAAGGAAAAATGAGGAAAGTCTGTTGGTGTATTCAAATCCTTTCCCTCTTTTTCTATTTCTTCACTAATGGCTTTTCTATGGCAGTCTGCACAAAAGTTTATGAAGAGTTGAACACACACCTGGTAGTCCCAGATCTTAACCAACCGGTCATCTGCACCTGAAATGAGATACGGCTTGTCTCCTCCACTGTAATAGTCAATGCAGTTTACTCCTTTCTCGTGACCTTCCAAAGTAAAGTTGGGTGAAGAAGAGCCAAGCTGCCACACCTTCCCAGAAAAAAAAAAAAAAACACCAACAAAAAACCCAACCACATGTAGCTATCCATCTTTTGCATCCAGGTCAACCTTGCCAAACAGAGTAGACATTCACATGTACTTTACAATTCCAAAGAGATAGAATATGGAATTCCAATATGGAATTCCAAAGAAGAACCCGAACAGCTGCTTATCAAACTACCAATCCTCCCCAAATAAACAGAAATAACATGCTGAGTTGCACATGCTGTACTCACACCTCAAAACAATGGAATTGGTTTCTTTCAACTTTTTTTATTTTAAGGACATAAAACCACATAAGGCACTGTTCGTAAGAATTAGTATCTGTTTATGAAATTAACTAATAGACCTAGAAAAAGCAATCAACTATCTGTGCATACACAGGTTGTCCCCGACTGCGTCCTGAATTTTATTTTTTCCAGTTACATTAAATGAATGACAAATCTCACGCTAAATGAGGACTCAATATGAATCAAGTCGAGTTGTAGATAAACTGCTATTTTCCCATGATTATCAAATCAACATTTATATGCACCTAATCTCAACATCTGAGGATGTATGAAATCAAAACTGGCTTTTTACAGCCAATATATCAATAATTAATAGGGAATGTGAGGAAGTCTCACTGCTCGGATGGCTGTAAATCTATAGTCCCTGACATTTAGTAAGTTTCACAGCAAATGAGACTCCTCAGAGTTTACCATGAGAAGGCTGAAGACACCTTTGGAAACAATTCAATAGACAAACAACCAAGAACATTAAAATAATGGGAGAAACGCCTTTACTAATTTTTTTTGAATGCACACACTTAAAGGCTTTACCCACTATTCATGTATAGTTCCAATTCTCCCGAATTACTCATTGACAGTATAACCATTACCCCTTCCCAATACTTCTGTGTAATCTAAATGGAAATGCAGCACCTAAACTTTAGAGAATCACATTTCAATGATTAGAGGTGACAGGTAATCTTGTAAATTTACCGAATTACTTAGTAGGTCCATAGTAACTCGACCAATGTTCAAGTCTTCGTTCAATAAAAATTCTATTATTGCATGTGCTTTTAAGAGTTCTGACCCATTGTCCATACAGTATTATTGGTTTGTATACTCTGATAATTACTTAATGACTAAAAAAAAAACCCAAAATACAGTTTCTCTACCTTGATTGTCCTATCCAAAGAGGCACTGGCAAACTGGTTATTGTCTTTTGGGTTTATGACAATCTGCATGACATAATGGGTGTGTCCTTCAAACACCTGAGAACAAGACCATTTTTTATCCCAATCCCAGAGTTTAATAAGCATGTCATCTGAAAAAAACAAACAAACAAACAAAAAACAAAACAAAACCCAAGCTTCAGTTAGTTTAATATATTCTGATACCTACCTTCGCAAACTACATAATCCTTAATAATTTCAAGTTAAAGGCTCACTAATCCCGTCCCCCTTGAAAGGAGGCACTGCTAATACTCAATCTATTTTTCATCTGCAAGGTAACCGGTCCTTCCTTGTAGAAGGACCACAAGTTTCTCAAAAAGATTATACAGTAACATGGTGATAAAACTTCGTTAGAAATACATCTGTCTTAAAAAGGGAGATTAAGAATTGATATTAAGGTATTGAATTATTAATCTTAAAATACTGGGCAGATGTTAAGGAATTGGACCCATGCTTTCTTCTGCAGCACTTACTCTGATGAGCACTAAGGAATAGGAAGCAGAGACAGCCTGGAAGCTGGCTTCCTAGTACCTTTATTTCAAGTGTATTAGCTTCAACAGCAAGACACAGAAATATATGGTGCTTCTGACTCACAAGGCTCTCCGCATTCTTGCAGAGCTCTGACTGCATTAGTAAGGTTTCCAGGAGTGAAAAGGACTGAGTAGCATGATGTAGATGTTCTTGAGCAATACCTGTCGGGATACTATGATCTTCCAATCCTGAGTAACATAGATCGCCTCAAATAACAGAGAGCTCAGTAGCATTTTGGGAAAAAAGATGAAATTTATCTGTTGCTTCAAGTCAGATTGCTAGCTGAAAACATAATCCAAACCATTATGTAATTTTTTTTTTTTAAAACCAGAACTTTAGTGTGGCAAACTCTCAAATAACAGCTAATTAGCACATATATGAACCTCTCCTCTTGCATATATTAAGGTTCTTCAGTCTTCTCTGACAAAAGCATAAAATATTATAAATTGCAAGTACAGTTGATATTCCATTAAAAAAACATGAATGCATCTGCAAAGAAATAACATGAAATGACAACTGCCATGTTGGCTACTTGCTCAAGGATACCAGTTTCAGCAGAAAAAGGAAAAAAACATGCAATCCCTCAGTAGACAGAAAACAGAAGCCTAAAAATAGCTGGTTAATAAATATAAAAATATATCAAAGAACTCTTACCGCTGCTTGTCAGTATGAAAGGCTGTGTGGGATGCACAGCAATACAACGAATGTAATCTGAATGTGCTTCAAACATGTGAACTCTTTCCAAGGTGTTATAATTAAAAACTCTAATTTGCATGTCATCCTATGAAAGGGAAGAAAAGCCACCATTAAAATAAGACTCTCTGTGTAATACACCTTATATTCAATGCAGGGTAGCTAGAAAAAAAAAAACATTCCACCATTGAAGAGCCTCTAACAACAAGATGTTTAAGAAAATGTATTTTTTGTAGGTTGCTAATGATACAAAGTATACTTTGACTCAGAAGTCTATAAATTACCCAATCCTATTCCAAGGCACTTATGAAATGGAAAAAACTTCAACTAAAATTTCATTTTTAAAAGATGTATTTGAAATAGTCTTTTGATTTAAAATTAAGGAAACTGCAAAAATGCTTTTAAAATTATTAATGCTTTATATGAAAATGAAAAGCAAGCTTCTCCAACATAAAATTTACAATGATGTTAATACTGCGGGGCCAGGAGGAAAGAAGTTGCAGCTCTAAGTGAAGTGGAAAGGTGATTTCAACTTTATTTTTTAAAATTAAGATTTTTTTTTGGGGGGGGGGGGGGGGAGGAAGGGGGGAAACATTTTCATTTCAGATACAGTATTATTAAAAGCAGTATTCCCAAACCTTTTAAAAAAAAAATTTTTAAGAACTATCTGACAAGGAATAAAACATCAGGTAAAGCTTTCAGAAGTGACCATGACTTACAAGGCCATCAGAGTAAGTGAACTTAGTGATAAACTCTACACTACGTGTTTTATCCAAAGCATTTACTTTTCCACGCTGTCTTTTCCTCTTTCACACACATGCCTGTTTAAGCAGCAACACCTACAGAAAACACTCTTCAGAATGGCAGAAAAGGACAAGCGTATTCTTCTGAGACCAGCCTATCAGCATAATGAACATGGAACACGCAGAATAAGCAATGACTAATGTCACATTTTATAGTCACTGACTAAGACTTGGCCCTGTTGCTGAAAGCAGCTGTCTTGCCCTTTCCTCACCATTTCTTGCTACTGCATTGCAGCCTCCCTTGGGAAAGCGAGGACAAATACAGCTGCACACTGAATCAGATCAAGAAACTAATCCAGGTGAAAGTAAGTTGACAAAAATAAAAATGGAGACTAACTTTCATCAGTTATTAATCCAGCTCCCATGCAGCTGTTTGAACTCTTGTGTTGCCAAAGAGGCAGTGTCGTACTTCTTGGGAGACAGTGCTAACTTATGCACACTTGAAGTGACTGGGTCATGGCAGCGTAAGACAATGAAATGACAAGAAACTTTTTACTCTGTCTATAGGGCAGAAGACTAGGGGGAAAAAAAAAAAAGAGACAAAAGATTTTAGGCATTACCCCAACTTAGACAAAAACCATTCATTCCATCAAGAAAAATGTGTTACCAAGACTAGAATAAAACTATTCCTCTCAAAGTAGACTCATTGAATAAAAGCAGAATATTTTTCTAGAGGTGAGTAAAACTCTAAAAATTTATTTTTAATACAACTAAGAATAAAAGTAGAAAGTAACTTCTAAGTCATCTTATGTAGGATAGTCAATAGTTTCATCTTAGTTAAAGTAGCACTACTAATATTTAGTCATAATTGGGTGCTGAGTGTGTTCCAGTTGACACTAGATCTACCTTGCACATGCAGAATTAGCCACCATATTAGGTTGCTCTCCTTTGAAATGAAAAGTTTATGTTTCTAAGCTTACTTAAAGGAGAAAGTTTCTGGGAAAATGTAGTGAAGTATTCCTCTCTCTTCTACAAATTCGTATAAAATCAGATTATTATGCAATGTACAAAGGAACGGCATGAAAACAAATTAGAGAAAGTACTACTGCATATGGAAATCACAAGACGACGATAACTTACAGCTCCTGTAACAACCCAGTTCTTTCTGGCCACAAATTTGGCAGCTCTCACTGGCAGGTCACACACTTCAAAAGTCTTCACCAGAGTCTAAAAATAAAAATAATATGTTTACAACATTGGAGAAAATAGCAGTTTTGAAATCAGCTCGTTATCTTTTCTTAACAGTGTCCAGTATGTTGCCTTTGGCAACTCTCCAAGAATCCCACAACACTATATGCACAAATTTTAAAAGGAACATACCTGTCCAAGAAGGGAGACACTTGCCTGTTCTGTTCTTTTAACATCACCTTTATATTCTCCCTTTGTTCTTAACCCAACCCCACCTCTGAATATTTTTGGAGCTGCTGCCCAATTTCAACTATACTAGACAGGTAGAGGTCTAACAGTTCCTACAACCTTCACAAATACAAATGGCAGGTACAAGACAGAGGCATCTAATCTTTCAGAAGGAAAGGCATTAGTTTGCATGGAATCCACAAAGGAGATAATTCTTGAAAAATAAATTTATAGGAAATGAAACATCATTAAAGTCACAGCTAAAGATATTCCTTGTCTATTATTATAGTTACTTGTGTAATAAGACAGAGGAGAGTACAGTCAATTAGTGGCAATGATTTGAGATTCTTCTTGTGTATCTACTATTGAAAAATAGAATTTATACATCTGTCAGTTATGAAGATTTCATAATAAAGGAAAACCAAAATCATCACCTGTGTTTCATGGTTCCAAACACAGACACTGCCATTGTAAAGGCTAGCCAACATCCATGGTTCTGTGGGATGCAAGTCTACACTCTTCACCCGGTCAGACCGAGCTGTCAGTTTCCGTTTTATATCAAGTCGGAGAGGCTAGAGAGGAAAAGAATTGAGAATACCAAATTAGTCAGCATAAAAATGGCACAGAAATATGATGCAAGAAGGAAAGCTGAAGTTAAACCTTAAAATAAAAGGAGTCAATCCTGCTTTTCAGGCAGGCAGAAGACTACTAGTCTTTTCTATCCATCTGCTTATTTGTTTTTGTAGGGGTTTCTAGAAACATCACATCCCCACCAATGGCAATGGGTCCATTTAATTTACTTTTGTGAAATTCAGAATTTTTTCATACTGTAAAAAGTATCTCCAGCACAGTCAAAAAAAAGATGCACTGCACATCTTCCTGGTGTCCCTGAACTACTAAAGCAAAGCAAAGAGAATTTGCTTCTAATACAAGTGATAGAAAAATGAATCTTCCTGCCACTTCACCTGAAAAACCAGGTGGAAAAGCCAGTTATCACAATGGAACACCACAACATTTGCCCATTATAAATTTATTTCTGTTCACAATTCCAACATGAAGTTTTAGAATGGAACGCTATGTTGTAAAAACTAGGGGGAGGGAAAAGTTTAAGTCTTTCCCTTATAAAGAAGGCTTTGACCTTCCACTTTCATCACTGGCAATGTAAAGCCAGAGTATTTAAAAGGCATGAAGTATAGCAAAGTGATTTTCTAAAATATTTGAGGCATTATAAATTCATTTAGACACTCAAAGGCTGTTGAGCTCACTTAATGCTGCTGACATTTTATCTCAGAGAACTTAATGGGTATATCTGATCAAAGAATGCTGCGTGTGTTTAGTAGCAGAATTAATAAAACCTGCAGTTACATGTTAGACATTGCAAGGAGAAAAAGATACCTAGCTATCGTTGTAGTACCTGTAACTTACGGACATGACATCTGACAGCAGAGAATGAACTTGTGGTTTATTTCTCCTGCCATAAATACTAGAAAAGTAGGCAAGATAATTGCATGTGATTCTGTGCTTACCCTTGGAACTGCTCTTTGCTGCTACTAAGGACCAGGCTATGGCTGATCTACGAGGTTAACTGCAACATATACTCAAAGCACTCAGACATCTGTTAGGTCTGTTTGATGAATACCACACTGGTATTCATCCCAAGGGATCTGCTCTGCGACTTCAAGCATAATGATGCTAGGGGACTTTCAAGTGCTTTCTTCTTACTAAGTTATTTAACTTAAATCACAGAATAACACTACGACTTCTTCAGGTAGCACAGGAACAGGGAAGCCCGGGTCAAACAGAGCAAGAAGACCCTGCCCAGACATCCCTGGCTTGCCCTGCCCAGAGCCAAACTCAGCTCCCTCAGGCAGGGCCAGCGGTGTGCGGAAGGGCCCCGCGACGTCCAGGCCTAGCCCCTGGCTCGTCCTGGCGGGGCGGCTGCCCAGGCCCTCACCCCTGCGAGGCCTCTTGCTCTTCACCTCGCGTCCAATCGCGCTGTTCCGCTGGAGGCGCGGGGGCAGCCGGACAGAGCAGCAGCTGCGCCGTGCAAGGCCGGGCTACCTCACTGAGGCCACCTAAAAACAGCCCAGGATTGATTCTTCAAGCCTCCCGCAGCGGGGCCTTGGCGCAGCGCGCTCGGCCAGCCCCGCTGCAGCCCCCAACCTTCCCCTGGCACCGGGCCTCGCTCGCGGAGCGGCCCCCGGACTCACCATGGCCCCGCGTCGCCCCGCGGCAGCGCTGACGGCTGAGGTGTCGCTGCGCCCCGGGCAGGCTCCGACCCTCCGACGTGGAGCTTCCGGCACCGCCGCTCTCGCGAGAAGGGCGCCGGGAAGTCCCGGGCCTCACGAGAGCGGCGGTGCCGGGATATGTAGTCGACAGCGCCTCGGCTGCCCGCCGCGGGGCAGGCTGGGAGTTGTAGTTGCCGCGCGCGGGAGCGCGCGCCCCGTCACCTCAGGGCGGCTGCAACGGCCGGTGCGGTGCGCGTGGCGGCAGCTGCAGTGAGCCCCGCACTGTCCCAGCCACAATCCTTTGTGCGACCCTGGGCCTCTCAGTTAGGTGATGGTGGTGGAGAGCTACCGGGCTCTGCCCAGTTGTGCGTCACCTGGAGAAGAGAAGGGCCCTCCGATCCCCTTTGCCTGCTCAGCGTGGTCTCTCGGTGTGCATAATGGCGGCATTGGCCTTCAGTGGTGAGCGTGACAGTGCCCTGAAGCAAGCCCCTGGAAGGAGCCCAACTTGCCTCTCTCACTCAATAAGATGGACGTGAGCCTGGTCAGTCCTGTGGACCTTGTAGATGTGAAAGGTTATGTGACACAGTTCTTCACCTTTTTGTCAGCTAAAGCTACAGATACTGCAACCCAAACCGCATGTAGTTACGGGGAATGTGAGATTTTGGGAAGCAATAAAGCACAAGGAACCATTCTTGAGAAAATTTCTCCTAGCACTGCTGCCAGATTGAAGTTCCATCTTTAATTAAAAATTGCAAACCCCACATTTCATTGTATAGAGGAAAGGAATAATATGGAGGATATTTATATTCATTGGGTTTCAGTTAAAGAAAAGACTCCTTTTGATACAAGTGTTCACCTAGGGATTAGGAGCCCTGTGTGCTCTGTCCGACAACACAGTAAGAAGGATTACATTACCCCGGAGTGTTTACAGTTTGAAGGACATAAACAAACAAAAGGGTGACAGAGAGATTACTTCAACTCTTGTTATTTTCACTCCAAGTGAGCAAAGACAGAAAAGACAGATACTTAAATTTCGAAGAAACACAAGCCCGATGAAAATAAGTGGGAAGAGAAATGCCTGAAGCAAGAAAGTGGGCACAATGTTGTCAACCATTATGGGTGAGTTTAGACTTTCAGCTTTCTTTAAGGCTTTTTTTTACTTTCAATTCCTTATATTAATGATTGTAGAATAACGCTTAAAACATTTGAGTACAGAATTTCAGGATATAGGTAAGCTTGCTTAGAAGTAATGATTTGAGTAAAATTTATGACTTTTGAGTCTAATTCATGATTTTTAGACAGCTGAGATGGAACACTGAAAGAAGAGATGTAGGGGAAGGATACCCATATTGGGGAATGTAGGTAGTGGGGGATGAACAGCACACATTGTATATTTCTCCTTGAAAAACTCAACGAAGTCCTGTCCAGAGAGAGATGAGGGTATTACAGGGGAAAAAAAGATAGCAAGGAAGGTAAGTGAAAGATGAAGGAATAGAGCTTGTAGTCAAGAGAGTAACAGCAGGGGAAGGAAGAAATTACTTTACTATTAGCTTTTCCTGGGAACTTGTAATAATAGAAAAACTAAAGTGCAGAAAAGAGGCACAGGGTATAAGCCAAGGCTGACCTTACAGTAGGAGAGAAGCAATGAAATAAAGCAATGAAATTAAGAATAAGAAATATCCCTCACACCAGTTCTGAGTCAAGACGACCATGATTCACAAATTACTGGAAATTAAATGAGTATACAGAGGAAATATTATTATGGTTTTTTTTTCCTTTCATATTCTTTCCTATATATCCTGTACTAGCCACTGTTTCACTGGGGGTTATATACAAAGTAGCTGGAACCATGGGCAGTCTGTAAGAAGACTTTCAATACAGACATTAAATAAGAACAAAATCTCTACTTTGGGTTCTTTTATGTGACCCAATAGATATTCTTATGCCTATTTACTGAAAGATATTTTTCAGGTAAAAAAACCCAACACAATGTTTTCTTCCAGAGCAGTGGAACAGAGGAAGCTTTGCTTCTTGTGGGCATTGCCCTGTCCTGAAGTTCCTCATTGCCCCTTTCATACCCCTGCCTGCTTGGCTATGCAGCTTACCTGGAGCAACATACATGCATGCTGGGCATTTGGTTATTTCCTCCTGGGCCTGAAAACAATCTAGCATTTTCTTTACCTTGGAGGAAGGGCACAAACTCGGGTTTGTTTGTCTCCTGTTACTTTTGTGACTACTTGATATCTTTAAGTCCATAGACAGGGAAAGGGGGGAGGAGAGAATGATATAGGGCAAATGATGAGATGGCCACAGATCAATAGAGCGTAATCATAGGCCTTGCTTCCTTAAGAAACCAGAATAAAGCTGTACAGAATATTTACAATGCAGTGTCTAGTACCATTCTACAACTGTCTTCTTGTTAGAAACACAAACGGTATTTCTGTAAAGTGTGGATATGCGTGTGTAATGAAGAGTATAATAAAGAAACTGGTATACAGTGTTGCAGGACACATTTCCTGTAGGTGCAAAGCTACTTTTAAATCTCTTGAAAGTTCTCCACACAAAGCATTAAAAAGGACCTTTTTTATTACAAAAAAAGGGTGTTCTAAACAACTGGCCAGCTAAGTGCTGGTAGTTGAAGCATTTACATTCTGACACATTAAATTTTGTAAAACTAAAAAATGGACTGGAGTTCTGTAATAGAGGAATCCTGCACATTTTTATTGTTGGTGATTTAGTTAGAAACACAGCAGCTACAGTGGGATTGCAACAGGAGATACAACAGTTGTAAGGAGGAAGAAACTATGGTACTGTTTCAGCCTATTGGTAATTTCTTTACAAGGCCCTTGCTTCTCAGGATAGCCAATCCATTCAACCTTACTTTTCCAAAGTTTCAGCTGAGATCCTTTTGGCTATGAAATTATTGGCAGGTTTTGAATTTGTATGGCAATAAAAAGCTTTCTGGAAGCAGGATAGAGCATTTTAAGGTAATACAATATCGTTCTTCCAAAGAAAAAGGTTAAAGTGGT
Organism: Calonectris borealis; assembly: GCF_964195595.1. Taxonomy (NCBI): domain Eukaryota; kingdom Metazoa; phylum Chordata; class Aves; order Procellariiformes; family Procellariidae; genus Calonectris; species Calonectris borealis. The sequence continues at coordinate 6,961,228 of NC_134320.1, forward strand.
TTGGGATACCAATCACAAGCACCTATCGTTTATCCTCAGTGTACCAAATGAATTTTAACAGAGAAGGGGAAGGCTAGCAATAAAACACCAGTCCACTTTCTTTTTCTTTCAGGTAAAGACTAGAGGTCTGGAAATAAGAGCCATATCCATATGGCTCATTCCATATGCTTGGAAATTCATATTCAGGCAAAAATCTAACAGATGGTCTTAGCTAGATCCATACCTGGTATAATAAATATAGTATGTGCTGCTGCTTGTTGCAGTAGGCAGCTCAGTCCTGAGGGTCCAATATTTCTTTGCCTTGGTTGTTCTACCCAGGACACCACCCCTATTATGTAAATTCCTTGGTTCTCCAGACTTCAGCCATTGCTTATTTTCTTTATGGGGATATGTGGCATATCCCAGGATCACTGCATTTCACTTTGGGGCTCAGTTTGCCAGCATCTCTAAGCTCGACTAACTTTATTATCTTGAGGTAGTATTATGGATGGCTTACCAATTCCCTAAGTATTCTGTGCGTTATCTTGTAACCCGAATTACTGTATTATTCTTATTTGATCCTTTCTTTTAGAATATACACAGACTTTTATATATTTAGGTCAACTCTACAGTATTGTAAAGTGTTTATTTCATATGCAAAATTAATGTGAAGTGCTGTTCATTGCCAGGAGTTAATACTTGCAGTGCAGTGAACTGAAGTAAAACTCATTGCAGCCTTAACTTGGAAGATAGTAAAGATTGATGGAACACAGTGGGTTTAAAGAAAAGGTGTTATTAACATGTAGGTGGCAGAGCTGTGAGGCAAACCGCACTGTAAATCTGAATTAAAAGCTCCCTTGATACTATGGTATTTCACTTTGTTGCAGATCAGGGATATAACAGTGTTGTGGAATGCAGTTTATCTCTTTCAGTCTGAGATGCCCAGCCTTTGTCTCTTCTCACTCTCTTGGAAACATACTATCCTTGGATACAAACCTGACTCATATACAGAGATCAGAGTATTAAACTCACTAGGATAATGAGGAATTAAAATGCCAGTAAAGAAATCAGAACTTTTAGCAGAACTGTCAAAACCGTAGAGTTCATATCAGAAAAAAAAAATCCCATCCTCTCCAAAATCTGCAACCTGCCAGTAGCAGCCTGATGGTGCATAAACTGATAGTTTCAAAAAATGTTTTTTGCTTCAAATACAATCATATATGTGGTGCATACAGAGAAAATAGATACTGCAGTATGTAAAGAAGGGATTGGAGTTTTTATATTTGAAGTAATCTAAAAAAATATCACCTGACACTTTCATTAGAGGCCTGCCTTTTCAACTTACAATTCCGCCAAACTTCAGCCATGTGGGTTTAGATTTTTTTGTATTGGATGTCTTCATCTGAATAAGGGACCTATGTCAGCTTGTATTTTCAAGTTTCAATAGAAAGGTTTAGTCATTTTTAAAAAGGTATTAAGGGAGCACAAAATACCAGCTTCCTTAAAATCAGCAACAGGATAATCATCAGTATTTTTAGCAGCTTCTGATATGGACTTAATTTAAGAAAATATAAAGTATTAATCATGGTAGCACAGTAAGTTACCCACATGCTAATAATGAGGAGGGAGACATCCATAAACAGGGAACTCTGACAAAAAAAAGGTTGTCAGTGAGAGTGAACGAAGTGTTGTACATAATATAAAGACTCCAGTTCTTATCCTCTTGTGCTACAGCTTCTTTGAGTACATTTGATCCATTAGATAAGTGCTATTTTTATGTCATTTATGTAATCACATAGCAGGAATGATCTCGATTGACCTGCTACTGCTTCTGATTTATTAACACTTGCTTCTTCGCATTTTATTTTCTGGATGCCATAGTCACAATTTTGGCATGATTCCACTTCCATTAAGATCAGTGGCAAAAGGGCAGGCCTTGAAACCACAGAAGTGGTTTGGAATGCAGCAGTGTATATCCTCCAAGGTATTCCAAGTTTAGAGCATATAATTTCTTTTTTTACCAGATTTACAATGCCTTCCACTATAGCTGAATGTTGGTATTAATGTTCTTTTACTGAGTTTTGAGGCTTCAGATAAACTTTTTCCATTTTCTCTGCTCTTCTTTAAACATATCTGTCAAAATATTTCTGAGATCTGATTCAGCAAGCAGTTTAGTTTGCCCTGAATATAGTATTGAGATAACACGAACTAGAAAACCTATAAAATTATTTCTTCCTGTCTGGGGAGTATCAGTCCAATAGCTACTTAAAAATTTCTATAGCAATATTCATGATTTCAGGACAAAAACATTCATTTATTTTCACTTTTAATTGCTATTGTATATTATTACCTTATCACTGCTGACCACAGAGTTGGAGTGTGCTTGGTAAATGATTCAGCACAGGGTTTTCCATAAGCTTGCAAAAAATGTTTATTGAATAGTATTACCAATCATCAGAACGATCTGTTGCCAGCACTCCGGAAAACTGAAAATACTGCATTTGTTTTCTATTAATGTTAGACAAGATTGACATAGAGTTATTTTTTATTCAGATATAAAGTGATAATAAAAGTTTAAGAACAGCACTATGGACACTTAGTCAACGTGAAAGGTCAGTGCCCAGGCTTTGATAATTGACTATAGCTTGTGAAAAATGAACAAAATTGTTTGTTTTCTCTTGATCAGGCAGTTTCGTGTTTTCCAGATGCAGAGATGAGGTTTCAGCCCCTGGTGTAACATCTGCATATACAACGTACATGACAATAGAGAATTAAACTGTCAAAGCACATTTATTTAGTTAAAATGAACTGAACAGTATTAATATCTAAATATTCTACATTAGGATCTGTTTCAAAGGAACTGTAATGATGTTAAAACTACTTTTATGGGACTGCAATGATATAAGACAGTATCCTTCAGTTGTGTATTTTCTCAACAAAGGGAAGGAAATTGAGGTTAAAGAGTAGCTGTCATTCTTGTTACTAAGATCCTCTTGCTTAGGCACTCATCCTGCATCACTTAATGCTCTGCTGTGAGCAGTCTTTAGTTTTATAGTTTGATAGCAGTGGTTTCACCACGGGCTCAAATACAGGCCAGGCTCATGATGTGCTAGGCACGTAAAACCAAAACTCTGCTACTAAGGGTAGTTTTGTTTTCAAGTCAGGCTGATTTCGCAGAGTGTCAGAAGAAGCTTTTAGAAACCCAAAATGTCACCATAATCCAGAACCATTCTCACAAGATATGCCTGTGAAATGGAAAGTGGCTCTGTCAACAGGTTTGGGGCTTTTGTAAAATTTTATTTTTATTTTTTTAATTTGTTTTCAGTAGGTTTTTTTTTTTGGAAAGGATAAGACCACTCTATCTTTGTGATTTGAGCTGCAATGTTACATGGTTTCTCAGTTTGCAGTTCAAACAATTAGTGATCACAGAATTGTATGGCATTTCTGTAGCACTGAATGTATGTCTTTGTATTTGAAGCTTTTTCTTCATAATGACACAATAACGAGTTATTCATGTAGGAGAGCAGGCAGTGATGAAAGCTGTATTAGATTTTATCCTTGTTCTTTTATAATAATCACACATAAATAATGTTTTGCCGCAGGCAAATGCAACAATGTATTTATATATACAAGTCCTATACAAGCTGTTTCTTTTCTTTTCCCATTTCTAGTACAACCTGAATCATTAAATTTTTCAGACATACAGTCGTATATGTAATTCAATATTAACGGCGTGTGCTATGTACCCTCTTCATCTAGTCTGAAGACTGCGAGCTATCACAAACGTCTGTCCAACGTTTGAATTTTTAAACTCAGACTATAACACTTAATGCTTTTAGTTCTGAATATCTCTTTTTCAGACCTTTATCAATATATTACATAAACGGAACCTGACCCAGGATTTGCAGCATTCAGATCTTCTGGACAAATTCACTCTCAAAGATGAAGTATATAATCTGTTGATGAGTGAGGATCAATATAGAGTCTTAGTTCAAACTAAAAAGTTTAGGCTTTTAATACTAGAGGTTTCTGGTTCAACTCCTCTTACACTGCTATTCTTGAAAATGCTACCATTCTCTAATACATAGCCAACTTCCCCCCTCCCTCCAATTAGTAATAATAACTACCACCTACACATGGTTTTATATCCTTTATGAAGAGGCACTTTGAATTCTCCTATCAAAAATGGATATGTACTATTTTTATATGACTATCCAAATTAAAACTGATGAATTTTAATAATATGTAGCTAGTTTGTAGCTGAAATTTAATCCCCTCAAAGTAAAAGCAATTGTAAAGTTGTGATGTGGTTTAGACTACACACATTTTCTTAATAGTTCTGTTTTAAAAAAAAAATTATAAGAATGTTATTCAATTTACTGTGGAGATATAAAATTACAATAATGACAGTATTTTTTGTTTTAAGTCTTGTGAAGAGGACAGGAAACTCAGATAACAAAACCACCGGATGCTGCCCTTAACTGTGTGTTTAAAAGTTTAGCCACTAGATGACGCCTTGATGCTGTTCATATCTTTTTTTTTTTTTTTCTCCTGACTGATGCTTGGACCTGAAATCCTGAAACCGTGTCTTTAGTAAATCCGGCTGGGAAAGAATGCTTTTCACATATTTTTAAATGATAATTTTGAAGGCCTTCTACTGAAGTAAATAAAATTATTTCAATATTCACTGCTGCTTTTAACTGCAGCCTGTTTTGTGGGGGTTTTGGGTTTTGGGTTTTTTTTGGTCATCGATTTTCTTCTTCTATTATACTGATAATTTATTTGTCTTGGACAACCCCCCTTTGAAAAATAGTTTTTGTTCATATCTTTTTTCTTCATTTTTTTCATGTTCCTCTGCTTCACAACTGTAACTTAAAAGTAGAAGCAGGTCAAGATAGTGTCCTTTACATCACCTATTAACAGACATTTAGCATGCGTGGATAAATGCTTGATAAATGTGTTTCATTTGGTGCACATTTTTCCTTACCAGGAGGGCAGGGGGGGATAAACTATAAAGCATTTTAACGCTGGCATAATTGTATCCATTTTATGATATATACTCATATATTTGTAAAAATTATCACTGATCCTGGTACCGACATGTTTATATCCATAAATAATTCCTGTGTGGACCAGGCTAGAGAGGGACTGAAACCTTCTGTTTAACCACAGATCAGGGCAAGTGTTGTATTCCTAGTCCTCATTCGTTAGTCTCTGCACTAATAAACTTCAGGTCTGTAGTCTGTGATACACAAGCAGGTTACCATACTATAACAAATGAACATGGGTCAGCTGCTCCACAGTAAACTGTGTGCGTGTTTCTACCTGGCACTTTCTTGCCATTAATCTAAGGAAAATCACAACAGCCTCCCTTTCAACGAAAGACGGGGGATTTCCTCATTTTTGGTTAAGCAGTACGTCAGTGCAGAATTTGCAGGTGGACAGTTGCATGTGAGCAGTTCCTGGCATTAAGCTGACCAACAGGAACTATTTCCTTTGTGATAATTTTTGTGTGTGTCAAAGGGCTGCACTAGGCCATCCTTTACAAAAAATTTACTATAACGGATCTTGTATGACAGGACATTGCTATGTTCCTATGCATACTTGGCTGTTTTGCTGACAAAATCCAGACTCATTAGATGGGTTTGTAACTGGAAGAGGTGCTGTCCACTGTTTGAAGCTTTTAGACTATGTAAAAATAAACTTTAACAAAAATCTATCTGATTTTTTATGTGAAATATTTAATGACAACTGACGAATATTGTTATGTTAAATGTAATAGAAATTAGTGATGGAGTTGTTTGAGGGGCTTCTCAGAGATGCGACTCAGAAGACTGTCTCTGACTGAAAATAGAAGCCAGGAGCTTATATAAATAACACTGGGAGCCAGTGTTACTTTGTCAGCAGTATTTTTAGTGTCTGTATGTTGGCTGGGAGAATTCTATTGTTTGGGAAAGTAGATTTGATTTGGACAAGACAAAAACTGGGCTTTACTAGCTTACATCAGAATTGTATTTATAATTTTAGTGACAAAAGGAGGTTTCTGGCAATAAGCCTTTGCAGTGTAGACCAGACTTTTGAGGAAATTTTTCTATGCTGAAGATGATAGTATAGAAAAGAATATATGCTTATTGTATTAGTCATTTTATTAAAAATATCATTATATAAATTGTCTTCTAAAAATAATCACTAAATTAAAACATTTGTCCTCAGAGAAGATGCTGCAAATTCTTCTGTGGCTTCAAGTAATTTCATAAAGAGCCATGGAACGTATTAGTATTAAAGAAAGCTTACCTATATCATGCATTAGATAGGACAGGCATGCTGTACTTTGCAACTCATTTCACCATTCATTGACATGGTTACAACCTTACACATTAAGGAGAGCTACATAAACCAAGAGTTATTTTTTTTTCCCTCTCTAATTAATACTGCCAGATAGTAAGACCTGGCATTGAACTAGATATAGAAGTTCTCGGATTGAATCCTCTCCTACTTAAAGATGTTCTCTGGCATCTTTTTTGATACATAATCATTATAATGCAGGGGGAAAAAACGGTGATAAAAGCACCAGGCTACCTTTATGCTCTTCAGTCAGTGGAGATTAATTACTGCTGATGCAGCTGACAGGAAAGGATAGGAGTAGTAATGGTTTTCATTACCAAAACCTAATGGAGTGGTCAAGAAAGAAGGATAAGTTGTAATCTTTTAACAATCTGAGACCAATTGATTGAAATGTTTCCATATTTTTTTCTTTACTCCAAGTGGAATCCAGAAAACAACTAAAACATGCAGCCCAAATGCTCTAGCCTTGATCTAGTATTTGAGAAAGTGATTTGGACTGCAAACAGCTTAAGGTGAAACTGACTGTTCTGTGTGAATCTGTATACATATGTGACTGCAGAATTATATCCAGAGTGTATATACGTGGAACTCTTGATTGTTACTATTGTGGGTAATCTAAGCAAAGGACTGCATACATTTTTAATATTTTGCAGGCCCAGATTTTTAGATAAGTTGTTGCACTGTTGTTATATCCAATAGAGTGATACTGATTTATTCTATGAAAGAATTTTAATCTGTGTCTACTTCCATTAGGAAACAAATTTGCAGTGAGAGGTGGATTAATTGGACTTTTTTTAACCCTATTCCAAGGTGCCAAAATATGTTCTACTTTTCATTGGAAGATTCCTAATATGTTCTAGGTCTCATTTTATTTAAATTACTTGCACTAGGACAGCTACAGAGTTCTGTCATATATTTTATAAATAAAAACACATATCTGAGAAGTTATTAGAGTGTTTTCATGCACAGCCTTGCTGATAGTTTGTTTATATTGAGATCTACAGTAAGCCAAACAGATTTTTTTTTTCTGTATTTATGACTTTGGGAACCATTGACTTTCTTCTTTGAAACAAAAGACAACCATAAACTGTATCCACAGAATGCAGAGATTTATCCTTGTGAAAAAACAGGTTATGAAAACCTGTAAACCCAAGTCTGAGCTCAAGGGCCAGAATCTTCATTGCCGTGCACTTCATGCTGTGTCAATCCAACGTTAGAGGTTTAAACTACTATCCTAAAATATGTTCTGCAATTCCTTTGAGTTAACTTGTTCCATGAAAGAGTTCAGCCAGTTGGTATGAGATTATCTCCTGAAAAATATTAGTCTCATGTAGTACTGCATTGCCCTTGTAGAATCTCAGTGCAAGTACAATACAAGCTGAGTGAGGTGAGTCAGGTAGGAAGAGGTGTAACCAAAACAGTCTGATAACCCTATTGCTGTGAGCAGATGTTGTATCTGGAAGTCCAAATCGGGGCAAGGGCTAGAGCTCTCTAGACTTCTGTTGGGGACCACACTGCATCCTGATGATGGCCAACAGTTAATTTATTCCTGCCATTGTGATTTAGTAACAGTCAATGTTCATTTTGCTCTGCTGCAGAATGACTACGCAATCAGCATGACAGGAGAAAATCTGGTTCTGCTTCCCGTTTTAAATGGCACAAGTTCACTATAACAGAAATACTTCAATTATGATCATACAAAGCCCTCCTCTGGAAAACAGTTATTTTCCTTTAGTGACTTTTGATGTGCTAACATTTTAACTAAGTGTTCATGTTTTCTGTGTATTCAGTTTATGCCATCAAGGAAAGCAATTTGCTGTAATGCTACTCAAGGCACCCATTAGTAGCAAAGAGCAATCTGTGTTTTTAGAGAACCAAGGCTGTTATTTCACAAAGGGAGCCATTCAACTCTGCCTTAATCCTCCAACCAGTAAAGCTTATCTTCCAGGTGTTATTTCTGACTATTTTACTGATATTGGCTTCTTAAAAATGTTTAGAAAATGAGAGTCTAATTTAGATTAAGTTGTTGGTGATTTATTTAAAAAAATACAATGTGATATATATCTACATAAATAAATGTAAATTCTCAATTTTTTTTTGAGATAAAATAAAAAATTGCCATATGTCACATGCTTTTATTTAGTTGCATGTTTTGAACATCTAAGTGGAAAGAAAAATGTTTAACTTAAAAACCTTGTTCCTAAATGGTCAGGAACTTTATTGCATTCTTTCATTGTTGAATCTTTGAAGCAGATATCAATAACAGTGAATAGTAATACACATTTTTTGACACTGATACTTTGAATGCATTAAAAGCTTCAGAGTCTATAGTCTGTGTTACCAGTATCAGTATGACCTGACTCAGGATCTGAGCTGGCTGAACGGAATAAATGACTCCACAGAAGTGCTCTGGCTTAAGTAGGACTACTTGCAAAACCAGCTCCAATTTACAGTTAGAAGCCCTTATAATTATTTCAAAAGTTGACATTTAATTAAAAAGGTGTAAAGAAAAGATAAAATTATATTTTTTGAGAATATACTGTTGTCTCACTTGTCATGCCAACTGAATTTTACTAAGACTTTACTCTCTTTTGTGACAGAGACTCAATAGCCTTTCTCTGATCAAGCTAGAATGTATGACCATGGAGTATGGTATTTTTCAATCAATGAATCAATGTGTTGAAAAGTCATACTAAAGTATTCAGTTGGATTTTAGGACTACTGCATTGTATGGCATGTTGGAAGAGCATTGCTTTAGTCTGGCCACCAGAAAATTTAAGCAATATTTGGCTTTAAGGCGCCTCCAGGAAAAACATATATTTATTCTTCAGTAATTAAAATTCTTTTTCCCTACGTATGTGTAGGAAGAGATGAGCAAATTTTGAAAAAACAAGTGATCAGATACTAGAGATAGATAGCCAGAAAAAGACAAATCAGAGAATTGAGTAAGTAGCAAAAATATTAAATATTACAAGGTAGTCAATAAAACAAGTACTACTGTGAGCAGCAGAACTACTGAAGCTTGGTTTTCCTATGGATTTTGTCTCATGGCTAAATTCATTGGCATCAAGATATGAATTCCCGCCGAAGGTTTTCCATGGTTCCAGGCATTTATAGTGTTTTTATCCTAAGTGATTTTTCTGGGACTTGATAAACATGAGTTCCCTCTGTAGCCTGTCTTTTATCTGGCTATTAATTTTCATATAAAACTGTAGAACTGTTATATCTTAGAGAGTCTTTATCCTTTGTCAGATTTGGCTGGCCAATCTACACAGGGCAACTGGTTCAAAAACTGTGGGGGTGTGGACAAACAAATATTGTGGACACCTATGCCTCATTTTCTTAACAAATGAGACTACCGAACCTCTCTTCCCCTCGAATGTAAATACATGTGTGTAAACATGCATATGTATAAATCCAAAAGTGAATGAAATAGAGGTGACAGAAAAAAACAATTAAGAAACTATAGGAAAATGCTTGACTTCGGGTGCAGTGATGAAAAGCAGCAAAGGGCACTACGTATTAAAAGCAGTTCAAAGGAATGCCCTTTGCAGCTTTCACAGGGAGATATCCTGTTTAACTTTCATGCCATGGTTTAATTCTGAAGTCATAACTAAGTTTACAGGAAAAGCCTTTGTGAAGGGTTTATAAGATTTTTAGAAAGCCTTTCTATGACAGACTGTTACCTAAACTAAAAACAGCAGGAATCAAAGGTATAGCAACATGAAAACAGGTAAAGAGAATTTCCAATGGTTCTTAAGGCTTGTTTCTGGGTCTTGGCAAACATGAGTTTATGCTGTAGCCTTTCTCTTACTGCAGGTACTCTATATGGCCATTTTTTTCATGAAACTGGTAAGAGTATAATATCTTTGAGATCTTCCTGACAGTCTTTTTGTCAGCTACTACTACAGGTACAATGAAAGACTTGACCTGATTTGCTGATGGAAGAAAGTGGATACTAAGGTTGGACTGTAGAGACTCCACACGCTCATCTGCCAGCCTCTTCCAGTCCTTCATTATCTTTTGAGTGCAAAGGTGTTGCCTAATGTCCACCTGAAGTTTCCATGCTGCAATTTAAGTCTGTTACTTCCCATCTTGTCTTTCTTTTCCTGTCTTTGGGTATGGATGATAGTGTGTCCTCATTCCTTTAGCAGCAGCCTTTCATGTTTGTATTCTTATGTCAAGTGGAGTCTCTGTTTGCCGTCACATAAGGCAAAGCTCCTAATCTTTCCATGGATTCCTCCACTTCTAAGAACTCTGGAATATGTACTGTCATCTATTGCATTCCCATTTTTATTTAATGATGACTGAAGCACTGCAGTGTGAGATATAATTAAAGCAAGTGTGATATTTAGAGAATAACTGACAAAATTTTTGCAGCTATTGAAAAGCTTGTCTGGTTAATTTTATTTTAAATCTCATTTTCACAAAATTATTTCTTCTAATCTTCACCATCTGCATAACAAGTGTAATCAGCAAGCCGAAATTAAAATATCTGCAACCTCTGCCCTTCAAATCAATCACAAATTAAACCTGAAAAGAATGTGTTCTAGTGGGAAAAAACCTTCCAAAGAAATCCTTTCTATTAATCTCTCCCCACTAAGCCAAAATATCTACCCTTGCTTAAAAAGAATAGAAATAAATGTAATTAAACACCTTTTTTTGGTGAAATTTTATTTGTCTTCATCAGATCTTGAAGCAAATACTGATTTAGAAACCTCAGACTTTTTGCCAGATGGTAGTGGAGTAGACATCTTTCACAAGCAGCAGAGCGCGTAGGATAATCATGGAAAATTTGAAAGCCATTCTGTGCACATAGTACCTAGGTGACCCTTCACAGCTTAATAGAAAGATAACATCTTAGGAACTAGCCACAGAACATTATTGGTAGGAACATTTACAACATTATTCTACAGTGTTTGCCTGCAGTGTTGCTTTCTTCTTTTAAGAGTTGGTAAGAAAATGCTAGTTGATTTTTAGGGAGAAAAACTGGCTCAATGCAGAGGATTTTTAGAAATTCCACCATAAACATTTCTTACTCACACCTTTGTCATTGTCATTTGAAAAGTCCAGTGGCAGGTAATGGTACTGACTCTTTGCCCAGTACTGTACTCACTAGGAAGTGCTTTTGTTATAGCACAGACTTTTCTGTTTTCTGGATGAGAAGGTTGCTGGTAAATTCCCTTCCTGTTAGCTGTATTTGAGTAATATTCTTTACGAGGAAAAGAATCAATGCAAATGGTAATATTTCAAAACAGCTGAGACAGCACTGTATGCCAGAGGGCTGAAAAAATGTGAATGAACATTCTCTGATTTACCAGCAAGGTCCGTTCCTCCAGTGCAAGTACTTAATCTGCTGACAAGGAGATAAGGGACTTTGTACAGCTTAGAGACCAGCCTAACATCACAAATATGATACAAACAAGTATATCTTTGGAAGTAGTTATAATGCAACATAATGAATATCTCCTCTGTCTCCAGTTCTGTGCATAGAGTTGTAAAGGATGCTGCAAGTTCTTGCATATCAGTATGTGCAGGAAGAACATGTTGTTTTGGAGAGTAAAAAACCATGCATATTTTCTCACTCCCTGTTAAAAAGTCTGGCATTTTCATTTCCAAAATTGGCAAAAAATAGGGTCAGATCCAGTTTTCTCCTGATCAAAGTCTACTCAAGTGCCCAATTGCCTACTTCATTTGCTTCCCAACCATATCCATTAGATAAAACTAGTAAGCATAATAAGAAATCAATTGAAGAATGCTTGCTTTCCATTTTCAAACTCATAATTTGTGAATTAATGATAGTTCTTTGTGATATGTGAAAGCTTTTCCTTTCTCTTATGATTTGGTGTGAAGTTATGAAACCCTGCATTGTGCAGGCTTACTCCTGGCAAGAACCAACTATGAGAAATGCCACTGATTAAAACATGCACATTTTGTTTCCTAGTGATTACTTTGTTCTGATAACATTTTGAAAGCTTAATGAACTGTGGTACTTCTTAGCCTAGTAACTACCAGAGACTAAGAAATAGGAATTAAATGTTTCTACCGGAAAGTCCAGGTCAGGCTGAATAAGAAAAAATAAAAGAGTTTACCAACTTCAAATGCAGTTTCTTCTATGTGAACTAACATTAGAGCATTGCTCAGTTGAAGTACACAGGAAGTTTGATACCAGGTCAACTTTTATCAGGAGAAGCAAAGACCAATTCATAAAAATATCCCTACATACGCACTTAGATGCCCATGGCCATGTAAGTATTAGTGACATATTAATCAGACTTGGGTTTTTGCAGGCGTAACCTTGTTTTCAGCTGGGAGACTGTCTCACTCCTTTCCTATTCTGAGCTATTGACAGTCAGTAGGCTAAGCAGCAGGTGGGGATGGGGAGAAAGCATATGTTCCTCCATTTCTGCAAAGTTTTTTTCTACATCGTTTCTCTAATTCCCTATCACAGATCTGTTTAGTGAATTTCCACTCCTCCTATACTAAACAGAAGATGGGGGCTTATGGACAAGAGGGAATTGAAATTGTGATTAAATTTATGTGAAAGTTCATATATCTGCAAGGCAAAGTTGTAGGAAAGAGTATATTTTATTAGAATAATTCATATAGTTGGGAAAAAATACATGAGCTTTTGGGCATACAGGCACTTCTTCAGTTCTGTGGAACGTGTGCACACATTTTGTTGAATAATTTCAGTTTCTATCTACTTAAGTAGTGCTCACCATCCATGGTTAACTTAAACTTGTCTTTAGCGAACAACATGAATTCTTTTGAAAAACTCTAAATAAAACTGAGAAGAGTTGTATGGAAATGACTTTTCTTTTTAAAGTCTCTGAAAGGTATGTACAAGGTGAAGATTGCAGCATGCTGGGTGCTCTTTATGCACAAGGGTACATGCAGTCTGTGTATACTCTGCAGTTTTCCTCTTATAGCCAGAAGTATGCCTTAGTTTTCTCATCATGGAACAACTCCTGAATGTAGAGTTTGTTTCAAACAGTGGACTTCTCCACTGGGATTATTAGTAGGATGCCAGTTCTAACTGGAGTTTAGCATCATTGTCAGTGATCCACGTTAGGACCGTATTAAGGAGCTACAGCATTTCACATCTCTCACATGAGACATTTATCAGGTGATAACTACTAGCAACTATAGACCTGGGCCAAATTCAATAGAGAATAACCTAGATGTGAAAGGCCATGTATCGTGTTCAGCGAGCCATTCTGTTGCCTGAAACTGTGGACTTAGTGATCCAAGACTAAATTAAATAGAAACAGTCCAATGAATGTCCAATTTTACTCTGTCATCCAAATGATGATACATATTATGATATTACAGCACTTTGGAGAGATATACTGTGGTTGAGATAATTGTGACTGTTAATTTTCAGCCTTGTTGCTAAAGGACATTCCTCTGGAAATGATTACAAAGATGTAGGAAAGCATTATTTGAAACACAATTACTTTTATTTAACTCCAGATTGAAAGGCAAAGGAATTTATGATGTTTGTAACTGTTTGATGTTATTTCTGTAAAACGTGTTTGTTTCCATAAACAGGCACAAAATACATTCACATAGCAGTGTCAAAGAATTATTGCAAATCTGGCTTGGTTCTTCTTTTTAGACAAAACATAACAGCATAATAGTGTGATGAAGATCTGGGTGGCTTTCTGGTCAATTTTAGTTTTTCTTCTTAAATATCTGATGGCACACCTGGTCTTCACATGTCAGTTCCTATAGTATTAAAACAGTTAGTAAATATATAGTGGTACAAGTTGTATTTTGCATACACAGCAGAACCCACCAGAAATTACTACAACTGAGCCACTGCATTGAAAAGATATGCTTATGAAAAAGAGAACAGAAAGAATAGTGTATTATATGTAACCAATCAGCAGGCACGCACCACATGTTGCAGTAATTAGATTTTGACACTTGAATTGAGCTCTAAGAAGAATAAACATGAAAAATGCATAAAAATTGCTCTTTAATGCAAGGCTTTTTCATGCTCTGTTATTAAAACAATATACTGTAATAGTTTATAATTCACATGTTACCTCATAATTCATGAGAAGCAATGAAACAAGGAAATAAAAAAAAAAAAAGGAAGCTGCTTTAAAAAGATGACAACATTTGCTTCAGGCACGTGCCCAGCCATTTTTCAGGGACCAGAACAATACACCATTTTTGCCCAGTGTTGCAGCTGACCTCTTAAAGGTTGGCACACCTGCACATTGCAATGCAGTCAGTTTGATTAGTCTTCTGACTAGCCAGCATTCCTGTGCCAAATAAGACTTTGAAGCAAGCTGAAGCTGGCTTTTTGGCCAGCAAGTGGCCAAACCCGCAATAGGGTTTCTGAAGACTGTTGTAAGAAACTACTTGGTCTCTCTGTTTCTACCAGTCTTAGCCTGAATCCCGGTAGCAACATGTAGAACCTTTGTTAGGTCAGTTTTTTAATATGTGTTGAAATAGAGTTGAAAAAGTGTACTGGACAGTTGGCTTTTAGTTACGTGGCAGATAGTGTTTTTTAATTCATTGCTTTGGCCTTTCAAGCGTACAGACTTGAGGCAGTGTAGTTGGCCATACCAACTATCTGTGGGGTAAACTTGTGAAGGAGTAGATATCTAGATGCAAATCATGAGATAGAGCAATGACCTCTCCTCCATAATCTTTCTGCACCCACCTATTGCACCATCCAACATTATCATGCCCATTTCTTGATTGCTCTCCCAAGAAACTCGGGAATCATTATCATTATGTCTCTACTATTTTGAAATCTTTCTGGACTTCACTGACTGCTTATTTCCTGCACAAGCTCTTCTGGCCTCTCTTGGACTCACCTCATTTATCTTTGGGCTCCAGCTTACTAACACAGATGTATGAATGTTTTGACTTTTTTATTGTACCAGCACAAAATAATTGCAGTGTAGGTTGTTTGCAGGATCCTCTTGACTTTTCTGATTTGTATTACAGCATAGTATGCTAAAATTTCATAGTGCTTCTTTCAGAACAAAAAATAATATTTTTCTTGCAATCTGTCCCATACTGTTTTTTTTTCTACCAGTGATTATATAAGAACGAGATGATGTTAGAGGTGCAATGTAACAAGAAGGGTTAATAGCTGGAGGGCAATGGACCGGAGCAAAAAAACCACTGCAGGGTTATGACTTAATTGGGAGCAGGTGGAAAGAAATCGAGCATTCCCGAGTTGTAGCAAAGAGGGGATTTCCTTAGAGTTCGGAGATCAGAGCTGGCTAAATAAAGACCATTCCAACTAGAACAAGTAACAAACCCTTTGAAATGGAAAACTGTACTTTGTTGCAGTCTCAGTTATGTGCTATGTACCTGTATAGCAGCCCTTACCAGATGCAATAGGTCTCCTTCAATCCAGTGCTTCCAGCCCCTGTTTTTCTTTTCACCTTTCTGAACACATACCAGTTTGTCACCATCCCAGGTCACTAGTGTCTGCATGAATCAGATAATTAACTCAGATATGTTAACGAGAAGTTTATGAATACATGAAAATAAGCTCAATCAAACAATGAGAAGACACAATTACAGTTGCTTCCTACCATTCCCCATCTTCCTTCTAAAAAAGCCCAAATCAACCATTCAAAACCTGAATGCATTCAAGATTACAAGTGTTTTGATGTGAAGCTTTTACAGTGCTTTGTTGTTATTTCCATGTATTTCTTCACATACACAAATATAAAGTGTTCATACTAACTAGTGAATTGCTCAGTGAATTAACAGATACTTGTGCAATGTGTGCAAATTGTATTTTTCTTTTCTTGCTGTTTAAAGCCATTAATAAAAAGATTATAAGGTTTCATGAGTGAAGATCTGGGGCTTATATCAAGTGGTGCCATGCTAACAGCTTTTCTAGCTCCGCATAAAATAAGAAGAGGAAGTGTATGTTAATATCATCTCATACAATAAATTTATTTATATATTTTCATGCACTTTCACAGAAGACCTTTAAAGAGATATGATCATAAGCTGGACAACATGCTCTAGCTGACCCTGCTTGAGCAGAGGGGTTGGACTAGGTGGTCTCAAGAGGTCCCTTCCATCCTCAGCCTTTTAATGATTTGGTGTGATTCAGAGTCTACCACTAATAAACAGGGTGTTGGTTATGCTGATTCTTGTCCAGGAGCAGGATGACCATATCTGTAAGGAAAAGTTCTCTTTACAGGCTAAATTCTCTGCTCAGATACACTAGAGTACATTCAAAGTAACTTTGTTTAAATTGTTCTAGATTTGAACCATTGTACTTTAGGGAGACATTTAACCCTATATCATAGGCAAATCCTCATCAGAGACCAGTTACAGTCAGTGGAAGTTCAGTTATTAAAAAGCTCCAAGAGTATTGGGAGCTTAATTCATTTTCTAGTTCAGCACTGGATGATTTATTTCTCTTATGAGGGAACTTTCTATTAATAATAGAGACAAAACTCATTCCATTTCAGTTAACTTCTTTCTTATTTACGGAATTTTTAAGCTACATGCTCTTTAAATTATCCATGCCCTCTTTACATTTAAATGTTGCCTAGCAGTTTTATTACCTTCATCTAACTTCAATGTGTTTGAGGCATTGTTTTGTTAATAAAATGACTGGAAAATTCTTTTAGAGCAGTCTAGAGAATAATGGCACGACATGCTTCCTTTTTCTTTCTCCTCTTGTTAGAAAGGGAAAAAAAAAAGTAATTTGTTTAGAAAAGAATATTAGGCAAAAATGATTATATATGTTATAATTGTACAAGCAGTGTTTTCTTCCTTCCTTCCAAATAATTGATAATGAAGAGGAGAGTCTGCAAGTGAAATGATTTTGCACAGAAAGGCAACGGTTTTGATAGTGGTGAAGAGCACTAGAGGAGCATTTAAGGAGTGATGCAACTAATAAGTCCTTAGATCCTTAATAATGCCTTCAACTGATCTAAAGAGATGTGGGAGCAATGTTTTAAAGCATAAACTCTGTCACAGGAATATGTCCCACTCAGTGCTCACTGGAGAAAGTGATAGAAAGAAAATTTAGAGATGGGGATATTCAGGATACTGGAAAAAATGGGTCTTGTTATTTGATGGCTTGCAGTGCTGTGAATGAGAAAAAATTTGGAAGAAGTCACAAGAATTACACTGCACAAAGTTAGTTTGAGAATGAAAAGTGATCCATAGTGAATAAACAATGTCTTCTGTTAAATTTGTGCCACTCCAGTGAAGGATGATGTGAGTTCAAATGTAAACATGTCCTTTACGCTGCCAATTTCCTGTGGCAATTGCCAAAACAAAACAGGTCTTGTTGACAGTGAGCTTTGATCTCAGCTTCTCGGAGTTTGGCAACAAGTTCTGAAACCTTGTTTATTGAGAAGATACTGATGGAAAAGACAGTGTATGTTTGGAGAAGAGCAAGAGGGCTGAGAGCTGAGTGGAAGAATAAAACTGTGGTAATTGGCAGAAGAGTTGATACAGGTAGATTCAGTAAATGATGACAAAGACAGGCAGGTGATGCAAGATTAGCAAGACTCTGAAGGGGACAATCAATGGAAATTTAAAATCTACTGGCCTTTCTACCTTTGAAAATCTTGCTTAAGTATTTTAGGGGTGAGAAGAGAGTAAAACAGAAGCAGTATTGATACAGAAACATGAAGCTGAATTCAGTAAGTGAATTTAATTGGTGCTCATATGTATTCTTTTCCTCACTGACTTCCCTGATACAGTCTTGTTTGAATGCCTTACAGGAACAGACTTATTAGTTGACCCTGTCTGTCATAGGAGCTAGGGCATGGGCTAATACACAATATCGTGCTTGATCCAAGCGTTACTTGTCCACATATCACACTGAAAGGCTTCTGAACATATGCCCACAGTTTCCTATGGGAATTTTGAGCTCAGGTTACTCCTATAATCCTAAAGATATTAAAGCATGCACTGCTGGGCCTCCTTGTCTGTCTACCACCTCCAGTAGGCCTGCCACCGGTATCAGTGGTAGCTTTGGCTCACATTTTTTTCTTGTCTCTTCCCAAAGCTCCCTTGATGTTAATAGCTGAGTGCAGGTTTATTTTTAACAGTGTCCAACTCTTAAACTGTCCAACTGAGGTTGAGCAGGCTCAGATTAAAAATACAGTGTGAACATAGCCATGCAGAACTGAAAATTTATATTGACATAAAGAAAGTCCTGAATTTAAAGGGATGAATTTACAGTTTCATTAAGGAAGATACATAGGTAAAAATACAGTTTTGTACTTTCTAAATACGTAAAGGTGTATCATAGAAAAGCTGGAAAAATCCCCTACTAGAAAAACATGTAATTAATGATTGCCCTCACGTATCTGAGTAACCATCCTGATTTGCATTTATAATAAATGTTTGTAGCAGGAAAGAAAACTGTCTCAAGATGGAAATTATTTCTGCTTTATGAAAATCCTCTGATGTCTGTAAAATATTGGGGTTTTTTTTTCATGTATTCAGCTGATTTTTAGAACTGCTCGCTCCTGGTGCTGACTGTAGTGTAAACAGATATCAGGTACCAAATTTTTACCTTTACCACTCGATTATCCAGTCCTTTGGTATGTTCTTCAAACTCCACTCCCACAGTGAAATTCAGTTCATAGTTTCTGAAAGTACTGAGTGATTTTGTTTTAAAATTATCTCCATCTTGAATAATCTCCTTTGTTTGTTTCAAGTGTTTTGCAATCTTACGAGTCGCAAAATCAATCCCTGCCAAAAAACAGAACAGAGAGTATCACAATGAAAATTCCAATATTTGTTACCAAAAATAAAAAAACACAGCACTTATCTTTATACGTAATAAAAAACCCACATTTTATGTGGAACATCATTCCACAAATGATGCTTTTACCTGCAACACTTTGAAGAGAAAAAGTTCATTTAAAATAAAAATAATCTTGTGTTTGCAAGAAGACTTTCAATTTGAGGATCTTCCACTGATTATAAATTTATTTATTAACAGGATATCTGTGGGAATGTTGTGAGCAGACCTACAACATACAACCAGTAGCGAAGAGATGCTGGCATGTTAAATCATCCAAATCTCCAGGTTTTTTTGGAGAATGTGAAACAACAGGGGCTATTAAGACTGACATTGCCTTTTTGGCCTCACTCATACGTGAAACTGTGGGATGCCAGGAGTGCTATTACCATCTTATGCCTGGGAGCCATTCCCTTTTCTAAGCATGCAGTGTAAATCATGTAGCTCTTAGGCATATGAGGATGCTGGTATGTGTCCTGCAGGGTTACAAATGTTGGCCACCCCCAAAAGAAGGAGCTCAGAATAATACTCCTTTTCAGAAAATAAACATGTTAGAATGAGTATGTAATCAAGGGGATTTTGGCATGTTACTTTTGTGATGAACCTATAGTCTGTGGGAGTATACAAGAGGTTAATTAATTTTAAAATAATGAAAATTATACTAATGAATAAAAAAGAAACAGCCAAATAAAAGCCTGACTTATCCATTATTGTTAGACAGCAGACACAGAAATAAATTGTAGTTTAGATGTTAAAGGGAGACAAATTCAAAATCAAAAGTCAAAAAAGTATCAAACTACAGCATTTGACAGTTCCTGTTTAATATTCTGTCAACATTTTGTGCAGTACTGATCTCCTTAACATCCTTATTTTGTTCATGATGAAGACTAACATTATAATGTAAACAACTGCTTGCAACTGAATGCATTGGAAGTTACCAAAAGGAGAATATATATTACGATGATGACAGTTTGCCCCAGACAATCCACCTAATGCCAGCTGCATTACCATCTGCAATAAATATTTCTGACCAGCTGGCAGTGAATCTTATTATGGTGCTATATGCAAATGAAATAATCTCACATGCTTCTGCAAGAGATTGAAAAATGATTTGGGTTTGTTAGCCATCCTTTAGTGGTTTCGCATGCAAGTTAATCATTGTCAGCTCAGCAATGCCACATACTAATGGAGCCCTTTTTCTTTTGGTAGATTCATTATACTACTTGTGAAGTACTAATCGAGTTGAGTAAGAGGATTGGCTTGAAAAAAACTTGTGACTTTTTAACTTGGGGAATAATGTTCTTGTTCAGTATTTATATTCAAGACTTCTTGGGTATATTTTATCTGCTGTGGTGGAATAAAGGTATCTCTGGGTCTGATTTATAGCCAGGTAACATAAAATTTAGTTCTCTCTGAGGAAAAAAAATGTCTAGACTTCTAAAGAAATGCTATTTCTGACTAATGTATGAGTCTTGTAGCTCCTGGAGAAAAATCAGGGGAGGTTTTATTAAAGCGTGCTTTTCATAACTGCATTTTGAACAATACAAGCAATAAAAATGATATATTGTTCTATTATAGTAGATTAAAATACTTTGTAACATGTTTATGATAAAATCAAAGTTTCTGGCTTAAAGGGCAAAACTATTCTTTAATTATAGAAATGCGTATGCATTAATTAAAAGGATGGATGAATTTTAAAAAAACAAAACCTCATTGTGCTTTGAACCTGAGCACTTTAATGCTTAAAATATCAGCCACATGTAAAATTGTGAGAAACAAAGCAGAAGAATATCTTTTCACCCTTTCCATGTAATTTCTTTCCAATCTGAGAATCAGCCATATGCATCTTTCCATTGTTTTTAGTGTTGTTTTTTATTGCTAATTCATTGGCAGTTTTTAATTAGTATAACTTACAGTATATATATGCCTGTATACACAAAAAATCATGATGTACTTACGAAGGATCAGATCCAGACAACTGGTGCAAATAGCTCCTTCATCCCAACCAGTTGCTGGCATTCTTATTGGGGAAGTAGTTTGAAAATTTTAACAGAAAGTTCAGTGAGTACATCTCCAGTACAGTCTGCCCAGGGTAGGGAATGAATCGAAGTATTTCCCAGGAAAAATACATCTATATTGCATTCCTTATTCTAACACATTCTTCCCCTTGCTTTGTTTCAGGCTATTGAATGGGTCAAATTCTTTTATTCTCATGAACTGTTGCTATCTTTTTTTAAGCAGGCTTCCCAATATTGGATGCCTGTAGTCCAGACCCCATTGTAAGCTGAATCCACCCATTTTTCTCCCAATTTCCACTGGGATACATAAGATCAGAAAGGGATCAAAAATCCACTTGATTTAATAATAGCAAAGTCATAATTTATCCACTGACTGAAATGGTTCTAAGGATGCCACCGAGATGCAATGAGGAACTGCTGTAGACCAGCTCATGCTAGCATTTATGGTACAAAAAGAATTATAAAATTGGAAAATGGATTACATATTATAAAAGGCTCAGAATATAAGGATGATAATAATTAAAGTTTAGTTTAAAGCTGATATAATTAATATTTGTATTATGACAATTAGACACTAAATTCTTATTGAATTTGAGTGAAAAGCACAGTTTAAATTCTACAGTGGGTAAATTAAAATTCAAAGAAATGCATGTTATTAGCAGCTGGTATCTTTTTCCCTGATATTTTCCCTGAATTTTAAGACAAGTGAAATGTTATAGCTCAACTGAAATAAACAATACAAGAATGTCATCCGAGGATAGCCTGGAAGGGAAGAAAGGAACAATAATGAGATGGCCACTACAACCAAATGAAAAGGTATCACCACAATTACAAATCCTTTTGGAAAGGAAATATGCACACCACAAGTGTTTAATTTGCATCCTAAAAAATAAGGAAGGAATAAACCTAAAAAGTAAAGAGAACTTTATCAAGATGATTATCAAATGAGAGTTATCAAATATGATGAAATTTATCACTACAAAGCAAGGCAGAACTAGAGCAGGATGACCATCACGACTGGTGGTTAGAGTAACATCCCACAAAAGTAGGTCGGGTCTTGGAGCAAAGAGCTGAGACAGGAGTGAAGCAGAGCCAAAGCAGAGAGAATTGGGCTAGAGGCAAGAATTTTAGGTAAGACCAGAAGCTGAGGCAGGCAGTGAGAGAAGCCTGAGGTAGACAAAGATGGCCTGGAATAGTCAATTTGTGATAACTAGGAGTTGATTTAAGTATCATCCAGACCAACAGGCTCCATGGCTCACTTGCAGTTGGCATATTTAATGCTGAAAAGACATTTCAGTTGCATACAGAGTAGTAATTATTATTTATGCATAACTGTCAAACCCCAGCACTCAAATCACTTCAGTCAGTGTGTCTCTTTCTCCTGAAATTCATGATATTGGCTTTACCATTCTTATTTTTTTTACATGAATTTTTTTGTACCTTGCAGGTGTATGTGTATAGTATTTACAGACTTGTTATTGAGCTTTTCTCCATAAATGCAAAGGCTAAAAACTATGAATAGTGAAACTTGCCTTTCTCTCTTAAAAGAGTTGAAGCTTTGAGGAAATTATAACTATTTTCAATTGTTGTTGAATAATGATGAGAGTTTATTTTTATGTGTTTAGGTGTATTTCTTCTCTTTCAATCTGAACAGATAAATAAATTACGGGTTAAGATTCTCTGATGAGAGTAAAACTAGTAGAAAATCAGTTAAAGCATCAAATTTTCCATCTCAGTTAAGGATTTTGTGGTAGTTATCCCTAAGTCACTAGTGTAGACATTGAAAATTACTTGAAATTTGTTAGATTTAATTACCTGATTACCTTCCATGTGTTAGACTCTTCTTCCCAACAAATACATTTTCTTAGCTTGTGGAAGATGGCTATACAATGTACTCATTGATTTTGAACCACTGAATTGTTTTTATAATCTGCATCTTTGCAAGTAAATATTTTGGAACCTGAACAAACAAGTCCTTTAGATCTCCATTAACTTGACTCAACACCTTTTGAACAAAGCATGAGAAGCCACAAGTCTGATCTCCACTTCTGATGAAAAGTGCAAGGTACTTTGACCTGAAAAAGACCGTTTATCAGCATCACTCTTACAGTGTAGAGCTGTAAGCTACTGTAGAAAGGCAAGAGAAATAAGAAGAGCAAGTGCTGAACAGAAGATAGAAATCAATGACCACTAGATAGAAAACAATGAGACATCTGTGAATGAGAAGTGCACAGACCCAGTTGGACCCCTGAGAGCTATCAATTGTAAGCATAAAAATAAAACACAGGTTTGATTTTTGCCCCATGCTAATTTATGATTCAGAGCCAGACAGACTCTTCCAATCTACGTTAAATTTTCCAACTCTAATGACTACTTTTCTTGTATAAGTTTTATAGACAACGTGTAGTAAGGAAGCAACGGTCCTTTATGCCCTTCATCTGTGATGTAGTTGAGCTGGGAGAAGATTCTTGATTCTAAAGATTACACTTCTCATGCATGTATCAATCTAATTCCCATATTTTTTGCGGTTTTTGGAATGCAGCTATATTACTGCAGTGGTGGAAAGACGATAACTGTTGTTTCAATGCCAATCCAGAGGATATTGAAGAGATTCTTGGGAAATGTTGATGTCTTCTATTATTTCTTCTTCTCAGCAAATTAAAGATCTACATCTCTGCTAACCTAAGTAGAGGAAGGATTTCCTGCACACTACTTGCATAATCATAATGACCTGGAGCAAAAAGTTTATGCCTTTATGAGAACAAAAATGCTTGAAAGGCAATTTATATTGAAAATAATAGGTGCAGCAAAAGAAGACATTTCTCTCATGAAATTATCTCCAGTCATTATAAAAATTGAGTCTGTCAGTGTGTGGAAAAATAAATCTACAAACAACATAAACTTGATCTTGATATGAACTGACAAGGATATTGCTTCCATTCAGTTAACAGTGTTTTAGTATTCTAGCATCTACAAAGCATCTACAAATATATGCTTAATATCCTATACAATGGATACACAAACTGTAGCTATCAGGCCTCTAATGTTAAAGAGGCTAACAAAGCAGTAAATGAAAGTTGCCTAAAGAGCAGAACATCTCTTTTTGCATATACACATATATTGTTGTCATCAGTGATGGTCGTAGCCAAGTGAAATTAAGCTTAGTTAACCACGTAAACATATGTTTAAGAACTCCTGTGACATATGCCTCCTTGCTGTGTAAGGATGACTACCACAAAAATTGTCAGAAATATCTGCCCAGTTATCTTTAAACGCTTTTAAAGGCTTTTATCGCCTTTACCATGCAACTGGTACATATGATTTCTACTAGTTCAAAGTACTAATAAAGTACTAAACACTATTGTTGCTTTAGTGATATAGAATATCCTATTCCTCTTCAACGGAGCCAACCAGGTTTTGGCTCGACTGTTACAGTAAGTATATACCAGGAATAAAAAAGAGCTTCTGTATCTGAAAGCCTGTTTTGTTTTTTTTTTTCCCCCCATCTGTACCTGTTTTTTCATTTATCTAAATAAAGACTAATATCTTTGGCTCCAAGTCTTCTTTTGCTTACATACTTAGATCATTGTAATTATAAGTACATTACAATTACTTGATTTTTAAGGTGATTGGCAGAAACCCTTATGCCACAATGCACATTACAGAAATAGTCTCATTAATCTTTAGAAGATTTCACTTATAATTGGAACATTTTCTCTTTATCTCTATATAGTTAATATTTTTTCATTTACCTAAAGCAACCATGTAGCCATCGAAGTTTTCATTGGCTTCCATTTCCCATGTCCCATTGTAATTAGCAGGCATGGTGGCAAGAGCTTAAAACCAACTTCAGATCAAAAGGTGAGACTGGAAACAGGATCTGCTAAGAGAATGTTTTATAAACCTTTTTATCTCTTTTTTTTTAGAAGGTTTACGGTTTTCTAGATAATACGGTTTAAGGGTCAGAGTGATAACCCTAGAAAACTTCGCCTTCATTAACAAAGTTCAGCTGAACAGCTGGCAGACAAGGAACACTTTCTGAAATATGTAGTAATACAGGATATGATTTTACAGTGACCTTTGTAAAGAACTACGAGCTGCTATGGGATACCTTTGAAATATATTGAACACAGTGGCAAATTGTACAATCCAGTTAAAGTTTCCAAGGTGAATTCTCTTTTTCAGTTCCTTTCTGTGTGTCACATTTCCCTATGAAGCACCAGTCTTACAGAGCTGACACACCCAGAACTCCCATTTAAAATTGATGGAAGTCTTGAATGTGCATCAAATGCAAGGCAGGGCAGAAAAGGGAATATTTCTGTTGAAAATATTTTCGTTTTGCTTTGATTTTCAAAATATCTATATACCAATAGCTGCACTTATACCAACTGCACTTCCATTTTTTTGTTTTAATTTAACAGCAAGTTTAGCAAATATAAAGTAAATTGAAATCAATTATGATTAGTATCAATCCTACCCTAAAAATGATTTTTTAATTCCTCTGAAAGATAGCAGTTTGTGTTAGAAAGGTATTTTTCATCCAGCAGCATTACATTGTTGAGGGGAAAAGTACAGATTTCAGTTGTGCAAATAAGCACATTCAGAATGTCTCTGAATGGAGAATTTGAATGTGCAGTAGAACTTTATTGGAATTTAAAGTAAGCACTAAAAGCAAATTAATATAAGTTAAGGTTTTAAATTCTTTGGCTTTAATTAGTCAAGATAGCTTACAGATGGCTCTATAGATAGAATAATTCAAGTGATCAGGAGTCCAAACCTCCTTGATTTTCTTTCTCTCTTCTCTCTTTTTATTTTTAATGGGAATGTTATTAAAAGTTTTACTAGAAAAGTATTAAGGTTTAGAACTCCAACTCAGAAATAAATAGAGAGTTACTGGAGAGTTACTGATCTTACAATGTCTTCTGTATGCTTTCATTGTCTTAAAATTTAATGTAAAATTCCACAAATGCTGAAAAATTATACAGGAATTAAAAAAGAAAAAAACTAAAAAAAGTTGAGAGTTTCTGGGAGCTGAGTTCTTAAAATACTTTTGCATGATACTCAAGGAGCTAATTTAAGAGAAGGAAAAGAAGTATCTTGATCTATACCTACAGGAGATATTAAGAGGGTTTTCAATCAGACATCAAGGCTCAAGGAACCGCAGTGACTGAAAGTTGAAGTTAGGTGAATTCCTACGTGAATGCACATAGGAAGATATCTGCATTCTTAACTGTAGAGTATAGTTCGTCTATAGACCAGTTTACCCAGGGAAATTGGTAATGACTGTTTGAAATATTTAAATAGGCAGAGGGTGGCTTTCTAAAACACGTGCCTCATTTCAAGCACAATTTATTGGGCTGAACACATCTACTTATGATTTTGCTTCCACTACAAGACTTTCTAGATGAAACACTATGAATGATGCTATGTTGAAAGTGAAATTTGAAAATCTTTGTGCTTAAAACATTGTTCTGTAGTGATATTATGTAATACTTATGCAATAGGTTTGATTTTACATATCTTTGTGTACTTCTTTCTTAGCCTCCACATTGCTTCAACATTAATAAATATATTATTATTTATACATTTTATGTATATATTAAAAGATTCTACAAAATAAGAAAAAGAAAAGGTTATCGTTCCCAAGTCAACCACTCCCAACCCCTCAAAATCAGCTGTATAAGCAACATCAGTTCCCTTATGCACACGCATAATAATCTTTAAGTGCATCATCACACTGTTTTTCCGACTGGAAGTTATTCTCTCCTTCAGTGTACTAAAAGGATGATGTCCATTTTATAAGCAGATAGTGTTTTACCTTGTATCTCCAAATGCCTAGTGGTGGATTTATGAGGAATGAATAAGAGTGAATGTCTACAATCACCTTCTAAAATCAGAGCATATGCTAGAAGCTCAAGGTGAGAGACTTTATATGCTCATTGATTTTCGTTCTGAAGTAGTTTTCTTCCTATGTAACAGTCATGTTGGTAAGATGCGGAAATGACTGAAACTGTATCATGTGATGATCAACAATTAACGTCCATTAAGAACTAATAAAGAAATAGATGGTTCTATTGCTGTAGATATGCAGAGCTAGGCACATTCAGAGAAAATTAATTATGACATGAAAACATCCTTTACATGTTAGGCCATAATTAATTAACAGCATACACATATAATTGTACAGGTTTTCACAATGATGCTTTGTTTATGCCCATCCCTTATTATTTGTTTAAATAACTTTTTTTTCAGTGTGTATATTATGTAAACTCCATATTAGGAATTCTCTAAGCACGAGTTTATCCACCAGCCCAAAATAGCTTTTTTGAGCCTTTTCAGGTAAATATGCAAATAGGAGGTTTACAGACACTAAATTTAACCAGTCAAAGAACTGGCTAAGTAGAGAATTAATAAAACACAAAATATTGACCTGGCAGAGTTCTGTGGTGCTTCAGGAGCTTTCAAAGAGCGTTGTGTTAAGGTCCACAAAGAGAATTTTCATTTTACGAATCAATATCTTGATAGGCAGTAAAACCTCTACCACATTCAGATGCCTGCCTAAATTATACAGAGCCAAGAGACAGTACAGATGCTGTTAACGCAATTTTTTTAAAGTCCTATGTGGATAATTGTAAGTCTGCAGATCACTGACCCACTGTATCCTCAGCATTCTCTTGGGTCTGTGCCTTGCTAGTTATACTGACCTGCCTCTCGTCACATTTCAGCTTTAAAATTTTGACTCATTATCCACTTCAAATCTTAGAAATTACTCTATTTGCTCTGTGTTTATTGTTTATATACTACATACATAGAGACAAACTCTCAAAATGGCAAAACAATATTTCCTTCCTATGCCACGGGTATAAGTTTGGGGAAATGAAAAAGAGGTGCCTTCTCCTAATTGTCATGATTATTTTGTTCTCAGCATCCTTTCCTTCCTAGACCACCAGTAAAATCACTAGGGATGCCATGTATAGCATGTATTGAACCCTGGGAATGCAGGGAGGGAGGTGTCCTCTTCAGGTTTTCCAATACGTATGTTAAAAACCAAAGCTCTGAGCTTATAGTTTGTGTGTCAGTTTTCAACCCAGGGATAAGTTTTATGGCTGAGTAGTAAGACCTTGGAAATAAAGCAAAGTTGTGGAAAATCAAAAGACACTTGTTAAAGGCCTAAATAACTTTTTCAGTCTTTACTTTTGTGTGAAGAAACAAGGATGGCTTTTCTTGCCTCTGTCCTACAAATCAATATTGATTCGTGGCAGTTTGAAACAAAACATCTCATAAAAAGCACCTAGACTGACAAGATAGAAAAGTGAGGCCCAAATGTTGTTTCTATGGAATAAGTCAGCAGTCATGGATGCTACTTCTAAGACTTGCCTCCAGTTCCTCTCACTATATCTGAGACCTGCCTGGAAGAGAAATCCTGTATGGGTAGCTGAACAAAGTTCAGCCTTCTTGCTATCTGGAAGAGCTGGTAATGCACTCTCCTTGGGAAAGATTATGCTGTAAAGCACTGTTAGGAGCACTATATAAAGAACAGAGCTACTGGTCAAACAGAACTTTTCCTGTAAACTTTTGGGCATGGTATTTTGAAGAGACAGTAGCATGCTTCCCACTCTGTCCTTGCCTCATTTCATTTTCCTTTTAAATTATCTAATATGCATGTATAACACAGGAGAAAAATGCCTTGTACTCCCCCGATCAGCCCCTACACTCCTCATGCTTGACAGCTGGGACTTTTGCCTACAGTTATTTGGTTGTTGTTTAACACATAGAAATATGGCAAGCTGTGTAAGTTGTTCTTAGCAACTGAGTTCCCCTGAAGGATTCAGACAGAATGAGCATGGTCACAGACACTTATTATTATTTTTAACTTGTTAGCACATGTGCACTCACTAGGTTTATTTTTATTTTTAAGTAAATTAATCACTTGAAATGTATTCAGTGATGGTTGCTGCTGCAAAAACTGTCAGAAGTGCTATCTCACCAGGCTTGGGGCTCTGTTCAGCACAAACATAAGTAGTCACATTATGACAACTAAAAGTAAGTCAGAGGGAGGCAATCCGCTTCTTGTCAGTATGTAAGATGGCTTGCAGGCCTTGGGGATTCAGCTGGGTGAAGATAGTCATCAGCTACTGGGCAGAGAATTTACTAAGAAGTGGCAGGAGCAGTAGGAGAGACGTGTACAGCAGGAGAGGACAGAATCAAAAGGTGTTGTTTGCAAAATGGGCTCAGCAAACAGAATTTAATTGCCCAGTTGTTAATGGTTGCCCTCCCCCAATATCAAATGGCACTAAACTACCTTGGATATCCCTAGCTTATAAGACTTCTTGCCAGGTCAGATACAACTAAGTATAACCAAGCTTACCTCAGTGTCTTGGAGTTAGTTAGAGTTTTGGCTTCTGACTCTTAAGCTTGCTTGCTTGTTCAGGTCTGAACCCTATGGAGAAGGAGTGGAAGTCTGACCAGCTGTACATATGGTTGTTGGCTAAACACTTATTGTTTAATGTCGGTTCTTAGCTGATCATGCCAAAACAAAAATCTGCAGGAACAAACTTTTTGTTGACACCTAAGAGAAGGGAGAATTCCTTCATTCACATCTCAGTAGAGGAGCATGGCTGACATCTTGTTGACAGAACAGTAGGGACAGGTTGCAAATGCTGTGGTAGGGTGAGGATGTATGCATAGCTTGCAGTTATGTCAGTTTGGCATATTTCATGTTTACCTTCAATTTAAACAAAGATGCACAAAAATATGTTTTTAATCACTCTTTTAGAAATAAAATAATTGGCTTTCTGCCATTGGATATTTTTTCTTTTTTTTTATCAATGACTGTCCGTCTGCAGTCATTCTTATCTCTCTTACTCCATCTGCTTTTGCTGATGGAGTTGGATGCAGGTGTTAGACACTATTAATTAGAAGCCTTCCTCCTCTCTAACTAAGGACTTTGGCTTAGCTCTTAGAGGCTTCATAATGTCACTAGTGGTCATGTTACTGAGTTTGATAATAATAAAAAATCATCCAGTGGATCCTACTGGCTTGAGAGCTCACTTTTATTAAAGTGGTTTGCATTATGAAAAATTACACTGTAGAGAAATAATAGCCAATGGATAAAGCTGACCTTGATTTTAAAAATAAATGGGGAATACTGAATTTACTCATTCCTTAATTCTCCTGAGCTTTTATTCAATGCTCTTTATCCACAGGCTTCAAGGAAGCAGGTAAAAATCATTAGCTTTTGTAAAATCAGAAAAACTTAGGGAGCGACCTGGTTTGGCCAAGGTCATGAAATAAGCCACCAGTCAGAGCAAGTTAGTGAGTATAACCCTTCATGTTATCCACTAAAGCATGCTTCCTCCTGGGCAAACTTTAATGTAGATTGAAAACCTGAACCCAGTTTAAAGTGCTTTGTCATTGCCATTAAGAATGCCTAAGTTTTCCCTTCAAAGATTTTTTCAGAATCTGAATTCCCTGCATGAGCTATGCATTAATATCTGTAACTGTAATCTATAACTTAATTGTATTTATTCTGTGGCAAAGTTTTGTAATTGCAAATGCCACTTCTTATCTTCATCAGATAAAGGTTGCATTATTCAGACATTGAACTGGAATACTGATTGATGGTTTTTGAATTAAAAGAACCTATAGAAAGCAGTGTGGTTTTTTTTCTTTGATGCTGCTATGACAAGCACAATTTAGCTAAGAAAATGTGTATCTCCTTTAGCTTGTTCATGCCTGACCATAAAAGCTGAAATGTCATTTTAATGCAGGGTCTCATCCATTAGGATAACATTTTAAAGAATCAATTTTGTCAAACAGAAATAGTCCTTTTACCTTATCTGGAGAACACTTTACAGGGATACTTTCAAATATCTTAGACCTCAAGTTTTCACATACCTCATAAGTGGTATAATTTGATGATGGAAAGATTTTGCTTAAAGTTCTAGAATCCAGATGAACAGAAAAAGTCGTATCAGCTTTGCAATTAGTGCACAATTTTGAATTCACTGTCACCATTTAGAAAAAGATTAAAACTGTTCTTGTGATAACTTAAGGACCTAAAGCCTCTGTCCCAGAAGGACTGTAAATTAGGTCCAGATATATAGATAAAAACCCACAATAATATTCTGCCTGTTTGTTTTCTTTCACTATGTTGCTACCAGTGTAGAGCAGTTCCAGAACTGTTATCCTAGTCCTAGGAAAATTCCTAGGTAGGTGAGTGTATCTATTTCCTGAATGCTTTCTTCTTGCCATAAATCAGTTTTACTGCTTCAGCTAGAAAAAATTACTAGCACAGTAACCCAGAAGCAAAATCTTCTAGGTAACTGAATGCTATCATCCTGTGTTGTTGCATATCTCTTAGAACGTAGGCATAAGTCTCTATTTCCTGTTGATTAAGGGATGCTCTGTGTTGTAAATCTCATAAATTTATTCCTCTCACTGTGCTGTACGGTTATTCTTTTCTGCCTGCATCTCCAGCTCCACAACAGCACTCCTGCTGCGGGAAAGGCTCTAGCTTCATTCTACCATATCCTGTTCGAGAAATGAAGCCAGTGTTTAATTCTCCAGTGCATCCTGGAACTTATTAGAAAATAATTTGTTGTAGTAACAGTGGCGTTTAGATGTCTGTCTGTCCTTGTGGTGAATTTCTGGCTTTAAGTTGGCAGTTATTTGATAGAAATAGCATTTGAGATGGCAATTTATAGTCATCTTTAAAAAAATGTAATTTGAAAAATCCAAATATTGTCTGATGTAGTTAAATGAATCGGTATACTCGGTGTTACTAAAATGCAAATGCAACATACCTGACACTGCAAGATGGCTTTTTAAGCATTATATAATCAGCCAGTTTAAGAATCATTGGTGGTGGGCCAAGCAATATAACTCAGGACACATCTCCCAGACATCTGACAGGATAGGTTCTTAATAGCAGTGATACCATGTGCTTTCAGGAACTTTGCACATGCATGCAAAGCAGGGGGAAGGATCATTTATATCTGATTTATTGACGTTGCCACTGGATGTCTGAATTGAAATAGGGAATTGCTAAGTATGGTAATTTCAGTTTTCAGTAAAAAGTATCAAGTACAATTAATACAGAAAAAGATACAAATGAAAATAAAGTTTCTTAAAATTTGAGAAGAAAATTTATAGATGTAGATACATATAGATATAGATATAGATATACATATATATAAAATGTAACAGAATGTCAGACTGTCTTTCACTAGAAGAGTAAAAGAAAAGAGAAAAAGAATTGAACTAGGTGATATCCAAATTGAAAAACTGAGGCCTAAATATAATCTCAGATTAGGAAAGGATTCCCCAGAAATTCAGAGTCATCATCATGATGATACATTTCTCTAGTTTCCATGTGAAAATCAAGTTAACCAATTGATTAGGAGAGTTACTTTTAAGAAAGCATTTGAAAGTTCCTTTTTCAAATTTCCATTAAAAGCTTCCTAGAAATGGTAAGAACTATACCAGCGCGTTTTTTCATATACTAACTGGGTTGAATCTGGAAGGAAGGAAGGGAGGAAGGAAGGAAGGGAGTGACAGAGGGAAAGAAAGGAAGGAAGAAAGAAAGGAAGGAAAAAGAAAGAAAGAATCTTTATTGATGGATGTAAAAGTATATTTTTATCTGTAATCCACTATGCAATTAGTATAACAGCTTGCCTAGAATGTTGCCAAAAAAACCTTAAGGAAGCTGAATGAATAAGGCAGAACAACCATGTTTACCTCTGTCTTGCTAAAACTATTTGGTTCTTTGTGCAAAATGAAAGTATCTACTCTGGTGCTTAGAGATTTTTTCCACTTGCCCCTTTCAGACTGTATTTGAAGTTATAGTTGTTTGTTGTTTGGCTTCACTTTGATTGTATGAGAATTTCCAGATGATATGAGGTTTGAGCAGAGAAAAAACCAAGATGGAAACAAGTATCTCCTTTTTATGAACGTAGACACTGTCAGGTGTGTGAAAGCAGTGCAAGTGAAGCATCGGGTTTGGCCCCTATGATAGCAACAATGGAAAAAGAGCGTGAGCTGGGAAGTATTTCTTCAGTACCATTAGACTCCTTATGAGGAGTCTCCCTTCATGACAAAGTCCTGTGCCGAAATGAAATGTGTTACTTGTAAAAATATAGATATCTGGGTAGTTTTTTCTAACTTGCCAAACATAAACAGAGGTCTTTGTAGTAAGCTATATATGTTAGAATGATTATCATTGCCTTTGTTGCTAGTAAAAGACAACACTGCCAGGGAAAAGAAAGTGTATTGGTTATCAGGGTATTGTGCTCCATTGCTTCCCAGTTGAAAGATGAACTTTTTGGGGAGAGGACTGCTGCCTGAATTAGCTCTGTTACCAAGAGATTGCAACTAACAGCCATTTAAAGGTAGAAAAAAAAAGTCAGTTAGAACAATATTCAGTATGAGAGGGGAAAAAATAATCCCTTTTCCTCCTTGTGACTAATATAGCTACATCTTCAGCCAGCAGTCCTAAGGATTCAAATAGCACCATGTTGTAACAGTGGCAGTGGCAAAGTACAACAGGGTTGGAAGGTGTATGAGCCCTACTAATGGACAGTTGTGAAATTGCTTTATGCCTGCCATTCATTGGAATATGAAGGCTGATTTGCTATCCCTGTTCAACAACATACCCTTCAGTTGTGAGTAAAGGTTATATTACTGTGTGGCAATCAGAGATATCTGAAGTTTCAAAGAAGAGATCATACCATTATTATAATCTTTTAAATAGTGTCTATTAAATGAACACTCATTAGACTGAGTCTCTAAAGGGATGCTTTGAAAGTTCAGATTTATTAAAAGCAGCCCAAACTGTTCCTCTTCCCCCCATTAATACATTTTTCATTAGTGTCTGACCATGCAGGCTGCTGAGTATTCTGCCTTTTATCTAGCCAGCACATCTACATAACTTTTTGCTTTCTGTCAGTGGATAGCATTGTGTTTTAATAGTTTTTGTATCAAGGTTGAGATCTCAGTACCTTGCAGAATCCCATTTAAGCACATTTGCAATGCAGACAGTAGATTGAATTTAGATACCTAATTACAACAAGTAAAAATATTTGCATTAATCTTAAACATGGAAATACCTACTTGTGCAATCCTCGGTGCAATTACAGGTAGGTTTGCTATCCTTTCAAGGAAAAAAAAGAACGAAAAATCTGTTATTTAAGCAAATACTTTCATTGCGAAGAAATCAAATTATCAGCAAATAAGCACCAAAATGACCCATGGCACAGATTTACAAGGTTGAATCTTTTAAAAATAAGGAGCGCTTGCACCAGAAAGGAAAGGAATATGAAGAAAGGGAAATCTTGCTTTGCCCAAGCTGCTTCATGAACACTTTTTTTTGTCCTATGGAATGCACATGTCGCACAACGACACATAATGTGCTCCAAAAAAGTTGTAGCAAGTCCAGGAAGAGCTTTACTTCACAAAGAAGTACCTCTTATGGTAAGTGCCCTTTTCTGTGGATACCTATTACCTTTAGTTTTTCTCTTGACTTATACGGACATTTTTAGGAGGAGGAATTACCGGGCAAGAGAAGTAGTCTGCCATCCTGTATGCACATGATCCAGTATCTTGAGATTTTATGCTTCAGAGATGAACCGTAGTGAACCCTTGGTCAGTTCTGTTATTGAAAGCTGTATTTATTTTGCTATTCATGATTTTATTGTGGTGGGGCTTTTTTTATTTTCATTGTGCAGGGGGGACTTAAAAGAAGAACAATGTTGTTTGTTTTAATTGGGGATGTACTCTACATTTGGCTCCACTGCACTAAGATTTAGGCGCTCCTGCTTCAAATCTTTAGTGTCTGATAAGAGAATTTGATTAATCTGAACCGATCTGGTTTTTTGTGCTGAAAACCATTCAGTTACTTCAGGGGAATATGTGACTGAGAAGGCAACTAGATGTTCCTGAAGTTATACAAGCTGGAGTGGAAAGTGCTGCATGACACTGGGGCAGCTTTTCAAAGCGTTTATGTGGCTGAAGAGGGAAAAAGGCTCTCCTAAAAAAATCCACATGATGTTCAAGCAAATTAGGTACTTATTACCTGTTAATTTTAACAGTTAAGCACCTGGTAAGGTTTTTGAGTGACCTTCAGCAGTTTAAGTTCCTATCTGTTTCTTTGGTCACCAAAATACATTTGGAAATGTAGTCAAAAATATATGCCATCCTGCTGGGAGTTGGAAACAGAAATGGAATTTTGTGTAATGCGATACTTCAAACGTCTACAAGGCAGACTTGCTGTGCGAGGAAAATGTATTATAAAGGATTGTACATACGTTGCAAAAAACATTCTCTGAAATAATCCTGCATATGTTTTTGGGAAACATTTGCTTTGTGTTCCATTGCACAAAAGATGACAAGAAAAGTGTCTAATGGAAATTAGGGTTTTTTTGGTTCTTGAGAAGCTGGAACCAGCCTGTTCAGAGACTATTTTGCTATGGAACTCTGATGTTCTACCTATTTTCTGTTTTGCTTGATAGGGAATGAGTCATCTGTTTCTGCATCATTTAGGATAGTGTGAAATCTAGTTTGCAGTTCTTGTTTGTCTAGCTCCTAAGTCAGCCCCCGTGTCTGAGATTGGTTGAAGCCGATCTCAGACGAAGTTGGTGTGATGTGTTACTGCTGCAGTGTTGTGAAAATCTGTTCTGTGCTTTCTGCTGTTTCTTAAGTATAATAGATCTAAAACTCCCAAGTAATTCTTTCAGAATTCTTTCAGAGTAATCTGTGAGCAGCTCTTAGGAACTGAGAAAGTATCTGTGTTTATATCTGAAACAATGGAACATATGTGTTAGAATAAAGGAGTAGTGATGACTAGCTTTCTAGCTAGTGGTATTTTAGACCATATGTTACCCTTAAGGATTGTCCTGAGTAATTAAGTGTCTCTGACAAACACTGGTATCGGCGATACAGTGGAGAGGACTGACTGCGTTACAGTGAACTGCATTGTTGTACCTAAAGATGAGTGTTTGGAGGAGTTGCTTGGTAGTGTGTTTAAGTTCTTTGCTGTGTTGCTGTAATATATATAAAATGGCGCTTTTCTCCCCTTTTCCTCTCCAAAAATAAACTTGGAAATGTCAGCATCAAGAATGGCAGTATGTTTCTTGACAGGATGAGTGAAAGATCACAGTCATTCCACAGAAGTACTACTGAAATATGTTAACTTCTTCTGCATGCCCCTAACACGCCCAGCTGGAGAGAAGTGTTGGATATTGTAATGGTTATGGATAATAAGCATCAGTGCCTTGTAAGAAAAGATAAATTGAATCATGCTGATTTAGAATTAGAGAAGGGGAGCAATGAACTGCTGTGAGTCTTGTTGCACTTGATTGAATGTTAATTTTCAGTGAGCTCGCCCCATATGCTATGGTTCTAAGCCCTAACAAATTATAATGGTGACTGCATTGCATTATAAATACCTCCTTTTTGTAGTAAGTGCACTGACTGGAACTTGAAAAAAATTCGGTGGGAACATCCGGATCGGGAGGGACCTTTCAGTTTAAGTGTAACTTCAAATTCCAGTACAATTTTGCATTAGCTCTTTCTTCACCTTTTCTTGTTTTTCAACTCTGCATTTCTGTAGTGTTGCTTTGTGTAGAAAGGGGAGGGGAAAGAAAGGCCGGCCAAACAGCTTTCTAAACAGGAAAGTTCTTAAAGTGATTCCACAATGTTGATAAAAGCATTTTTAAGAACTGCACATCTTTGCAGTTTACTGCTGATAATCATGCTCTGTATATTTCTGCACATGCACAAACAAGTTCTAAATGTTAGCTACTCTATAATGCTTATGCACCCATAACTAACTGCTCATGCTTCTGCTCCAATCTTGAACTGTCAAATAGCTGAACATTTAAATAAAATATTTTAAATTTGAAATGCTTTTGTCACAATATTGACCTTTTAATTTGCTCAGCATTAGAATAGTGTTATACCATGAGATAGATTGTCTCTTGTTATGTAAATAACTGTAGAGTCAATAACCACAGACCATTTCCCATTCTTCTTTCCTCCCCTCCTTTAATAAGAATGTGGCCCTTGAAAGAGGGAATTTTATTCTGCCTCCATGGTATAGAAACTTAATCTTCAGGCAGTCCTGTTGAAGGGATTGGTGAAGAACTGAAATGCCATTCTGCTTAAGTGTTCAGTGTGGATACTTATTATTAGCTATTAATATAGAGAAAGTAATGGTAATAAAACACACGGTACTGAAGGGACTCTACTTTTGTGTGCACTTTTGCTAGAGAGGAGTAAATTACTTAAATAAACATTTGTTTTGAGGTTAAAAAAACTCCTAAAATAGAAATAGCAGTACAACATAGGTAGTATTCCAAGACGAATGTGTTACTAATAGAGGATGAAAGGATGAATAGCCATGAATCTGTTATGTAATTACAGATGAGACTGTCCAAAAAAGAATATAATGCAATATGATACATACTAGGAGGTTTTATTAATGTTTATTAATTAAAGAATCTTTAGGAATCTAATGCACCTTCTTGTTATAAGGTATTTGCCATTCAGCCCACTCATGCTTATTTTACAACAAAACTGTTACTTAGATCACACGAAGAATTCTTTCCCATCTTTCATAGTTGGACTGTTGCTTAAATGTAGACTGCAACCCTAACTCTTATTTCAGTTCTGGTTTCCATGGATTAGATTGTAAGAGTTGCTCTTAGTCCATGTGTTTCCATGGAGTATTTCAGTGGTGTGGACTGAAATGGGAACACTCTGGTCTTCTGGTGTTTTAAACAAAAGCCTCTGGGAATGAAAACAGTCAAGTTTATACACTGGAATCAGCTTAGTGACTCTGATTCTGTTAGAACACTTATCTTGCTGACATACTAGGGGTAAAGAAAATCTGAGTGGCATGGACAAAATAGGGTATGGCTGTTTGGTATCTCTTGCAGTACAAGAATTAGGAGGAATTACATTATAATAGCAGGTAGCAGGTTCAAGCAAGCAAAAAGAGGTGTTTTCTCAACAACTGACAGAGGCTGTTGTGTTTGTTAAAAGTTTACATTGATCCC
This sequence comes from Calonectris borealis, assembly GCF_964195595.1. Lineage (NCBI taxonomy): Eukaryota > Metazoa > Chordata > Aves > Procellariiformes > Procellariidae > Calonectris > Calonectris borealis. The sequence goes on from NC_134320.1 coordinate 6,999,390, forward strand.
AAAAGTGACTGGAGAGTTTTATGAAAGAAAAATATGGTGAAGGCTATTAAATAGAGAGATAATATCTTCTGGCTTGAGCTACAGATCAGTAAAGGCTGGGAGAACATTGTGGTATAATGTTAGTCATATTACGTGGAAATCACAAAGGGTGGTGTTCTGCATACATGGCACTACAGAATGTATCTGAAAATGAAATGCTTTAGCAACATTAAAGGCATTTCACAAGATTAATTAATACCGTTCATTTCATAATATTAATTAATATTAAAATACCTCTTTAGGCAATGGAATCTGGTTTAATTTGTGTTCTTTTGTGCCAGCAAAATATTTTGGTATCTATGAAAAGATCCTGGATTTCTAGAATACAGAAACAAAAAATTAACAGTCCTTATACATGTATTTTGTATAGATTAGACTAGATTTGCACTCATATCAAATATCCAGTCTTCAAGTACTGAGATAAAGGTTTTATACCCTTATTTGCCGCATTAAAATTAATATGTATGTTTTTAATTATGCATATAAAACAGAAAACAAATCCAAAATTCCAAATTAAAATATCATCTGTACAGATTATGCTATTAGATCAAACATAATCAACTTGTTAAAAAATATTAGTGCTGCTAATTTTTCTTCTCTCTTTCTCACTCTTCCCTCTCCTCCCACTCTTAAAAGACCATCCTGTTTTCTTTACAGATCATGCCACTACAAAAGGTTTCAGTTCTGTACCTGATCCTTTGCATTTGCAGATACTTCACGCTTTTCAAATCTTACTGAAACTTCTTTCATGTTCTACTCTGTGAAAGTCCTATTTCTTAATCATTGCATGTTCTAAGCACACAACCCAACTTAATCCTTATCCTGTTTTTGTTATGTAATGACATGGGTAGATCAGATGATGAATAATCACAAATACCATGAAAAAGGCAGCTGAGAGTCACACTAAATGTTTAATCTTTATTGCTAAAATAGGTTGCAAAATAGATGAAGAGAAGAGGAAGTATAGGACTCAGAAGTGTCCTTTCTGTGAGGAGCCTCTTAAATTGCTATTCATCTGCCTAATCTGCTGTCCACTGTGAGACAGTGGACATTTTACTACTTAAACCTGTAAGAATGTTTAGTACTACTAATAAAGTATGTTTAGAACTTACTAAAGTGATTGGAACCTTGGATTAGCACAACAAAGTTTAAAATAAACGTTTGTATGATTCTGGCAAGTAGGGAATTTGATATTTCCTAATTTTCATGCTATAAAAAGGGTCTTAGTAGTTTTCTTACCTCTAAAAAGAAAGAATTGTCTTCACAATATGTGAATGAAATACCTTTCACTTATATCTGTGAAGTAGGAGAGACAGATGTGTAATCTGAAAATGTGAAGTGGATCTCAAGAGACTCATCTCAGCATTATCCTGCCCCCCCCTGCAATGCTAACAAAGATTTTCTTAAATTCAGTTCATTTCCGAGGTCCTCCAGTATATTCCAGTTGTTTCTGTTGGTTTCTTAATAAGTATTCTTTTTGGAGTTGTCCTCATTAGCCTTTAAATACCTTGTTGGATGATGTTGGCTACCATCTGCTACCTTAAGTAGTAGAACAGAGGGCAGTGTGTTGCCATGCATTAAGGTTCTTGACTTCAAGGTTAGGCAGTTCCTCTAATCTTACATTTTACACCTGATTTGCACAGAGATGGTAACATATGCACAGTGATGGACTGCTCTTGTCCACCAGGATTCTAGAGCAGTAATGTGTTAACTTCTAAACTGTCTGGGATTTTAGAACTGTAACTTTAAGTAACTTGGAGAACTGTAAAATAATAATTAATAGTAAATCAGTAATTAGGCTTGGTGCTTAATATATTTTACATGAAGTGTTACGTTCAGAGTGGAAACTAGCTGTTTCCTATGCTTCATGCTTTAAGAAAGTTTCTAATGAATAGCAGATTAAACTAAGCCACAAATTCAGTACATTTATGATTGTACTGCTAGGCTTTTTTTTCCAAACTTGGTCTCTGTTTTGATGAAAACTATCTTGGGGTATGTCTGTGCCTCTATGAATTCACAATATACTGTGAATACTTGCTAACAGGCATGCAGATTTAAGGACTCCTACTATTTGTATCAGTGGAGCCATCCTAAGAATTGGATAGTAGAAAATTGTCAACCAACTTATCACTCCTCTGTGGTCTGAACACTGAAAATGGAGTTTTAGCTAAACAAACAAGGTCTTGTAGCAAGAGCTGGAAATAAGTAATGTAATGCTGCAACTATACTCACAAAAGTAAAACTTTAGCAGATATAATTCTTGAGAGATCAGTGCTTGAAATATTTCATTTTAATTTCCAACTGCTATAAAAAAAATGACTGGTTTGTGTTCCTCTGTTCTGCCCAGAAGCCAATTTTAAATTTGTATAACCAAGGATCTGAGATCAAGCAAGCGGTCTTTTGCATTGATGTTGTCTTTAACTACAACTGAATGTACAAAACCTGTGCTTAATAGCTACTGCACTGGCCATAAGCCAGGAAGTCCCTTTTCGCAAATTTATACCAAAAACTTGGTTTTATTTTTGAACATGCTTTGACTCTATAGGAAAGACTTTGCTTTGACTCTATAGGAAAGACTTTTGTAAAAACAATGAGGTTAGTGCTTCTGAGGAAGTACCTCCAAAGCTCCCTGTTCGGGGGCTTTCCAAGGTACAAGTGGCCTCCAGCCTAGAGTCGTAGGCTTTTGGTGGGGCTGTTAGGGTACTTGGCCCAGTTCTGGCACTGGAACTTGGTGCTATGAACAGTGCCACTAATACGGCACGCTCTGCTCCTCTTGGAAGTAGTGTGGGAATTCATGGTGGGGATAAGCCCCAAATTTGTGTATTGTCCAAATGAGCAGAATGTCCTCTGCTGGACAGGGCAGAGCAGGAAAGGATATGATCTAATTATTGGGAGCATTCCCTGGGGAAAAGGAAGCCTTGTGTGCAGTAAGGCAATTATAGAGATGTATGGAACAATTGTGAAATTTGGGTGGGGGAAGGGAGGAAGGAAGGAATTATAAGAAAGCCAGTAGAAAACTACCTGTATTCCAGACCTTCTTACTCAGACTATGCAACATTGTTGGATAGTGAGTGAGTTGAAGGGAAAGAGGGAAGAGGAACAGGAGAAAGTTAGGGGAGCCGTAAGTTAATGGTAGGTTGAATACCCAGGACTGGAACAAATTTCAACATCTAAGCCGTAGTCATCCTGATCTGCAAAGAAAGGACTGAATTTATGGGGAAGGAATAAAGTAGCAGTATAAGAGAGAAATGCAACCCCAAACTTATGGATGCATTTCAGAAGTAGACATATCTTAAGTATAGGGGGCTTATAATGAAAAGATATGCAAAATATTTCAAAAATGTTGCAGAAGGTTGACGTTGATGTTATCAAACCAAAATTATTTTTTTTCCCTGGAAAAATCAGGTGAATATCTGAGAAATTTTGGATGAGCATATAGCTATAGTACTGTTACATACCTCAGGTAGATTAAGTTTGGTTTATCCCCAATGTTTGTTTAATTCTCTGTATCTCCAGCAAAGCTAAGCTCATAGCTGTATTACATATTGCAGCTTCTGTTTTCACAGTTTGGCCATCCTGAACTTTCAGGCTCTGAATTTTGCTCTGTTGCACCATGCTTGCTAAAAACATGGCTATCTCTCTACTTCTTCTGTGAAGCTGAAACTTCATATGCACAACATGCCTTCCTGTGCTATAAAGACAGCAAATATGTATTCTTCCTCTGTGTGTCCTTCACTGAAAAGCCACAGAAATATAAAACGTGGCAGTGAGTTCCCCAATCATCTTCAGAATATCATACCCACCTAGAAAATGAACACAAAAGCCCAAACTGTGGGAACTGAAGAAGCAGAACAATGATGCTTATGGAACACATCTGCCTTAATTTACTCCGCAGCTTCGTCAGCTAGAGTTTTCTGGATTGAGCATAATATCAGGACTGGATTTAACTTTCAGAAATGGTGAAATGCACCTTTTTGCCTTTCCATTCACACTGCTGCTGTAAGCACTGATCTTTCCTTAGAAAATTTAAAATGTCCATTATCTGGAAGTAATGCTGTTGTGCAGAAATACAGGGTTGATATTGGCAAACCGTAGCTGAAATTCTGTGGAAGATCAATAAAATTAATATGAAGTTTGATTCCTGAGCAGTAAGCAAATCTGGATATGAATTCACTGTGAAGGTCTTGGCTACTAAGCAGCTTTGAAAGTAGTCAGGGAGGCTGATGTTTGTCAAGTAATTGTTGAATGTTATGCATTCAGTAAGCAGCTATTTTATGGAGGAAGTTTTAAATTACATTTTATGATAACAAGTTGTTAAAGGTTTATGGAAACAGCATGGCTAATTTTATTCGCATTATTTGGAGAGCATCATCATGGAAGCAATGAACGAACATAATTTCCTTTTCCAAGGGAAATGGTTGCCGCAGTAGAGATAAGACGTTACAATTATAATGACAAGCAATTGAGATGATTTGAAGAGAATGTATTCAAAGTTAAATATTTCTGAGGTTTCTGTATTTTACATATGTGAACTGTGGAAGTACTTCCTGAGCTTGCCTTTTCTCCATAATTAGAAGCAGGTTACATTGCTTCTGGTAGATAAGCCATTAGTTATTAGCATGGTGCTAAATTTGCCCTTGTACCAAATGACCCAAAAGGGAAAAGCTGTCTGTTTGATTACAATAATAATAGCTTTTAACAATTGGATTTACTTAGTTAGATGTTAATTGATCCACTTACAACCTTCTGCAAAAAGAGTTTGTGAATGTTACACAAGACTGCAGGGAGCTGCAGGCAAAAATTAGAAGATATCTGGTGAATTAAGGGTTATGAACTGCCAAGTTCTATTGAAGGAAAACTACATTTCAAAAAAGGTCTCAGTCAGTGCTGAACATTAAAAAGAATTATGCAAAGTTTAATTGTGGATAGTGGTGTGAGCCATCTCTTTATCGTGTAGTTTCAATTTTCACATGAGAAGGAAAATATAGGTGGTCTGAAAAAATTAAGATCTATTATAAATGTGAAGTTGGAATTCATTCCTATTTTCCATTGTTCTCTTGCTTTCCTTGGGGCTGAAGAGTGGAGAGGTATCTGGAGGGTGTGCATGGTTATGAAATCAATAATTTAGAAACTTGAAGGAAAGAAATTTCTGTGTCCAATAACCTTTCAAGCAAAACAAATGACTGATGCACTGAAATTTGACAACTGGGATATCCCCAACCTCGTGTAAGGTGATAAATAACATCTTAAGTAGGCAGCTATTTGCAATTTCACTTAAGCAGAGCAGTATTTTTAACCCGAGATACACAGGTTTCTGATCCTTTTCCCTCCTCCACATCCTTTCTATCTTATTTAACTGTAACCAGTTTTGACCTGTCCCACGCCAAGTACAAGAAAACTTAATCACCATTAAATGCTGGTCTGTATATCAGTCAAGAGGGATATCCATTTAGCTATGGAAACATAGATGGCTAACACACTCTTCCATGAGAGAAAAACAGCTTCTACGTGTATCTGGTTGACTAGGCTCAAGTATAATTCCCAGAGTCTTCCTTAGGCATGAGTATTATGTATTGCCAAGAAAAAAATTACAAGGGAACTTAAAGTAAACAATTGCATTACATATGTCTATAATTCTAAGTAGTATGAGCCACAGCTGTTGCAATAGTAACACAAGAACTTACATGGAGAAGGAGTATTTTTCACCTGTTTATCACATGGGGATGCTTAAGTCTTCATGGATAATATTTTCTGTGTACTTTCTGATGTAAAGTAAAAACTAAAACTTCACAAAATTGAATTAGATGTCCATTACAGCACATCTGGTGCTACACTCACAATATATATAGTATGGTTGAAATACCATAGTTCAGAAAGTTTATCATCCCTGCTGTACTAACTTTATAGTTTACAATGACTGTTTCTGAACCTCCATTTCTTCATATTAGATCAGGCTGCTAGCTTTTCTAAACAGGCTTAATAATAGTGCGTATTTTAAAACTGTCTCTGGTTAGTAGAGAATGGCGGCATTTGTTCCCACTTATACGTCTACAATTTCTCTCAATCTCAGCACTGGGTTCCTAAAGAAGGCAAAAGCAATGCTATGCACAGGAGTTGCAGCAGAGTAGGGAAAGGTGTCGCTTCCCTACAACAACAATTCAACATTTGAAAACAAGACTGCCTGAAGGCCCCTTGCTAAGGCTATGGAAGGGTGATTTCCCTTGTAAGTAAAAAACTGGCTTACAAGGTCTTAAACTCCAGTATTTTGTTTTATACCAAACAGTCCTATTTTGGTGTAGTCAAGAATTATGGTACACACACATTTATAGTGTTTAGTATCTTTAATTTGCATTTCTAAAAATACTTTTATTTGCAGTTATTTCTTTAAAATTATTTGTTCAAAAGATTTCATTCTATCTATACAGTTCTAATGTGATCTTCATTTCTGTGTTTGCTCTCGTCACTGGTGATGTTCATTACTAGCATTTGGAGATTTGGTGGTAAGTCTGTAAATTCTACTGTTCTTCACTTCTGTTTCAGCAGTAGGCTCACTGTACCTTCTTAAACACCTGCTTACACTTGACTCCACACACTCTTATTTCCTAGGAAGAGAAAATAATTAAAAAATACAACTTTTACATAGGACACATGCATTATACATTCATGTGTATGTCCAGCTTAATTTGTATCCACAATTTTCTATCAAATTAGATTGGGTAGCTTGTACACATTTTAGCCTATTTTTAATCCTAAAAGAAACCAGCTGGTTTGTATTTGTTTTCTGGTGAAAGGTGGACTAAGGGAAGTTATTTTGCGATCTCAGATCTTAAAGGGCCAAATATGTTCCTGCTGCATTATTCTCTATTTGCAGTGTGTGCAACTGCTTAGGTCTTTGAAATGGGCATTCTCTGTTTTGGACACATAAAGAAGTTATTTGGGGATGGATTTGAATAACCAGTTCCGAATCTGTATGTTGATGACTGATAGTTCAAACCTACAAAACCAGAAATCAGCTGAAAGCCCACTCTAGCAACACAATGATCATGGCTAGAAAAGGACAGGAAGTTGTGTACAGAAGATTTGATCTAGGTCTATAAATCACAGCACAGCAGTGAATTTTGACTGAACTTGACCTTACTGGGTGCCTAATGCTGTCTACTGTTCCTTTGTGTTCCATAAGAGCTTTTCAAAAACCCCTACTTGCTAGTCATTGGATCATCGTGAACTGTGCCTAAGCAGGTGCAATGATATTTACATCTTAGGCACTGATTTGTGAGGCCTACTGTTGTTTACCTAATCTCACTGAAGATGCAGTTTAATCTTCTCCACTACTGAAACTATTTAAGTTAGACCTGAGAAGTGCACACAGTATCTGTGGGGATGTGTGGAAGTGTTTGGTTTTGGTGGAAGAAGAAAAAGGGGTAGAGCTTCTTAAGGGACATAAAGACATGGGTTATGTATGACCTAGCAGAAGAGATGTACTTTCTATTTCAAGATAAGACTTTTAACAAAGCTGTCAGAAAATTTTGAGGAAACAGGAGGCAGAGTTTCCTGGGAAGTTATGCACATTTTCTTATGGGGGACTTTGATAAAATGACATATTAAAAAAGCCTTACATTGAGTCAATAACCTTATTGGCCTGTGTTGCTAGTCCCTAGTAAAAGAAAGTGCTTCATGATGAATTGATGAAACAAGCAGACTGATACAGTGATTTTAGTTAGGACCTGTTTTGTTCACTTCTATATAGGTAACCCAGAAGAAAGAGTGTGCAATAAGGCCTAAGAGAGTTGCTGACAGTGACAAAAACCTACAGAGCAGAAGCAATCAATACAATAGAAAAGGGCAATAAAACTCAAAAGAAAATGGAGAATGGTCAAATAAGTCACTCACATAAAATAGAATCTAAGGAGGAAAAAGAACTACAAAGTACAGACCACAGAATGAAGTGGAGAAAATAGGAGGCGATAAACTACTAAAGGATGTGGTACTATTCTCTACAGAAATGTGGAAAGAATTAAATTAACACTTGGCTCATTGTGTAAAGTTCAATAGGATCATAAAGCTATCGAAGTATCAATTTTTTAAAAGTAACTGCCCATTGTATCAAAGGACTCTCAAGAGTACAGGACCTAGTAATCTTAGCTGGTCAAAAATAAGATACTAAATGGGACTCTTACCGTATGTTTAATGCAGAAAGTTACATTAACAAGGATTGAGAGAAATAAAGAGGACATCTTCTGAAGCTCATGAAATATAAAAAGTGATAAAACTGAAATATTGGGGACTGGCCTCTAAAACACTTGGTTACTTCCGTTGCATGGAGTAATTTTGTACTGACTGTTGTGTACATGGAGACAGATTGTGATAAATGGTACAAGTGCCAATGAGTGCATGGATGCCTGCATGAGCTGGCAGGTATGATACAGAACTCTTCAGAGCCTTCTGAAAAAGCAGCCTCGGATTAGTCAGGTTACTTTGGGGTACCTAAAGTGGCACTGGACACATATGTTTGAGCAACTGAATCTGAATTTATGACTTCTAAAATCAAACTCTTGACAGGTTCAAGTACAGAAAGTGGTCTGGCCTGGAGGTCCATGGCTAGGTTGTATGGCTAGAGCATGAATCAGAGTAAGGATAGCAGAAATCGGGGCTAAAGAAATTGGTGTTGGTGACAGGAAATGGGAAGAGATAATGACAGCGGAGCTGGCAAGGGACAGAAACCAGGATGCCAATACAGAGAAATCCAAGCGCAACTAGTGCTGTTGCTTCATGTATGGGCAGATGAGTGCACATATGTGTATGACTGAGTGTAGCAAGGTGTAAGTTGAACTTCTAGGCCAGACATTTTCCAGCTAATTGCAACCTGTTTACCAGCTGAGAATCTGAAAGAGCTGATGCTTGGTGTCATGGCACCAACTGTTGTGAAGCTGGGAAGTAGTGTGGAAATACTGTAGTGTGTTTGTGTATAGATAGAAGGAATATGTATACACAGGAAATTCTGGAGTCTCCTTTTTATTGCTTCCCCCCTACTTTCAGTGAGCCCATGACCTCAGCTATAAAGTGATCAATTACACAGTAACTTTCTCCCTACCTGCATTATATCAAGTATGTAGTCCAGGTGGTAAGATCTGTCATATACATTCCTTTCTCGAACAGGTTTCTGGGACTTCCAGTACTTCCTGAAAATTGTGTTTAGTAATAAGGGGTTTGGGGTACTTTTGCAAAGATTTCATAACTCTGCTACTGATTTGAATATTTAGAGAACATCCATTTAGACTGCTGAATGCTAATAGTACTGAACAGTGAACAGAAATGGAGGTTGGATTTTATTATCTCAGCAGGAAGACTGCCTTTTACTCATATTGATGAGAGAGTGAGGATGATATAAAGAGCTATGTGAGAAAAGAATAGGCATCTTCTTTCAGGTCCTGTTAACTTAGAAAGATAAAAATGATGATCTGAAAGAACATGACATTTCAAAAACTTAATTGCTGTTTTAGTTCTCTAGGCTATAACACAGGCTGGACTGTAATTATTTTAGAAGAACAATGGTGTACTTTCCCCTTCCGGCTTATTGTTGGATGCGTAATTTCACCAGCTCCCACACTGCGTATTTCACAGACTGCATGAAGGACATTCTGTTAAATGTCTTCCTCAGTGTAAACATTTCAAACTGGTATGTCTGGACAGACAGTTAACACAGAAAGACTACTGCTTTGAAATCAGGCAGTCTTTGTAAGGGACATAAAAGCATAATGGCTGCAAATGAAATCGTTCTTTTAGAACAAGTCAAATGCCGCACCAATACGTAATTATGTCAAAGTAAGCCAAGATAACGTAGCGCACAGCCTGCTGCATTACATCTAACCATTTTAATAGAGTGGCATTTAAAACCTGTTGCATGATCTTACCAGGTGCATTTCATCTCCTTCAATCCACTGGGTCCAACCACGACCTTCTTTTTCTCCATTCTGTACACAAAGCAGCTTATCTCCATCCCAAGATACGGTGGTCTAACAAAATACATATGTTCAGTGTTACTGTGTATTCCCTGATATTTATGATTGGTTTCCTTAAAGCAAAATTTCTCTCTAATATAATAAATGATTAATGTATGTCATAAGAAGAATAATTGTAGAGTGTTGTAACACTTAGGAGAATTACAAAAGAAATGAGCTTAAATAGAAAGTTGCTGCCCAACTGCCTGTCAAATCTGGAAGGATGAGATACAGCTGTTTAAATGCAAGAAAAAAATCATAAAAATCATTGTGTAAGAGCACACTCCTCTCTCCCTGCTGACAAATACAGCAGCAGAAGGGATGTGCAACCTAATACTGTACTTGCAAAAGCAGCTGAAAACTTGAGATTCAGTTTGTTTTTTCCACCATAAGAAGGATTCCCCAGCTGCTCTACCTGAAAAAAGTACCCACCTACTGGCAGCTATGGATGAAAAAGGCTTTTAAATCCTGAGCTGTTTTTTCCCCATGTCTTAATCCGCCTTCCTTCATCGAGCAGAGTTGTTTGGAAGTATCAGCAAATTGGTAACTTTGCCAGCATCCTGCTTTGTGTAACTGTAGCTGGAGAACTACTTGAGCCAGGACTGGCAGAATAAGAGTGGGAGTAAGGTGTTGCAGGATTCAACATAGCACTTTTGTGAATATTGGTGCTGTCCTGAGTAGTTCAGTAGAACTTGATTCATAAAACTACTTAAATGTATGAGGGTGCACCCTACAGCTTGTTACTCTGGTTAGTCTTTACTGACAATTTGCCTTTCACGTCTCCTTAAGATAAAGAGAAGCAATACTCTCTAATATATTTAAAGAGGGAAGGGGAAGATCAGGGACAATTTGTGCTTCACGAGTACAGTTTAACATCAATATTAGCACATGGCTTTTAAACCAGCTTGTTTGAGGTGAATCTAAGGACTAAATATGGAATTACTGTCTACCTTGTAAAAGTCTTCAGCCACTGCCTGTATGAGTAGCCAAATATGGAGAGAAGATGAATTCTGATCTATCATTAAAGGAAAACTTATTGCATCCATCCTGTGTAGTTTCTCAGAAAAGAAGTCAGCCTACGTTTATCATTCTTGGAACTAAAACCAGTTCAACATTCGAGAACTACGCAGCCCTATTTATTTAATTTGTGTATGTCACAAACAATTAATTCTTAAACGATAACCATGATAGCCACTATCTTTAGATGAGTACAGCCAGCACTCTCCACCCCTGGGAAGCTTTAGACTAAACAAGCATGGAAAGTGAATCACTAGAAAGAGTGCCAGCATAGATAATCATAGGCAAAGCATTGTTATTGATCCCATATAATCTGTGTGCACCATATGGGGTCTCTGAAAGACAAACTCATGTGTCCTTGCTAAAAATCTCTCTGATTTGGAAAATGCATTCACAAATTCTTCTGTTCACTCTTGTAAAATGATGTATTTAAACCAAGTAGTAGATAACATTTTTAAAAAGCCATATCCTTTTAACGTGTCAAATGCTAATGCAGGAAGGAATCATATATTTGGGTAAAGCTGTAGTTCATGTGGTCATCATAGTTTAAGTCCTCTTCCGTATCTGTTTTGAATCTGTAGACATCCAGTTGGAGATAGAAGATAACAAATAATACTAGTCAAAGTGAAAAATGTTTAATTTATAAGTTAACATCTCTAAGAATTTCTGATTATTCTAAAAAATGAATGTATCAGAAAATGAACATTATTTCTACCGATGACTTGTAGATGCAAAGGCTACATGTGGAATGAACATTTGTATATGCAACTTTGCTTAGTAGCTGCATTTATTTTTATCCATTGAGTATGAGCTCAGCATAGTTTAATCATTAGACTAGCTTAATAGTTAAATTTTGTGGGTTTATATGTGAATTCAAAGGCAATATACCATCATAAAGTAAGATCCAACTTTATTAGTACTACTAGTGTTCAAATTCAGTTGTGGAAGTTATTAGTCTTGATAATATTCACTAGTTTAGTACACTTGGGGGCAATTGAGAAATGTTTGTAGCAGCGCAAGGAAATGTTAACTTTTTCAGCCTCCAAGGGTGATTGAAATTGTTTCATCTCAGAAAACAAAACACTTTTTTCTCTGGCTTTCTTGTTTTTCCAGTCAAGATTAGATATTGCTTTTGGCAGTTTGGTGATAACCACAAAGAGTATAATACCACAGACCGTTAACCAAGCTGTTTTATCAGCCAATATTCTTGGTTATCATCCTCTGCCTTCCCTTTGAGAAGTATAAATATTGAAGGGATATGAGTAAACCATACAGTTTCTGATTTTTGTATGTGGCTAATTTGCTACGAAGGTTATAAAGGACAGAATGTATTGCAGGAGAACATAATGTCCTCTTCTTTGTTAGCAGGACTTTATGACAGTAAGATTAATCAGTAGCATTTTTATCTTTTCTTTCTTTAGGTCAAACTGTAATGTCTCATATAATAAAAGACACAACTAATACAGAAGATGATAGAAACTTCTCTTTTAACTCAGACTGAAGTAAGTTCTTCCATTCCAAATATCTCTATTAAGACACACACTGAGTATTAGTTGAGGCTGGAGTTGCTATGGCTGTTATATATGCACTGGCTGCTGCTAATAGTCCACCCTTTACCAACACCTAAGATACAGCAATGCTTGCCGTAGAACATCTCCAAATATTTGAGTCAGAACATAATAATAATATTCCAGAAATTCCACTGTAGGGCAAATGGTGGTAAATATAATCTCTTTTGTTGTATATAAGAGCAAAAATTTGTTTTTAAAGATTGGATCAGGATATCGCCATTGTATAATTAGGAGTAAAGCACTTGAATAGACTAGTAAGGCAGTTCTGTATGAACCTTTAGTTGCTGTCGTTTTCCTCTCCTGGCACACACTATCAAGATAAAGAAATGCTTTACCTTTTATGTAAAGCAACTCTTCTTAGAAAAGTAGGCTTTTATAATTAACCTTGTTTGCCACCATTTTGATAATAGCATTACCTAAGGTGTGCCTGATTACAAAGAGTGAGTTACTGTCTCCTATCTGGAATGACTGAAAATCTTTGCCAGGGTTTGGTGAGCACCCCCAGGCAGACAGTTCCTATTCCTCATCTTCCTCCACAAGCAAGAGGAGGAGAAGTAGACAAACTCTGAGGACACTGGAAAGCTGCAGTTTCCTGATGGTAACAGAACCAACTAGATGAAAATGTAGTATTTCTCTAAAACTGAAAAGAATCTTGTACTACTTCTAGGATAAGTGGAAGACTTCATTTATTCCTTTCAACTAGATAGTACATAATCTAGTCATCATAAGCAAGCTTAAATTTTGCTTACTTACTACCCAATCATACTTAAACCTAAGATGAATACTTCTTAGGTTAAATGTATATAATTCTGTAGGAAACTTCAATAGAAAATAGTGATCAATGTGATTAGTCAACAGTGTGATTAAAAATACTGAAGGAGCACAAGAAAAGTTAATGGAGTGAGACAAATAAGAGTGAGTCTTGCCTCGATTTAACTTTTCCCAAAAATTCTAACCACCAATATGCACATCTTTTGGATTATATACTCTTTGTTCTTAGGGTGTAATAATAGAGAATGGAGCTCCTCTGGGAGGTGAAGAAGCCTTTGAAGCCTGAGAACACAAAAAATGTTCAAATTTTCTCTAGTTTTATGATATGATTTCTGTAGTCTTACACTTTTTTGTGTACTTAGATTATTACTTGGCCATTCACATACTTTAGTTAGTGTTTTAATCTCTTTGTGTTATGAAGGTTTAAATATATGTGCATAGCAACCATCTTCCTGAAAATTAAAGCTAGAAGAAATGATAATTAAAGTATTCTCGTTACTGTTTTCAGTTATGAGACAAGGTAGATTTATTAAATGAAATAGTTAGTAAAATCAAAACAAATCTATTGACTATCTATTTGCATTTTCTCTAGTAGCAGTAACAGTAGTGAAGTCTTGCAGAATTACAATAGATATTACTTCCAGCTTCTAGTGGCAAGTCATATTGACCCACAGCCAGAGATACTGACTTTTGTAATTTACTGAAATAGTCATCAAACTACTTTATCACAGAATTTTGCATTTCCCAATGAGGTCTAAATGCAAAAACATTTGATGCTGGCTCTGCATAATGTTTCTCATTCCCACGTTGGCTATTTCTAGTGTGCTTGCTTGTGCCATGTGCTCTGCAGTTTAAGATACATAATGTATTTTCCAGGTGAATGAAAAAAAAAAAAATTTTAAAGTAGTCCATGAACATTTTTTGTTAATGCTACATAGATTTTTGACATATTGCATTTACAAATATGAATTGCAGTTAGCACCTTTCATCAAAAATATGTTATTGATTTCCCATCTGTAGGAGAAACAGAGCAATTCTATTTTTCTTCTACTTCCCTTCAGAGTGTTGTCTCTATATTATGGTGCAGCAAATGACTGCAATGCTTTAAACTGCACGACATACATACTCTGTGCTCCATCTCAATCCAGTAATTCTCTGCTTATGAGAGTTGTGTCCTGTATTGTGTTTACAAATAACACCAAAGAAAATATCCTAGAATTTTTGGTCAAACAAGGCAATATATCCAACAAGATATTTAATATCTTCTCAAGATTGTCCTGATTTCGGCTGGGATAGAGTTAAATTTCTTCCTAGTGCTGTGTTTTGGATTTAGTATGAGAAGAATGTTGATAACACACTGATGTTTTTAGTTGTTGCTAACTAGTCTACTAGTCAAGGACATCCAGCTTCCATGCTCTGGAAGAAGCTGGGAGGGGGCACAGCCAGGACAGCTGGCCCAGCTGGCCAACGGGGTATTCCATACCATGTGACGTCATGCTCAGTATATGAATGGTAGGCATGATCCAGGAAGTAGTGATCGCTATTTTGTTATCGGTCAGCGCCGATGGTGAGCAATTGCATTGTGCATCACTCATTTTGTATATTCTATCATTATCATTATCATTATTATTTTCCTTTTTTGTTCTTTGTTCTATTAAACTGTCTTTATTTCAACCCACGAGTTTTTCTCACTCTTACCCTTCCGATTCTCTCCCCGTCCCGTGGGGGGGAGGGAGGGGGAGTGAGCGAGCGGCTGTGTGGTATTTGGCTGCCTGCCAGGTTACACCACGACAAAGATAAAGCATTTTCATCCGTATTAAGTATCACAGTGATATAAAAACCTCTGGTAAGCAGTCTGCAGCAGAAATTTTCATCAAATTAAGCGCTGATGTAATAAACTAATGTTGATACCACAGACAAAATCTAATGTAACTGTGAAGGGGCATTCTGTAATGTTGTAGTCACTACCTATGATCTTCTATGTAGGAGGCATTCCTGCACACGGCTAACAGGAGGGCTACAACCATGCTCAGGGTTTGTCATCTCTCCATCCTGTAACTCCTTTTATCTCATCAAATCTGCATCTGGCAGGTTGGTGACAGACAGATGAACTACTGAGAAAACAACAACAAACCCAACAGAAAAATTAACGGTAGGATTCCTGGACTTTATCTCAAGACACTGTTGCTGGACAAAGGCTATACATATTTAGCCATCCTGTAGGTGGGTCGAATGATAAAGTCTATACCAACCTTTCCTTCCCTTACTAACTTCAGTTCAACCCTGTAGAAGCACTCCCATTTCATCATTCCTGTTTTTAGCCATGCAGCAACAGAACTCCCAAAGTTAACTCATAGGAAATAGCTGGTAGTACAATACTACTCATTTCTCAGCTGCTTGTGGGGCTGGCAGATGTGATGTCTCATAATAGGTATCCATAGCTACAGGATTCTGAAATGTGTTCATGCCATTACAAACTTGCTCAGATTGTTATTGAAAGACAAGCTGGTTATAATGTGGGCATTCTGTACCTGAGTGATAAGCTTACTGAAGTTCACTGTAGTCAAAAGATGAGACACTTCTAGAAGCAGTATTTTGCTTCTATGATTGTCAGCATCTCCATTGCTAGCAAAGGGGCTTAGGACTGGATTGACAAATTTTAGATCAAAGGGTAAGCTGCTGTCAGATAGGATCAGGTCTTAAATGTTCAAATTCCTTATTTCGAATCCTTGCTCATAAGAGCAATGAAGGAAAGCAATGACTAGAGACATGTTCCAGGGAGTAGGAAAGTAAATGTGCCTAAGCTCCAGGCTATGCAGATGACAATATGTGGGAGGAGGAGTAGAATCAATATTTTGGACAGTGCATAATGTTTTATTTCTTAGGAATGGTGGATTTTTTTTTCTTACTGAAATAAAATTGTATACAAATAATACAAAAATAGGAAGACTTGTATATATCCTATGTCAGGAAAAAAAGTACAAAACAGCACATCCAGTGTGCTTTGTGCAAGGATCAGAATCGATTCTAAGACACTTACTGTTTAAATTAATGTGTACAATTGATTTATCCTCTGTGTAATTTTAGGAAGATGCAATTGTACATAACACTAATGGTTTGTCATTCAAAATTGGATTTGGTAAGTCTCGTTCTCAGGTTTTCAGCTGATTCTTTATGATTGCACTTTCTGCATTCATAACACTCTGAGCTTTTTAGGATTCACAAAAAGCTGAAATGCTAAGCCCATCCAAAACCACCTCCCCTACAAAGATTCAGTATGTTCACAGTGGTTTTGTGAATAACTAGCTCAAAGCTTCTGATCAGTCTCGGGTTTTAGACATGAATCCAGCACTGCAAAATTTGAAGTTAATGACATCTTAAATTATATGGCAAAAGGTTCTAAAGATCTCTTTTGACATCACCGCGCAAATATGCTGAGCATATCACTTACAGGTAATAAGCAGTAATGCCAGAAGAGCATGCAGGGTGAAACAAGGCAGAAAAAAGGAAACAGCTCCTCTTCACTGAGGCACAGAGACTGAATGAACCAGAGTTTTAGAGAGCCTGAGCCAGATCCAAGAGTTCTCTGGAGCCTCAGAGGGGTTGACAGGAGGACTGTTCTTCCTCACTTGTGGACAGCAGTTTGTAAAAGGTCAGAAGTATCAACAAAAAACTACATGAAGACTACCTCCTTTAAAATAAAACCCCGCAAAAGTCAGAGATTATTCCAGTGCGGCGCTGGGGAATTTACAGTACTGCAGAGAGAGAAGGCACTAGATTTGAGAGAAGACCAGTATATACACACAAGCAATGATATAAAAAAATCTTCCGAGCAACAGTCATTCTAGAACAATGCTTGTTCCGACAAAGTATATGAGAAAATACTTACAAGCCAAAAAGAAAAGGACAGCATTTGAAGAGGTAAAGAAACAAAATAGTTGAATCAGAGGGATCAAGTAAAGACATATTGCTGATCTTGCATCTTACTAGACAGGCACAATTTATTTTGAGTCTTCTCACCCTGTGGGGAATCCCTACCGAAATTCCAAGTATTGGAATGTTGCTTGGTTGTTGTTGTTTTTCTGGCAGCAAAGTCTTCATTCCAATACCTACTCTAAACTAGATTAACAGCTGTGAATTCCATTTGTGGAACAGAGGAACCCTGCCTAAATAATTAAATAAGCTTCATGAGCCATGTGACTTAACAACAGGACTTTGTTCTGACCTTGCAGCAGTATATACCAAATTATGTCCAGAACAACTAAACTTCATTGCATTTTTCCTGAATACAAACTAGAGTAGAATCAGTTTCACATTAGGCATGTTTGTTATTTAAAACAGAGCCATGATCAGTTTCAAACAACTTGCCTCCTTTCACTAGGATACAGCACATGTAACTAGCACTGGTTTGTGTGACAGAAGTATTGTGCCTATGAACAATCCTTATGTGGCTGTCTTAAACGTTAGATGACTATATATTGTCAGGAAGATACTTCATATGGTAAGATGTATGATAGACCTGATGAGTGAATTCTACAACTCCCAAATCCCCCTCACCCTACCCCACCTCAGCAAGTCTTAACTCCAGGTTAAGTTATATTAGTTATATTAGTTCCAATAATGGAGCCCTAAATGCTCATTTGATAACTTATCCATGGTTATATTCTGCTTGTTTTGGTTAGCTAAATGGTTAATATGTCTGATATTCTACCTTCAGTTTCAAATTCTTGCTATTTTATCTATTTACCAGTTCCCAGTCATTGTCATTTCCTTTCCTGCTTCAATGTAAGAAGAATATTACTATGCCAAAGAGCACAAGGCTCTGAATTTCTGAAGCATCCTTCACTTGCTTAGCCAAATATTCAATTCTAATGCAACTAACACTGTTTTCAGTTACCCAAGAAATTCTGCTGTTCTATATTTAGAACATAGAATCTTCCTTGATTTTTTGAACAGATCACTTGCCCTTAGTCTCTGTCAAAAGATAGATTCATTCTGGATAGTGTGAGATAAAGCAATTCAGTCTCATTCAAATGCTTGAACAACAGAGAAAAATTGTAATGCAAAAACTTTCTCTGACTTTAGCAGCAAGATGATTAGAAAAGTAAAAATTTTAGGGAAGTAATTTTGCATCTGAGCTATCCCATTCTCAATCTGCTTTGATTCATTGGGTGCAAAGACTTGGAACATGAAATTTCAGCCTTTGTTTCAGCCTTTAGTTTTTTCAGTTAACTTTTTTATAAACTTTTGACTGATATACTAAGCAAATGCACTGTGAAGCTACATAAGGCTAACTTTTCTGCTTAGTGTCAGATCCTGTCCCGTTCTTATGTTTACTGGTATATATTTCACATTGCAGATGCTTCCTCAGCTTCACTGTTTACTACTGATGGTGAAAAGGGGAGGCACAAGTATCTGGTGATGAATGAGACAAACTTTCAGAGATGGTTTTCAATTAATTGTTGTTTCAATAAGGTCTTGCCTCTTTTGTGCACAGTATATTTTTTCCACAGTAAAGTTTATGTGCATGAAACAAGGTTTTATACTTAGGGCAATACCTGAGATGCTCACTAAATTAATCACAACTAGAGATTATAGAATTTATCTTTAAAATTGAGGAAATTTCATTATGAGACTGGAGCTTCACTGAGAATGAAAATAGCAGGATCAAATACTCAATTCAGGAAATACCAAACCCATAGTTACCCATTTAACTTTAAATTTCTGTCTTTGTACACTATACATCTGATATAATTAAAACCATGAATAAACTCTTCAAAGTAGTAGAAACTTTATCACATAGCCCGATTCAAACTTCACATCATATGAGAAATAATGTAATACAATATTAATGTTCTAAACTTCTTTCTACGCTGTCTAATGTGCACCTTGTAGTATTTACAAAGAATAAAACATGCTCCTGAATACGTAAACTTTCATTTTACCTTTGTAGTTCAAACTGCCAATTTTTAAAAAACCCTAAATATTAAGTATGATTAAACTTGCAGAAACACATCTTTCACAAAATTGCCATACAAATAGAGAAACTCTTATTTAACTTTTATCTAGTAGATAAAATCTCTGGGGAAAAGCTCCAGGAGAAGCATGATAGCATTACGGAGCTAAGTGAATGCAGATGTCTTGTCTGCATTTCTTAAGAGACTAGTTTGTGCTGCAGCTTGCTCCATACACGGTTTCAGTAATGCTTAGAATGCATTGAGTATCAGCTGTCTTCTTCGAAGTACCTTGCACTGTGATTAGTGATTTCTCCTGTGTCCACACATCTGTGTGGTCAACTATCCTAATCTTTGGTTTTACAGAACAGAGAAATTGCATCTTTAACTAAACTAGGAGGGCTTTTGAGTTTCTCGAGATTCCAGTAGCAAATTTTCACTTCCCAACAGAAACAAAATCTTAAAGGAACTGATGTCACCAACTGCTATTACCTATATCCCTTAAGAAAACAGAATCACCTAAAAACATGTTGCATAGAAGAAAGCAACAGGTAAAGGTCAAAAAAAGGACAAACTGAAACAGCTAAGGTTTATCCAGCTCGATTAACTCACTGTTCCAGAAAGTTCAGACAGGCTTCCAGGAGGGACCAACTATCAAAATGAAAAAATCCTAACTGAAATGAAGGAGGGGGCCTATACTATCACAGGAGTATCAATTCCTACTGTCAAACCTTTGACTTACTTCTAAAATAAGTAGCAGCAAAACTTTTTAGCCTTTACTTATCACAGACAGTATCAATTTGGAATTATTGTAGTTACACTCTACTCTGACTGACTCAAAGACGTGTTTTACAGCTGAAAGGTGAACACAATTTCAGTGAATTATACACAAGATCTAACCTGTTCACCGTGCTAATATTATTTTTACTGATATGTTAACTCTAGTTAGATGATATATTCTTCATTAAAAGAAAAAATTATCTATACCTATTGGATGAATTACTTCTAAGGTTATTTTTGCTAGTCTCCTGATGATTGCTCTGCTATATAGATTAATGTTTAATGTGTAATTTGTCTTATCAATGTTACTTTGTACTTCTCATACATTGAGCTACTTGGATAAAACTTGCCCCGTGGTCTGCTCAGTCCACAATATAAATAACAATAATTGATTCACAATCTCTCCCATTACACAGGTTGACTGTTAATGATTAAGCCATTTATGGCATGCAGTTTCACAAGCTATAGATGAGAAAAGGAAACACTAAGAATGATATTCAACCTTTGCTTTTATGGTGGTTTTCTTTATAACACCACTCAGGGAGTGGTCCGGTATCTCCTGTATCACCTCCATGACCCTTCTCTCACAAGACTCTTTCTGGACTGTTGGAGTTATTTTCTTACTTAACAACTGCAAGTTTTGCCTGACATCACGGTTATCAGATTTGGGCTGAAGTGGCTTCAGAAAGACAGTTTCTTGTGCTGTTTTACCTTTGAGAAAACTGAGGTCTCATGTAGAAAACAAATCTTTAATGAGAAAATTGAACTTTAAAGTATGATACATTGCTACAAGGCAAAGAGAGAACCAGTGATCAGTGACCTTAACTGTACAGCTGCAGTTGGTATCTGTTGTTGGAGGTCATAAAGGTACATGGAGGATTTCTGAAAGTTTTTGTGGAGTTATGTGCCTAAGTCATTCTTAACAAAACAAACCGTCAGGGTTAGTGACTACCCCTTGGGTTTTTTGCACTTTGCACTAAACAGCCAATAGATAAAATGTTTAAGCAACCCTTGGAAGTAGGGTGAACTAGGTCCCACTCCAAATCAAATACATGTTGTAGTGACTAGAATAATTTTTCTCTAATTTCTTCTTTCTGGTTCAACATTTTGAATTCTTCCCCATCACTCAATTTAGCAAAATAGGGTAGAGAATTTTGGCCTGTTACAAATAATGAAATATTTAGGATATTTGTCAGGAAATTAAGAGTTGTGTTAAATCTATGCAGCATTTCAAAAGCAGGACTAGGCAAGGGCCACATTTTCATGTCTTCTGAATCTGATTTTTCAGCACAGTGGTTGTCTGACGCATTTTGTAAGAACTCATTGCAGGTACATGCTAGACAGCCTCAGAGCACAATTACTTCTTTCTGCCATGTAGAGGATGTTTTAGTCCTCCTTTAGATGGAGTTTAATGGTATTTAAGTACAGATGATGCTTAGATGGAGACAGTTCTGTACACACACAAACCAGTACTTCACTGACTCAAACATTGAGGACTTCAGACATTTTTCACACTTGAGCAGATGTTTTGAACATTGCTCTCATAGCTGAATTGCTATCTTTGACAGTAATTTAGCCACCTAAGTCTAAGTCTGTCTTTGGGCTCATAACTCAAAGTGGATCTGGATCTCATTATCCTGATTAAGAGCCTTCCAGCAGTCAAAAATGCATTATGACATTGGGGCACTTTCCTATACACAAATACACATTGCTTCTCCCTTCTGTGAATTTTGTATTCTGCACTCTGTCATGCTTCTACCCTCTGTAACAAGGAGTACAGAAGGATTAGTTGAGGCACTTGCTAGCTAGCCATTCTTTTTTTCTGATTTTCACAATCCTTCCCTTTCCTGCCATCACCAGAGCAAAAGCAAATTTGCATACCCTAGTGTTAGAGAATAGTATCGGTTTTAAATGGCACTATCTGTCTAAGAATGGAAACCTATTAATTCTTTTTGATGTGACTTCTCCTCTACAGACCCTCCTGAGATAATTTTCTTTTGCTTATCAACTTTGTCACTGTAGGATATTGCAAGTGTCATGCTAACAGGAAAGAACTTGGTATTCTCAAGATTTTCCCTTGTTAATTGGTATTTATCAGTCATAAGTTAGAAAATACTGTCTTTCTGGCAAGCAAAAAGAGCTCATAAGGCAGAGTCCTCAGTGTTTGCTTATTGATTGCAATAAGATTTGTTCCAGTGGGCTAATTAACGCGCCTGCTCTAATAAATACACCCAGGAAGGAAGGAGCACAGGAACAAGAACAAGAAAGAAAAGCTGCAATTTCTAAGCACTTGGCCATTCTTACACACGGGCAATAGTGCCTGACCCGGCAATCAGTGGATTTCCTTTACTGTAAAACATTACTCAGTGAAGAGATTCTGAAAGTCTGAACCTAAATGTCTTTTTGACTAACAAATATCCCAGTATAATTGAGTAACGTTTCATTGAAGTTACTATTCATTCATTGACAAAATTGTTTTGTGTTCCTGATTAAAATTAGCATCCCTTTAATGTAAAGGCACGCTAAAAACTGTGTGCACATCTCGGCAAACTGAGAAGTACAGAAATAATTTTAGGAATAGCCACACAAATTCGTTAACAGATGTGGTCTGTGAGAGGCCTCAGATTATTAATATTCTTTTTTTTCTGTCCGTTGTTACAGTTCTAATTCTTACCATGCATTTGCGATCATCCACTCCAGCTAAATCCTCCTCAAACTCCTTTCCTACATCAAATTCCATGATGTAGTTTCTAAAAGTGCTTAGCGTTTTAATGATCATATGATCCCCATTCTGAAGGATTTCTTTGTCAGGTTTTAGCAAGTTTGCTATTTTTCTTACAGCAACATTTACATCTGAAAAAGAAAAAGAATTATTTTAATCCAGAAAAGTCTACCACAAAAAGAAGCTTGTAGCTCTTGGGAGAACTAAAACGAACAAAGATAAGTAAATGTCCAGATCTTTCAGGCCAGCTTTCTCATCAGGAAAAAGTCCATTACCTAATTCTTTTAACTTAAATAAGTTAATGATTTGATTTTCTGATTATGTGGAATCCTAAAAAATACCATTTGTATTTGACAGTTAATAAGGCCTTCAATATTTCTATAGAAATACTAGCACTCTACATCAAATGCAAACACACAAAATTGCATTAAGTACATTATTGTCTCTTTATTACACATAAAAATTTTACTCTTTTTCAAATTATGGTTGTTTTTTTAAGTTTGAAATCTGCCACTTACCTCTTCAAGCTATGTTGTTTAATCTCTGTTAATGTAAGCTTCAAGATGGTAAAAAGTAGAGGCTGCTTAAGACAAAACAATTTTGCATAAGGCAATTCTTAAAGTGCATTCCTGAAAGAAATGTTTCTCACAAAAATGATTTATGACTGTACAAGAAAAAATAGATTCATGTAAAGATGAAGACAGGTTGCATTTATTGATTATTTATTAAAGAAACACGAAGGGAACCTTACCCAGTGCTTTCAGATACTCCTCAAAATTGTCATTGCTGACCATTTTCCAGTAACCATTGAAATCTGCAGGCATCCCTACTTTAGGTAATTGTCAAAATCAAAGTCTCAGAACAGTGTGTTGATTCTGCACCACACAGCTCACTGCCTTTCTTTGTGGCGAGTCTGAACTCTGGTTTCTTTTATCTCTTTTTTAGACCATGTAGCTATGCAAGTCCTTCTAATCCGATTATTGTTGAAGTGTTGCCTTTAAATCCTTCCACAAGGCTGAACCTCTGAGATTTCTAATGACAGCAGGATGACTTGATTTAAACAGAATGAAACATTCACCTTCCATATAACTTCTGTAAGGGTACTGATTATCTGGAGATCCATTTTAACCATATTACTCTTCATTTTTCATGCCACTCAGAAAAAAAACCTTTTAAATAGCTTTAAGTTTAGGGTATTAGCCAAAGCTATACAAGCGCTTATCTTGTGTGTTTTTTGAGGCGAATCCTTCTTCTTTGAATATGTTCCAGCTACTTTATGCCTTCTTTTCAGAAAACGATCATACAGACTCTTTCAGTGAAAGCAATTTGTGTCTGGCATTACTTTAACTTGTTCCACAAGCTCCTTAATTCTAGAGAACTACCAGTGGAAGCTGTTTGCCCAGCTGAGGGCTCAAAAAGGGCCAGTTAGTTGGAAACTTCTACTAAGCAGCAGTGGTTAATTCTGTATATTGATAAACGCCGCATCACTAGTGAATATATGCTTTCAGTTAATTTAAGCAACATTGAAACACAGAAATAGCACTTTATAAAGGTTCTATATTCTTTGAAGGTGTCTTCTGTCAAAAATGAGATATACTGAATCAGCAGAATAGGCAACGAACATGTAAGAGAATGGATTTTTCTGGCTAACATTAGGGCTCAAATACTGAGACAGCCTCTTAGCTATTTTAATTTATTTTCCACTCTGTATTTTCAAATAGTACAGCTGAAGTTCCTCTTGGATATGTTATCTACTCCAGAGCTTTGGCAATTACTTACTCTTATAGAAGACTCTGGATCAGAGAAGCAAAGAAACCCACTTTAAATCTGGGGATGAGGACTGTCTGTCATTTGTGAATCTGGAGGCTGAAAAGTGACATGAATGGTGCATGCATTTTTAAGTGCTTGCATGAAAGAAAGATTTATTTCCATCTCTTGTCCAAACCACCAAAACACAAAAATTTATTCAGGGTCCTAAAAAGTCAAAGTTTAGCAGTAATATATATTTAAATATACATATATAAAGAAAAGTTATGGTTCATTTTATTTTTCTGCTTCAGAACAGTAAGGCATCTTCATGCTAAAACTGTCTGTAGCATTACAGAATTACAATTCAGGAAAGTACTATGTTTGACCCATAAGTATTACTGGAGATTAATATTTATTGTTAAGATCTTATTTCTTTTATTTTCACAAGGAAGCTGTTCTTTATATATTTTAAGCTATGCAGCTGAGCATCCCAATTTGCTTAAGCACTACCACACACAAAAACATGAATTTAAAACACCACATGAATTCAAGAAATTTTGAACTGATGTACTTCCCCCTCATTGACAAAAACCAACTTTCTCAAGAACTTTACATGAAAAAACACCAGGTCTGTCCACTTCACACACTACAGACATCAGTCATTTAGTGGGTTTACTGTTGCACTATGCAACTTAAGAGGCTGAAGCAAGTCACCTTCGTTCTTCCGCTCACTCTCTGCTGTGTAGATATTATGGTGTGCAATGTAGGATATAACAGAATCTGGTACGAGATATTTTACACTTAATCCTCTGCACAAGGCATAGCGTATCTGTGTTGCACTGATTTCATTCTGAATCCATTCTTTCACCAGAAAGATATTGTGCTGAAATTTAGTTAAAAGGTCTGATTCATTGATATACTGAGCAGGATCAGAGCCAGCACGGCTAATACAGACCAAACCAAACTTTTCGACTATTTCTTTGATGTGTTCTTCCTTCCAGAGATTGGGTGTCTTAAATGTCTGTAGAAAATCAGCCCCACAGAGCAGCTTTAATTCTGGTAGAACTGGAAAGACAAACGGAAATGAGAGATTTCTATACTTGCCCGGTTTTCTAGGAAGTTTATACTTAAAACTGGTTTTAACTCATCACTTTTTTTTTCTTTTTTTTTTTTTTTTAATTATTTACCTTTAC
Source organism: Calonectris borealis (assembly GCF_964195595.1). NCBI lineage: Eukaryota > Metazoa > Chordata > Aves > Procellariiformes > Procellariidae > Calonectris > Calonectris borealis. The sequence continues at coordinate 7,025,184 of NC_134320.1, forward strand.
TCTAGTTTTCTGGAGGTTTTTACCTGGAGGTTGCTAGAAAAATTCAGCTTGGATTTTATGTGTCTGGTCACAATTACTTTATCACCTACTTCATCATCACTCAGAGCATATCTAATACTATCTGTACAACGTTAAGGGAGAATTATTCCTCCACTCAAGCAAGCCAAAAAGGGGAAGAAGCAAACAAAGAAGAGAATTCTTTTAGCACAAAGACTAGACTTGGTTGAACCCGGCTACTACACCCCAGCCTCCCCTGCTCGCTTTGCTCAGGTACTGGCGGGGCCAACCCCAGCTAGCGAGGCCCCTGCCTGCCGCCGTGTTACCACGTATGGCTCCCCAGCCCTTAGGGAGCGGCTGCCCTACTGCACTCTGGCACACAGACACAAGGTTTGCATACTGTCAGAGAACAACCTATAATTTTGCCTGGGTTTGTGCACCTGCATCTAAAACATGACGGTCTGTATCTAATCTAACTACCCTTACTGGTACAAGCTAGTTAGTTGACCTACTAAGTTTTATTTTATTTTTAGAGAAATTTGAACCAGCAGAATATTATACAGATTATATTTTGTGTTGTGTGGCCATGGCATTTTCATTCTCGTACAGAGATCTAAAGCTAAATTTGCTGTACCTTGAATAATGACGAAGAATGATACTTCACTAGTACAATTTTTTTTGTTTTCTCTCCATTTCTTATTGCTGCCCACTGCCTAAGCCCCACTACAGAACTATCTCTTTCCTTGAAGTCTATTCTACAGCACTCATCATTATACCATCTGAGTATTTCACAAACATTGACTAGTTATTTTCACAGCCTTGCCTTCATGTGAAATGAAGGGGAAGGATGGAGGTATTGTCTCCATTTTACATTTATTTCTGATTGCAGACATCTAGCACATCTGCAAGCCTTATACAAACACCTTAAATCAGCAATTCGAAAAATAAGAAACATACCAGTGATGATGCATGAAAAGCATACCTTAAGTGCCTAAAGATACACTTGGTTTTGCAGAGGTTTTGTATATACCATTAAGTTAACTACAGCAAGCATTTCTTCTCTTCTTACACCCCTCACTACATACCTTCCAACCCCTACAACAAAGAAGGCAGGGGCACTGCACCTTTCTGTGCTCTGAATGCAGCATTACTACAGAAGGAGGACTGTATGGGACAAGGCTATCTTGAAACATTCATGCCTGACACAATCACCATAGACTGTCCACATACTTAAAAATATAATTCAGGTTTTTTTAGAGTTTGTAATTAGTGTATTTGGTAGGAATGTGAAATTTTTGTAACAGTCCTCTCCCCCACAAACCACCCACTAAATTTTATTTTGATACCCACATCTGCAAGGTTGGAACCTTTAGATTCAATGCTCTCATCTCTGATACTTGAGTTGAGTTAGTGCAGAAGTACCTGCAAAAGTTGTCTGTGATCCCTGTGTGCACCAGGGCTACAAGAGTATGAAACTCTGAAAGAATGTCCCAGATACTTCTGACAGCTGATGAATGATGAGACACCAAGAACCTTAGGATTCATACAACCCTGGAAGATCTATCATGATAAAGCTGATCTTTCTGCTTCATCCCTTACAAGCTGTCCTCTGCCCATCTATTTCCTCATGCCAGTTCCAATCTTCTTGTCTTTCCATTCACAGATTCTACTCTTCCTTTCCAGTTCCCTGTCCTCAGTTCCATGTTTAGACTGTTTCCAATCCCCTGCTTTCCAGAGCCTTATCTGGGTTTTATGTCACAGCTTGCTTTTTACTTAACAGCAACCTTCACAATAAAACAGTACTCTGTCCCAAGCTGTATTAGAGTTAATATTACATCAGAGCTTTTGTGGTGTTGATGGGTTTTCTCTGAATGTATGTGCATTGCAGTTCTAGGTTACTAGAAGCTAAATGAACAGATCGTAGGCTTTACAAAAAGGCTGCCAATTTCACAAATACACCTCCGCATATCCCCACATCTTCTGTGCCAATGAGAAAAATGTGTCTTTGGCCTTTCAAGGGCACTTTGCTAAATGATGATCTGCAGCTTCCACTATACATAATGGTACAAATCTCACATGGCTGCTGCAATGCTCCAGTATTTGATAAGTACAATAGCCTTTATTTCAGGCCATGGTATGTCTGGATAAGGGAAATTTTTGCTTGTTTTTGATTGGCGTAGCTCAGTCAATGATGGTGGACAGAAATGAACTGCAATTCTTTGAAGTGAAGGGAAAAAGGGTAAGCTAAAGGAGAAATAACTACTAACACAAAGGAAGTAGCTGGATTTAAGGTCTAATTAAGGGAGACTGCTGTTGGAATATGCCAGGGAAAAGCATTCAAGAAGTGACAACAAAGTTGTTCATGTAAGGCAACTGAAGGAATCGAAGTGCAGGGGATTCAATTAAAAATGAAATTAAGACAATCAACCATCTCTTGTAAGTAGGAGAAGAAATACTGCACATGGAGCTATATTTGGTGAATCAAGGAGGGATAGCAAATCTCTGGACACTGAAAAACAGAGAAAAAGAACTCCATAGTCCCACTGTTTTCATCTTTGTCCTGAATGACTTGCACTAATGAGCTATTCTAAGTTTATTAAAACTGCAATCATTTGTCTATACCTGTCCTCAGTGAACCTTTTTATTTGCAATATATATTAAAGTGACCTGATTATTTCATGTGAAACAAAATCATGAGGTTCAGCACCATGCAAAGAAGTCTTACAGTTTAGTAGACTTACATTCAGTAGAAAAATAGTGTATTATGGAATTTTGCCACTGCTAAATTCAGACATTGAGCTGATCTTTGTGAAAGCTTCCATTAGGTGACTCAGCCTTTCTACAAATTTCACAGAAAACCCCAGTTCAACAGATTTCATTGTTGGGAGGGTTTTTTTGGGGGCTAGGGGAGGGGAAGGGAGGAGGAATTGGGTAACAGTTGCCTGCCATTAGAAAGTTTGTGCTAGCCAACATTTACTTACGAGAAACGGGGGGAACCCTGTTCTGCTCTGGAGTTCTCAGTAGCTCTTGATCATTCCCCATGCCCGAGGCCATACCATGCTAGTGACCAAAAGTAGTGGGAAGAAACCATTCTGTTCCTTCTTGGTGGGCCACATGTTTAATATAGCCAAATCTGAATCACTGCCCAGTCAGTCAAAGCACTGAAGGCAGAAAAAGTAAGTAACAACCGGATGCTAGCCTTCCTCTGTTCAAACTAATGGATTGTTCTTTGCTGATAGCTGCCAGATAGAATAAAAAAAAAAAAATCCAAACCCCAAAAAATCCAGCCACTATACACTAGACAGAGAAACCTATTTCTTGCCCGTCCTCTTTCTCACCCAGTTTTTGCTACGTCTTTTGTTTTTACTGTAGAGGAATCTTGTGATGATAACTGATGAATTCTAAACTGAGAATCTTTATTGGGAAAGAAAGACGAGCTTTAACATTTGTTTTCTTGACCATTTTTACAGAAAATGCTTTAGAACTTGAAATAACTACAGAAAATAATAGCAAAAAGAATTTTTTGTAATGGAAAATTAAAATAGTCTTTACTACTTTCACACTAATTTTCCTTAGTGTGGCACTGTGGAATAATTTGACTTGTCACTTGCCAACAATCATTAACCCCATCAAACACAAGACTCCACTGAAGTCCAAATAAATGCCTTTTTTTCCTCTACCATTTATAAAGATACAACAACTCATCTTTTGGAAACTTTTGTATAACCGTGAACAACGTAAATGTATTATTCATGTCCAAGAAGTGCTGCAATACTACAGGAAAAATGTAATGTATCAAAAATCTAGCAGCATCCTAGCAAGTCATAGGGCTAGGGAATATGATAAAACAGGAAACCCAAAACTGACACTGTTTCCAGAACCTGCCATACTTCTAATGTCAACAGAAGCTTTTCTGTCCAGAAATGCAGTAAACACGAATGCATCAGCATCACTGGTGTGGTATCCATATACTTTGCCCATTGTCTAACACTAGAATTACAATTCTAAGTAATCCTTAGTAATACTTTTTGATATTTTTTATTCATGTATTCTATGCTTTGCAAAACCAGCAGGGCCACAACATACATCTCTGACACAGCTGAAGAGCTGCTTATAAAACCAACCATTAATACAACTCCCAGATAAGTGTCCGGTCTATGTGGGAGTTACTACAAAATAACTGCACCAGCAGTCATGCTGGCATTTGGCATGGCTTGGTTTTGGCAGGCAGCTCCAACCCTCAAAACTTACCAGCTACTATGTTCAACTTTTTCATCAATTAATCTAGTCTAGTAAAGCTGTGTTGTTTTTAATGCTAAACAAAGAGTTGTGTTTACAGTTATGAACTAACCTGAGTGCTGGTAAGAAAGGGAATCCTCTGTAGATCTTTCTGTGGGCCGTTTGTTTTTCATGAATTCCTTCTTGGACTGGAGCAATCTGAGTGATTCATTGTAATGGTGCCTGCATTTAAAATAAAGGCTTCTGTGTGAGGTAATCCTCTCAGAGATGCACAAAGCGATTACCCGGCACTTTCAGATTCAAGAACACAGTCTGCTTTTATGCACTTTGGATTTGAATACAATTTGTTAAGATTTTAGCATATTCATTCTACCATGAGATTAGTATCAATGTAGGTTAACTACATTTTGCAGAATTCTCAAGCAATCTCCGTAATGGCATTCTGGTTTTCAATTCCTTTTTGAAATTCTACCATTACGGCAATTTTGGTAGCAACATAACATTTAAAATATTGTGGAGGTTTTTGTTTGAAACAGGATTAAATCACACTTCAATCACTAGATTTAATTTCTTGATTAAATACAACCCCTCATGATGATGTTTCTATAACGTGTGCTCAGTTTTCAGGAGGAGACATTATTGTACTCTCTCATCCTCTTCTCCACAAAAACATGTTCCCTGAGTTTTCACCTTGTGGTTTTCCCTTTCATTTTAATTAAAAGAATCACAATCCTGAGAAACTCAAAATATACAATTCTCATAAGATTTCTGACATCTGCTATGCTTCTAATTTTACTGAGTTCAGATTCATGAAGGCAGACAAGGATCTTTTTGTCAGTTTTTCCAGGTTTCTATTACTTTATTCTTTTGCTGCTCCTGATCACTGGTGCCCCACTGCAATACTGGTATTATTACTTCATGGTAGTGGCCCCTTCTTTGATCATGAGGGCAAGTGCCAATCTTAGATCCAAACACCTAAACTCCCTTCCTTCCAAATCAGCATGGCCTTGCCTGTTTAGAATAGTCCCTGACTTACACCATCCTGAGCCATGCTTAGGCATTGCTCATATTGGCACGAGTCAAAATCATTTCAAGAAACAAGCTCACAGTTAAACAGGACAGGTAGACACAGACTCAAGCCAGTGTCCCATCTCTGTCTAGTACATATATCGCCAAAGTGACCATCAGGTCTTATATTACTGTATCAAAGCAAAGATTATGAGTTACAAGGTACAGTCCGAATTCAGTACGTGTACAAAGCCATAGATAACCCTTTGAATGTCTGGCCTAATGAATGAATTTATAGTTTAGTGAATTAAATGTACACTCTTCAAATCATGCAAATACTTTTAGCCACAGCAATAAGTGGCATAAGTGTCAAAAACCTACACCTAGACAGGCTGCATAACTATCTCCAGTAATTTTTGATGCTCAGTCATTGGCTAAAGAAACTGCATAGACAAGAGGTGAGGGACATACGGTAGTAGAAAGTAGGTAGCAGTATAGCTTCCTACATGTCTATTTTTAATCCTGCCTTGTTGTAAACAGGCTGATGCTATGTATAGTCAAGTACACTAACTTTCTATCATGGACTGACATTCTTGGTCCATGATTCAAAAATAAGAACTCTTGGCCAAGAGCTCACTGCAGGACTAATGTTACAAGTACCGCAAAATCTTAACTGCCAAAAGGTCTGTTCAGCAGCTGTTTCAACTGCTGGGGCAGGGAGGGTTACGTTATTTTAAAGATACACCAAAAAGGACAAACCAATCTGCCAGTTCATCAAGCATTTTCTGAACTGTGTATGAAGCTTTGAATAACTACATAATTAAATCACAAGCACAATTCAACGAAAGCTCGGTAAGATAGATCTTTGCGAATTCTAAATTAATTCATAGTATATCTGCACCACAATCTAATCTACATTACAAGAAGGATGAATTTAGTTCTTTGGTTACTGACAATACTGTTTTCTTGTCTAGGAAGAATATTCAGGAACAGCAGCTAAGTGGGAAATAGCTCTATCATGTTCCCTCCTCCTCTCTAAAAAAAGCCTTGGGATAGTCTCCAAAATTTCCATACTCACTTAATGTAACAGGCAACTAATAACACCGCCACAAATGGGATATGAGCTTTGCTGCTTAAAATTATTTTATGTCATAACTATTTGGAAGCCCCTGCAAAATCTACAGATTTTGATGAAATATGACATTTTCATCACACTCAGATAAAACAAATACTGTAGGAAAAGGCCATTCTTGTGTCTTAGGACACAATGTTCTACTGCAGTTAAGTGTACAATTCAAAATACTGATAAGAAGAGACATTTAGGTACAGGAATGTTTTTTGCCTTTACCTTGCAATAGCACAATCTCTTTCTATTGGTACTAAGGTTTCGTACCTGAGGGAGCTTATAGTGAAGACAGGAATTGGTTCTTGGTTCTTTGACCAGGGAAGAATCTATACATTAACCTTCAACAGTTGTGAAGAAGCACAACTCCACAATAAACCATTGCCTGTTTATACTTGGTAATGATCTAGCACTAAAGCCACCTCTTTTTTAATATTCACGTGTGACAGTTAAAATACAATATAATGCCAAAATACCTACATCTGCTATTTCATCAGGATGCTGCTTCCCCACTCAAGGGACAGGGTTCAGCATTAGATTATGGCACTGGTTCAGCTTATTAATATAGGTCATCGTTTGGGAAAAAAAAAAGATTTAAGCTCATTTCTCTCCTTAAGAGGCATCCATTTTAACATTTCGTGAATTTATTTATAAAACTAGAGGTTCACTTTCTAGGCAGACTGGAAGTTTGACTCTTCATACCATAGTGATACTACTTTACCCAAGCAGAAAATTATACATACAGGTTTTATTTACTGTACCTCTTCTCCTAAAGGACTCTGAAATGGATTTACAATTTACAAACCCAATCTTGCAAGTAGTACTGACTTCAGTTGGAGCTGTGCAAGATCAAAGCCTTTGTAAGTAAGATCACCTGATCTGTAAGATTTGTGGCTGCTTCTCTGGAGGAAAATAGTTTTACAAAACTGAAGTTTAGGAGAAAAATCCCATACCCAACCAATACTGCAGGACAGACCTTTTGGTGATTTCTCACACTGGAATATACAATTGTGACTAGAGAAAAGAACAGAGAAGCTTTTTGCAAAGACAGGGTAGCGTTGCCTAGTCTTCCTCCCACCCCGATCCTATTCTGCTGGCTGGAGGGAAGGGGCAAAAGAAGCAACTGGATGTCTATGTTCACTCAGCAAAGCAAATAAAAGCAGAACTAAAAGGCTCCACTAGTTGTTTTGTAAGTATGGAGGGTATTCTTATGTATGCTTTTGTAAAGTAACAGGTCTGGTTTTTAATTGCTTTCACACAGAGCCACAAGAGCTTTCTGGGCAGTTGAGGAAGGCAGATTTTAGAGCCTTAAGCTATACAAACAACTGTTTCCAGTTAGAAAACAACTAGAAAATGTAGATAGAAATGAAGAATCATTGATAGTTCTTACAGCACACTTGCATTCTTGAAAGACATCCATGAAGTCTTTCACTTTAACAATATCTTCTGTAGCATCTATGTTTCCAAAAAGTGGCTAGCACAAGAAGTTTGGGTTTTCATACCTTGCCCCATAATGCATTTATTACCAAGACCAACCAATGGGAAAAAGGCACATTTCAAGGTCGTTACATCAAGTTAACAGGTTTTGGACAAATTGTTTAATTTTTCCTTCCAGCACAAAACCACAGCAAACTCAGTGATTTTGAAGAAAACATCAGCAGGTACGGGCTTGGGTTTAACTTGCCATCAGAGTTAATAAGAAAACTTTTCAAGGATGTGTGAATAGAAAAACCTGCAGGCATAAGGCCAACATAGCTAATCTGGAATAGGGATGCTCCTGAAGAATAAGTTTGTTTGTAAACTCTCTTACTTTCTGATTAAGATCTCTATATTACCTACTTAGAGACTTAAAAAGCAAGAGAAATAACGTGAGAGCCAAGCGACTATAGTTTTGCAAGACCCTTTCTTGGCAGAGGCTTTCCACATGCATCTAACTACTTAAATGGCACAAGTGCAGTACTGTGGAGTATTGCATAGGTCTGGGGAAAGCCCATCTGCTGTGCACTAGGAAAGGAAAGACTCCAGGTGGGGAATACTGACTATGCAGCCTTTCTGAAGGAAAGTGATGTGAATTTTCATTGCTCACAGATATAATACTTTATCTCATAGCAGATGATGCCATAAACAGACATGTTCTGCTTTGCTTGGGTGTTTTATAGGAGCGAGTTCTGTGCATTGACCTAGTAGCCTGACAGATTTTTGGCAATCAGTAACTTCATAAAGAAAGGGAAAAAGAAGTAATTACCTTAATACTTTTATTGTCTCTGTCCATGTCTCCTGCTCACTCTCCCATGGATCAACTCGAATCCAGTCAGATGTCTCCAGTGCTAGTTTAGCCATTGCTATCCGGTGCCTTGCTGAAACCAAGCCTTTCTTTCCATAGTCATCATTAACAGGAGACATTATGCCTTCAATCACCTGATACCTTCCTTTTGAAAAAAAGAAAAGAAAAAAAGAAAAAAAGAAAAAAAAGTCATCTTCACAGAATCTTGAAAATTTAGTATGGATAGGACCTTGGGAGCTCATCTAGTCCAACCTCTTCAAAGCACGGTTAACTTCAAAGTTATAAGAGACTATGAACAACTTGATTTAGGTATTACTTTTAATACAGAAACAGCAATTTAAAAAATTAAAAAGCAGCCTTCTTGTTCCTCTGTGAACTGCTCACAATTACTATCAATGTTTATCCTATTAGATGTTTCAAAAAGAAAAGCTGGATGAACATACAATTTTCAAGCAAGTAGAGATGTTTATAATTTATGATGCAAACTATCAAAACCACTAGATATAATTAAGTTTTATATTCCAATAAGTACAGCTTTTATATAGCCAGAGCAATGGATGACTTAACTGACCACTACTTTGTTCTTAAGCATCTGATTCTTGTTATTTATCAAAATCATTGTGCCCTTTCATTGTGTTAAAGGGAGACTTATAGCATATTACTGCAGCTGTGATTAATGTGATTCAGACAAATCAGAATATTCAAGAACAAAGATGGGGCTAATGGAGTCTAAAATGAGACTTAGAGCACTATGGTCCAAACATCAGCTTAGCAGCCATTAAAGACCCTTTCTATCTGGCTGATCATGTTAATTAAATTTGAAAATATGCCCATATTTTTCTACTCCTGTAACATAATGTAATCATTAACACAACAAGCTCTTTTTGTTAGACCTTGCAGTTCTGGCCTCAAATCAGGAAACAAAAATGTAGTTCTCATTTTAATAAATCAACAGGGAAATAAAGCACTGATATGAGAGGCAGCCCTCAAGAAACAGAGAGGAGAGAAAGGGTATTTCAAATAAACAGGAATGAAACAAAATGATTTCTAATGTAACATATGTATTTTAAATAACTATGATAAATATGATACTGAAGGGAGGGAAAAAAATCCTCTTTCTTTTTCCTAATTCAATTGTTTCAACAAAGAAACTTAAATGCAGCAAGTTCCCTCTATTGCTTTGTAATGAAAATAATACCCCTGGACTCATAATTTCTGATACTGGCACATGACAATTTAATATTCTAAAATTACAATTTAGTAATGTCACATTTGTTTTGATGTAATAAGGTAAAATTTTCAAAAGAACTTAAGCAAGTTGGACTTAAAAAGTAGTATTAAGATTGAATGAGATGTACAGGCCTGTCTCCTGTTAAAATGTCAGTCTAAACTATCCTCTGTTTTAAAACATTCTCGTTACAGGCAAAATGGTCAAAAGAGCAAGATAAAATTTTCCAGAAACATGCAAAGATGTGTATATAATTAAGTCCATCTCTTGATCTGAAATTGGAAATACTTTCACTTGGCTTATGAATAACAATTATTCTCTGGTACTTTGATAATATACAATGCTATAACAAATTCTCGTTTAAAGGGAAAGAAATTACAGTTTGAATTAATTAATGTTACCCTTACTAAAAGGTTTTTCTTACACAATAATTTTATTTTCCACATTCCAATTCCTTTCTTTTCAGTTTCTACAGATATAAATTGTTCCCTTATATTTTAAATGAATATATTGAATGTAAAAATTAAAATTGTGTGAGATCATGCTAGCCAAGAATAATTGCAACTCTACCATATCCTTGTGATGTGTAAAGATTTCAGTCTCTGGCCTAGAACTGCATAGATTGGATGAGATAAGAGCTTCTGATGCCATATCAGCTTGTCCCAAAGCACAAATGAAACCAACTGGAAGAGAAAAATCAAGGTTGCTAACAGTTAAGGTACCAAAAATCAAATAAAATAACTGTTTGAGATGATTCACAACTGAATAACCCAGCACTATGCAAACACGATGCACATAAGAGCCTTCCACCTAAAAATACAAGCTTTAGCACTCAAAATACAGGAGATTATTTTATTTCTGGCTCTAAATGACTTCTGTCCTCTTCAGTAATTTAAAAGTTCACCTGTTCAAATAAGCCCCTCAATTTTGGCAGACATGCAAAGAGGAAATCACTAAATTCTGCCATCTTGGGTTTTTTTTAATTTCCACTGCAATTTTCTTCTCTGTCCCATAAATTATTACAGGTAGTTTCAAGCCTTCCTTGGTCCAGAATTATCTTCAAATTCTACTTCTTTTGAATGCTATTTGTTTTCATCACGAAGTATGTTATTATTGCTTGTCCTAACTATGTGTAAAAATCCTCCAGGCCCTTAAGTGGCTTTGTTTTTCAAAACATACCTATTAAAAGCAGCAAAAAATTTCCTCTTGCTATGAACTTCTTATATTCTCTAAGAATTTCTTAGGAAAACTAAATATAACAAAAGTAATGAAACAAAAAATGTCCCTCAAACATGCTAAAGTAGTATTATTAAGGAAAACACGTATTTAGTATTCTGTTACAAAGGTCACTATAAATCGTTACAAACACTAAAACAAATTGTAATGCTGAATTAGTTTATTAATACTAAAGCAAATTTATCAAATGCCAATTTCATATAAAACTGTATGTGTACTTTGGCAGGGTTTTTAAAGATTAATTTCTTCTAGTTAGTAAGTCTGGGATCTACTATTAGAAACTATACAAAAAGTAAATAATAGAAGTAAATAATCACTATAGAAAAGCAAATAAAAGAAATACTTCCATACATTTAACTCTTGCCCACTACTCATCTTCCTCTCAGTTTCATAAGAAAATCCACAACAGACTGGGAAGCTCTGCAGCTTTATGCTGTTATCCTGCCCAGCGAGCAGAAATGACCCCATTGCTGTTTTTCTGTCATCTCCAGAGCAGGTTGCAACAGGACTTTGTGCCTGAGTGCTGCTTTATTTCACTTCTTTTCCAAGATGCTATTAAATAAGTATTATGAAATAGTACTGTTTTAGCATAAACAAAGTTTCTAGAAACTTTACTCCCTGCTGAACAGTGCCGACAAAATGTAAGCCTCTTTTGCATTTCTATGACAATTGAGAATTAGGCACATCCGTTTACCCAGCCTGATTCTTTACACCAAAGTACTACTCCAAGTAGTATCTTCGAGGTAAGAGTTTGGATTTACAGCATGTCACTATAAACAGGCAGTACCAATGTACATTAGTCATAAGTAATGACAGTATCAAAAGATGCATGTTTCATGCTAAGTTTACTGTGTGGAAGATTTTATCGTTTCGTATGACTGAAAACAGCAGACAAGCCAACACACTTATTTTAATATAGTTTGGCACTTTCCTGTTAAAACTCCAAAGCTTTAGAAGTTTCACTCATGTAGGCTTACATAAAAATATTACAGATGAATGCCAATCTCATCTCTAGGTTACAATGAAACTTTTTATCATTCGGTATTCAGCTCTCCCAACTTACACTTTATAATAGAAAAAAAACAGAGTTACACTTGCTAGTAGCTTCTATGACATCAATTAAATGTGACACCAACTCAAATATGCAAATTTTCCCTTCCTGCAGATATGGACGTTAGTTTAAAGACCATATAGCTCTCATTCACAGGGAAAAAAACCAAAAACCCAACACCCCCTCCCAAAACCACACCCAAAACCAAACACCAAAAAAACCCAAGACCAAAACACCCCAAACACTAAAAAAACCCACCCCCAAACCACCCCAAAGCCCAAACACCACCCTCCCCAAAAAAAACCCCAAACACCAAAAACCGCCCACCAATCCAAACAACAACAACAAAAAAACCCCACTGAAAACCAAACAACAAAAAAACTCCCCGCAAACCCCACACACCTTAATCAAGATGACAGTTTTTAACTCATCGCCTAGCTAAGGTTTCTGTCCTATGTATCCAATGTCTGTAAGCATGAGCCAAAGAAAATTCCCCGGGCTTTATGTTTTTTCTGGAGACTGCCCCAGCCTCCTTTTCAGTGCTGGACAAGAGACTAACTTCTATATATTAGTGCATTAATGTGAACAATTTCAGGATAGAGGATTGCAAATTTTTGGTTTGGGCTTTGGAAGGTTTGTCCAGGAATATGCATTTTCTCTGTTTCATTAAGCCTGTTCTAAGGGCATAAAGTTACCTACAGATTTAACAAAATGACTCTGATGACAGTTTAAATTTTACTGCATAGTATAGACACAACATCAAATACATAAATAACAAAAATCACTTTGATTGCCAAGGAGTCAGTCCTCCTTTGTAAGGAAAGTGGCAGCTATTTCAAAATGTAAAATGACGTAAAACTTGCTATCAGAAGTGAACAATGTTGGAAAATAGTTACAATACAATCTCACATTCTAACCATCTAAGATGCAACAAGAGCTTACATCAATGTAAGTTTTCATTTCTTCACCGAAACAACCACTGGCATACTTGCTTTTACGAATGTGGTTAGTTAACTGGATTATTTAATTTCTTTTATCAGCCTTCTATGTGTGACTACACTTACATTAAAATCACAGGATAAAATTCTGTATTTTTCCCTTGAACCCACAAGAAATGAGCAGTTATCGTCCCAGATCTCTCAGCCTGCTAATGCTAGGAAAACAAATACAAGGATTTTTCATTGTTCCATTTAAACCAAAATGTTAATTTTATCTATAGGTTATAATTAACCAGGGTGGAGGGAGGGATATCTCAGATCTTTGTTCAGATTAAATATCAAAAGGATACCATCCCATGCTTACCTTCCCATGACACATATGTAGAGATGGCCAAGCATGAAAAAGAAAAAGAAAATAGGCAAGACTTTTTTTACTTCATGTTCAGTCACCTTCTGTGAAGCGAACTCAACAGAAGGAAAATCAAAGGGGTAAACAATTCAGCAATCATTGCATTGAAAGACAACATAAACAACAAATACATCAGAGCAGTAATGGACAATCTTTTAGAATAGCTCTCCATAGAATGGATGACTTTACCTTCACCACTTCAGAGTGCTTGAAAGATGCATTCACTGAATTAGATGAGGTGTGCAAAAATTGTAGTGACAGATGCCATATGAGTACCTAGACAAACATAAAACATATCTACCTGGCTGAGTGAACTACAAGGCCTGAAGATGCAGATTTACCTCTGCAGTCAGACAGCCACCCAAATACATTGTGACTTCAGGAACTCTTCCAACAGCTGAGTAACTGAGCATGCACAATGATCAGTCCTCAAATAAATGCTTAACGATCTCCACATATCACATCTATAATAAACATTTCGTATCAAGACCTCAAAATACCACTTCACTTCTATAGAGTTCACTGGATTTGGACAAAAAGAAATAAAGGCAGTATCTTGACAGCTATGAAAATGAGTATTTCCTCCAGAAAGGAGGGCTAAAATCACCGTCTTGAGAGTAACAGTGTGAATAATAAACTATTGTAGCTCTACTCACAGGACACCTTATTCTGAAACGCTCTCATTCAAGCTGACTTTTCCCATGTAACATGACTGGGAAGCAATGGTTCTCTTCAGACATGCTATAAAACAGATGACTAGGATTCCAAAGTCAAATACAGGGCATAACCCAAATACCACTGCAAGCAGGGGACGCACACCCCTTATTCCACTGGGCTTTAGAGTAAGACAACAAAACTTGTGGAACAGAAAGATGCCTACACTTCCTCCACTTAGAAAAGCATTCCTTAAATTCAGAAAAAGGTTAGGACCTAAACTGTATGCACTGATAACAGCATTCAGAAAACTGACTTTTCTTTAGGGATGTGGTATGTCTTAAGATGTCTTAAGATTTATGCTTTTGCTGCTTTGATTTGCACCTCTGCAAAGTGCACTCTATAGCTTTAATTCTTTCTGAATGCTAAGACACACATGCATCCCTCTTTTTCAAGGGTAAAGCCTAATACAATTAACCAAGTATTGCTCTATTTAAGCAAGCACTGCTGTAAATCTTGTAATGAAAAAAAAAATCAAAGATTTGTTTCCTTTTCATTTTTTCAGTTCAGTTAATTTTAACTAATGTCTGACAATATTTATTGTATATGTAGTGAGGAACTACTGCTGATCTGATTCTATTCCAATCATCTATCTGTATTGCTATACACACTATCAAAACAGTAGGATCAAACCAGGGTTTTTTGTGTGGTTTTCAAATTCCAGTTATCAGAATTGTTGCAGGAAAACAAACTGAAGTCTGCATTTATGCTGACTTGCTGCTGTTACAATCTGTTCCTATCCCTTTCTTGAAAATATCAGTCCATTTTAATCAGATGCAGCCCTTGAACAACATAAACTTCCGAATTCCCAAGGCTGGTTAGTGACTCATTACTCCTTGGACTTCTCAGCTCCGCTGCCCAGTGCTGCATCTGACACAACCCATTGATTGTGTCACATTTTTCCCAAGTTTTCATAAGGTAGCTCATTGTCCTTCACCTCCCCCTTGCATCTTTCTTGTCACAGATAGAAACATCTTGTCTTTCATAGCCCCCTCCTTTGCCCTCTATCCCTTTGGTGATGTTAAGTATCCTCCACTGGCAATACTTGGGAAACAACATTTTAAACATCTTACATAGATTGATTCTAGTACTATTTCTTTAGATTTTATGGTCAAATAAGAAATACAAAGAGAAATAAAAGCATCTAATATTAGGTATTAACACTGGAAAGGCATTTGCCACAGTCAGTGCAAGTTTCAAGAAACAATTTCAAAACAAGGGATTGAATCTGAGAAAATTCTAGCTATGTGTGAGGATGTGTAAAGAGTCAAATTCACATGAGTAGGAGACAAAATCCAGATAAAGAGAATCATTAGAGTTATTCAGTCACACGTAGTTACGTCTGTTGCATTTAAAAGGCAGCATGACAAGATTTGTCGACTGATATTAACAGAAAAAGGATGAATTACTTGACATGTGGCAATGAAACTGCAGATACTGCTTAAAGTATCAGAAACTCAATAAAATTCCCTACTTAAAATAGGGTTGTATGAAAAATAAGATTATACAGCATTTGAAACTGAAGTGATGTGCAAAAGGCTGTCAGACAGAATTACTGGTGGTGTCAGTCAGGATACACATCAGGGATAGTCATGTCATTCATAACAGTAAAACCTGACTGCGAAGTCAACTCCAGCCAAGCTACTGCACAACTCATCGTTTCTGCTCGATTTGTGATTGAGCAGAAATACTGAAGTAGCACCAGGAGTAAGTCATTCTCACAGCCTAGGAAACATCACCCCTCGAGCTAGTTAATTCTTCACTCATGCTAGTTACCTTTTCAGGCATTCAGTGTGTATGTTAGCTCAGAATTGCATTGTTCTCATGAGAAGGGAATCAATGTGAATATAGCAGACCACCACCTCACTTCAAACAAGCGTTAGTCATGTATAACCATTGTCCTCCAGCCCCACTATCAGCTCCCTGTCTGCAACTAGTGCTTCTTCTCAGCAAATAAGCTCCAATTTTTCCTCTCCTTCCCTGGGTAACCACAGAAGTGGAAACAGGACCAAAAACACAAGAGAATGACTATTTAATTTCCTGGGTGGGAATGATTCTGCCATAAAACAGGCATCTAGAATCGATCATTTTTATAGTATGTTGCCAACCCCTTCTGTATGAGAAACTGTCTTAGCAAGAAAGACCATATACCAGATTTGTGTATCCACATATATAAACACATATATCTACATTTACAATTACTTCAAATTGTACCTCTACTTGGGATGGGTAAAGCTTCCACAAGCTAACTGATGATTCTTGCTTTGCAGACATCCTGGGTTAAGCATTCAGAAAGTGCAATGATGACACTGTAGGCAACCCAGACACAAATGAAGTTCCGTTCTTGAATGCATGAAGTACTTATACTAGTAATACTCCACACATTAGACTAAGAAGTCAAAAGGCAAGTCACATCCTATCCAGAACTAAGCACTGATGTTAGAGAGGTGCAATGTAATGCACAACTTTCATGTCAGCCTTTCAAAATTTCATTTTTAATATGATTTTCACTAGACTTGTTTAAGTAAACTGCTCTGAGTAAGGGGTTGACTCTTGTTACACAGACCCTGGAGCAGACTAGACAACGAATTGTGATTCAGACAGAATCATATTCATTTCCCAGTTCAATCCTTCTTTCAAGGTAAAGAAATAAGTTACTGGACTGTAACATCTGACTTAAACAGAAATACCAATTGGTCTCCCATTACCTTTCTACTCCTTGCACAGCTGGGCAGCAGAAGCAGTTATAAAATTACAGTGAGAAAAGCCAGTTCAAATCCCTTTTTAACCCTTTATTTCGAGTTCTGCGGGAGCAACAAAATCATTTTACAGTTACAGGACAAGAGAGACTTGTAGAGACAGCCCTCAGAGCTGGTTGTGTAATTCTCCCTCATAAAAGTCAAAGTATTCTCATAGTATATGGCGAGCATGTAGTTGCTGCTTTTACTGCACAACGGAATCAGTGGATTACCAGATTCTCCCCCTCTCCCCATGATTTGACAGCCAAATTCTTTTTACTATTATTTTCTGTTCAGGTTCCCTACTGAACCACCTCCCTAGGAACTCCTCTGTCAGGATTCAATAAACTGATTCCCTTCCAACGTCTTCCAGAAACGTATGTGTATATTTTAGCTGCCAGATGGAAAAAAAAATAAAAGCCTCAGCAACTAAGTTCAATGTTAGAGTTCAATGTTTCTCAGTAGCTTTTCTGATTCTTGCTTAAGTTCCTGATGTTACCCACCTTTCTCCTTTGTTGCCAAAACTTTCTAGCCTGCTGACATCTAGCTTTTCTGGTCTCCTTTATGAGGAAATTATTTTGCTAGGGGAGATAACTTGTACCTCTTAGTCAAGATGGATTATGAATAATTAACGTTTCATCTTTTCTCCAGTTTCACCCGGCTGTCAAAACTGCTAACTGTAACACTTCTTCATATTAAAACACAATGTATTAAAAAAGCATGAAATTTGAACAGAAATGTTTCTTCTCAGTTTCAAAATTGTTAAGCATACTCTTTCACAGGGCTCAGCCTGTTCCATGAATATGATCCTAAAACTGCTGATAAAACTTTCACTTTATTTGCATGAACACTCATTATGATACTTAGGTACTGAGCCAAAGGAAGAGGTAATGCTAGACTTTCTATACTGAATATATCATGAAAGCCTCATATTGAATGATCAATAAAGAATATAAAAATTAAGCTAGCTGTAAAGTAACAGCTTATCTATAGCAAGTGTTAAAAGTCTTTCTTCCTTTTCACAGTAAACCACCATGTGTGTGTGATCCTAACAACACCTTACTGACCTGTTTGGTGCAGGTGATCTCTAGCCAGCTCAAATAAACGCATATGCATGTTTGTGATGGGGTTAAAGGAGCCACAAGCTAGAAGAATGAGAGGTATCCTGCTCTTCATTCTGACATCAAAACATTAAAACTCCACCTTAAAGAAAAAAAAATTATTAAAATAAAAGACAAACCTGACAAAGAGCAGTCTGCCCATTGTTCCTCAAACTAAAAGGAGTGCTGTTTTCAGAACTGAGTATTCCTGGAACACTAGTAAAGTATCAGAAGATTAGTCCTCGGTATCATCACAGCATACAGGAAGTTCTAGCTCAGAAACACATATGTTCTTTGATATTAATTAGGGGAACATCAACAAATTCTGATTCCCCACGTACAGAGATGGCTAGAGAGTATTTATAGAAATTCATATTGTCGCTATTATTAAAAACTGTCAGATTTTGTACATGTTTTTTATTGTCAACCTGCTTTTGTCAGAAAACAAGGTTTTGTTCTATCTTTCTGTCAACCCCCCATTAATAACTTTGTAGGCCTGCTACAAAAGCAGATTTTAATTTTTTTTAAAATAAGTTCGAACAATGGACCTTTGCAACATATG
The DNA here is from genome assembly GCF_964195595.1 of Calonectris borealis. Classification (NCBI taxonomy): domain Eukaryota; kingdom Metazoa; phylum Chordata; class Aves; order Procellariiformes; family Procellariidae; genus Calonectris; species Calonectris borealis. The sequence continues at coordinate 7,043,811 of NC_134320.1, forward strand.
GCAAAACCCCACATGCAACACCCAAACCTACAGGTCTGACTTAGAGGTGGGCAGGCAGGAGCTGGTGGCTGGCCAGCCAGCCAGCTGGCACATACTTCTAGCCAGATTATCAGCAATTGCCTGTATAGTTTCTGTGTTGGATGGCAAAGCAAGTGCAGGGAACAGCAGGGAGGAGAAATTATAGCTGTTACAGGAAAACATCGGGGACATTAAAAAGCTATGAATAGGGTAAATGGGTGGGAAGCAATGCTGTTAGGAGCCTTGCAGGTGCATTTACAAACAACCCTTATATAACTTAGTTAAAATGTCAGTCATCCCAATAAAAATGCAGAGGAAATCAGTTTAAGTTCGTCACTGTGCTTGGAGCTACTTATTTGCATAGCTCTTTTTACAACTGATCCAGAATATATCCGGCATGATAAAAACAGTTGTGTCCCACATAGATATCTGTGAATCCGATATTTAGATGGGGCTTTCTTCCTTTCCTAGGATTTGAAATCTCTACAATGCTCACACCCATACATCATACATACACCATACAAACTTCAGAAGCCAGTCTTGGGTTAACAGACCAAATCTGGTACGAATTCTGTGCTCTGTTTAGCCAAATCCTGTTCTCCATCTGCTCAGATCTCTCACTGTTCCAAGTCCTTATATTCCCTTATATTTTTTTTCCCTTTTCTTACTTAGAAAAATTTAACAATAATGGTTAAATCTATATCAAGTTGATGTTTTATAGCTGCCAACTCTATCAGTTCCTTTACAGAGGATTTATAACTCTGAAGACCATTTAACAGCGTTCAGTGCACCTAGCAATAAGCTTTAATATTTTCACTTGTGACATATTGGCAGTTTGCAAACTTTTATACAGAAAACTCTTTGAAGCATACATGCTATCTGTACCTTGACCATCTAGTACTGAATATACATATTAAGATTCTTTTATACTGTTTTCATTTTACTTTACTCATTTCTCATATCTCCATCATACTAAGGGAGATATACTGGGGGAGAAAAGACTCGCTGGCTGTAGAGCCATTGAAAGTTAGCAATAATTTTACGGTCTACAATCGTAGCAGCTGTAGAAAGCACGTTTCACAGCACTCCCTCTCTCTACTCTGATTTACTAATCCTGTATAGACACTAACAAACTCGTATGTGAAAACTGCACGTAAACTTTACAGGTTCTTTATTCAGAAAAATCAAACTCAAAGTGTTCTTTTGTTCAATATCAGCAATTCTGTAAATGTATCTTCACTGGATGGGGAAAGGTCTTTTTGCCTTGAAATAGGTAGCAAAACACTAGTATCTGTGATTAACTGAAAAAGAAATCATTTCTAGAACATGTCAGTGTCCTCCTATAGTCCCAACTTTTTGCTAGATAGATTCTGTGCCACACATTAGTCAATGCTGATCCTCAATGATAAATCAATTAATTCCAGACCAGGAATCTTCTAGAAGCAGAAACTTTTTACAGGAATAAGTACAATGATGTTGCTCAGCATTCAGCCCTGCAAACAGGCTTATATAATCTTATATGACAACCTAAAATCAATGACACGGTCATATTACCCAATTGCCAAGCAGTATCAATCAGCACCTCACTCAAACAAATATGTGTTCAGGGGAAAAACACATACCCATTCTTCCCTATTACACGTCTCAATAGCAGGTCTAGCTCTTACATCTGCTAGTTGATAGCTCTGACATCCTCTCTTCTGTTCTGATGAAGCATAGTTCACATTTCCTTTGCTGTTCTTTCCTTTGCCATCTTAAAAGTTATAAACTGAATGATTTCTTTTGTTTTTTAAAAGAAGCTTTTAATTCTATAGACTTCTCTATTTCTCACCTGAAACAGATGTGTTGGATGGTTTGATTGCAGCTCTTACTCATTTATACCTCGGAGACTCTAGGGAAAGACTTCAAGCTGTAATTCCTAATGATAACCAGACGGTACTGCTAATGGAAACTCAAAACCCAAACCAAAACAACAACAACAACAACAAAAAAGACAAAAAGAAAAAGAAAAAATTCAAACCAAGAATGTACTAATAATAAACATGTAGCAAAGAGGCATTTCAAAAGATGTTTTTATACATACATACATCCCCCCACCCCATATATATAAAATATCTATATATGTAAATAAAAATCAAAACAGCAGCATTTTTATTCCTACTGTCCGCTATATAGTGTATCCTAAACTTATTCAACAGATATAGTACAACTTTTAAGATTTCAAACAAAACTTTCTGATTCAGCCGCTATCTTGGCTGTTAATAATTAACTAAGCACTTAAAATCATTAGACCACCACCCAAAACAACAGAAAAAAAGAGAGTTAACTGATTTTTCAGCTAAGCTCTCTTGAGAAATCAGAGGAGAAAACTTTGAACACAGAACTTTAAACAGAGGAGAAAGCCTCTTGACCTTATATGACGCAATGGCAGTCACACTTCCTTTAAGTGCTACAGCATCCCAGTGTTCCTACAATTACAGACTTCTACAAACATTCAGTTCAAAGTCATATGCTTTATCTAGACACATGAAGCAGACTGTCCTTAACTAGTTTCACCAACTGAATACAAACTACAAACAAGTAGGTGACTGTGCTGTTATCAGGCATTTACTGAGTGTGCCAGGGGAATACATTTCTATTTCATGTGTTCCATAAAAATAAGCCATTAAGCCAGTCCTGAATACTTCAGTAAGTTGTCTCTCTTGCCAAATGGCCTACAGACCAAGAAAGCAGTCGTTTCTGCATTGATTTAAATACGCTAACACCTTTTTGCACCTATTAGTTGCTATATGTTTGCAAAAAGTCACCCAAGTGTAACATCAATAATGTACTTTGTTAAATAAATAATCTGTGATTAATTTGTTCCCTAGCAATTGTCCCTACACAATGCATATTCCATTAATGGCACCACAGAAAACATAGAAGTGTTTCCTCCTACTGCTGCTCCCAAGTCTAGCTAAAATATGAACTACTTCTGAAGAAGTTGTGCATGGATAATTCAACTGTTAATCCAGGCTTGTTGCCAGGCTGTAAAAAGAAATTCCAATTAAGTCAAACATGTATCTTGATCTCCAAAAGGAAAAGAGAATTAAAAATGCACAATGCACATAGATTGGGAGGGGAAGAAAAGACAGAGCGTGACATCTAGAAGACGGCTGCAACCAAGAAAGCAAACTTTCTCTCTGGGATTTCCTTGGTACCAACTTTTAGGAGTGCTGCAATGTAATGATATTATCAATCAGCAGAAACAGCAATTATTCAGCCCTACTAGAATTCAGGTCCCTATCTCTGTGCTTCCATTTCCATAACTGTGAGATCAGAACTAACATTCAACTATTTCAGAGGCTGGGCCTGGCTTCACACATACTTAACTGAAGTGACTTGACCTGTAGATACCTTCTTCCTCTCATCTTCTTCCTACTTCTCCCTATTACATCTGTGACAAACTACTGCTTTTACGAATAAGCTACATACATGCAAGTGCTCCATTAAATGATCATCTCAAGAATCCTTGAGGGTGATTAATTCTATAAAGGAATCACTTTTGTACTTACAATCACTCTTGCATCAAAATGGTTCTACCTACGCAGGAACTGAAAGGAAGAGAAAAATCTAGATATAAACAGGCAGTATTTATTTTGAAGAAATTCCAATACTGGTATCACCCCTATTGTAATAAACATACTATATTCATTACAAGGAACAATGCATTGTTACGCACACGCAATTTTAGGACCTTTTCTGTCCTACCCAACAGCACTGCGTACCTTCCCAGTATATTTAGCCATTGATTAAGCACAAGCTCCAGACAAGGAATGCATCTAAAACTTCCAAGAACAGGCGCTTTATTTCACATCATTTTCTCAGCATTCCCTTATTGAGTTTATAAAGCGGTATTGTCAGCAAATCAAATTTGTTATAGGAAAAAACCCAAGCTTTTTCTTTTACAGTATCTCTCATTAGTACTAATCAGTAATTTTTAGCTGTTGGTGCTGAAAGAGACAACCCCCTATGATTCTTCATTTACGGCAACTGCCAAACTCTCATTCAAGAAGCAGAAATAGTAACTTGTATGGTAACATTTTATATTGATTAGGTATTCACTACCTGGCAAACCAGTTTCAAATCCTCAGTTTCTTGAGAGAAGGGGCAGAAAATCATTGAAAAGTTACATTTGTACTGAGGTTCTCTCATCCCCCCCATAACTACTGTACCTCTAAACTATCTTCATATGATTGAAGTGATTTGCTGCTGCCTTGCTTAAAAAGGGCAAGATTTTAGCAGTCTGCTCTGCTATTCAAGTGTTTGCTGCATCAGTACCATGTCTATGTGTGCACCTCAAAGGATCAAATCAAATTCAAAGCACCTGAAATCCCACTAGAAAAAAAAACCCAACTGTATTTCAGAATTCTAAAGGAAATACTTATAGTGTGTTAGTGAATAAAGTTTGTTAAAGCAAGAGACACAGATGCCAATTGAGCTATGAAAGCATTTTTTGATTGATGTGATTAATATTTTTAATAATTGCCAATGATATTTCTACAGCAAGACTGCACCTTCTACTTTCAACTAGTTTGAAAGCATCTGACAGAAACCTTGGGAATAAGTCAGTTAACAACACTATTATCAAGCAGTACTAGTAAGATTTGTATGTTTATTTTAAAAGTATAATAATTCTCTTAATTTTTTAAATGTAATTCTGGTTTTAAACAAAAACAACCACGTTTGATTTTTGCATGAAGAAAAGTCAGTAAACTCTGTAAATACATCTCCTGTTAGTTCAGCTTTCCTCCTGACATGACAGACACTGCCTTTTGTTGTACTTCTAAACAGTAAAAGATAACACATCTTTTGACATCTTTGCTGTCTGTCTTCAAAATTCATAAATAATGGAAGCAAGCGAAAGCACAGCTCTGACCAGAGACTGTGAAGGTTTCCTGCTTTGGAACATTATAGGTATTGTTTTTAATGATGAAAGAGATGACTTAAAGAATAAGGTTTGAAGGAGACAAGTTACAGTATGTTCCCATTTCATGGAATAACTGTGTATGGCTCCTTCTGTGAGCGCTTCTGAGTCTGTGTGCTCTGCCCTGGGCACATGCACTAACAGCCTTGGCCAAGCAGCTGTTGTCTCATAAATGCCAGTTACCTTACACTGAGTGTCTGCAGTTTAGAAAGCTTTCAACAAGTGGCACATCATGTGGCTATACATACAAGGGCAGATACCTTCAAATAAGGAGGCCACACTTAAGCTATATAAAAAAGGTTTTATAATGGAAAAATCATTAGCATTTTCATTAGAAAACTCCTGCAAGTTCTTTTTCTGTTGCCTGTATTCCTATAATATGTCAATAATAGATGACGTTACAGATGACCACAGTCAAGTTCTGCTGAAAGTCAGTAATTAGAGTCATATCTGATTAATTATCAGAAGCACAATGGAGTGCTGAGCAGTGCAGTCTGATTCATGAGCTGTTAAATTAGTAAACTGGAGGACAAGACACTGATATGTGCACGCTACGCGGCAGACTCACCCTTGAGGTAAAATTTCTGCAAAGAGCAGAAATAAACTGAATCCTAGCACAGAATAAAAGTGTAATCTCCTCCTGTGAGGATGAATCTAGACTAATTTAGATGAAATTTAGATTTGAACAAGTTCACACATCCATTCTTTTACTGGGCCACATCATTACCTCCTATAAATTCATGTAGCTGCACCGAGCCCAGCTGAGTTACACCAGGTGACATTAAGGATGTTATGGTTGCAAGACACATTTTCAAAGTCAGAAAATAAAAAGTACATTTTAGTAGCTGACCCAAATCATAGCAAACCATAGTACACAAATATCCCTTAAAAATATGACCGGATATCAGATTTTTTCTTGCTGTTACTAATGGGAGTCACTGCCATAACAAACGTTATTCCAGTCAGTAAGTTCCCAGCATGTGCCGTCACTGAAATCAATCCTCCACAACAGTGACGAATATTTACCTGTATACCCCCACCTTCCACTTTAATAATGAACATAACATAAATATCTGGGTGACAGAAAAAATGAAAAATGTATAATCTAGGGTGATATTTTATTTGCTCATCAGAAAGTTACTCATCCCAGCCAAGAAGAATTTTACAAAGTGCACATAAATATTACACATAGCCTAATATGACACCCTTATCCTCTAAAATAGCTTTTTCAGGGCCACATGATGGATCATATTATTGTTAAATTCCAGTGACTCAGGTGCATTTCATTTCTTTGACTTTCATTGGAAAGCCATTAACAAAGTATGTGATAGGATACATGGTTTTCTATCAGATTCAGCATATCAGAAGGATGAAGTTGCCCCTTCCAATCCCCACACCAGACTTTTAGTCAGAAAATGCAAGTGCTATGGCAGTTTCTAAATCAGCTTCAAAGAAATCCCCAAACCTAATCACCTCCAAGCTCACTGCAGTCTTCACTAGAGCAGCAGCTTATAAAACCTCACAAAAATCATCCCGGCTTTTTTACATGTATCTGTGAAAATGGCCCAAAGCACAAGAAATATTGTCTTTAGTAGCGCATAGGGTTCTTTTGCTTAAGATAGAAGATCAGCTTAATTTTGGGGTACTCGCCATTTTTTCTTCAGCTTTGTCCAGGCAGCAATTTTCCCAGCAAATGGTAGTGACCAAAAAGCTATCCACAGACAAGTTACCTCACAGGAAACTGCAATGTCTGTGGCCCAAATTCCAAGTGCCTGGGCGGCTAACAGAGAACGTCGACTCAGCAAAACTGTCTCTGCCTCTCCTGAGATTAGAATCCTTCAAATCACAGTACGATACTTCGTTCTTGCAATTTCTGTATTTTAGGCTATATCAGTGGGGAAATTCCCTTTCACAGAAGAGCCAACAAGACCTCTTAATCAGTTACATCTCCGAAATCAACTTAAACATGATTTACACTTATTCTGTCCTTTTAATGATTTTTTTTTCCTTCCAAATAAAAACTAGTTCTCTGTTTTTAATTTCCATTCACAACCATTTCTCCTCCATCGCTAGAAAGAAATTACGGTTGAAAGGCACTAAACAAGAAAATTTACCATAAAAAGTGCACATGGACAAAGCATGAAAAATATAAATAATAAAATAACCAGAGGACTCATATAGTCTGAAATACAGGCTAAAATTGAATCTCCAGTTAATAATGAACATGGTATCACCTTAAATGATTTTCAAGCACAAAAATTTTGAGCAGAATAATTCCTTAGCACAACCTTAAAAAAATGATATTCTCAACAGACACGGTGCCAGTGAATTCAAGTCAACTACAAAATAATTTTTTAAGCCTGTGAGTTGTTGCAGGTTTGTAACCACAAAAGTGTCCAGTCCCCAGAGTCTAGCCGACAAGAAGTGCACAGAGATACTCCCATGATAGTATTCTGTAGGATATATTTTTCTTAATATTCTTAATCTGGACCCTCACCCTGCAAAATAATCATGCTTACAGGCCGCCTATCGCCTGAACAGCAATATGGAATGCAACAACTCAGCAACATGGAATTCAAAAAACACCATTCACGTACACCAACAGTAAACTCGCATATTGTTAACATGCATATATATGTGCATTTACTAAATGTTTTGAGGTTGTCAGGTTTATCTGTTGTCTTTAAACAGTAAAAACGTAAAGACAAACCACAGCATAACGCTTTTACATTCTTTCCCTGTATTCTCTGGGAAAATCATGGAATACTCCTCATTTTGTAAAAAAGACATTTCATCCTAACTGCCCGTAAAACATTCAGCAATGCTTAGACACAGAGCTCTGTAGCAGTTTCATCTGTTTACATAATCACTTGACAAAGCCAATAACACTACACTAACCCAGAACTACGCAGAAAATAAGTTAAAAAAGACCAGCTTGGCAAACTACACAGATCCAGTGTTTGCTGGGTAATGCAGGATCTCAGCATGCATTACACAACAGCAGTCCCTGCACCTTTCTGTAGCATTTCAACAAGGTCAAGAGAATCCAATCAGCTCCTGGCATCTTCTTGTATCCGCTGCAGTATGATCTTTATAATTACTTATCCAATAATCCCTAGTGATCACTCAACTCCTTTCCTATTCCTTGTGCCCTTATCACACTAATGAATAAACTTTTTATCCTTCTACAGTTGTATAAACTATTCTAAGTAACCAATAGTCATCCTTCTATTTGCGTGTATGAGTCAGTCATCCAGAAAGAACAATGTATTGATTCCTAGAAAAAGAGGATACATGCAGAACTGCAACCTAGAGTGGCTATTTTTAAGCAAACAAACTGCTGATTTAGTGAAAGCACCGACTTGTCTGTCAAAACAAACTCTTACTAAAACTTCAAGAGTTCCTTTTGAGAAGCCATTCAGAGTGATTTTTCTTCTATCAACGTCTTCTGCAATTTTCTTACAATTAGGAAAATACATTTAGCAGAACCTAAGGCAAATCTAGTAACAGAAATACAACTTCACACAAATGGTAAATATTTAAGTGGTAAAGAAAGCATCTTCAATCACTAAAATCTTTTCTTACAAAGCTGGCTTTAAAAAGTAGCAAACTAATGAAACCCCTAAAAGTGCTACTGCAGAACACTCAGATGCAAAATAATCATATATAGCAACCACAGGGTAATGCAGGATTTCCAGAATATCCAGCAAGACCAAAGTTAAAACATCAGCATCCATAATCCCACTGCTTACTTTTCTGTTTCAAAAAAGGAATAACTATTTGCTATTTACTGTGTTAGGAGCAACTAACTCCCGACACTGTTTGTGTAGTTAGGAAAGAACATCTCTCTGGCTCTACAGTTATATGGAAGAGGTCTTCGAGCAAAGTGAATTAAAATAAATGAAAAACTTGACTAAGGAGGCTATCTTTCTATGCTTTGAGGTTTACCTGACCACTTCCAGCAAGCAAGAAGGAATTCCTCTGCAATATATAGAACTGCTCAGTTTGTTAAGTGCATGATAGGTTTTCCCATTTTCCTCTGAAACTTCATCTATTAGTTACTGCCAGAGGCAACAAACCCAACTCAACAGTTGAGGTTAATAACCAATATATAAACAACATGCCCTCCTGCACCAATTCAGTAGCATCCCAGTGTCCCTAAGCGTAGCATACTTGACAGTGAGAAGGCTATTTGCAATTAAATTTTTAAGCCATCAAAATGAAAAGCATTACGTGCATTTTTTACACTAATGTATGAATTTGCCTACTAACACTGAGGATTTTGCATAGCAATGAGCCAGTTTAAGTAAATGGTTCCTAGGCTCAAGAGTTCACATTGCTTGTTGTCCTTATATTTTAATTAAATGATCAGTTTAGAATTTCTAATTGCTTCATCTTGTACAACCAAAGAATTCAAGGAAATTATACAAACATGTATATGCCCTGCCTATTGTCCAAAATATTTTGCTTGCTCTTTAAGAATATCTCACCTGTACAGGGATTTCTACCTATACAAAGAAAAAGAAGTGAGATTCTGAAACAACTACAATGAAATTAGGTACCTAATTACCACTGCAATCACATTGCAACTATCACCCTAAATGTTTATGAGTTCTTATAATTGAAATAAACACTAATAACCATACAGTTATACCTTGACTGCATCTCTGTTTTTTGGTGGCAGCCAAAAACCCAACAAAATGCTGGGCATCATGAGGAAAAGTACTGAGCCCATCACACAGGGTATTGTTTTAGCATTACATAAAACCTGGATGGGCCTATGTCTTGACCACTCTGAGCAGTTCCGGTCTCAGCTCAAGAAGGGCAGTTCAAATAGTGAAGTGAAGGGAGCTACCACTATTCAAGAGAGGCAAAAAAATGTCTGGGACTATTTGGTTTGGAGAGGAGGAGCTTGGGGGAGGCTACAATTGAGATTTACAAAATGATGAAAGCACTAGATAAATTGGATGCAAAACTTCCCCCTGCAATATTAGATCTAGGGGGCAGTCAGTGAAAGCCACAAACATTTTACAACAGGCAAAAGTGTACACTGCAGAGGAGACACGCATGTATGGTGTCCCTAATGAAGCAGCTGTGGCGGGTGGCAGGGAACACAAGGGGAAGCCAGTGGCCAGGCTAGTTTCCCTGAATTGCATCTCTTCTCTCCATTGCCTGAGACAGATCGCAGGGCTAGACAGGCCATTAGTCTGACACAGTATGGCACTTCTTACGTTTTTGAAGATCTCCATTATATTTTGTAAGCCTAATGGCTAATTTCTTAGTTTCTTCTTGTTACTGTTAAGAAAAATACACAATGCTTGGTGAGCAAAGGGGCTTCTACAGCATTTTTGAGTGGTGCATTGCATTAAACCAACAATATGGGGGAAAAAAATGTAGATGTGAAGTTGGCTCTTGAGATGCAGGCAGCCCTCCTTCAGGGCAATAGTGCCCTGCTAAGGACAGGGCAGACAGCTGGGGGTTAACAGCTTCCCCCAGCCAATTTAATCTGCTACGCCAGATGCAGCAGAAGCTACTTATACATTTTATGAATTATTTTAAAAGGCAGAACCTCAAATAGCTCAAATTCCCCTTTGACAGGACTGTCACCTATTATATCCTCAGTGCCCCCGTCAGACATCTCTGGGCTTCTCTAAGGTCTTTTAGATCATCTGAACACTAATTAGCTTATCATAGCTACGCTAAATTCTAAAATTTGCATTTCTGAAGTTAAGGGCATGAAGCCAATTTGCATGAAGCTAATCTAATCATGCAATGTAACTAGACTTAAGTAGCAGATAATAATACCTAAAAAATGAACTACTCACACATATTGTATTGCTACAAAGCTTAAAGAAAACAAACATCAGGGATCATTCATAAAACCAAACAACAGCTGTTGCACAAGGGGGGGAAAAAAACCTCTTAAACTGAAGTAGAGGAGGAAGATGAGTAAGTTACACAGTGAAAGCCGAATAGATTAAAAAAAAAAGTAGCCATATATCCTCTTGTCTTCTTTAACTCTCACTGGTGCTTGAGTAGGTGTTCTGGGGAAAAAAAGGAAAATAAAAAAGAAAAAAAAAGCTTTAATTTGCTGTTTTAAATATGTATATATGGTCCTGGATAGATGTTTATCATGTCTTTGACGTGGAGAGCACGACAGTCTTCAGTCCCTGAATTTAAATGCCTACATGTTTTTTCATGGTGTTCCAGGGACGAACCGGCACTACTGTCAAGCCCGACAGACCCGCACCTCCCTCCCTCCCTCAGCCCAAGCCCGCGAGACGGGAGGTGCGCTCCCCGTACCCACCCGGTCCTCCACCAAGCGCCCAGCTCCGCACGCGGACTGCGCCACGTCAGGGCTGCTTCCCTCCCCTCCGGCTACACCGGGCGGGCCCACCGCGAAGCCCCGGGGCCGGCCCTCGCCCCGCAGGGCGCCGCGAGGCTCAGGCTCTTGCGGGGAGGCGGCGCGGAGCCGCCGGGCCAGCGCCGCCGCCAGCGCGCCGCGCTGCGGGCTCCCCGCCAGCCCCGGCGGCCTGCGGAGGGACGAAGCCCGAGCGCAAGCGACACGGCGGCTGCCGAGCGCCTCACCCGGCCTCGCCGCAGGGACGGCCGGCCCGGCGGGGCACGGCGCCGCTGCAGCTCCGCGCCTGCACACCGAGGGAGGGCCGCGGCGCGGACGGGCGGGGGGCGCCGCTCGGGCGCGCCGGCACCCCGCCGGCTGCGTCCCGCCGCCGCCTCCTCCCCTCCTTCCTTCCTTACCGCGGCTGGCGGGGCGCCGGGGCTGGGCCGAGCCGGGTCAGCCTCTGTCCGTGCAGGACAAGCGGGTATAGCGCTGCGGGTTGCGGCGGCTGCTTCCCTCTTTCCCCCCTCCCGGTGCCGCTCGCCGTCGGGGCTGGCTCCTCACTGTCACCTGCTCCTGCCAGCGCTGCGCCTGGGACATCGCGGTTTGTCCTTCAGCAGCCGCTGTTGGGCGTCCTCCTGCTGTTGGAGAGCAGGGAAGCTGATGTTTTAACTCCTTTATTCACCTGAAGGTGACGTTCCACACTTCTGGCTTCCTGCTATTACTGTTTTTAAGGATGGGCTCTGCGACTCCAGGGTTGTGCTTTCAGGGTGGCGAGGTCGATTTGCTACCGAAAAGAGTTTCTGGCTTCTTGTGGCTTTCCCAGAGGCTTGGAATAATGAAGCTCAGTTTTCTCTGTTTGATAAATAGCCTCATAGAGTCACCTTCTTTTCCATCAGCTATTGAATATTTTGCAAAATACACAGATGTCATAAAGTGTGTGTTAAATACATTCTAGCAAAAAGTGAAGTCCAGAGAGTTTTAAGTCATTTGCTTATTCTCTTTAATTCTTAGGCATGTAAAATCCAGTTTCTTGAGACGTCAGAACGTCACCAACTAGTTTTAGAATCTACCCAAAACCTCCTAATTTTTATAATGTTAAAGGGAAGCACAACTATTCCTCTTGTCTGACATTCTCGTAAAAAATAAATAGGATTGTGGATTGTACTTTTAAGCTTTACCGTGTAAAAAAGACATGCAAACGATAAAACTTCACTGCATGGAGGCCATGAGCTGTACTTCAGATCTTTGGTTGGCCTTGCCGAAGGCAAAGGGCTGGTTTCAGCATTTGGGTCTTTGGCTTGTGACTGGGAGCAGGGTATATACTTTTTATGCGTAACTTTAGAAAGTCTGAAATCATAAATAAGACTCCCAAGACAAAGCTTAAAAAAAAAGATCCAGTTAAGTATATAAAGTATCGTGTCTTCTGCTTTAAAGCATATATAGAGGTGGTTTTGGGTTTTTCTCCCTAGTGCTAAATTTCTCACACAAGCAGATGATCCCTGGAGCTTTAGGATGATGAAAAACGCAGTGTGGGCAGTGCTGAAATTGTTGTTTACCTGTGCATGGCTATGTGTTTCTCCATGACATTTCCTTGCTCTTCCCTGGTCCTACCCTTTTCCCATGAAGTTTTATGTTGGAATACAACTTACAATTTAAGATGGTAGGGAAATACTATTGTTAGTGGTGGAGTGATTTTTTCATCGTTTAATACTGGAAAAATGTTGGACAAAAAGACTACACAAACAATTTCTTACATATAAGCAGCCTAGACTATAGGTGCTCAGGCTTTAAAATCCTGTGGGATTATATAATGATGAAAAGCCAGATAGGCAGTTTTGAAATTAGCTAATGTGTATGTATAAATAATCTTTCTTATCAAGGGATCTGCAACGTTATAGAAACAATAATTCCCCCAACTCCCTTTGAGGGAGAAAAGTCCATTTTAAACAACTTTATGAAGCTGACATCCTAGTGCATAATGGATCATTTATTTTTGCTGACCAGGCTTGCTAAACATATAAAGCTTATTCTGAAAACGAGTAGCTAGAATTAAAACCTCCTCTTTGAAGATTTTGAATTACTATTATGTGTTCTGGGAATAAATAAGGTTCCCTATAAAAGGAAATACTGTGCTTCATTTACAAAAAAAGAAAGCCAACCCAAAGATTAAATTTTGTGCATCAAGCTTGAAAACTAAGGGTGAGCATCTGAGTTGACACAAATTAACGTGGCTCCACTGATCTCAATGGGAACTGTTCTCTGCTAGCTGAGGATCTGTCCTTCATTTTTGTTGTAAACTGAATCATAGTTGTAGTAATAAGCATTTGTTGCTTGTTGCCTTTAAACATAAGCTTTCCATGTCAAATTAGAGTTTTTAAGAAACGGTTTAATAAATGCTTTTTGAACTGAGTTTTATCTAGAATAACTTGCTAATGGTAAACAAATGGAGCAGCAGGTCTGATCCTAAACTGTGTTCTCCGTTTAGCCCCCTTGAAGTGGATGAAATTGCAAATTGTGCCTGAAGTGCAGTGATGTCAAAGAGATGATATGGGAAGAGATGAGTATCAGACAAGAAGGTGTGCAAGAGCTGAAGCACCGAGACGCCACGGTGCAAGGGAAAGTTCCAAGATGATTATGAAAGATGAACTGAATTGAAACCTGTCTTCCACCAATTAAATTAAGACAAAGTTACCACTAAAAAATCATGTAACATTCTGACAATTACCTAAAGATAGTGGTAAACACTGGACCAGCTTCTGCTCTTTATCACAGTAGTCTTATTTTCATGGGTTTCAATTCTGGACTCGTTCCAGTGGGAGTTTGGAGCAACAATACTATTCTGTTACTCTTCTATTACTATTAAGTAAAACATAGGTTGGAATACCCATGTCAAGGTGTAAAACTATGAGTATGAAATTCCAAGCCAAAGTTGTGCCAGATGCTATGAATCGGTAGCTGTACGAAAATTTGGCATTCGCTGCAGTTCTTGAGACAGAAAGCTCCCAGGGTCTTACATAAGTTATGCACATCAAGGGTGTAGAATTAGGCCTTGTAATTGTAAAATCTGCCAAAACAGCAGCACGGCAAGTCAGCATAATCTTTTAGTTCTTGGCATCTGGCCTTTACTGATGCGTAGTTCAGAGCTAAAAAAAATCTATTGGGAGGAGATGGAGAAGAGAAACATGAGAGAAGTGTTCATTAACCTTTACCCTCCATAACAGAATTGGAAAGCATTAGCTTGAAGTCTTGGCTTGGACAACAGGGCAATCATTCACTCAGCTTAATCTATGAAGTAAATACACAAGCTTTTATTTTTAAATTACTTAAATGCTGCAGTTATGGTTAGTTTGAACATTAAATTAAATATTACAAATACAGGTGGACAAGAAAATGTTAACTTCCTGTAAATGAAAATCATTCAGTTGCTTGATTGCTATTAGAATTAAAGGCAAACATTAGCAAATCCGTTATTACTGAGGCAAGCAGTAGAAATCAAAAGGCTAAAATGCAGTACAGAAACAAAGCAAAGCAGGCTCCAGTGTGCTATATTCCTCTGAAGCTGCAGAAGATAAATGAGCAGAGGTAGAGGCAGGGCAGAATACAAAGCTTTATTTGAAAGTTAAGAAAAAAAAAACCAACGTAAAAGGGCTCAAACAACAATCATAAAACTTTTTAACTTGGCTGCAAGGAAGACTTATCTAGAAGATAAAATACGAACACTGAAAGGCAGATAAATAAAAATTTCTCGCTTGTTTTATGCTCCATGACGATCAAAGCAGTTTTTTGTCACAGGTGAACAGAATGGAATGTTTGGTTCATTTCTTTCTTTCTCTCTTTTATTAGAGAGTCTGTCACACATGCATTTTTAATTGTTTTGTCTTTTTTTTCCTCAATCTCTCCTTAATCCTCTGCTTTTTGTAAAATTCTGTGAATATGTATCAATTGTATCTCGGTAGGCATTGTGTTCTGTTCATTGTCTTTTCCTTTTGGTTATTGAATTTACTTGCTTGTATTTTGAATTTTAGCGAAGTTAAAATAGCTCATTTTGTTTGCATAATGTTTCAGATAACATTCAATATTATCTTTCCAGCATAGAGGTATTATTGGTTGATAAAATCTCAGCATTGGGGTTATGTTTGGTAATTTAGTGACTCTTAAAAAAATTGTGCAGGGTTGTATCTGGAACTAACAACAACAACATATATGCAGTCCAAGAGAATTTTTGTCTGATCATTTAAAAATCAATTTTTTAATATAAGAAACTTGGTAGTGTTTCTTTCAAGTGGATTTTGTAAAAGTATTTGGCACCTTGCTTTTCATTCTTAAACTCTTTGGGATCTCTGTTGATGGATGTTAGCATGCTACTGTATTCTTCCTCTGTAATCTACAGAATTTTACTGCAGGTATTTTTAATAATTGTACTTGAAACCACAACATCATTTTTGTCAAATGTCAGCTTTCCTATAGCTAAAGCCTCTACATAACTGGAAGTTTGAGATCTAATAGTTCTGCTAAGCTGAAAGTGGGAGTAATACTGTTACCAAAAGGAAACCATTCCTGTTTTCCTGGTATGGCTCTGTTCTAATCCAGAAGGGACCGAAACAAAAAATACTTGCACCTTAATATGTTTCTGTACAGCAAAGTTGCTGTACAGCAAAGGTGCTGTATTTTCCCCACTGTGGTACCTAGGTAAACCAGCAGAGGAAAAACTCCTCTCAGTGGTGCGATCCAGTATTGGCACTTGCTGGATCTCTCCGTGTTGATGCGGCCGGACAGACGTCCCTGTGCTGAGTGGGGCAGTGGCCTCACGAGAGAAGGAGGCGGTAGGAGCACTCCTGTGAGCATAGCGGCGCATGGGGAGGGCCACGCCAGCTGAGTCTCTAGTAGTAAAATAGGTTGTAGTGAGAGTACAGTGTAAACTTTACATCTGTTTACCAAGAATGAAATTAGATCGAAAAGAAACATTTGCTTCTATACTGATAGATGACAGTAACTTACTTCTTTGCCGCCTTAGCCCGAACAGAACCTTTCTAACTTTACACTGGTATACGTGAGAGCAACAACGAAGCTTTGGGCATTAAGATTCTGTTTAAAGTGCAGGGAACAGTCCTGTAAGGATTGGAATAATTTTAATTAAATTACTTTTAGTTAAAATATAGCACTAGTCAAAATTGAAATGTATCATTGTGGCATATTTGTTCTGATAAAGTTTTGACTGTATAGTACTCACTGATCTCTTGCACAGATAGGGCAGAGAGAAAACAAGTCTAATACTGGAAAGCATGTGGGTGTTCATAAAATTGGGTATCATCTGACACAATTCCATTCTATAAAGATACTGAGAGGATTTTGTGTTCTTTCAATGCAGAACAAAGACTAATTTCAAAACCTTGAAGGTTTGTTGTGAAACAGAGCTGTCATCTTTTGGGGAGCTCTGAAATTTTTAGAATACCTTCTCCATAAGACAGAGTTGTGTAACATAGAAAAATGGGTATAATATGTGGATTTCATTATTGCTTCTCTGAGAGGAATTGCTGTGAAGGCTCATCTTTTCCCCACTCTGAGTAATGGAGGTAATCCAGGCTTCGATTCCTGCTGCCATAGCCACACAGGTTTGCTGAAATGCTCAAGTTTGTTGCTATTTTCTGAGAGCAAACTATAGTTACAGGGTTTTTTCCCCCACGTGACCTCCTTTTCTTCTCCTCTCCTACTGATGTCAGGAGGAAATTGAGGGAGTTTTTGCCTGCTCATAACTGAACTTACAGTTAGTACGCCAGGATTTTTGTGGACAAAGAAAGTTGTCAGTAGTGTGGTTTCTGTGTTTTGAGGGGGCATTGCATTGTCACTTTTCCCAGAAGAGAATTCCCTCTGTGCACACGTGGTGATGGTGCTCATGCTCTTAGAAAGCCGTACAATTTCACCAGGCAGCGGAAAGCGATGGTTAGCTGCAGCCCCTTAATGTCAGTCAGATGCCTGGTCTTTCCTGTGTAGCTAATATTGCCATCCTCCTCAAGGACTATTGATGCACGACATGGTTTTAAATAAAAAAAAAAATTACATTTTTGTTTGTATTTGTACACTTTTTAAAAACATGCAATATTGTACTTTAAAGCATAAAATTAAGTGCAATGTAAATATCACATTTTACCCATTTTTTAACCTAATTCTCTTTCTTGGTTTCTGTTATCTTTGTCAGCTAGGGGGTATCTCTCTCTCTCAGCCCTCACCAGTCTAATTTTTAATGACTTGGCTAGAAGATTATTTAATCTGTTTTATATAAACTTTAAAATGATATGATGAGGCATAAATATAATGCTCAAAATCTTGATTTCAGTATAATTTAATATAAAAGATCTTTTACAAAGCAGTATTGTGCAGCGCAAAGCATCAAGGCTTTCATCCATCTTTATTGTTTCTCATTTAGGCCCAGATCCACACTTACATGCCAGATGGCAACTGCAGAGGAGTTTCAAGTTATAGCTGCAATAGATGAGAAGATAAGTGCCTCTTGAGAAAGGGAAAGCCAGATTGCATATTCCTTTCAATTGCACCTGATGACTTATTGCTACTCACTAATTGGCTTGTCCGTACATAGGCAATTCAGAATCTGACGGCAGTGCCTAACTGTATCTGTAGCTCTGTTCTTCCTGCAGAGATCACTGGTGAAATAAACCCTTGCAGAGAAGAATATTTTATATGAAGCTCTGTGAAAAGCAGACCTAAGGGTTTTTTTTTTCTTTTTCATTACTGCTGTATCAAGATTTTTTCTTCAGGAGAGCCATAAAATCTTGCGCAACTGTCATTGTTAGTTTTTACTGCAAAATAGAGTAGCAGACTTTGATGTGCTAACATTCAATTGACATATATGCATGTTAAAAAAGAGACAGAAAACTACAATAAGTAGGGCTTGGTTTATTTTTCATTAAAGATATGAGTGTTTTAATAGCGATCCTCCTTTCCTACATACTTTTTTGAGTGCATTTTCATTTTAGTCCTGGGCGGGGCATTTGACAATTTATTTAGACTGCATACAGAGAACCAAGAGAGCCAACTATGAAGAGCATAAAATAACTCAGGAATGAGAAACTGCTGGTTTATTTTCACTACTTAGAAGCCATCAGCAGCTGAAATGTCTCTAGAGCTTTAGAACAGTGGTGTTGCTTGCCATGTTGTTGATGAAAGACGAAATCTGTGTGTAATGGTACAGCATATAGCCAACCTTGTAATAAGCCCTTTAAAAGGTGAAGTATCCACTTAGAAAACAGCATCCCTCATGCAATGAAATGTCAGTAATTTTCCAGCTAATGCAGAACCTGCATTATCTCCCGAAGTCTTCAATTCAAAGCATTTTCCCTTTTATCATTTTCTCTAGATACATTTTGCTAAATGCAGTGACAATTTAACAGTTATGTGCAAACAGAAGAAAACCAGCTTTCTGTGTTATAAATGAATATTAGTTGTCCTGAAGAAAAATCAAGGAAAAACTATGTAATTAAGATCTTAATGTGCAGTATTTTTGTTGCCTATGTGTCTGTAATCACAGTCACAACAAAAACACAAGTATAGGTGTGAAAGTGCAACATATCAGGGCTATAACACCATATAAATAGGTAAAGAGCATATCTTGTTAAATAAGCATGAAGTAAAATAAATCACTGGGAATCAATGGTACTTCTCAAAAGTTTTCTCCATAAAAAAAGGTGTGGAAGAGTAGAAATATTCTTAAGTACATCAGGACCACATTAAACATCTAGAAAAATCATTGGAGAGATTCCCAACACTTCAACTAGACTGTGAATTGAGTCCACATCTTATAAGTTACTGTTTGCTTCAGAAAATCGCTAAATTGACTTTTCCTGTTGAGGGCTCCACCAGTAACAGATGAGACACAACTACAGACAAGCATCCAATCAAGAATGAAGCCATTTAACACTTGGGTAGCTGCGTATTCAAACCAGCAGTCCCTAGGGAAATAAAGTTTAGACATTGCAAGTGTATTAGAAGTCAGTGAATGTAGATTTCTAAAAATCCTGGATCAGGTCTTTTCAGTGTTGTGTTTTTTTTTTCTTCTCTATATGGGATCCACACCTAAAAGATAACAGGGTACTCGCAGTGGCCCCGCTGCTACAGCCAAGTCAATAGCTTGCAGCTGACAAGACTTTAAATCCTTTCCGTATATGCAAAGGAATTACCTTGCTCATCAGCAGCCACACGTGGATGACAAACAGCACTTACTTAACAGAACACAGCAGCTCTGTTCTGTTGGTTTGATAGCAGCAGTGGAAGGTTGTTTATCCAACTGAACACACAGGATATCTGCAGGTAGCCCCAAAGTAGGATTTAACAAACGTATCAGGTTGTGTATACTTTGAACTTGCAAGTGTGAGTTATTGCTGTGATCATATGCCCCTTTCAATGGGGCTTTTGAAACAGTGCACTTGTATAGGGACTTTGGAGAGTAGTCATCATAGCGGTTTCTATCATAGCTTTGGCAAAACTGTGACCCAGTTTAAAGAAATGCCTCTTAAGATATGGGTGCATGTTGGTGCGTAAAAATTATTTGCAGTACCCTTTGTCATCTTGCAAAATAAGGGGTACTTTTTAGTCTATTGTGTTCCTTAAACCCTCTGAGGGAAAATAATTAACTGCAAATTAAGGGAAGAAAGTCTGTTATGGTTTGAAGTGAACACATTGAGATACTAAAACGAAAGAATCAGGATGGATGGCTGGGGAGGCAGCAGGAATTAAGGTAAGCTTGCCAAGAGATGTTTGAAATGATAGTATACTCTGCAGTTATCTGAGAATAAACACTTGCTAATAATAATGATAAAGTAATAGCATGTTCTGTAACTGAAATCTTTTAAAATGCTAAATTGAATACTATCATTTGTTTAGCATATATTCTAACATTATATATGTCAGCCTGTATATGTTATAAGATCAAATTATTAGATAGAAGCAAGCTTTCACCAGATTTGACTGGTGGAATCAAAATTATGAAGGGTTCACTAGTTACTTAGACTTTGTCTACCCCAGTGACTAGAAGTAACCCAAGGTGAAGATCAAGACAAGCAAATTTGGAATAAGTGAAATCAGTAAGACTTTCTATAGTCCGTAATCATCCATAGGATATCACTGACCTATCACTGTATTGGGGGGGAAGGGGGGTGTCTTATACGAACTCGATAACTGGCTAATGAATTTAACATTTATGATTTTACAGATCAGGATAAAAGCAACTGATGTCTTATTTCAGGGCATTACTCTCTTTCTTCTGAAGCATTAGGCATTGATTATAGTTAGAGGAAATTCAAAGACACCATTGGGCCAATCGTGCAGTTATGGCAAAGTGATGTGAATAGTTTTTATGTGAATTTATTGCTCTTAAAGGTACTGGCTTGACTAACATACTATAGACCAACTTCACCTTTAGCTTCCAAAGATGACAAAGTAGTTTGGTTACTGTATAGCTAAACAATAATTTTTCCCAATGGAGAGAAATTACTGCTCCTTCTCCTTGAGATTATATGTCATTTGTTGAAAATTTTAGAGATTGTTTTTTTCAGTCTATTTTTTGTTCTTGGCTAATGCTGACTGAATTCAGTGGGGTTGTATGACCTAAATCAGTAATTTGTGCTTGAAACTACCAAGGTTGATTGATCTTGGTTAGGATTGTTTGGAGAGAACAGAGGTGATGGAGATGCTTATTTTTTGGTGAGATAGAACATCCTATATTTGTGGATAAGCACTTTGTTACAAAGCTTTTTTTTTTCCCCTCTCTCCGAGTTGGCAATGGTGGGGTACCAGGTCTGCATGGAACAGTGGGGACTGACTTACGCTTGCTTTTCTGCCACAGAGATATTCATATGTATGAGTAATAGGAATTTTCTCTGTGGCTTTTTTTAACTTGATATTTTAAATACTCTAAGCACTGTTTTTATTTGTTAATATGCCATGTCACTCATATCTCTGCAAACAGCAATGAGCAATTCCATTTTCGAGGTCAGGCCTTTTACAGGAGGTCCTGTTTTCCAGATGAAGGTTCAAGGTGCTTTTCAATGAATCACTGCTCTAATAAATCATTTTGTATATATACTAGCATATACAAGTTAGGATATTAATTTCCAAGCAGTGCCTGTCATGAATATGTAGTTTAAAAAACCTGAGATGAATAAAGCATATGGCCTCTACATTTCAAGACCATATCTGTAATTCACTGTACATTCATGCTGATACACAGACAAAGGTGAATTAGTTCCAGACAAAAATGCATCAATGCTCTATTGAATAGTCAATTATTAAACACATAATGGAATCTGTGGTTATCAAGGCATGCTCAGAATGTGCATAGGATGCATAATTTGCACCAGAATGGAACAGAATCAGTCTATTTCTAAAAAATCCGTGCAAAATTATATTAACACGGGATTAAAATGAGTTATTGCTTCTGCTGTACAATGAATGGACTTTACTTTACATTTACCCTCCCAAGGAGCTAATTTGAGTCTTATTATATGTACAAACCTAGAAAAATAGCAGCAAACAACATTATTTTCATTGCCCTCAAGAAATAATCTATTCAATTTTCAGTGTTCTATTTTGTAAAGAAATAATGTTTTTGAGAACCACACATGAAGGTAAGTGTTACAACGTGAATGTCCTGGCAAGTGTGCTCGTAGCAATTTGGTTGAATAAAATGAAGAAAAAAGTGAATAAGTTATTGCTGAATGATTAGAAAAATATCTCATGAATGTCACCTGCATGAGGTTTTAAATATTGTTTGTTCCCCTAAATCTATAGTAAAGCTTTTATTCGGGGGGGGAAGTGTTTGATAATTGACTGGAAAAGTATTGTCAACTAACTATAAACATTATTCAGGCTGTGGCTGTTTATTATTTTACTGCAATTATATACCATAATTAATGCATTGGATCATTGGTCTAGTGCATATTTTTGATTAACATTAGGCAAGCTGCACATTTATTGCAGTGTGTTTAAAGGCACCGTTTAAATCAACAGAGGTGTGTCAGCCTGGCTGTATCACTTCAAGTGATACCAAAGAAGATACAGATACACTTCAAGAACTTTATTCTCAGTTGCATTAAATGTAATTATGGGTATAGTTAATTGAGATATTACTATATATATTTTCATGGTTTATAAAAAAAAATTATATTCCCTGATCTGTGACTTTCAAAAATACTTTTTACTAACATTTTTTGCAGCATAAGTAATTTTATTTATTTGCATGCTCCAATGAAAATTGCAAAGTCTCTCCTTAGCGAGATTCAACAGGTTGCCGTTAGTTTACTTTCCAGAAAGACCTGGACAGTATGTTAGATGATATTCAGTTATTACTGACATTTTGTGTATATTAAACAGGAATAAACAGGAAATATGTGTGATGGAGGGCTTTATATGTATAAACCGGTATATCCAACAAAAATAAAAAAGCAGAAATCATGTTACTGTTTGTAAGATATTGCAAGAATTTTTGGCTAATGAGATTACAAGTGCAAGTCAATTTATCTGTATGAAAGTAGAGGAATTCAGAGACAAGTTCAGAAGTGGAGACTATCCATACATTGCTTTCCGAGGTACCTTTTCTTCTAGAAATTTCTGCTAGAATTTGAATGCAAAAATTAGTTCTTCATTCTGCAATCTGTAATTCGTTAGGGTATTCTCGTAACATGCTGACCCTCACTGCATGATTGTAGTTTTGTGAAAGACGCTCAAGACCAGAATGATTTGTATGGTTATGTGCAAAAAATTCTTAGCTGGGTTACTTGATATGTAAGAACAGAAGGAAAGTTTGCAAAAGAGGTGGGATAACATTTCTGCATAAGACATTTAAATGCATCTCCAAGTGGATAATGCAGGTGGGAGCTTTTACTGCAGTAAAACACACAAAAAGAACGTGCCATGGTTGTGTAAAAGCTGGTGTATCATGTTTCTCTTCATGATACGAAATACTTAACAGTCACGCTCAGCTGTTTAAAACAGCTATCTGAAATAGCATATCTTGTGATAACTTCTTGAAGTTGACTCAAATGGAGTAGACTTTTACAAAAGATTTTAACAAAAACTTAGCAAATGAGTGTAGTTAAAATTACCAGTCCAAATCCTCAACATATAATGCGCCATTAAATCCTAACCCCCAATGCATCAATGTTCTAACAAAGCTCTGAGAAGAAATGTCTTTGTTGCTAACTATTAGTTCCACTGGGGTTTCTGTAACTGAGGCCTCCAAGCAGGAACCCACCATTAATAGTAATGAACTTCAAGCACCTGTAGTCAAGGCATTTGCTATAGCTGTCAGTCAACTAGTTTTTCACTGATGAGCTCATTTATCCATCTGCTTCAGTCATTGAGCAAGCAACTTCTGATGCCTTTTTTTGAGTACCTTGTTGATACCACAGCAGATGTAATTGCCTGCTATTATGATTCATGCTGTTACTTCTATTGACCTTTTAGTATTGTTTTGTTCTTCCCAAAGAAGAGGATACGTTGTTAGCTATGGGGCCTTTATGATTAATGGTGTGATCAGAGTATGGTGAGAACTGTCTGGAATATGAAACTGTCTTGGTATGAAGGAGGGGCTCCTTTATGTCAATGAGATTTTTTGCTCATATTTTTGTAGCTGCAGGTACAAACCTCAGAATAAGTCTGCATCTGCCTTGCTGTACTTCAGGCAATGATTGTCTCTTATATTAAAAGCCGTTCAGGAGGGGGATATTGTACCAAAAGCTTTCTTATGGATATTCTATCATGTCTTCTGAAAGAAAAGATACAGTTCCACTCACAAAACTGGAGGAAGTCCTGAGGTAGCTCAGATGTTTGGGAACAGTGTGTCCTCATGTTGGCCCTAGCTTTGGTACCTCTATTTAGAGGGGAGAGGAAGATGTGACCAGTTACTACTCTCCACCTTAACATGAAATCTGCATGGTTTTTTATTACCTATTTGGGTCTTGGGGAAGGTGGTTATTTGAGTTCTTCCCCTGAACAAAACTTTGTTTCCAGGAGACCAAAAAAGCCTGAAAAGATACCTCAGTACCCCCTGCTTAAACAGTGCAATATTCCAATGTAGTGGCTCCAGTGACTACGGACTGCTGTCTTCCTCCTTAGCTCAACTCTCATTTTGCTTGCAACTTGGCCAAGTCTTTTCACTTAGCTTTAGGCTTTTGCCTATCCGCATTACCTGTATTGTTCTTTTCAGGTTCACTTTCCTCCTGTTCTACTGAGCAATTTTACTGTTTCCTCTAATGACTGCTTCTGCTAATTTCTGAAATGTTTATAGTAAGAAAACTCCTCCAAACATGCAATCATAATGCCATGTGGGTTTTTTAATGTAGCAAGACAGACACAAAAATCAGGATTTGCATACTTAGTTTGTCAAAATTATAAGCTAAGGCTTGTGTAAACTAGTAGCTGTTTTAGCAGCAGGAGAAGCAAATTCAGCCTGTTTTTAAGATATTTCCCAAGTGCTGCTTAGATTAGAAAAGGAGAGTAGAAGAAACAACGATTCTGCTGAAAATATTCATAATGTACAGAGCAGACTAGTTAGCTTGTTTCTTTCTCCCCCTTAGGCATCTGTAATACAAATAAACAAAAAAAACCAAACCATCAATTCCATTTGTCCCGGCATCCCCTGAGCTTCTCCAGGCTGCAGTATCTTTACTTTAGCAGACCTTCAATCCTGTTGTTGGTTCTATAGGACTAACCCTTTTACATGAGGGCCACATCTGCCTCTCTGGATCCTGGTGCCTGCATGGTCAAAGATTGCATAATCGCATAATGTAGAGTGATGTAACATTACTGTAGTGTCATTTCTTCATGCTGCTAATGTTATAGAGAAAGAGAAGAAAAGAATGTACTAAAACAGCTCTTCATCTCTTTCTTCTGCCCTATCCAGACTTTTCTGCAAATGTTTATTTGAGACTCATGAGTATAACAAGTAGATTTTGATTTTTGTTAAAGCTACAGTACGTCTGCACCCCTCATGTACTGCTGAAATCTGGTATTTCATTCCTTCCTGTTTTGTTTCTCTGCATTCCTCCCAGTAGTAGTATTTGTTGGTGGCAGAGCATGATGCCAGCACAGAGCCCTTAGAGTTGCATAAGTGAACAACTTCAGTGCCAGCTGCAGGACTATTAGTCTTTTGGAATTTAATACTGTAAACCCCAACAGAAGCGATGACAGATTTCTTTGCAAGATAAAAGTTATGAACCTTCAAGGTAAAGTATGGCATTGAATAAAGAATAGTTAAAAATAAAATTGCAATTATGTGTGAGAGGAGCAGTGTCTCTTTGGAGGAAATATTAACTGCATATGCAAAAAGGTTAAACATTTTAAAACACTTGTGTCTCTAAGCTCTAATTTTTGTTTCTGTGTACAATCAGACAGTCAAACAACTACAGAAAGGGCTGGCCTTTTTCAGAAAGGAAAGAAAATCAGAGAGTAAAATAGTAGCAAAGAGGAGGGAAAAGAAATCCCAGAACTTTAATGTATGTGAACACTGAAATGCAGTGAGTTCAACAGTGCCATATTTAAAACGACTCCATTTCTTTGCAGTTTGCAAAGGTGAACAGGATTGAAGAAGAAAAAGTATGCCTGATGTTCTTGCAAAGATAATGGACTTTCCTTAAGAGAAGTCTTAAAAAACTCCAACAAAATAGCCAGAAAAAGAAAAAGAATGAATAGCTAGGGAATGAATATGTAATTTAAATCTTTTCACATCTAAAATAAAGCATCTTAAGTCAAGAACGGTTCAGCCATCTATGGATGTGTTATTCCTAGAAATAGGTATATTAAAGGACGGTTAGGTTAAAGGAAACATAACTCGAGAGTTTCCTGAGCCCATACGTAGTGACACTGGGTTGTGAGCTAGGCAATAAAGGGTTCCTCTTATAAAGTTTTCTGCAGTGAGGATGCAAGTGCTCATTATCTCTGAAATTGCTTTATGGAACTGAATTTGCATTTCCTACTAATTTGGCTTTCTCTAAATATGAATAATTTGAATCAAAGCAATAGTAGGAAAGGGTTTTTTTTTTGCCAAGGCTTGCAATTCAGTGAGGTTAATGACAGTGGTACTGCTTTATTCAAGAAATGAATTTGGCCTTAAGTTAGAATAAGAATTCTTCAAAAAGAGATGCTTCAAAAAACCTAGGTAACTTTTCCTCGTATCAATCATTGGCAGTTCTTACAGAGGAACTGATGATCTTTAAAACGTTTATTAGCTTGACATCTGTATCAGGTAAGGATATACTGTCTACATTTTAGAGGAGAAAAATGGATACAGATTCTTAAAACTGTTTAGGTAGATAACCCCGAAGTAATCTATAGCATGTGGATAACTTTGCGTTTGTGTAATTTGGCCAAGGTAAAATAGGAAATTTGTGAAATAATAGATATCCAAATTTGAGTCTCAGGCCAACACTCTGGGCAATGGACCATCCTTGCCCTGCAGAACTCCTATGGGTATCAAGTAACAGACTTCTCTGTGTGAAGATGACATTCTGATGCCACCAGTGTCAGTAAGAAATACTTTTTTTTCCACACACTCCTCTGAAGTATTCATTTAGTAAACAATATAAATATTTTTGAACATAACTAGAATTTCTTGCAGTAGTTGTGAAGAATGATTTTTTTTAATTCCATCTGTAAAAGAGGCTATGTCAGTATGGGCTTAGAAGCAAAAAGGCATCTAAAAAAATATAATGCAACTATTTTAAAATGTGGTTGCCCCGTCTTGCCAAAGGAAGGGTTAAAATAACTTTTGACTAGCAGATACAGAAGCAAAGTATGTAACACAATAAAGAATAACTGAGTCATGTCATTCCTTTTAGCAGTAATAACAGGCAATGAAATCTTGGTCTGTGTCATTCAATATTCATCCCTAAGCTATGCAGTGTGCAACACCTAAAATTAATACTGAAAAAGGAGGTAAGCTATGAAAAGTTAAAGCAACTGATATAAAAATTAGTAGGAAATTGTACCAAACGTTTGTAGGATGAAGTTTATTGGTAGCTACTTTCTATACATGTACCCTTCTGCAACTTTATATACTGCCTACCAGACTGAATTGTCTAAAAAATGTATTTTGGTTCATGTATCTGCAAGTGAGAATGAAAGAAAACCCACCGAAAAAATCATAATATTATGATTGCCTCTTTGTAGAGTCTGTAATGGAATATATGTCCAACTTTAAAATTATACATCAGTAAAATCCTTGTTAGCATTGAAATTGTGCCCGTAGCGCAACTTATACAGAAGGTCCAGTGAGTGATCATTTGCTCCTCCTACACTTACTGGATTAGCAAGGAAAGTACTGTGCAGTTTGATTTTGATACCTTTAAAATTCTCTTTAGCAATATTTTAAATGAAACATTGGCACCACTGATAAGAAATCCATACAATTGTTACAAAAAACCCATAACTAAAGAAAATATGAAGCGGGGAAAAGCTAGATTTCACGCACTGGAGAACAGAACAATAATAAGCTGCTTCAGAGAGAAGACTGAATTAATCAGAAACACAGCTCTGAAAAAAATGCATTTACTTTGTAAGGACGTGATTCTTGTATATGGCGTTTAGCCTCCAGTTCAACACAAAATAGAAAAGCACACGGCTAACCTTCCCGTTGTGGGTTGCTGTGTTAGCTACTGTGGGGCTTTGCCCATTATGGATGCACTTTGGTACTCCAAAATAAAGTCCCATATGGGACATTTATGTGCTGTTCCCTGATCCAGTTCTAGTGTTTGCATGTGGAAGTATGTGATATTTAAAGTTAGGTAAAACTACTGTTGCCTAAGTGAGCAGGACAAATATAATGATCCCTTTTTTTTTTTTGTCATAGATTTGCATTTCAGATAGATATTTGTGCAGTTCAATGTAAGTGCCAGAGCTGGTCTTATTGTATATACAATGGTAACAGTACGGAAAAGGGTGGTAAAGTGAGAGGACAAGTTTAATCTGCCCTGAGAATAGAGAAAACTCCTAAGATACCACCAAACTTGTAGATACTGTGTTTTTTATTTGATGTATGGTCTTTCACAGTTTCTTCCCAAATCTGCAATCACCAGCAGTTTTCTTGCACAACAGCTACAAATGTACTTCTCCCCATATCATAAATTTCAACAGGCAAATAATGTTGTGCTTTTAATAAATGTGTGTGACCATTCTGCTAACAGTTTCATATACAGTTGACACTGAAAAGTCCCTGTTCCCATACCAAAGGGTTGTCATAAGTGGCATGGTCCTGCCGTAAGGGGTGTAGGGTATATTTGTCTCTTCCTTTTTGAGCTGATTAATATAATATTCCTCTCTGAATTTGGAAAGCTGGAATAGGTTCACTTTGTCATTTCCTGCTTTATCCACCCATATTCTCACTGACATTTACAAATACAGGTATCCAAAAGAGTTTAACAAGCTGCATCACTTAGGGAAATTGTTTCCACCCTTTCCTGTGCATCCAGTCACTTTTGATTGGAAATATCCCCTTCTTACCATTGTGTTTTACTGTTGCATCCTGCTGAATGTTTTGCTGTTACGAAAACTGCATGAAAACAACTAGCTCAACAAGCTGGGATCAGCTGCTGAATTAAGGAAAATGCACACAGCAGAGTTCCCAGTGCTGTACTGGCATTTTGTCCGATCTTGGATTCAGCTGAATATCTTGTACTTTAGTCTTAAAGCTTTTGCAAGGTATTTCAAAGGCCATCCCTCAGCAATCAGCTGTAACAGCTGTGATAAACACAAATAAGGACCTTTGTAGGACAACTACTAAGAGAGATGAAGAGGCAAAGTCTAATTATGCTTAAAGTCTACTGCAGGATTTTTAAGTCAGAATTTCTTCACAACATAATGTTTTGTTCAAGTTAGTTCTCACTGAAAACATTCAGATTATCGTAACTGAGAAATGACCCAAATTATAGGGAAGGCTATCATATGTTGGCCTGTGCTTTTTAATAATGTATGTGAAATTAAAATACTGGGAATATTTAAAGATACTAGATTCCTACAAAGATAGGTGTAAAAATTACCTATTTTAATTCTAAGAAAATTACTGTGTGTAGTTACGTTTCTCCATTCTAAATTTTGGAGGTGTTATTAGAACCAGTTCTTTCTCTAAAGTGGAAAGTAATACTCTGGTTTATTCTCATCCATTGGGGACTAATATTACTGCTCATTGCACATAAGCAGGAAGGACTTCAGATCTGTAAAATATTGTGTCTTCTGCATATAAGAGTTTAAGATTCTTGGCTTTTGGGACCTTTATTAAGATATTTTCCATGCTTGTATTTTGAAAATATGTATTTTTCTTGTTTTCCCTCACACATCAGTATGCCTACCCCTGTCTCCCAGAGAGTTGTGCTGTGAGACTAAATTCCTTCTGATACAGAAGAGATAAAGAAGCAGCAAACAAGACAGTCTCACGAATACATAATGAGGTGGCCTACAAAAATGAACAGCCCACACTGGAAAATACAAGAAATGTTCTAGCTATACTCCAAAAAATGAAACGCAAAACATGTGGCAAATGTCACACTTGCTGCATGTTGTTTTCAGTTCCGTAACCCAGCTGAGGTAGTTCGTTATCTCAGTGGCACCGGTATATTGTTGCAGCTTTGCTCCTCTTCGCTTCAGAGAAGCCAGAGTCCTTGCTATTCATTGAGCTAAGCGGGGTTTGTTGCTGATTTGCATTGCCACAGTGACTCAGACCATTGGAATATGTCAGCAAATCTGATCTTTCATGTCTCTTATGTCAGAATGAATCTGGCAGCTATATGAGGTTGTCCTGGTACAACTGAAATCAGCAGCTGTTATATGTTTGGCTATTGATTGGTTTTCATTAGCATCGATTGTACAGAGCTATCTGTACAGCTTCTGCTTTTTTAGGGGAATAATAAATATTAACAGTAAGCTGTATAGTTTAATATCTTTTACAGATATTAAAATACTGCTAAATCAAAAACTACAGCATTTAGATTTGAGAAGGTTAAATGAATTTCACTGAAACAGGTTATGTGTTCAGAAGTGAAACTCGCTTCCAAATTAGAGCCCGGGTGCTGTTTACAGCCTCTGTAGCTGCTGCAGCTCACCCTGCTGCCCACACTTGCTCTGAGGCCCTGTTCTTGCCTGTCCTTGCATCCCATCTCATCACTCCCCTGTGTGCAGGTCAGGGGCACAGATCACTAGGCCAGCACAGCTGCTGTGTCTTCCACCCTTGCTGTGTAGAAGCCTCAGCTTTAATTTGCACTTTGTATGTTCCACCTGTGCTATGCCAGGAAGAATTTTTCTCTCTGAACAGCTGGTGGTAGAGAAGAGAGTTCCACTTAATGTGAGATCAGGCATTCGTTTGCTGCTTTTAACTATGTTGTGTCAAAATACTTTGAATGAAACAGGTCCCTAGGAACAGGATATTTCCTCAGGCCTTCTGGTTAGCTAAACCCTAGAGGAAGAGGGGTATGCTACAAGCAGAAATATGAGCTGTACAAGGTGTGGCAGGTGGAATGGAAGAACATTTATTTTGCTGTGATGGATGATTGGTGTCTCAGATTCAGATCTGCTTTTTGGTTATGTTCAGAATTATCCTTGCATTCCATGTTTCTCCCACATTATGAAATCCTACATTGCTTTCAGTCTTTCCTTTAAATCATTATGTGTGCTGGTCTTTCACTAGTATGATTGTCTTTAAGTGTAACATTAAAACTTGATTTTTATATTATGTTATTCATTATTTAATGCTTTTATATAATGATGAGATAAGAAACATATTACCAGAGAGACTGGAATGCTGAACTCTAACAGCTACTCATATAATAAACCTAGGGCTGGTAGGGTGGTGGAGTACTTGAGAGCTTAAATTGCACAGCCTAAAGAGGCTAAAGTCATCTGTCAGGGTCCTAGTCCCCACCAGATCTGAGGGACTGCAGTGGAGTTGACTGTGAAATTCTCATTCCTTACGGCAGGGAAATGGATCCCTGTTGCTATTCCTACTGGAGCCCAAACACCTACAGAACACAATGGAAATTTCCTTTCTTTGAGAACTGGGCCAGAAAAATTCTTACCCTCTGAGACAATGCAAGAAGTGAAATCTGACACAAAAAACGTACTCAAGTTAGAAATGGAAATGAAGGTCCTTAGCCATGAAATAGTCTCTGGAGCTATAACAAACCCATAAATAGATGCCTTTATTTTTATATCACTAAGTAACTTGTGCCTCATGTTCCTCTTGATAATTGTCGAGGACTTCTGTAACTCCTGGTTCCTGTGACAGAAAAAAGTTGAAGACTCTTGGGACTGATGAATGCCATCCTCCAAGTCACACAGTGTAATTCAGCAATAGGAGCTAAATAGTCATAGCCCATAAATAGGTGTTTTTTGTCAACTGAAAAACAGTGATTTCACAATACCTATCTTTGCTGGATAACAGTTGAAAATTAATCCATTTGCACTCTATTAGATTCTTTTGTTTTGTTTTTTAATATGAAAGTGGAGGAAAGTAATATCAAAAGCTGGCAGGACAAATAACTGAATTTCATATAGCTGCATTTAATTTCATATAGCTGCTGATTTCTTCCCATTTGAAAAAAATCTACAGAAAAGCACAAATGAAGCACAGCTAGACATCCATGACAATAACAATGTCTAGAAGAAAGTCTTCTGCAAACAGTGCCTTTTGTGTATTAATTAGAAAAGCAGAGAATTTATTTCATGGCTAGTTGCTTAAATTTATCTAGTTTTTGATACAAGGGAGTTTCAGAATGAGGGAATTTGGATTTCATGTGAGGGAGTGAATGAAAGAATATCAGAAATGCAGCTTGAAGTTCAGGTCAACCAAACCCCTCCTTATTATCGAAGTGTTGAAACTACCTTGTATACACTAGGAAAGGGAGCCCAGCAAGTAGAGCCAAAGTTAACGTGTCTCTCAACATCATACAGAGGACTACAGAGTTAAAAATTCTATTTTCTGTCTGTTTCAGTACAGTTATGGCATGAAACAGGTAGCAAAATTTTTCTTTTTGATGTTCTATATGAGTTTGTTGGTGAGATGATCAGAAAGGATAATTTTCTTATTTCAGATGTTGACTTCCCATAGAAATCTGAGACAACGGTTAATAAAAGGGCAAGATGTTTCAGTGCTGCAGAGACTTTACAAGAGAAGGGCGCTCTCTATGTGGATTTGTAGGCCTTCCCCTGGCACAACCATGTTTCATTGTTTTGATCAAGTTGCCACTTTACAGGGTACACATATGGCATGATTTTCTAGCTGGAAATATGTCAGACAGGACTAAAGGATCTGTGACTGGTGTGTTCATAAATGTCAAATTGTTCTCATTAGAGAGGAGATAACTTTGTTCAAAACTCCTCATTGTTTTACTGGAAAGGTTTTCTTGTTTCAGGTGCTTCTGGAGCAGTCCTTCTTGCAACTAATGGGTATAAGTATGCTTCTTGGTAGGAATACTAGCTTCTTCCCTCCTCTACCACCCCAATCTGAAGTGCAAGCAATTAAGTTTTAATTTGGAAGTGCTCTCAGGTTTCAAATTTTGCTGTGTATGTTTGCCAAGTTGGTACTAGAACAACTTATCCAAACCAATCTGGAAAATGCTAGATACACTGGTAAAACATTTAAAAGCTTTTTAATATTTCTATTTATTTTATTTAGTAGAAGTTGGGGGTTTTATATGAAACAGCAGCATGATAGATTTTAAGCTCATAATGTACACCCTGAAATTGCTAGTAGACTTATGTTATAACTTCCAGAGAAATAAAATAAAAGGTGACCAGAACCTGCACCACAAATTAAGTCTCTAAAAGCCTTGCTTTAAAGTTTCTTGCCTTTGAGCCTGTGAGATGTATAGCTTCTGTTGGGTTCTGATACAGCCATAGGGGAAGCTTTTTGTTACAATATCAACAGTCTGAGTAGATTATTGTTATAAATTAAGCCTTGTTATTTAGGCACATGAAAAATGAGTGGAAGTGATGGTGGAAATGAAAGTGCTGTTAAATCCTTCAAATGATGCAGCATATTTAACATTAATTCCTTGAGGAAATAATCTATTTACACTTTATGTGAATGTTTATTTAAAAGGAACGAGTATCCTTGTGCCTTATAGCTGTCTTTGTGTTGTGTTGTATAGTTGTATTTTGTGTTTTCTCATACTACATGTGTTAAGGGGACAGAAGAATGTCACACAAATGTTTGTGTAAGACTAGGTTGTTTGTTAAATCTGTCAGCATCCAGGTAAATTTTTGTATGCAGAGACCAATAGAATAACTGCAAACTAGATAGATCTATTTTTTTAGCTTCCTTTCAGACAACTACTGTTTTAAGGAATGTAATTTCTTTGGAGGCAGAACAAAAAAACCCATTGGATGTTAATACAGGAAATTGAAAATGAGAAGGTGTGAAGGTCACCAAGTACAGTTTCACATTACGCTTAAAACAGCTATTGAAAAGGTGTTCTTCTGTTCCCCTTCGGGTCTAGTGATTGTTGTGATCACTTCGTGAGGTTGATCACTTACTTGTTCCTAATGAAAAATAATGTAAGGCGGGGGGGGAAGGAGTGAAGATTTCCATCGGATCAATGAAATGTTGTAATTCACTGAACCCTGACTGCCCGTTTATGACACCAGTGCAAGGACGGAAATGAGAAGCTGCAGATGGCAATATGTGCATAGAAGGATGTAGGGATGGAAATGGACAGCTGTTCTGGCAACTGGCTTGCAACATGAAAATATGCCTTCAGTGGAGGGAGTCTCGAAGGAAAAGAAGCTGTAGGATTTTGTTTTTTTTTTTTTTTCTTTTACTCTGATTTCAAATAAAGTAGAAAAAATGGTTGGAGAAGAGAGATGGAGAAGATACAGGGACACTGATTTTTTTTGGAAGAATCCATATACAGAGCAGTAGGTGAAAAGATTTGTAGAAGATCAGACCTGAGTGGAAGAAGTGATAATCAGTCTGTAGCTACTGTATTTGCTTTACCTAGATGACCGAGACCTTTCCAGTCACACAATGCAGCTGCAAATGCCCAGTTTCTACATCTAAAGCACAAGCATAGTCTAAACCCAAAGAATTCTCAAGAGTATTGAGAAAACTGAGGTTAAGAAATGCACGTAGTTGTGGTTTTCTTTCATGTGTGTGTGTGCCTTTCTTTGATGAAGACGGGATCAGCCTAGACTTTAAAAAAGTAGTGTTTCCACTATTTTGTGTCTCAAAAATGTGAATGTAAAGAATGCCTATCAAGTGTGCACTGGTAAGTGTAATCCTCGGGAATGGGAGTGCATGAGCAACTCGCCTATAAGTCCTATTGCTGTGAAGGTGTAACTGGTAAAAAGCCCATGCCTAGAAAATACTGGAGAGGCTAAAAAAAGAGTCAATGCTGTAGTCAATCCAATCCAAGTAAACCTAACAGTTAAGAATTCAACTTGTAATACTCAGAACATCAGTATTTTGCAGGGTCAACAGGAGGAAGCTTAATCAGACCTGTGACGTTGTCCCATAACTTACCAGACCTTTGGCTCGCTGTGCAGACTGGCGTATGATACGGGGAGCGCAGAGCCCACCTTAGCTCTCTGCCTGTCTTAAGAGTTTTTCGTTGCTATCCATCTGACTGGGGCAACAATAAGATACTGCTGTCAATTTATAGCTCCTCCCTTCCCTCTTTTTGGGGTAAATTCAGGTAGAAATACAGGGACAAGGATATACCAGGTATAAATAAAGGAATATCTTTGCGGTTTTAGTGGTCCATCTTGCATATATGTGCAAGGATATAAAATAACGTCACTAGATTACTGAAAGAGGATTTTACCGCCTTATTTTGTAGATCCAAAGTACTCAAAAGTTCAGATACTCAAAGCAAATTTATTACATGTTGTTGGCTACATCTCAATGACTGTTCTCTCTGCCCATCTTTGACTTGAGTCACACTATGCAGCAAACACAAATCACGTTGCTCTTGAAATTTTTAGGTGGAGATTACATTTGGATAGATGGGGAAAACTAGACAGTACTGAGGTTGATGTGATATTGGAAGGTGCATCAAGGAGACAAAGGAGATATGAGTGCCTGAATGGACTTGAATGAAAATAAAAAAAGAACATGTTTTTGGGTGGAACTGAAATAGTAATTGATACCCCCCCCTCCTTCTACATGCCTATGGCAGGGGCTTTAGGCTATACTATGGTGAACAGATCCCATGCTAACTTCTCTAGTTCATGCACACTGGTTGCTCAACAGAAGTTTCTTTGGCCTTTATGGACCCCATTGCACTACTTTGAGGCTCAAGAATCAGGGGAATATGTGCCTTTTCCTGTCATAACAGATGTCTTTATTCTCCCCTTTACTCCATTATGGCATATATCATCACCTCTGGCCTAAGTATTTTGATGTCTGTCTGGCAGTGAGTAAATTCTATTCCTAAAGAATATTCTTTTGTATTTTCATGATATACAATAATTGAAAGTTAAGGTTTCCTTTGAAATGAAAGTATTTTTTTGTCTTCTACAGTTGGTGTTGTATGCATGTTGCTTTCTACTCTTGTCAAACATTAGGGAAGAGGAGGAGATCTGTATTCTTCCTGGTTTTGTACAGTATTTCACAACATCTATTTAAGGACAAAGGAGGAAAAAAAAAGAAATTTCTTATTGCTGTCAAGGGCCATTGCTTATCTTCTGAGCAAAATGTTAGTCACTGTATATGCATAAATTATAATCATCATGTAAGTAACTGCAGCAAGGCATTCTGAGTAACTTTGCAGAAAGCATGTTATTTTTTGTTTTGTTAGGGCAATTCTGATGCATACTTTTAAAATGTAAATGATGAAAAACTAAAAGAAAATATAGATAGAACGGGAGCCTGGCCTTATTAAGGCATCTCTGATGTCTATGATATCTCTGATTACCCTTACTACATGTGGGAATACAGATGAATTAAGCATGAAGATTAATTCATTCTTTTGGATCCGCTTTGTGTATTCCAATCTTTTCTCAAATGATTTTGCACCAGGCTACTACCATTATCAATTCACATTGGCTTTGAATTGGTCATTGGTTCAATTTTACCTTTTAAGTGTATCAAAGGCCAATTTAATAATGAATAGGCTGAAATCAAGAAGTAATTCTAGTCTTTCCATCTTTCAAAAATATCCCTTCCTCCTCACTTATCTGTATGCTTAATGCTTCAAGCTGACAATGACAGGAATTGAAATAACTCAAATTCTGCCATTATTATACTGTTCCAACCCTGACTTAAATGGTGCTACTGTGTTTGTTGTTAAGTTAGGTTCTCTTGAAAGAGTTAGGGTAGTGTTCTTTTGAATGCCAAATCAATACCAATAACCTGTTGAGCTCTTGGGCTCATGCAGGCTCTGACAAAATCCGTTTCATTCTTGGTGATTTGTTCTTAACAATCTACAGTTCATAAGGAAGCTCTGGCCTGAGCTTGTAGAATTTTTCCCGGACAGAAACTACTCATTATATGTTTTGTAGTGGTTGGACTTTCCCATGTAGCTCTGGATATTTTGGTGCCTACAGAAGGTGATTGCATTTTAAGTTTAGCAAAAGAAGAGGTGGTGGTTGTTCCTTTAAAGTCACTTTAACACAGAGCACTTCCTACAGCAAAGTCGTATTTCCATTGTTGAGAAAACTGTTATGTTTAGCTATGTGTTAAATATGCTGGAAGAAAAGCAAAAAAAATTACTGAAGAAAAAAATTCAATGGTATTCAAAAACTCAAAATAAGTGGGGCCCTGTTGTTCATTGGAAAACAATTTGGATAATAAAACTTTACTGCAATATGTATGATTGTATAAAATTAAATCATAACAAAGACTATTTGAGTGATACAAATATTTCCGTGGTCTTTCTACAGTTTCCAGAATGTCTGCAGGCATATCTTTGTGAGGGTGAATAGAAATTATAGGATGATTTTTGTAAAAGTGCAAAAGTCTATTCACCATACAGTTACTCCAGATTTATGCTACTGTAGCACTGCTGTTTTCAAAGTATGGGAAGCTTAATATACTGTTTTGTACTAAGGGTGGTCCTGGTTCTTTTGGCATCTCAGTAAGAAAGGCATGGTCATTCATGGATGGTTAACTGATTCACTGTGTAAGCAACAAAAATAGTAGAAAAGATGATTGCAATTGTACGTCCCTTCTGATACTAGAAACCCTGGTGTATGCAGCATTGGATGAGACCCTTCATGTTGATCACGGCGTACTGCATGGATCCCGTCTGTGGTGAGGTTCACCAGCCTCACTGTTCTTCACATCTCTAGACAGTTCTTCCAAGTGAACAAAGCTATCGATCTTTTACCTTTGCAACACTGAACTTTCTGGTACACTGAAGTCCAGTGAGAGCATTATGCTCTTGCAGATCTCCATAGGAACAAGTTCTTACAAGCAATACACACAGGTGGTATTGTTGAAGGCAGCGCACACTAATGTCACGGTATGTGCTTGTGTTATATAGCAGTCACTCATGCTAATGTACAGGTCTCTGAAATCAAGGACTGTGGTTAAATCTCTGCCTAGATTCTGCCTGAAATAACTGTCTCCTTGTTACAGTATCTTCTGCGGTGGCCCACTACGTATACTGATATTATAATGTGGAGAATAACAAAGATGATACATTCACAAAAGTAAACATTATCTAAGCAATGCATAAACTCATGGGTTTGACCTCAGTGGTATGCGAAGAATCTAGGTTTTGAATAAAAGAATAATCAAGGTTTCAGAGGTAAATAGAAATGGGAATGACATGCAATATAGTTTCATCAAGTGCAGGTTTTATCAGACTAATTTAATGTCTTGATAAGATAGCTGACTACTTAAACAAGG
This sequence comes from Calonectris borealis, assembly GCF_964195595.1. Taxonomy (NCBI): domain Eukaryota; kingdom Metazoa; phylum Chordata; class Aves; order Procellariiformes; family Procellariidae; genus Calonectris; species Calonectris borealis. The sequence goes on from NC_134320.1 coordinate 7,081,980, forward strand.
GTAATGCAATGAACCCAATCTGTCTAAATTTAAGCAAAGTATTTTATATAGTTCCCCAAGGGAAATTATTATTAAGGAATGAGAAAATGAGAATTAATTCAAAAACTGTGAGGTGGATAAAAAGCTTGCTAAAGTAGAAGCTTCAGTGAATTATGTTGAAGGGAAAGTTACCAGACTGAAGAGAAGTTACTAGTGCTGTTTCTCAAGGTTTGGTCTGGAGAGCAATCCTGTCTAATATTTCAATTAGTGACCTTCTTAGTGACCCACAAGAATGAGGTGGGTGCAATTATAAAATTTGTGGCTGACACAAAGTCAAAGTATTACCAATTTTGGAGGAGGACTGGGTCGTAATTTAGGAAGGATTAGATGGATTTAAGAGAATAATTCTTTCTGAATTACAATCTAGTCTTCCTCCAATACTGGCAATACTTTCTCATTTTGTCATCCACAAATTTTATATGACCTTGTAGACTTGACTAATGGAAATGGAATGAAGTTTAATTGTACAAAGTCAAACACATAGAGACTGATTACAATAACTTTTGCTATGAGATGGAACCTTATCATTTGAAGTTGGCTATTTCATAGGTTGTGATATGCTGGAGATGGATGATGAGAGTATATGGCTGGTTACATGTACCATGCTAGGAGTCTAGAGTTGATGAACCGAACTTCCATCTAATCATATACATCAACATAGGTGAGAGATTATCAAGAAAAAATTGACTAAAAAGTCTGTTCTGTGATGGACAATGGTTACAAAATGAAAATTCCATCTACTTTTTCTTTAGCAGGACTGTAACTGGAATGGTTAGTTCAAAGAGTACCTTATTCTGAATATTCTAATTGGGAAGCACAAATAAGCTGCAGCTGAATTATCCTGTTACTTAGACTCATCATGACTGTAACATCGTAAATCATTTCAACTTTCCTTTCCATGGCTGAGTTTGTCAGGGTCTTTTATGATGTATGTATCCATTTTTTTGTACTTCAGAGCCAGTTGGTGGCTGAGAGGTTACTCTCACAATCATGAGGTTACCAGAAGATTTTCTTGGGGAATAAAAGTTCATGTTCTTTTTTTTTTTAAGAGGAAGATCCATGTCAACAGTGGTTTGTCATAGTTGCTGGCCTCAATAGGTGAGCTGTCTTTGTTTTCACTCATTAGGGAAAAATGCAGCTAAATCAGGAGTTCACATTTGTGGTCTTTATTTCATGAGAATATTAGAGAGAAGACTGCTTTTAAAAAGTAAAATTTCCTTTCAGTAATGATTTCATGGTGTTATTTGTGGCTGTTTAGTTTTTCTTAAACAAGTGCCAGTGTGAAGATTACATTACATTATTAGAAAAGCCTGTATATTGCTGAGAATGAATGTTAGCAAATACATCTCACGTTCCCTTTCAGTCATGGTAAGACACGGTATTTGAGTGAGGGAGATTAATATGAGGCTGGTTATTCTTAGACAGAACCAGGTCCACAGATATCGATGAGAACTTCGCTAATTTTTGAATAAGGCTTTTCAGTCTTCCAGAACGGTAACTTTGATAACTGGAAACCTGTGTTTACCCAAGACACAGGAACGCATGATCTCTTGTGCTTAATCTAATTCTGATAGCTTATCGAAGGTATGAAATTTATTGATTTGAGAGTACTTGAAATGATGTAGAATGAATTTTTAAAATGAAGCACACAGTGAATCAGTCACAAACTGGTTATTTCTCAGGTCGTAACATCCATAATACTGCTTGGAATAGTTTAAAAACTGCTATTGCTATGACGATTTTTCGCCTGTCTGCTGTATTTTCATAGGTGTCTAAAAGCCCATTATTTATATCTTATTAAAAATTCTCTGCTGATGTTTATTGTTCAGTATTTTATATTGTGAAGTTTTGTTGCTTACAGTAAGGCCACAGGCAGATGTTGGCCAGCTTGTGTTCTAGAAAGAGTAGAGCCTAGAAAAAGTCAAATTGCAATGAAGTCTGCCAGTAAATGCTCTACCTAACAAACACCAGCATATAGTATTGAATTATTTTGATAGTATACAGTATATAGCTAGGAAGCCATTGTCTATATAATCCTCATGAAATTATTGCTGAATTCTAAGTTTACTGCCAAACACTAAAAATAAACGCCCAAGAGCCCTGATAAAGCTAGAAAGTTGAACACTGAGGAATTAGAAAATGCCACACCTTGGCACCTCAGCGAAATCTGAGTGTATATAAACTGAGGTGTTTCGAAAAGTAAAAATTTGATCAAGTGTATACAGTTTTCCATGGGAACATGCTCAGACTTCGTACCAGAAATGCTGCCTCGCTGAATTTCATTCTGTGCTCCAAATAATGGCACTGCTCAGGATCCTCCAAAAGAATTCTTACAAGCAAAGAAGAATACTGTAAATTTTCCGGAACACGTTCATAGAAATGGCAAGATCATGTTTTATTTGAACTTAAAAGGAAAACCTCCCAAAACCCAAAGAAAATTTCAGCTATGGAAAACTTCACTCTGCATGCTTAACCTTTCAGAACACACTGGAAATCGGAATATGATAATGAAAAGGAGTAAGTAATCTCTGACAAAGTCATCTCGAACATCTATAATGGTATAATACAGGGCATTATTACTGCTGTAAGTGTTGTATTGGGCACTACTATAAATGCTAACTTTTTACATAAAGGTTTTTTTAAGGTTCTAAATTAGACCATTATCTGAATATACATATTAAGGAGTAGGTATTCAATAGGGTACATTGCATTTCTACATGATAAATTTTTATCCATCACATCTTAATACATTATATTACAAATGTAAGATTTCTCGAAGTATTATCCCAGACTTTTTGGGATATTTAGTCAGGTTATAGTGTGGTAAATTGTTCACACAAGCTATTCTACTGACCTGAACAGAGCTATTTCAATGAGAAACTGCTCATCAGGGTCAATAATATGATCACAGTATAAGTGATAAATTACAAGGATTTTGATATTGCTAGAGTAGTTAATTAATATTAGAAATGCAAATTTTAATAGCAAGCAGAACTGGAATTATGCAGTAGGGAAGGACATATTTAGGAATACATAATAATTCCTTTTCTCTGACTCTTATTATTTAATTCCTTCTGGATCATAAATAATAGCAATACGTAGACCTGATCAGAGTTTGGGGCTAAAATTAATCCAATATTTATCTTCTGAGTGTGGCTAATACAAGTTAATATGCTATTAAGGTAAAAAAGGTGTTCCATAGGAATGAGGCTCTGTGTTTAGAATGTGAATATAGGTGCATGATCTACTGAGGTAGCTCTCTGCTTTTTGAGACAATCACAGATATTGCCAAATTAAAATCTTGGCATTAACAATTTGCGCTATTACCAATTTTCCTCCAGTACATACTTCCTACCTTGTATTCTTTAGTCAGTGACCATGTCAGCCTGATTTTTATATAGAATTCAGGGTATTCTTGGTGCTGAATTCCTCCGGTCTTTGAGTTTATCCACCATACAGCCATTCTTGCAGGTTCTCCACATGCAGTACTTCCTCTCTCGAGTTCAAGAGTTTTGAAACAAGACAGAGTTTGGAGAGTCTACAGTCCCAATGACTTCTCATATTTAAGTATTCCTAAAGCTGTAGCATATTAGAATAAGCAGTAATGAGTGTTGGAGAGGAATCTTTTTTCAGTTCTGAATATGAAAATAGAATATTTCCTTTGGCATAATTAAATTCAACCTCCTTACTGAATATTTCAGATCTAAGTATCAGCAATGAAATGGTTAATGATTTTTTTACATACGTAAGATACAAAGCATTTAAACATGCCTTTCTGGAAAGATGATTACTAGCTGTGGCCATTGTTTCAAATTGCTCAAGCAGTAGTCAGCACACTTTACGTAGCTAGGCTAGGCTAAGGCTAGCTCTAGCTAGGCTTAGAGCTAAACAAAACTTTGTTATTGGAAATTCTGAAAGAAAACCTTGAAGGACTTAATTTTTTTACATGTCATTGTTTTGCACCAGGAGATGATGGCTTGCTATGATCCCATTAAAAAAAGCACTTGGACTCTGTAAAGTATCACTTAGAATGCTATTTACAGAAAAAGAGAGTAGTATATAAAGCTATACATCCCTTCTGATACTGGGAACCTCAAATTGTGAGAGATCAGATGGGCTGCCAACCAGGGAGATCCCATCTGTGGAAAATTTGCCAATCAATTTGGTTTTTTGAGATCTTACAGGATTTTCTTAAAAGAAAACAATTCTATTAATTATTTCTACTGTCAAACAAAAAGGATGTTCACATGAGAATTTGTCGTGGCACTTTTAGATAAAGGCAAGGGCACGCAGGTGGTGTAATCACTGGGACTGAGTGGGAGCTGCCTACAGCCTCCACTGTTACAATTAGCTGGCTAAGTTTATTCCATAGCCAAGGTATATGTGCAGCACAACACAAACCTGAAGGTCAAGCTATACACGCAGCATAGCGCAGCACAGCCTGTGCCTCCTTGGGTTAAACTGTTAAGTGGATCACTAACTCCTTGATTTACAATGGCCTTCTGGTTAGCATCACTGCAGTGATGAATTTTGATTTTCACAGATCCTGTCTCTCTACCCAGAGGGACCAATCCAGTGCCTTCAGACTTAAAAATATAAGAGCCTTTTATTGAAATTAGGATTAAGTATCTGCTGTCATATTGGACAGTGACTTAAGTGCCTTTTTCAAATTTATTTCAGGTGGAACATATACTATTGGGCATTGTTTAAGTGTCCTCTAAATTTTAGAACATTGAAATATCACTGTTCTTTGAATTTTTATATACCTTTTCCTTTTTAGAAGGGCAGATACAGCCAAGGAAAAATACATTACCTGATTCCAGAACTGCTGGTAGTTACTAGTGCCTTTAGGAATAGAACAGTGTGGATCTCTTTGCATATATATTAATGTATTTTATGGAAAAATATTATAGTTGAGCTGATAAATTTAGTGCTGCCAATGTAATTCATACCTTGACCATCCTAGCTAGCCTTGAAGAAAGTGCTTACATTACTCTTCTACCATGCAGTAGGCTCATTGTATCACTGTATACAGTACTGTAAAGAGGTGGTAACACCCATCTCAATAGATAGTCATAACACTTGTACTTGATGGAACTGCTGTGGAAGGTAAGAGGAGCGTCACCTCGACTGACTGCGGCTGAAGTAGGATGAGACTTTGTTATTTGGCTGATGCGTTTGTAGGAGTTTCATTCCCATAGTGTCTAACAACAGTAACAAGTTTTATAGATTTGTCCCCAGGACAGTCTTGTGAGCTGCCTAAATTTAATTAGACTTCATAACTGGGGTTAATCAAGTCAGTTAATTTATGTGTTGAAGTAGAGGAGAACCAGCCAATCTAACTACCAGAGCCAAATAATGGTGCAGTAGGAAGGGGCACCAAAAGGAATTATTCTTCCCCTAGGTTTTGGCAGCTGCTGTTGTTGTTTAAGACAGGAATAGGATTGGTGGACTGTGACTTAATCTTTTAAAGTTAAAAATACAATTTTGCATGATTATGGATTGATTCTTTTAAGGCAGTTGGGCTATTTATTTATTTTGAATGGACCCTTTTGGAGTTCTGGAGTCTATTTAGGGCTTCACCTTACGAACAATGCGTTACCTTTTCAAGTCCTTCCCTTCAGTTGCAAATGCGAGGGTCCATGCAACTCAAATAGTTTGAAATATTTACTGGAGACACCATGGAGTTGCACATCCACATTTTATTGTATATGCTGGCAAGATGATTTTAAAATAAGCTTCTGTATTTCTGCATTGAAGTCCTGAGAATGGTGTCATACTTGTTTAATTATATAACTCTGACAGAACATTTTTTTATTAGTATGGGACATTCCAGAACTTCTGTGTGAGAATAAAGAAATAGTTTGTCTCATGAAGCCTAGAAAAATTAATAACACTTGTAGTAAACTTAGGAGAAAAAAAAGTGTATTTGTGTTCTCAAGTTACTTTGTATTATATGTATCTCACATATAATAAAGCTTGTAGTTATTCCTCTGAAACTTTGTACTGAGGATGATGCCCATTACCTATGAACTATCAAAATCATACATACGATTGGCAACTTCAAAACAATGTATAAAATTAATTTCTCTGACACTTTGCCCCCTAGTTATTAATCCAAAATTATAGCTTTATGCTAACTAACTTTGATCCACCAAAATCCTTTTGTACAAACACTGGGGGAAAAATGTGCTCTATCAACCAGTGAAAGAAAAAGATGTTTCCCCTTGAACAATATTTTAAAAAAAAAAATCTAATTTCTCTGTATATAATTACATGAGCACATGTTCCTGAGAACGAGAGTTAGGGTTGTTCCCATTATTACTGTCATAGCTCCTTTCAATTCAGCATGTTTTTCAAGAGGGGATGAGATGGCACTCCGGGGCTCTAATGGATACATGAACAGCTTTGTACTTTTGGAAATAGCAGTTCATAATTGGATGGTTTCACACATAGAATTGCTTTGGTGTAATCTGAAATGCCTAGGTGACATTTGTGTTTGTCACATAGAAGTTGACATAGTTGTCAGTTTTTGATTGGGGTAACAGAGAAACTACATCTCCCCTACAAAGTGCAGGGCATGTGTAGTGAAGTTTCCACATCTGTGCACTGTGTTTTGCTCAAGTTCAGTGTTATTGGTCTCAGTTTTCTGAGAGCAAAGGTCCTAAAAAGGGAATTAATTCTTGTCACTAGAAATGGAAAAACTTTACTGAGTTTCATTTCACAAAGGTATAGCTCAATATAGGCATAAAATTGCACAAGTATTTGGCCTGTAAGAATTTCATATTTACAATTACTTATTACTAACAATTGGTGCAAGATGTCTTCTTACAAAATGCTACCAATGCTACATTGGCTGTCCGCTATGAATGTAGCAGGAAAACAAGGAATTAAGAGATCTGGGTTCTAGTTCTGTGTCTTCTATAGACTCAGTATGGTACTGGGCAGTCACCACACTTTCACTGTCATCTGTAAAATGGGAAAGGTTATACATCTTTGTAAAGGATTTTGAGATATATGTGCTTTCAAAGTACATACTTCAAAGCTATTTTTACTGACGAATTAAAAGGCATTGGCATTGTGATCTAAGTTTTATTTCCTTATTGAATAAAATGACATCTCAATGTATGAATAAGGAATTTGTCAGCAAGTTACGAACATACATTTAAAGTCTGTTTATTTTATTCATTTGCATCCCACAGTAAATGCTAGATTAAGTCTGGAAGCTGAAGGCTCTTGCAGTTCTGTGAAGAATATCACAGGTAGCAGACAGCACCCAGTTAGTTTGCTTTTATCTCAACACAGAAGAGCTGCAGTAAAATATAAAAAGACATTGCTTTCATGGCTATTAAATGTCTGACTTTCTGAATGTGCCTGGCAATCCAGGCGTTAATTGTGACGCGTTCTTTTGTAATATGGACACCCGTCTGTTTTGAACTGTGCTTTGCACAAACTCAGATCACATTGACCATTGAATAGCAATCAAACAAGAGTGAACAGCTACCAGTTACTACCACCCAGACCTCCTTTGAATTGGTAACCAATATTATTTTATTGAAATAAACAGCACCAGCCACTCCTCCTGTGCTTTTTCTGTACCTGCTGCTGTATTCTGGCAATTTTTTTCAAGCTATGCTTTCAAATACATTAATCAGACTTCTTTTTCTTTTTAAGTGTTAAGATGTTATTAGGGCTGTTGTAGAAAAATCCTGGAGAGACTGGGGGTTTCATTTCATGTATGACCTCAAAATCCAAATAGTAAAGCTACTGTGCAAAACAGATCTGTTCCATAAAAACTAAACATTTGCAAATACATCTCTCCCTTAAGAGCTGAAAGCCTTTAACTTCATCTTTTAGCCAGCAAGAACTTGAAAGCTTGCACCATCTAATGGAAAACATCTTTCAGCACTAATAACATAATAAGAACAAATTGGGCAATGATCACACATAAAACAGGATAGATAGCACCCTGGGAATATGATCTCTAACAGATTGTTAAAGGTGAGGCTGTTTACTGATTTCCAAAGAAATGCTATTTCGGAAGTGACAGCTGCAGCCTCTGCAGGGGATACTGCTGGATTCACATTCAGATGCTGGCTTTGTGGTACTTAAAAAAGGATTAGGTAGAACAAGGATAATCCCTAAACAGGCAAGAATATGTCTTTTAAATGAAATGCAAGGGTGAGCACTGTTAGAGTTTGGACAACATAGATTCTGTTCTTCTCTGTGTTTGCTGTTAGTTAGCTGTTTCCTTTCAAATACAGTTACAAGTATATTTTATTATTTAAAATGATTTTTGGAATATTGTTCCTTGTATTGTTACAGAGACATTTGCCTGTATTTTCTCTCTCATTTACCAAAATTTTACAAAGCTGCAACCACGGTATGCCATGTGCATAACAGTCAGTTTGAAAAGTGGGCCTGGTATAGTTTTTCCAACAATGTTTCACCTCTACTTCAAAAGTGTAGCTAAACTGGCTAAAAGGAAATGGAAAGAAAGAAAAAAAATCAGTGAACTTGAAGCACTTTTTCCTGACAGATTAAATTTCATTGATGTTATATTCTAGGTGAGGAGAACCTAAGATGGAGAATTCAATAAAATCCTAAGGGATGACCTACTTCATTTCTAAAGCTACTCAATTTAAAATTGTTAAACAACTACCAAAGTGCTATTGGCTGCAACATTAAATCTTCCAGTTTATATTCATAGGCTATTTCTTCTCTTCTCATCTTTTTTAATAGTTAGCATGAAGCCTTATTGGTCTTTTAAAAAACATGTATTTGAGTTGCTGTGATGGGAATGTGGTATGCCACATATATTTGGCCACATTGATTATATATCAGTCCTTCTCTCTAGTGTCTGTAGATACCTGCCTGAAAAAATTTGCCTCCAAAGGGATGTCAAATCACTTGATAAATGGTGAAATATAGTTTATGTCAACCTCATGGTCTTCACAGCTGAAGTCTGCTTTAGAGAGAAAGGCTGCGTTTTTTTTGTGGAAATAGGGAACACGTTGCACGTTTAAGGCAACGGAAGGGAGAGAAATCATGGAAGATAGGAAATAGACAGATTGGGGCAAAACCCGGACATCAGAAGCATCTCACTAAACAGTTTAGCTAAGGCATATCTTGACCTAATAGACAAAGCAGGAGCTCCCTGTTAGTACTGGTCTGCGTGGTGTGGATTCTTGAATTACATGATGATCACAGCAATATCTCTGCACAGCTTTCCATTTCGGCTGGGGTTCTCATCAAACTTGCCTTGACTATATGAGTACTGAACAGGAGACTGAGGGTATCATGTCCTCATTATCAGTACTTTGTTGATTTGAGCTCAGATTTTTCTCAGCCTAAATTCCAGCTCAGTCCCTATGAATGGCTGTACTCACAGTCTGGTTCTGAGTCTTCAGAGATGTCTGACCAACAGGAAAGTCAAGCCTCAAAGGTTTAAGAGGAACGTAGGATGGATTATCTGGGTTTCCTTTGTTTGAGTCTGCACTTCAAAATGAAATGAAGAATGAAAAGGTGGTTCCTTCCCTTTCACGCTTATTGTTATGATTTGTAAAATAGCAGCACCTATTAGGAAAAAGCTTTATTATTCCAGACAGTGAAATTAAATGGGCAAGCTGGCCAGCAGGAGGAACCAAATGTTTCTAACAAAAAGGATAGCTAAGGCAGTAAATATGTTGCACTGTATTACACGGTGTCAGTGAGCAGAGCAAACAGTGTATTCAGATCTCTTGAGTTTCAGTTTTGTACAGTAAACACATGACTTTCCCATCCTGTCAGTTCATTTTAGCACAGTAAGGACCTACATCCTCTTTGAAACATTAGTGTGTAAACTGGGAATTCATGTCTTTATCACATGTTGATAAATCTATAAAAGGTTATATTTGAAGCTTCGTCTTTTTCTTCATTTGATGCCCATTGATAATGTGAAAAGATAGCTACTGTTATTTTATTATAGTGCTAATATTTGTATTTCTATTATTATAACACCTCCTGTTAATATTTATAGGTTTGAATTTGTCAGGTTTTATAAGTTGGACATAAAATAGTCTGTCCTTACTGAAATTTGGCAAACAAATTCTTCAGCCTTGAATGATTTGAAACTCATGTACATTGAAAAACAACAACAACAAAAGAGCCAAAATGCCTCACAACTCTGGATTTTCTTTATTAAAAAAAAAAATCAAACCATATGGAGAAGTTTCTGATTCCATTTCCCTGTAGCTTAGAAAGTACAAGGAAAAGTTATTAATAAAGGCCCATTTCTAGTGGCCTTAGAAGTTTGTCAGCTGTCTCAGTGATGAATCTTCCTGAAATGGAAATGATTCCACAAAGTTTGAACATTTTTCGGTGCCAGTTGGTTACAATGACAATCTTTAGAAGAAGAAAAAATTCTTGCTTTAATTCAAAGTCATGTCAGTGAATTCTGTAAAGCATTCCCTCAGTCACACTTACTGGTATAAACAAAAATGTAGTTAGATGGCTAGATGTTGGTAGAATATTATTTGTTGTCACATCTCAAGTAATAATAAGGCAGCCTTCCGCTTTTTTAGTACTTGCATGCTATTATATGTGATTTATTATGCTAGGTGAATAGTAGTTTCATAGGTTAGAAAACTGGGTCCTTGAGCTTATCTTATTTGCTTCTTTAACAGAAAGGTCAATATTTTTTTTTAGCTTTTTCTTTCATCAAAATATCTGTCTTCTCTAAAAGTCATATACGTTTTTTTCAAGTTGGATATGGTGGTACTTAATTTTCAAAAAATTTGTTTGATAGGCACAGCTCTTTCACTGCCATGTGTACAGATTCATAGTGTATAACATGGGGATAAATCTAAACATTAGGGAGTTTCCACTGCTAGCTAATTCGGTCCTTTTCATGAACTCTGATCTCATTCTTTTTTAGTAATTGCTTCTCTTCTAAAGTAGACGTAAATCTTGGCTGTTGGAAAATTTAATGCAATCGATATTCTGTTGGTCTTCCTGCCAGCAAGATTTAAGTACAGTTTTCAGTAGGATCTAATCTATGTCTTTTAAGTATAAGTCCAGCTCTATGCACAGGTTTTTGCCTGCCCTCCATCCAGGCTGCTTAACTGCATTCCACATAGCTCCCTGCATATGACTAAGTCTTGGAACACTATAAGGGAGAAAACTGATGTTTGTCCCATCCTTTTTCAAGGGCACACCCAATACACGTAATTCCAGTGTAGGTGAAATGACTATGCTCATTGTGTGTGCCATATAAAACTAATAGCAACATCATCGATATCAGGCAGACAAGGCTGACAATTCTTCCTCATGGAGCCTAAATTCTCATGCAGCAAGTGTTGATGTGATATGAAGGATACTGAAGTTTGGCCTTAGAATACTGTGGACACACCACACTTAAGCATCAGCATCTTAAAAACATGGATATGTGGGCATGGGTTGTGTAGCAATTTGTGCTTTAGCTTGCTTTTTGGCCCACAACCTGACAATCGGTAGAGACATAACCAAGGATTTTGTGGAATTGAAAGGAACATTCTTGTTAATTGAGCCTGTCCTTGAGTTTGAGGGAAAGATTATACTGAAAAATGGTCAGTCCGGATCTTCCTCTGAATTTCCTGTGAAAACTCTCAGTGTGTCTGCATCTTGAAAGATCTGCGAGAACTGCACGCTGGCCCATCAGGTGGGGAACGTGGGAAAGGACTGGGAGAAGAATGGCAAGACATCGCCAATCTTTCAACACTCCCCAGTGTTTTTATTGCTTTAACAAGCTGATGCTTAGGCTTTCTGTTTCCAGGAAGAGAGAAATTGAGAGCATATTGATTATATCATAGCACTAACTGGTGTACAGTTCGGTCAAGGCACTTCTAGCCCAGTAGCAATTTTGGCTAGGCCAGCTAATTTGCTTAAGGCAATGCGCTATCAAAAGGAACCCTTTTACACTTAATTACAAAAAGCTTATTTGGCTTTGAAAAGAGAAAAATTATCAGAAGAAAAGATATAAATTATAATCTGAGAGAAGAGAGGAAGGCTAATTAAGAAAGCTTATTGCTTGGTTGAATCAGAATTTTGGAAAGATTGGGCTGCAATGCTACCCTGGATTATATTTGTGAATACCTGAAGAAAACTGGCTTTGATTGTCAATAAATTTGAAGTGTGTTTTGGCAGCTTTATGAGCTCTAGGCATTTATAACGCAAGGGATAGCAGGAGGACCAAAGAATGACATGGATAGTTAAAAATGAGCGTTGGAGAACAATTCAATGAAAAACTTAGTATATGACAAATACACAAATTATAGTCTTATTCTTACAAGATATAGGATAATAAAAATCCTGTTGGCCAAAATTAGGCATCTAAATTTAGCTGAATGTTCGTCAGAATTGAATTCCATATTCGTGCATGTTTTTGGTGGCCAGTGTCGACACTAACAGTCACAAGTGTCCAGCACCTCTGAAAATCAATTCTTGTATTTAGAGATCTATACCTGGCTTAAACACATCTTCTGAGTCACTTGGGTTTTGAGAATGTTGGTCTAAAATTTGTTGAATTTGCACTTTCATTAAAACAGGATAAAATATTTAGTAGTAGTTGTTATCTACTGGCCAAGACAAAGGTAATGCTCATTTTCACACATACTCCTTACACTTTTATTTTTAATATTGACTAGAAGTTGCTGCAGATACCTAATTTGAAACAAAGGTAAGCAGTGCCATCTCAAGAAACTGCTTTAGACAGATAGTGGTTTACATAAATGGAATCACATCATGGGGTGATGCAAGACAGGACATCATATGCTAAGGAAATTATAGCTTTGAAGTAGGGCACTTGAACATATTATTAACAACATTCATTTAGTTCTGAACTAGCAAAAGCTGCCAAATCTCTAGTGCCTGGAAGGACAAAAATCTCCGTTTTGGGACCATCTCCCACCTGCAGTTAGTTTTTGAAGCTGGATACACACTAGGCAAGCAATGGGAGAGTCAAACATTTCTGAGCATGCAGACTGCAAGTTCTAACCAGTAGTCATGAGGACTCAACCTCATTGTCCTGTGATTTAAACTGGGAAAAAAAAGGAAAGAAAAGAAAAGAAAAAAAAAAGAGCCTGGCTATTAAGCAAGCAAGGGGAAAAAAAAAAAAAAAGACAAAGAAAATAACCCTTGAAAAAACTTTGGCCTGGCAGAGGAAATTTAAAATAGGAACATGTGTTATTGCAGAATTTAATTGAAAAGAAATCTGGTACTGGTGCCCTAAATATTAAAAAGACCTCAACTTTCACATGAATACTTCATAATGGGAAGAGATGGCAATGCATCTATGTGTGTGCATGCATGTATGTGTAAATACAAATTAGATTCACCAAGTTTCATTATATAGTATATGCAGTTGTGATGGTGCTGCACACAAAATCTGCAGATTCAGTTCTTTGGGACTGTTCTGCTTAATGATGACAAGAGCTCAAGTTCCATGCTGTCACTCACTGACTGGTGTGGGTTTCCAAAAGACCTTCATGATGTCTACATACTAGTTGCAGTATAGTAATGAAAGGCCTCACAACCAGATGAAAATTATAAACCATATTTTATCACTGTAGGTGATCCAGTCCCAGGCAGTACCTTGGTGAGGAATTTAAGGCAGCCAAGCTAGAAAATTGCACCATTAGTTGAAAATGAGGAATTGGAGTTCCAAAACTTCTCTTATTTGCCTTATACAAGCTGTTTAGGGGCTATCCAGGATAAAATCAGACCTTAGCAGGTTGGTAGAAAGTCTGAACTTGTAGGTCCTCATTCTCAGCTATGACACAGAGGATAGGTCTTGCAAGTTAGATACATCCTGACCCATATTTCTGATTAGCTTGAAGAATTAACTGCTGTCAAAATGGTGCCTCAACTACTGTGAGCTGCTGTTCTGGTGCTGTTTCTTCTGCTTATAAGGATTATATGGGTTTTGAGCAAAACTAATCTTCAGTATAACTGTGCTGACATCAGTCAGAGATGCATCTGGTCAGTGACTAAAAAAAAAGAGTGAAATAGTCGAGAAGGATGGTTACAGTGCCTTAAATCTGTGTTTGCAAGTATTTGTATGTGTGAATCACTATATAGCAGTAGACCTTGGTGCAGGGTTTTTTATAGACTGGGGTCATGTCTGGTTTATTGGGTCACTCACCAAGGGAGAAGCCACAGTTCTGCATAAAATACAGAGGGAATACCGTAGCAGGAAGGATAGCTTTAAATGTGGGACCTGTGAATGAGCCAGGGATCCCATATTACAGGCTCACAAACCATAGCCTAAGAATTACTTCTGTAAGGCTCCTAGATACCCCTAAGAACCCATATGAAGCTGGGTCAAAGGTCTGAATAACACTTTAGATCCTATGCAGCCAGTGGATCCATACAAGAGTATAATGACAAAGATGCAGTAATTCTTCACTGGTATACTTTTGCAGCTTCTTGTATCATATGGTGTTGTTTAATAATCTTTAATTATTTCTGCCAGTAATTTATCTAAATCTTTCTTGAATCATGTAAACTGTTGACAGCAACAATGTCATGCAGCGAGGAGTTCCATAATTTAACGATGTTGGGTGAAAAACCACCTCCTTTTCTTTTTTTTTTAAAACTATTCCATTTGATATTGCATAATTCTTTTACTGGGAGATATGGTGAAAATTGCTCACTATTCTCCCTCTTCTTGCTGCTCTTGATTTTACAGGTGGTCTGATACACGCGAATCGACTGCAACATCTGGAGTTTTTTCTCCGGCTGGAAAGTTGTGTTCAGTACAATAGGCTGTAAATTTAGCCACCCTATATCACCTTCCAGCCTGGACATTCCCTTAATCTTACCAGGACTAGGAGTGCCTGGTACCAGATATTTTTGCTTTCTTTAAAGGGGAAGTGAATTGCCTGTACTTACTTTGCATCATTATTGTGCACATGGGGAGATGCCATACTGCACACTAATTTCCTCACAGGGCAAGCTGTAGACACCCAACTGAAAACCTATATTCCATGGTCAATAGGGCTCCAAAATCTGAGAGATGGTCAGTATTAAAGGAAAGATGGTCAATATTAAAGGAATAATTGGAAATACTTTTTCTTCTGTGTACCAAGCTATGGGTAGTCTTTTTGGTTGCCAGAATAAATGAGGTGGGTGTTCAGTGTGGAAATTTTCACTTTAAAACAAAAAATGTAGTAGGATTTTGAAAGGATTTAAGAATCCTTTGATCAGTAACATGTACAATTACTCAAGATTAAGTGTAAAAACCAAGCCCCAGTGATCTTGGGCTGAATTCAGGAGTGGGATTTTTAACCTAACAAAGGACAATTTGCTAGCTGTTTCAAGGAGGAAGGATTTATCTCCTACTGAAATATTTGGTGCTTCTGGCTGCTAAGGGCAAACATTTAGACTTGCCAGAATAACAGCCTAATCCAGGATGGATACTTCAAGCTGCCAGACTGGCTCTGAGTACTTGAAGCTGCCTGGCTGCATGCCACAGTTTGAGGCTATCCATTCTCCTGTGTCATCTGGCTTTCCTGTATCTGGCATTGTGTTGCGTTGTTTCCATTGCAAAGCAACAAAACAGAATTACATTTTTAGCAACTGGTGATGTGGGAAAAATCCCCAGCTCACTAAGTGCAAGAGGTTTTTGGAGAAGTGTTCCTTCAGACAAGCAGGCCACCTGCAATATGGGGACTTACAAGAAATGCCCCATTTCACATTATGGCATGGCTCGTACAGAAGAAGGCTTTATGCTTTTGCGTTCTGTTTCAACAGGAAGAAGTTAATGGAAACAGCTGATAATTACTTTGCTGTGCCTATTAGTGGGAGAAAGCAACAGGTAAGTTATCATTTGTTTCCAATAAAACAGCATCAGTTTTAACCGCCTTTTTAGCAAATGTACACTGATGTTTCTAGATTTTATTAGTTAAAATATTAAAGCCATTTTTCATTAGCGTATCTGCAACACTTTTCAAAATGTAGCATTGCGGAGTGTTGTTATCATCGCTTTGCAAAGAGATTCATCATTTTATAGAGGGAGAACTGAGACACAGACTTTGTTGACTACACTGGCCAAGAGTTCCCTGCAGTGTCCCCATAATTCTGGTTCCAAGATGCATGTCTTGCCATTTCCACCCCACATTTTGATTTCCCAGCAAGGTGAAACGACGTGCTCACCATCCACAGAACAGGCTGATAGCAGAGCCAAGCATAGACCCTGAAGCCCTGATTAAAGCCATTTTTCACTTTGGTGCACTGTCAATGCAAAGCATAGAAACGCAGCTGAACAGAACAGCTCCCTCCACTCCATCAGAGTTTTTTGCTCATTGCTGGGTCCTTGCATAATTTTCTCTGTGTTGTTTTCTGTCAGCATTCCATGCAAACTTTGATCTCTCTGGGCTTCCTTGCATGTGTTCGTTTAATGATCCATTTCTACTGAATTCCTTACAATAAATAAATGTGACATATTATGGCAGTGTATAAAGGGCTCATGCCTGTCATTATGGATGCTAGCTAAAGTGCCCATACATGGTCTTGGTCCCAAGAAGATATATTCTTAAGAAATGTGATGTGTATGTAGATTACCTTTTATTTCTCTCTCCTCATAATCTACCACCTTTTCCTAACAGATAGTAATCCCTCCTGATAAATCACCTCATAACCTACCAGAAACAAAGAACAAATAACTGCCTTGCAGGCTG
Source organism: Calonectris borealis (assembly GCF_964195595.1). Lineage (NCBI taxonomy): Eukaryota > Metazoa > Chordata > Aves > Procellariiformes > Procellariidae > Calonectris > Calonectris borealis. The sequence goes on from NC_134320.1 coordinate 7,098,713, forward strand.
CTCAATAATGCCAGACTTCTAAATTAACAATATAGTATTTTCTCGACAAACATGGCCTCTTTTTAATCTGGTAATATCCAATTACGTTGTGATTTTTATCAAAATCTTATCCAGATAGCTTTAAGAAATTAAATTTTCTTAAATTGTTGTTGTCTCTCTTTCTCTTCATCTCCTTTTCTTTTCTTTCATAGGTTAACTGTAAGCAATTATTTCCTAGTTCTTTCCAGTACCCAAAGTTTGAACTTGTAGTTGTTTTGGTGACTGGTCATTCAACTCTGATATTGGTTGGTGTGTGGGTGAATTGCTCCTACCCTTGGCCATGTTTGACTTAATCCTGCCCAAGGTCATACAAAGTAGACATGTGAGTGAACAATGATTTGGGGAACGCAAAGATAGCGAATTTAAGTAACAATTCTAAATAAGAAGATTTTTCCTCCCCATTTATGTGTTGTCTGTTTTGATCAGGAGCTCCTTAAGGCCAAAGAATGCCTTTTCTGTGTCTCCACAGTATCTAGTACAACAAGACCCATCCTCTGTTAGAACCTGTAGAAACTACCAGGATATAAATAGCAATACCAAAATGCTTCACAGGACAAAAAAACTCCTATTAGGAGAAAGGCAAGCAAATTGTATAGCCGATAAAAAACTGGAAAAGGAAGGCAGGTGCAGTTGTCCGTGCTAGTAGCATCCCCTAGCGTACTTACTAGCAAGATTGTGTAAGACTACAGTGCCTCCGTATGACAGACAGCTGTACCTACATGCACACCCACACACAGACTGTGTTGGTTCAGGCAGATTTGGAGAGCACTTATTACAGAGCAAATAAGAACCGTTCCCCTCCTCTTTCTATTTAGCAGCTGAGCTGAAGAAGTAGGTGGTAATATAGCCTATTCTGTTTCTAATTGTTATTTGTTGTGTTCAGATTGTGAGCTGCAGGAAAGTTCCTGCCCTTCAAAATTTGCAATTAAAATAGCTTTGATGTGGAGACAGTTGGATATCACAACAATCTCTGAGAGGATAATTTTTCCCATCATTGAGATGATTAATTTATTTTGTTGCATACTGAGAAAATAACACCCGGTTTTTTTGTTTCATCAGTTAATCTCACTCTGCAAAGATCAATATAATTTACAGGGTCTTGGAGAAAGACAATGGCTTTTCCAGTGTTACTCAGCTAAAGGGCTGGAGCAAAGAACAGAACTCCAGTCTCCTGCATACCATCCCAGTGCTCTGTTTACTGGGCCAAATTCTTGGTTGGTGGATGCAGAATGGCACAGAAAATAAGATGACATATCAGAAATGCCCATTCAGGGGACAGTCTTAGTCTTTATGATTCAATGACAAAGGACAAGCTGGATACCTCTCCCTATTCTGCAGTGAATGTGGGGTGAGTGGACCTTTCTTCTTGTTATTGCCACAAGCTCTCATTGCTATTTGGCATTCTTCATCCTTGTCATTTTTCAGTGGCTGGCAAATGGACTTGCTGACTTCTGGACTGACCTACTAGGCTTTATGTTTTATTGATGTCCTATGGTTTTCATGACTTCAGAATTCTCCATTCACTTTAATTAGTTGAACCTGAGTTCACAAACTCGGAGACCGTTTAAAGCATTTGGCAAGCTGCATGAAAGTGTCACAGCAAAAGTCTGTGAAGTGCACAATGCAATCCATGTTGAAAACAGGGAGATTTTATAGATACCTTTTTAAATCTTGAATATCAAGGAAAAAATTACATGAGAAAAAAATATGCCTACTGCTCTGCTGAGCATCCCAAAAAGAAACTAGGGTGAGCTTTCCTAGGTACTTAGTGTAGACCTAATGCAGCTCTCATTGATTTAAATCAGAATGGAAATAGTCCAGGTATCAAAAATCTCTCCCCGACTAATAAGTTTCTTGGTGTCTTGTCCAAAGTGTGCACAGCCATGTCTCTGTGATTCCACCTGTTTGTTCCAGTGAGGTCAATGTGCTGTACAGGGTATAGACATATATAGACATACAATCAAAAGCAAATGAGTTCCCATGGCATAATGACGAGCTGTCTGCCCACTGAGCCTGTATGGTGACATGCTCACCACAGGCCTCATGGTCACCACGAATGTGCTCTTGTTGTTGTCTCACTTATGAGACAACACTTAAGCTAATCCATACACCTTCATAACTGGGGGAAGATAAAATAAGCATTTGGTCAGGTATTGAAGCTGATGGATGATAACCTACTAAGTCACAGTAACTTGTTGACTTTGAATCATTTACTGTATTCCCATTGACATACTTAATGAGTACCAAGTAAGGACTGGGTCATGTTTGGGTATCCTACTGCAGGGGCTCTGTGTTTCAGAACTTGCCTGCCCTTATTACCAGTGCAGAATGAAAGCGTGATGTTGATGTTTGGGCAATCTGTTGTTCAGCTGGTGCCCCAAGTATAATTTTAAGTCTATAAGACATTGCATTGTATTTTTAACTGCCTGTAGGATGTTTGCAATCCAATCGCTTCCCAGTGTTAGTTCACCAACAAGTAACAGCCATTAAGAGCCTTGTGGATTTTGCCTCTGGTATCACTGTTCTAAATCAACACTGTGGTAACCGAGCACTGAAAGTGTAGGTACCAATCTCTTGAGGCTTTATGGAAATACAGTGACAAAAATAAAAGGTTGTGATCAAAAGACCAGAATAATTGCTGTCATATAGAATTTAAAATATTTAAGATTTACTTAATTAATATTTAAATATATTAAAGCCTTTGATATCGAAGTGTTGTGCTTAGCAGAAATTATTCCAGGGCTGGTATCTGAATTTCAGGTCAGTCTGACTCCAGACTATTAATTTGCCCTCTGGATAACTGCATCTGTTTCATTCCCTGGTGATCATGACAGCTTTCATCCTTTTTGCTGTCCTGTAAACTACTTGGTTCTGTTTGCTCAACTCAGTTGCTGACTTGTTCAGTTCTTAATGATACAAAATGGGCATAATGAAAAGCAGCAGCTGATTGCGTGTAGGGTTTCAAGCAGAGTCAGAGTAAGCTATGCAAGGGGAAATCCCCGGCTGAGCAGATACCCTTTCCAACCTTGTGAGAAGATGGTGGCTGTACTGAGATGTTAGATTACTTGTGTTACTGTATATCCTGAAATTCATTAATGAAAATTGGGACTGGAAGTCCAGCTTAAAGATAGGAAGCAGGCAGTTTAGCTCAATTTTATGACTGCATGAGTCAATAACATGTTGCTGATTCTTATTAAAGGTGCAATAAATAGGGAGGACATTTTTAAAAAATTGTTGTTGTTAATGTGATAGGAACTGGAAGAATCCTAGAACCTCTGGGTCAAATCGCATCTTGTCTTATATTGCTTGGGTGGCTGGTTTTTGAAGAGAATGGAATTGCAGAAGGAACCAGCTGGAAAGGAATAGGGACCATTGGAGGCTGCGCTTTCACGGTCTGTCCCTTGTAGAGAGCTGGAGTGAGCAAGCGGGGGAATCTGACTTCCCTGCTACTCTGATCTCCGACTGTTTCCATGGCAACAGGTGTCAGTCTGCTGAAAATGGAGTAAATGAGAGTTTGGAAACAATTATTGTTTTAAATCACTTAGTTTTTGCAGTCTGACAACTGTTCCTGTGGCGATAGCAGCAGGTAACAGAGCAGTTAGGTTCCCAGTTGTCAGGTTCACATCCAGCTACTAAGTGACAGCTGAAAAATCTCATTTTGTTAAGAGCACCCCCAGGCTTGTGGATCTGAGAAATGGGAAGTGGTTTTAAACTGTTTATTAGACAAAAAAATAATATGCCTGCCTCTAGGACAATATAGGAGGGGAATGTTAAGAAAAGAAAGGGTGTTTTAATACTCCAAGAAATCCTCACACTTGTTGGTGGAGAGAGCAGAGCTGGTCTTCACACACATACTTACGACTTTGTATCACCGTATGTTCAGCTTTTGTAAAACTGACTGTAAGATTTCAAATCCACTCACCCTTGAGGTTTCAAAGATAAGCACTTCATGCCAGTTTTTCTGGATTCCTGTTATATCTTGGTGAGTCTGTAGGGAGTGGGAGAAGAAGGAGAAAAAGTTTTAAAAAAATACAGAAGGTGTGTATAGAAGACATAACAAAGTGAATCTGTCACAGCATCTAGCTCAAATTTACATTAAAAGGGAATAAATACTGGTAACACTTTCAAGTGTTTGGGAAAGGAATTTGCAATATTTGCCTATATTTGTAGCTCCTATTTCTGCAAAACTGGATTCCAAGTATACGTTTGCTTTACCTGTGGACTGAAACCTCTGTTGCATCTTTTTTGTTTCTAACGTAACCATTGTTCATGTTCTTGTTTGCCTTTTAGGCAATAAGTAAATGCCTTTCTGTATAAGTAAAACTGAGAGGCATCATGTTGGATTTAGTCTCTAATGGCTGGAGAAGCCCTGAGCTGACCAGAAACAGCAGTGGCGGTATTTTATAGGAAGTAGATGGAAACCCAAAACTCTGTGCGGGGGTGTGAAGGCCACATAATATCTTGTTGATGCTATAATTTTAGAAGTGTCATACTTAAATTGTGCATAAAGAGTTGTTGATTTTTAGAAATTGTAATAAAGTTTTGAAAAGCGAGGACATCTTAAAAAATATCACCAGGTTTCTTTTCACTGTTTCTGAATTTTGCAGTGTGATTCAGGAGCTTATGTCCTGTGGCAAGCCGAAGCGTGTTAGATTCCAAACTCATTAGGTGCAGTATCTACTTGCCAGATATTTTGCTCTTATTCAAATCCATCTCTAAAATCCACATCTGTCAGAAAGATCTGTCAGAAAGATCTACCTTTAGAAGAGGTAAAGTAATTAAAATGTTACAGTGAAATAATTTTGATCACGAAACTGCCTATGATTTTACAGCAGCAGGAAAGTCTTATTGGTAAGATACTTCAGTGTTTTAAGTTCAACTGTCTATCATCTCAGCTTTGCTGAGCTCTTCAATACAGAGTTCACAAGTCTTATGTGCCTTGCGAGATACCTAGGGCATTTGTGGGCAAGGTATGATCAGTAGTGCTAATTAGTAAAATTTTTGCAGTCAGTAGGCATTTCAAATGTGATTTTCTCTTTGTTAATGTTAATCAATTAATATCAGTTTTATGTGTAGCATACATATGTATGCTATATGTAGCTTCTCCATAATTTTTTGTATTAATTTACTGTATAAAGATCAGTGTTTCTATTTTTCTCACACAGTTCTCGGACAGCTCTCAATCTGCTATTCTACATGTGAATCTTTATTGCTCTCCATTTTCTCTTCCAGTTCTTTGATCTTTGCTGTGTTTTGCAATTTAGAAAGTTTTCATTCCCCTAGATAATGTGCAGCATTATAATTTTTCTCAGGAGATATGCAGAATTCTTTTTACAGGCCCCAGAACAATTCTGCAGCATGAGTCTGACAAAACTGTGGAAATGCTAAACCTCAGGTTTGCAGATCATAGGATTCCCTCAATTTTGTATCCCTAATATCTCGTGTTCACAGTGCAACAACATCTACGCAAATAGTGAAGTTAAAACGCAGAAGTCAAATGAAATAATTGCCATTCTGAAAACACCTCCCACCAAGAGTCAGCCTTGGCTCAGTGGAGCAGCTCCTCAGGTTGTCTTAAATCCATTGCTTGAAATTGCTAGAAACAAACATAAAGGCATTTGTGGAAATAAGTGAGTTTGGTCTTTTAAGTTAAATCTTAGTAAATCAGTAGTGGGCAGGCTGATCTGCATTTGGAGAAGCCTACAGCCATTTGGACGTTGTCTGAAATTAGCAAACCTTGAATCCCAGTATATTTCCCCAACTTGATCATAGTAATGAGTGTAATGAGTGTATTTATTGGACACTCTGGCAGAATTTCAGGGTAGAGACTTAGTGGGAGTCTTCAGCACTGAGTTATTCTTGAGACCTGATGCTGCTGCTTCCCTGGAAACTCTGCAAGGGAAAGAAGAATTTCCTCTGCAGAAGGGAAGAAATTGAAATCTGGACATTTTAGTGGAACTGTAAAGCTGTTCCCTTCCTGGCTCCAATAACTGTATTTTTAGGAAATTTTCACAGAGGTTGTAGAAACCTGAGAGAATAAATTTATCACTAAAGGACTAATTAAAAAGTTCTATCAAGTGCATTGAAAACTCTTACCTGGTTGTGTATTGAGAGGAAGATGGGGAGCCCATTATTTTTCATTTCTTTTTTCCTGCTTATTTTTCATTTCTTTTTTCTTTTTTCTGCCCTGATGGAATTTCTAACAGCAGAGGCTTGGGTGTTCAAAACACAAGATTTTGGAAAATGCACACTAATCTTCTCATAGGTTTTGTTAAGGTGGCCTTTAGATCATGTAACTGAGCTTGTTGGTGTTCACACTGTAAACTTTATCTTGACATGAGGAAACAAATACTCTAGAGATTCTTTCATAGGTGACACCAGTCTGTATCTCAAGAGATGTTGGCTTGCCCCTCACAGTGTTCTGAAATGAGACATTTTAGTAATTTTTTTATCATCTATTTTGTATATTTAATACAAATAGAAGCCTGATCTTATTTATGTAATCCTAAGGACAGGTGGGTTCACAAGTGAGTGATGTTAAGATGATAAAAAAGTCTAAGATTTAGAAAAGAGTCTATAGATCTCTGTTGTTGGCTGTTTTGCTTGAAGGGTCCTTTGAGTTGTGTTTTGCTGTTGATAAGTATTTGGTCAATATATTGATAGTACTGATTATTTTGTAGCACTTAGAAGAAGGATATTTTGAAAGGTGGCCACTTTTTCATCACTCATTTTAGGCATCTGGTATTAGAAAAGGAATATTACAAGGTAGTTTTCTTTTCAGTGTGAGTGATACAGCTAATTGTTTGTTTGTTTTCATTCTTCTTGGTTTTGTTTTTATTTTCTATTGATAGGTAGTGTTAGTGTGCCATAGTTTCTTTCAGCCAGTAAAACTGTTGTTAATGGAGAGGACAGAAGCATGGAAAAATGAAAGCAAATTACAGATAAAAAGCACATTAGACTTAACTTTCTCTCCTAACTATTCAGGCTTGATGTTAGCTACGTCTTGCACAAGGGTTTCAGGTAGATGATACATTGGTTTTAAAAATGGATGTTATGAAGAGTAGGATATTTCTGTAATTGCAGTACTGTAAGACAATGGATGTTCCACTTAAGAGTCTTATAATAAACCCCCTTATTTTTGTTGGGAACGCTATGCTCTATACTGTTCTTCCTCTTTGCACTGCTTTCTTTAATCTTTTTGCTTTAGTAATCTTAAGCTTGGTGGAAGCCATCAGGAAGTTCTTCTGTTAAAAGTAAAAAAAGTAAAAACTTTTTGAGTAGCTTTCTAAACTGTAACAGTAATGTCTTCTAGAACAAACACTGTGTAGATGATGAAAGGAAGTGATTAATATCTCTGAATACTTGAAGTGCGAGGACTGATAACCAAGAGCTGACAAAAAGTGATTTAAAAAAGAAAATGAAGCCATAATATATTCAAAGAGGTGAAATGGATATTACTCGGGGGGGGAGGGGGGGGGGGAAGGGCAGGGCGTGGGTGTGATATATTAATTTTGACTTCCAAACTGAAAAAAAAAATTGGGACTCAATTATCACCCAATTGCTCGAGGCTGGATTTCCAACATGATATATAAAAATGGCAATTATACAACATTATATACTCTTAGAAAAACAGCACTAATCAAAGATCACTTCTGCAATTGCCTGCAAGCTCTGACTGGCTGGATCCCAAGTCCAACATCCACTAGGAAGTGGGGAGGGAAGAGTGGATTTAGGCATTGTGTTAGCACAGTCAAAAAAGATATGGGGAAGTAGAGACTTCATTCCCAAACCAAAATTGTGAACTGCGCTTAATATCATGGCTTAAAAAAGGTGGTGTGTTATCTGCATGTCAGGTATAAAAAATCTAGAATTTTCTTTCTGGAAGCAGAGAGAAATGGCCTGCCCAGTAAGGCCCTGGGGGGAAACAAAGGTCAGGGCATGAAAAGCCACACCTGGTAATCTTCCTGAGAAATATGATCTAACTGGAAAATACTTGTCTGTTCTTTGGAAGCACAGTTTTGATAAATCTTTTTCAAGTCATTGACAGATTTCCACTGGAAACCTTGTTGATTTTCTACCACATTGGCTGGGAGGTTACTCAGGAGTCAGAGCTGCTTTGAGCTGCTGTTGCAGTTGCATCTTGCCGTGTAAACGATCCCAGAGCCAGTCGCTCCTCACTTCTGAGCAGCTGGCATGAGGTGCTGCTGGTCCTTACCACTTGGGGAACCAGTTGTGCCGTGTCATGGGAAGGTGTGGGTGTTCCTGTTTCCAAGGAAGTCCTTGTGGGAGGACTGTGTTAGACCAGAGGTGCAGAAAAAAGTACAGAAAAGGAACATCTCTTAGTGGATTACCTGTGGATGACATTCTTTTATATGTTGCTGTTGTCTGTTACCAAATAATTAATTACAGAATACTAATGGTATGTGAGCTCGAGTTATTCAGCCCTAGAACTACTAAAAGTCTCTCCCATTCCTATGATTTTATGAGGTTTGTCTGAATACAGACAAACAGAAGAAAAGACTGAAGTTCCAGGTACTATATCTAGAGAAAACAGGGATTTTGTTTGTCAGATCAGCTGAGGAGACCAGGCTAAATGGAATTGCAGTTATAAGTGAGAATTGAGAACAAGTGTCACAATTAACAGAGCTGTTGACTGTAGAAAGGACTTTTGGGGTAGCTGGTCTTGGTATGACACAGTGAGGTGTGCCACAGGCTCTGTATTGGAAACCACTTGCATTCTCCACCCGGGCTTTGGAGTCCTTTTGGGCAATCCTACACCAACAGTCTGTTCCCCTTTTCATTGACAAAGTACAGAAGTGTGGAAGCTTTCCTGGGGGCTTAATATCTTCATTATGACAAATTCCTTACAATAAAATTGAAAGAAAATAGGCGGCTGAGATTTAGTACTGGAGAGGTGGTACTCAAGGAAAGAGTGACTACAGCATTCATGCTTACAGAGGGTAGAATTTTCTCTTTATTTGCCCTGGTGCTATATTCAGACATTTGTTGTTTTTTCCCCACAGTTGATTATACACAGCATAGGAACAGTTCATTTGCGTTGCATAGGCACCATTCTGATTTATATATATTGAGTAAACAAAAATGAAGGCTTGACTTATATGTCAGCTAGTCAACAAAACACACACTAAAAAAAGCTCATCACAGTGAAACAGATACTGGTCTCTGATTTGGGATAACAGAAACAGTACGGCAATGTCTAGCACAACAGGGGTTGCCCCAGTGCAAAACTTGCTTGTTCTGGTCCTGGATCACTTCCACTACAGTAAATATGTTCATTAAATATTATCATATTATACACAGAAGGAACTGTGATGTGTTCATATAAGTATAAAGAATTTATATCTAAACCAAACAATACCATATATTCTCAAAAACACTGAGAAACTTGCTGCATATATACCGTGCTTTAGTACAGCAGAACTATGCTGTGTAAAATCAGACTTCACAAAAGGTATATTTTTTTTATTGGTGCACTTAGTACTTGTAGCACTAAGAAATTACCCTGGCTAGTTACACGGGAAAGAGAAATTCTATTGTTAATATGTTGTTATAATCACAATTCATATTATTCCACTTCTTTCCCCAACTTCCTCTTTGTTCCCAAGATATAGCAGGTGATGTCTATCAAAAATTCTCCATGAAGCATGCTAAATGATTTTATGCTACTTGTACTACCATACACCAGTAATTTTATAATCTGCATGCATATTCATACATAGCTGTGATAAAATGCACACTTGTGGAACTAGGAGAGCAGATTTTATTTGTTTTATTGAGGACAGTGGGTTGGGCTGTTTTCACCAGGCCTTCTAAATCAGTTAAACTTTGGAAAATGGACTTGTTTTCTTCTGGCTGGTCCAGAATATCCAATTAACATTTCAGTGACTTAAGTGCATGTTATAATAATCCATCTCCTGGACCTGCCTTAATTGTTTATAGAAAAATAAGTTTGGGCCACAAAAAAATGTATTTTTGGGCTGGAAGAAGATGAGCCTGGCAGTTCAGAATGCTGAACAGATGGTGGTGCAGAGTCCTGGACTGCAAATTCAGCTGTGCTTTGGGGTGCCTGCAGATTAGGCCACCCCTTTGGAATGCTGCAGAGCCAACGAGGATCCATTCAGGATCCTTTTATAATAGCTGGTGTTGCAACCTATGTTGAACCACAAAAATAGCAGTTGTTATTTTCATTTTCACATAATAATAGTGCCACATAAACTGCTGGATCTGCTTTCTAGCTGTGAATATAGGTAATCAGATGCTACCTAGCAGCTGTGCTTCTGTGGGAAGTTACCGTAAATATCTCAATTAAGTATTTTCATTCTTTGTATAAGTAGCGTTTGTTGAATATTGTTAAAATATATTAAGGCTTCATGTTGTTAAACTGGAAGCAAACTCCTGTATTTCATTAATTATGTACAAAAGTATTCTGTTAATGCAACATTGTAGTTTATGCTAAATAAAAGTTTCTTTGGACTTTATGTAATTACTGCAAGTGTTTGATACTTGGAGATCTTAAAATCCACTAGTTTATAATAAAAATGAAAATCTATAGCTATGCTGTTCACACACAACCGAGGCTTAGATATTATTCTCCCACCAATGATCGCTTCAAATTGCATCTTCATCTCAGCAGCTGGGCAAGGGCAGAAAGGAAGAAGTTTGTGGATGTTATAGTACATTCTAAACATTAATACAATTAAGTTATTTCGTGCAACCCATAAGCAAGGATGGAACAAATCTGAGTCAAGAATCTTTCAGGAGAATGTTATCCTTACACCCTGCTCATATAATTAAAAGAGCATCCCTATCAATTGCTTCTATGGGTCAGAACTACAGTATTGGAAAGAAAAGGGCTATTTCTTAGCTTAAAACCTGCACCGTATCCTCTGTACCCACAAAATCTGAGCAGCAGGTCAAAATCACTAATATAATATACTTCTGGTAGCAGTCTCATTTTCAAGACAGGGACTTTAGTCTTGCCTTAACTGTAAGTCACGCCCAAGGAGCAATTCCCTAATAAAAAATGATGCCACATTCTCTGATGCTTCCAGCTAAGGAGTGGTTTTATGATATATACGCCCATATAGAACATGTAACGCTAATTTTAAGACTAATGGGTGAGAAACTCAAAGCTGGATTTCTGTAAGCAAGTGTAACACCATCCTCTCTTTCTACAGTTGTGTATAATATTTTGTATTTAAGGATAATTTCCTGGCAATTGCTGACTGGCTGGAGGAGTTGATGCTCTTGGCATTGCCTGAGGTGGTCAGCTCATTAAATTACCTAGCTGGTCATTAAATGATAGGGATTGTCTGTTCTGGAAGTAGTTATTGCCATTATAAAGAGAAATAAAAATATGATTCTTATTGAAAATGAGAACATTGAATATTACATCACCATAGGTGTGGATTTTTGTTCATAGTTTTGGATTTTTGCTAATAATTAAAGAGCATAAGCACTAGTAGAAGCCAGATTGTCTTTTCTGGAGTCTATTAAATTTATAATTCTATTTAGGTTAGGTTTTATACCCTCAGGTATAACAGTAGTATAAGAAAAGCAACTACATAAGATGGCATCTCTCTACTTAACTAATCTACTTGCTGTAAATACTGAATCGCCATAGTCTCATTCTTCTCAGTTTAGGCATGTTTTTGTTTTGTTTAGTTTACTTCTTTCAGCACTAACCAACCAGAACGGCTAAGGGAACCTTAACTGCATAGAAGCTGAGTAACCAGTGGTGCTGACACCACAGTGTTGTCATAATTCCAGAGGAGGAACCTCTGCATCTAAACCATGTGAACAGGGGAAGCATGAGTTCTGAAGCACTGGTGGCAATGGATTTGTAGCTGGGGAAAATATTAAAGCCATTAAACAAGCCTGGAACTAGTGTGATCAAGTGGAGATTTACTGTAAAATTTTTAGAGTCTTAACTCTAGCATGCATTAGAAGAAAGCTCTCAGCTCTGATCACTACTGTGTTTTAGAACAACAAAAAGGTGGATCTGATTTTTGTACTCTGAATTTCATCTGAACCAAAACCTAGTGGACTAGGAGGAAGCCTTTCAATTTGCTTCCCTTGACTTTGTGGACAATATTGCCAAAAAAAAAAAAAATACAACCCTGCGGTGAAAGCAGTAGCTTTGTATTAGCGTTTTGTGGCAGAGTAATTTTGTAATATGGTGTGGGTGCTGTAGTCCCCAGTTCTCTTCATACAGGCAGTAGTAGAAGCCTTGAAAATAGATATCAAAACAGAAGAGAAGGGATAGAAAGGGAGAGGTGCAGAGAAATAATTTGATTTGCCGTAGGTTCTGCAGCAATACTGAAACAGCTGAGGGTTCTGCTCAAGTCCTCTCATTCTCAGTTTAATGAGCTATTCATTACTCATATTCATGTCTTTTTTTTTTTCCACTGATGGCACATTCCTTACAGTTTTGAGAACTTGCATCTTTGCTGGGAAAAAAAAGGGATTTTAAAATGAATTAGTTTACTCATTAAAACAGACAGAAGGGAAGGTTAAAAGAGAACTATGATAAACTAGACAATCAGATAAATAGAAAAAGACCTTAAAAAAATACAGAGGTGCCTCCTGCAGATCTGTGTGCATACAGAGTGCAGTCACGAGGTAAAGCATCATATATATATGCAAATTTTTCATCCTGAGGCTTTTTCTTTGAAGAACAATAGCATGTATTCATCACTTGAGGTTTATGCACACAGATTTCTTTTGGCTGAACACACAACCTGATGGCTAGGGTTGCACCTGCCTATCATCTAGATTACACTGCAGATTTAGATACGTAACCAGATTTAGAGCTTTACTTAGTTACTTGAGAATACCGTTAAAAAGAAATGTCATTAAATGTGTGCAATCTGCATATGTATCTTCAAATTTATGACAGTTGATGAAACTCAGTGACCTCTTGAAGAAGCTTATGTTTCAGGGTGATGTTAGCACAAGAAAAAAATGCTACCAAATGTAACATTATGCTGTTCATTTGAAGTTCACAGAAAACCTCAGTTTGCATATGAATTATAGATTGATCCAGGTCTGTGATCATCTGTTTTATTATAAATCCGTTTCTCAGAGTTACATCACAATGAGTACAAGGATGCTAAGTAATACAAATCTTGAAAATGCTATATAGATGCAAAGATCTTTGTCAATGTGTTATGCGATTTGTGCACTGTTCACATGATGTGCTACGATACTGACAGATTAAATTGATTAGAGCTCCGTGCTTGCAGTTTTAAAGTAGGTACCTTTAAGCTGAATGTGATTCACCAGAATAAGTTTCATTACTTTCACTCTCCTTGTTGCAGTGTCCAAAAAATCATCATCGTTCCAGTTCAAGCCTCTCAACATAGAGGCTTGAAATAGAACATTTTTACCTTATTTAGTGTGTGTATATATAGTGGGAAAGTTCTACAACACTTCACAAGCAGATGTAGTGCATCTCAATCTAAAGAGATTGGGGTATTCTTGGTATTTTGCAAAACATTTTATAAAAAAATCCAATTGACAAAGTTAACTGATGAGAACAAGACATTAATACAAAAGACAAGGAACATTTTTTCTTGCCTGAATTCACTGGCAGACTTATTTGAATGTTGTTGCCACTAAACAGGTGGGGATGTCAATTGAAAAGCTGCATGATCTAAATATATCAATCCTCTAACTATATTGGGGCATATTAAAAAGCAAACCCAAAAGCATCCTGTCGTGGTTTAAACCCAGTCGGCAACTGAGCCCCACCCAGCTGCTCGCTCACCCTTCCCCCACCGGTGGGTGGGGGAGAGAATCGGCAGAGTAAAAGTGAGAAAGCTCGTGGGTTGAGATAAAAACAGTTTAATAGGTAAAGCAAAAGCCACTCACGCAAGCAAAGCAAACCCAGGAATTCACTCACTCCTTCCCATCGGCAGACAGGTGTTCAGCCATCTCCAGGAAAGCAGGGCTCCATTAAACATAACGGTTACTTGGGAAGACAAACGCCATCACTCCGAACGTCCCCCCCGTTCCTCCTTCTTCCTCCAGCTTTATACGCTGAGCATGACATCATATGGTATGGGATATCCCTTTGGTCAGTTGGGGTCAGCTGTCCCAGCCGTGTCCCCTCCCAACTCCTTGTGCCCCCCCAGCCTCCTCGCTGGTGGGGTGGGGTGAGGAGCAGAAGAGGCCTTGACTCTGTGTAAGCACTGCTCGGCATTAATGAGAACATCCCTGAATTGTCAACACTGTTTTCAGCACAAATCCAGAACACAGCCCCATACCAGCTACAATGAAGAAAATTAACTCTATCCCAGCCAAAACCAGTACACATCCCCATCTGTGTAAAGAAAAATCCATGGACTTCCTAGCACTCAACACCTTTGGGGAAGCAGGCAGGAGAAATATTGTCACCACTGTCCCACGCTAAACATCCCAGCCTGAACATCCCCTTCTTTTTAAAGGGGGGATTTAAAAAGTGGCAGTCAATGTTCATGAGGGAAACTATGGGTTTACTATGGGTTAGAGAAAGAGTGCAAAATGATTCCCAGAGCTCAGCAAGAGAAGACAGCAGATGAAAAGGCTCCACATTTAAGTGGCTTATGATTTTCATGGGACCTGACTTACAGTATCTGAGTGCTTGATGCTGGCAGTTCTTCATATTCTGTCATAATTAGTCTATCATTTGCTCATTTTGCTCTTGTTCTCAGCTACTACTGGCCATAGCTTATTTGCATTCAGTGCTTCATATTCTGTTTCAGTACCATTTTCTTCTGCAGGAAATCTTCCTTTCTGATTCTTCATTGGCCTTGTGCACGGAGGAGGACCTAGATCTGCAGGTGATACCTTTATCTTAAGCAGAAGGTGGGTTACTGGCTTTTCATAAAACTAGGGATGATGCTTCCCTAGATTTTATCTTCACCTGCTGCTCCTGCATTTTTAAAAACATCAGACACATCCCAGTTCCCTGGGAGACACTTCCATATTATTTCCCTCAAGCAGGCCTCAATTGCGTTTTCATCCTCCAGCTGGGAGAACACAATGAGGCTTTCCCCAGAAGTCTGTCAATGCAGATCATTTAATTAGGCCAGATGGGATCACTCTAGCAGTAGTGCAAAGCTCTTTTTCCCCTTGGAACTGCTAATGCTGCCTTCCCAGTGTTCAGTCTTGGTGGTTGGGGAGATAAAGTGAAGACATAATGCATGCTTCTCACTCTGGTGCGTGCACTGTGGCTTATTATTTTAGGTCTAAAATATTCAACCTTAACTTCCTGCGCTCTTGCACTTCAGTGTTTTCCCATGTTTGTACATGGCGTAAGAGCAGTGCCATTATTCAGCTGTACTTGTAGAACTCAAAATGTTTTCCCAGGCATTGGGAATTGGTATTGTAGTTGAGTACATCTTGATAGTTGAAGACTAAACGTGACAAAGGTTTTTCTATATATCCTAAACAAGTATTACAGATTAAATGTATTCAGAGTTAAGGCTATATTCAAAAGATAGCCAAACAATTTAGAAAAAATATGTAGCTAAAGCACTCATACAACTTAGTTCGCACTGTCATGATGTTGTGCAAGAGCTATGATTATGATGAAGGAGTTTTAGTATTTGTAGTGCTAGATGGCCTGAAACTGGCTCTTAAAGATACAGAGGTTACGTCCGTTCATTTATTTTTCCTGTTTGTGTTATTGTTAAATGGCATAGTTAATATTGTCTGGCTGCGCATTTCTTACCTTACAGCTTAACTGAGGCCAAAGAAATCTTGAGATATCTTAAGTTTAACAGTACAGCCTTTAATAAACTTAAACTAAGGCTAACAGAAAAATCCTTCCCTATTCAAAGATAACTTGATGTTCAGAAAAGAAACTCATATTTGGTTATATAAGATACAACTTTGATTTAAGCAAAAGTATATCCAAACTGAAGTCATAGAATCGTGACTGCTTATCTGCTGTAGGTACACTGGAGAAAGGGCAGGTGTATATTCTTCCTGCTTATAGGAACCCTGTTCATAGGCTTAGATCTAGTCTTAGAAGTAGCCTGTTAATGAGAATAAGGTTCATTGCACCTTTTGTTTGGTATTTAATATTCTTGATTAACTTATTTGAATAATGGCAGTTTTGGTGATGGGCTATTTGTAGCTATTGATCCTCTACAGACCTGGACTGAAGCAATCAGCAAAATTAACAGGGGCAACTAACGTGCCATTATTCTTGACCTGAGCTGGATTCACAGCAGTGACCCAGCGCTAAAAGACCCCATTATCCAGTCCCCAGAGCCTCCCGTTCTTCTGCAGTGTAAGCTCAAGTATAACACAGAAAAATCAGCCAGTAGAATTTCCATGCTAAAAATCCTGCAATCCACTAAAGCATAATTATGATTCCCTTATCCTGATTTTAGCTTTTTTTTTTTTCTTTCTTTTCAGACTTAGTGACAGTTAATGAAAAACCAAAACTTATTTTCTGCCAACGAAGCTAAGGAGCAGTATGGTTCAGTGATCAGTACAACCTTTCACTCAAGGGAGAGGACTTAATTTTTCTACACTGTCACTTTCGGTGTAACCATGGGTGAATGGTAATTTAGGGACTGCAAAATCAGTTAGGATTTGCCGTACACTGCTACCTATAGCCCTGGGGTAAGCATATAGGCTCTATTGCAGTACCTGGTAAGCTGGATGCCCAAAATGCTATTAAGTGGGAATACAGCCAAGAACCCCATAGGCAGTGCTGGTAGGGAGGAAGCACTATTGTGGTTAGTTATTTAGTAACTCAGCTCCATTAAAGTCTGACTTCTGAGCCTGCTTGAAGGCTATGGAGCTTCAGTAATGAAAATGGAGTCAGTCAGAAAGCTAAGGGATCTCCATAGACAACAACTGAGCAGAGGTGGTGAGTGTGCAGTTGGACTTGAGTAGCTATAAGGTTATGTGAGTAGGATACTAGTATTTATGTTTTTCTAAACAAAAAAAAAGAAAGGACACAAAAAGACAGGATTATAAGGTAAGATTCAGGTATGCAGGAGTATCTCGGGCATCTCTGTGGTGCTAATAATATAAGAGAACAGTAAGAACAGAGTTATTTCCTCAGGGAAGACAAGCAGGGGGCTAAGAAGAGCCACAGCACTAGCCAGGCTACAAGGTCACCTGCAGGCACAGCCCCACAGCACTGGAGCCAGGCAAGGAGAGCACAGCAGCGGCAGCAGCAGTTGTTCCCGTTAGTAGCATCAAGCAAAGGCAAGGCAACAAGTCAGGTCTGATGTCAAATTCAAACACCGTAAGAACGGGGAAAGAAACAAGAACCTACAACATGGCTTAAGCTAAGACTGAAGGCCCAGGTTGGAAGCTTATATGGGGCTCCTGGGCTCACAGTTGGAGGGCACATGGATGGAGGTCCCAGGTGAGGCTGCTCAGGGCAATTAAAGCCTGTTAAAGACCTTTACAATGTAGGAGGTATGGGCAATCCACCCACACCTTTTGGGGGTGGCACCTGGAGGACAGATGAGTTAGCCTAGAGCATCTAAATGGCATTACAAATGGCCTGCATTCAGGCCACTGAAACCCACCTGCAGTGACTAATTGCAGTATGAGCATTATAGTACTTTCTTACTCTGTATTAGTATTCTGAGAATAAGTAAATTAGACTGAGGAACTCAGCAATTATGGCATGGGAAGCTGCAGGAGCATCTTAATTTGGAGTTGGATAGGATGGGGTTTCCAGAAAGAAAATTGACAGTTAAGAAAATTCATCTGTGCTTGATTGGAACAAACTCTTAAATTGTTTCTAATTTTCACAAACCAAAAATAAAATAGATTATTTTTATATTAATGTGCTTTTTTTTCCCTAACTTTAGTGAGGGAAAAAACATATATTAATGCTTTTTGATGAAGAATTTCCAATTGTCTGTACTGTTGAATATGGAACGCTTAAGAAATTGAGTCAAGAAATGCATCCGATCCTTTTCTTCAAAGAGTTATTGTTTTAACAAAAAATGCAATAAACAGAATCATGCTTAACCAGCTGAGCTTTAATAGAGGTTTTGGTGCAGATTATATAACAAGTTCTTAAAATATGGATGCAGTAACTGTTCTTTCTTCCCCTTTTTGTGAATTTAAAAATGCTTTTCTGGTGTCTTAGTAAACTAGCTGTGGTGTTTTTTCCTGTTTATTGGGTTTGCTGTTTTGGGCTAAGGCATCAAACCGAATTCTGAGTTTGCTTAGAGGTAAAAGCTTTAATTTAGTCAGTTCCTTATACCTTGCACGAACACACTGCACGCAAAGACTAGCACTTGGGATTTATCTGTGTCATCATTAAGGTAGAGAGAATGCATTAAGAAAAGCTGATAGACTGAGTATTGAGATTCTTGATGCATTTTGTGAAGAACATAAAATCTGCTATATCTTTGCTTTTCATCAGCACTGACTCTAAGTTTAGCTTCTTTCTCTACTTACAAAATCTTGGGAGAAAAAGGCTACAATTCCTCATTATTTATAACTACCTAACTCATTTTTGCTGCTATTAGTAATTCTTTGAATTGGATTTAGAGATTGTAATTGGTATTTAATGCAGGTGTTTGAGGTGTGATTGGTTGGAAGTCGTATAGTAGGAGTTCCTCTCTTTGGTGTGAGAGGAATAACTAGAGGTGGCTTTGATTAACTGTGGGCTTAAAACCTATCCTGGAGAGTGGAGAAAGAATGACTATCACAGACTTTTAAGGTCTCTTCTGAGCCTTTTCATTTCTTGATTGCTAAGGCCTGCTCCGGGCACCTTTCCTACAGAGCAAGTAAGGCTACGTGCTTGTGTAGGTTGAAATACAATTGGGGCATTCTCACAGGCCCGTAAAGCTGCAAAATGGCCAGCTTGCCTTGCAGAGACACCAATACCTGCTTCTGCACTCTGGCGTGGGGTGCAAGCTAGGGGTTGGTCAGAGAATGGGGAAGGTTCCACACTTGATTTTTTTTTTTTTTTTTTCTTTTCTGATCAGCAAAGGGTTATTTCCTAAAGTAGGTCAGAGTTAGAATTATGATACAATTCAGTTGCGCCAATTAAGTCAACCCGTAATATCAGGGATAAAGCAGTGTATTCCCATCACTCAATTTCAAAGTGAAATGACAACAGAATGAGAAATATAATGATGACAGAGTGAGGAATATGCATCATTTATTATCAAGATCTGAGTTGTCTCAGTTCCTGATTGGTTTCTTTTTTCTAAGGGAATAGTCAATGTGTGATATTCTGATTTTTAGTGATGGCTAATACAGAGCTATGGTCTGGTGTAAAACTGTTATTTAAACTGTTTTAATTTATTATGAATATATAAAATAACAAAACTATTTGATGTGCACTGTGTCATTAGAATTTGTGCCTAACTCTTTTTAATCTGATAAGTTATTTTATATGAGAGTAGAATTAGATGATTGCAGTAGAAATGCTAAGAGGTAGATTTGATGTCTTTATTTAAGAGAGAATCAGTTAATCAAATCTCCCAGAACATATGCTAGTTCTGTCAGTTGTAAATCCTTTTCAAGATGACTTGAGTTTCCCTCTGCTTACTCTGAATGCTTTTTCCTACTGGAATCTGAGAATTATGTAATCATTATGATTTCTTTTTAAATTAACTAAATTTTTTACAAAAAAAAAAACACCTGAAAATAGTCACATACACAATCAACTGTGTATATTGGAAAATATACATATATGACTATTTTGAAATACTGTTATGATTCTGAGGACTAGTACAGCTTTGGACTACTTTAATGCAAATAATGAAATTCAATTTAAATAAGTTTCACTGAAATTTGTTTTAAAAGACCATCAAATATCCCATGTAAAAAAAATCATAGATTTTATTTTTGTATCCAAAACACCATCCCTAGCCCCCACCCTGAAAAGTATGCAGAGACAAAGTACCATACTTGTATAGCTTGTAGTATCTCCTGCTAGGGAAGTAACTTGCTGCTTTCCTACAGCAGGGTTTTTCTTCCAAGATGCTTTACAGAATTACTGAGTGAATCCTTCCCAGACAGTTTGATGTGGGGAAGCCATATCCTTATTTTACAGATTGGCCAAGAGTTTCTTTATACTTAAAACTGAAATTAGGTGAGGCTAAGGAGGTCACTTGGAACTATTGTGAGATAACTCCATGGATAGAAAAGTGCAGATAGACTTTTGCAAATTTTATAGTTGGCCACAAAGACAGAAGCACAACTAACTACCCTCATCTCATGTTGCAGCCTGTAAAGCATATATCCTACAGTCTTACACAAATCTAATGTATCCAATCTAATTCATAGCACTGTTTAATTAATATGAAGTACCTCATGAATCTGTATTCTATCGTGTCACAACAAAATGACACCAGTGTGTAGTCTCATTTGATATGTCTGCATATCTTCAACTGTTGGTAACAAAGGTTATACATGTGGATCAAATGCATTTTATAGCAGGCGGTTCATCACTTTCCCTCTGTCTGTTCATTTCAAAACCCATGTACTGTTATCCTGCTGAGTCTCTAGATTAGAACAAAACCCAGGCTTGGAAGTTGGGATATTATTTTTACCTTTATTTGTTCTAAATATGCTTCCTTATATTCATTTTAAGAACACAACAAAACCTCATGCTCTTTTATCTTCTGTTTGAATGACGCTGTCCAGTTAATTTGTTTAACTTTATCATGTTGTCTAAGAGCTCCTTGGCCTACATAAAAATGTCCACTTGGAAAATGCCCTTGAATTCAGCAGACAGCATGTGATGTATGAAATAATAGAGTAAAAACAAACAAACTTTCTGAGTGCAAGTGGAGAGGATTTATGATCCAAACTTCCTTCTGCAGGAGTGCATGATTGGTGGATTTGGACTGTTACGAGTTATTTGTATTGCAGTGAAATCTGCAGATCTCAGGAGATACTGTATTCAGAGCCAGCTCTTTCACTGGATACATTAGGAAGGTGAACAGAGAGGTGAAGTTCCTACAGTTCATGCAATAAATGAAAAGCCCAGTTGGTGTTTTGGATGCATGGCTTCTTAGGGAGTGTCTGTATTGACTGGGGAAAATACAAATGAAAATGTAAGGACTGAGATCCGTTCCACTCTGGTGGAAGCTGTCCAGGAATTTGGAGGAAAACAACTAACGTGGAAGAAATAGAGGCAAGAGAGACAAGAAAGAGGAACTTGAAAATGATAATTTAAAACATTTTAATTTATTAGTAAATACTGTTCTAAGTAGGGAAATCGGCAAAGTTCTTAGATGTTTTGTCCATAGCTTGACAAATACTACAGAGAGGCTTCATTTATAAAATGAAAATCCAGGTTCAGTTTTAAACCCCAGTTCCTCTCAGACTGGATATTTGTATTCCAGTTTCCAGTTCAAGCCTATTTCTAACACATTTTGCTGATAAAACACAGAGGTGCTAACACCTAGGTTGAAGTGCTTACACATCAAGTCACATTTTGTTTAATTCCTACCTAAAATAATCTTCTTTTTCTTTTTTTTTTTTTTTTCCTCCTCCAGATTTAATTAGAGAGTCCTAATACTAAAACATTCTGGTCTGCTGAAATATTTGATTAATTTTGTGTGGTTGCAGTTTTGTAATGAAACCCTGAAAGCAGCCAAAAACCTTTACACAGCTCCACTGAACATAGCTGTGAATTATTACTGTGGTAACACTGCGAGGAAATAAGTACAGCATCCAGTCTCAGTGGAAGGTTTCTGTCTGATTGGTTTTCCGGTCATGACTTCTTACTCCTTATGCTACAGAGGCTGGGATTCCTGTGAGGGTGCTGGGCTCAGTCTAGGAGAAGGGCAAATATTTACAGTGTCCAGACAGCTTTCTATTCAGCTATAAAGATGGGTGACCATGGCACAGGGCTTTGAGAGAAGATTTAAGTGAGGACGAAAATACCAATGAATCTGACTAACATGGATGGCAGTAAATGTTGAAATTTGCAGACAAATACACAGCTTTTGAAAACATCATAGTAAATTATGGGAAGATTTGGCTTGAAAAAACCCAAGACACCATCTAGTCTGTACCTTTCCACAAGGCAAGATAACTTCTACCAAGCTTTTCATGATAAACATTCCTGTAATATGTTCTTCAAAATCCTTCAGTGCTAAAGCAATGTATCACAGTTCTCCACTGTCCTCACTGCGCAAGTTTTCTCAGTGTCTAGCCTGAATCTCTCTTGCTGAATGCTAAGCCCATTATTCCTTCTTCTGCCCTGAGAGGATAAACAATTTATTAACTCATTCTCTTCCCCTTTCTATCTTGTACATAGAGATTTATAATCAGAATCACAGAAGAGTGCTTTTTCAGAGAATACACAATTCTAATTCTTTCAGTCTTTTTCTTAGGTGTTTCAATAGACCTAGGATTATGCGACATCTTGCTGGGTCTCTGGTAGTTCTTATCGTTCTCTTATGGACATTCTGTGGTTGAGTTGAATCTTTCTTCAAATGCACTGCTCAGATGATATATTCCAACTGAGACACTCTCAGACTGGGTAGAGGAATTGCTTCATGTATCTTACCTATGACACTTACTTTATGTTTCCTAATATAATGTTTGCTTTTGAGCAGTGATATGATAATGCTGATTTCAATTTGTGATCTATCATAACTCTGATATCCTTATCTGGAAAATTGGTGCTTATTGCATTGTTCCTCCCTCTTGTTTTTTTTTTGTGGTTTCTTTTTGTGTGGGTTGTTTTTTTGTTTTTTTTTCTGTGGGTTTTTTGTAGTTGATCATTCCTAACTGTAATGCTTTGCATTTATCCTCGCTGAGTTGCACCTGTTTATTTCAGAACTTTTCTTCAGTTTCTCAAGATCGTTGGGTAGTCCAATACCATTCCCCAACCACTCATAGCTTTTTCTGTTATCACATTCCATGTTTCTATTTAATTAACAGTGTTTGGATTTTCTTCCTAAATTTTGGGTTGCTTTGTTATTTGCAGAAAAACAGAAATATATGTGCATGCATTTGCATGTGCTGTTTCGTTTAAAATACTGCCTTGTGTCTTGGCAATATTTAGTACAAATGGCAATGTTCAGAAAAATTTGTAGGAGCAGATGGAAAAACCAGTTAGGAAAACTTAGGGGAAGAGTGAGCCAGCAGAGTTCCATGTATGATAATATTCTCCTGTAGGTAGAAGCCTGGAGGTCCACCATCTTTACTCATCTAGGGTAACTGTTAAAGACAAGAACCTTGGGGAGCTAGCTCTAAGTTCACCTGCTTTTTGGTAAATGTCAATAGGCACAGGAAGGAAAGTAGTAAGAAATAGCAGTTTACTTGCTCTTGGTACAAGGGAATGATATAAAATTTCCATAAAAGATATCAATCTTTATTACTGAGTTATTGGTCTGAAACTTCCTTGCTGTGTAAATCATTCTGAGGTATTATGAGAGGAGTGACAGGTATATCTTTTTCCAGAAGCTTGTTGTGCTGCTTTTCATTTACTAAGTTGCTAATACTCATGAGACAAGAGTAATGGTACTTAACTATTTTTGAAGGGCTATGTGCAGAGATAATTCTACTCAGCATGATACTAGTGGTGTGCATTGGGAGGGAACTCCTGCTTTGCTTGGATGTTATGCCTGGCATTTGACTATTCTTGTTCCAAAATAGGAATGCCGAATAAAGTTGGATTCCAAAATGCTTCAACTCCCCTGAGCAAAGCAGTATTTACAAGGACAAAAATAGATTTAACATCCTATCACCAGCCTTTCAATGCATGTTTTAAATACTAGGAACTCTTTTGGGGGGAAGGAGTAGGGAGAGTTGTAGTTATGTATAAATAAAATGCCTGAGCTGTAAATAACAAGAGATCAGAGGTGGAAAATCATGCTTTTTGCATAGCCTGTGACTAGACCTTAAAAATTCCTTGCAAGTATGATTTTAAAAAACAGTTGTTTTCATTGTCTTTTTCATTTAAAGAATTTTAAGATGGAATGCTTGATTGAGATGAGGTTGCCAGTGGTACAATTACGCCCTTTAATTATATACTGTTGCTTCTAGATGACCTTCAAATTTATTGACATAGAATTACCAGTCCCTGGCTTTTTCCATCTCTTGCATTTTTGCAGCATCATGAAATTTTTCCTACTCTAGACAGACCCACCTGGCATCTCATCCATGACCACAAATCAATTAAATGGTCTTGCCAGGGTTGCAGAATTTTACAGGTAGAAATCCAGCAGTTGTCATTTACAGCAGGCTGTGGAGAAAGCTTTGTAAAATGTGACAGAGTAGGAAACACCACCCTTTTGGGAGTCAGGCCAGCCTGTGTGAGAAACTGAGAGTTGAAAAATCATCACTGAGAAATAAGGATGATTGAGGAAAGGAGCCTGGGTATATAGTGTATACGTGTCTGTGTCTATGGGCAAAAGAGTGGTAGAAAAATTTCAACTGACCAGCTCTAGAAGTCACCAGAAAAGGACTTCAGAAAATAGTTTAGATTTTTAAAAATTCTTCACTTGTGTTTGAAATGAATTTGAAACTTGACAATGTTTGATATTATCTGGGGGGGGGGGAAGCTCCAAAACGATGAAAACATGCTGTCATTCTGGTTTTAAGATAGACCACTTGCAATCTGGGCGGCTAATGTTGTCTGTCTGACTAAGGGCAAGGGCCAAAACCTCTGAGTCTAGCATCACGGTGAGTGTCTTCACCCGGAAGCTATGGGCTTCCTTTTCCTTAGGACCTTTTTCATTTTGTATAAATGTAAGTTTGAGTTGGTCATTCAGAGACCACCACACAGCTTCTTATACTATGGGTTTGAATTTAATCCTGAACCTCAGAAGCCTTTTCCGATAAAATTTTCATGAAAATTTAGTAGGAAACCATCTGTTTCAACAAAGTCACATTTTTCTATTGAAAATCCATTTCTTTATATAATCCCTAACCATTTTTATTCATCTACTACTGAAACGGAACTGATACCCTTTGTGCTATCAAAAAACTCCATCCTCTAATCCAAAGCAGATACACAAAGATTTCCCAGAACCAAACAAAAAACAGCAAAACTCATCAAAAAAGAGATGCCAGAAGTTCTTGAAAACACATCAAATATCCGTGATAGTCTTTATAAACAGAATTTGTGTAAAATCATTTTAATGATAACTGTAGTATTTTCAGAAATTAGGCTTTATAAAAATCAAAAGAAACAGGGTAATGTTCATTTACCTGGATTTGAGAGGAACTGAGTGGAACAGATACAAGAGGTGTTATTGACTCTATTTGCTCCTTTTAATTAGTACAAGCACCAAATTTCCCATAATAAACTATCTGGGCTCCCTCCTTCATTGCAGCAGTTGATACTGTTCTGTTTTCATGGGTATTGCTAATGCATATGGCATGTTTTGAAATATAGCCTGCCTTCATTGCCCAATGAGATGTCATTTAAAGGGAATTAACAGAGGTTAGGAACTAACATAGGTTCCTGGCCAGCAGTTGCTAGTAGAGGAGGGAATAGAAACTTCTCAAGTGACAAATACTAAAATGGGTGAAACAAATGCTTTCGGAGTAGGGTTGGATGGGAATGTTCTTGTGTGGAAGAATCAAAGTGACAGAAATATACATATATACTTCTTTGGAGAAGAGTGCTGGGAACAGAGTTTTGGAGGATTTTGACAATTAAAACAGAAAGCGTGACTGGAAGCAGTAACTACATCTGAGTTGCTCATTCCCTGAAGGGGAATTTGTGAAGACTGGCAGCAGAGCTGCTCGAGGGGAGCGTTGTGTCCTTTCATTCACTCTGCCTCTCAGATTTCCCTGACCCTCAGGGACTGATGCAAGGCTTGTTCACTTGGTTTAGTCCTCCTCAAAGTTTCCTTCTCCCCTGACACTTTCTTCTACTTTTCTGGTGGCGTCCAGCAGTGATTGTTGTTTTGATATGGTGATAGTTCTTCATGCTGCACGCTAGATAGCTCTGAATAATTTCTGCCTGTTAACTTTTGTGCACTCCCACAGTAATAAGCACTTTTTAATGGAGTCATTAAATAAACCTGTAAAATTCCTCGTATAACATTTTAGGACTGCTTCATCTGGACCTTCAGAAGGCTAAAAACTCTAGTTATAGTTTACAGCATGGGGAAAAGCAACTGTTTGAAGTCTAGAAAGCCTTGCTTTAGCATATGGAAATAATTAAAAGAACAGTAACATTTTAAACATCTTTTTTTAAGCAGAGATTGTGTACTGACAACACTCTCTAACATTGCAGAGGCCAACTGCCACAATCTAGCCAAAGTTTGTCCTTACTTTCTTCCCAAGAATAAGAATGAATTGTCCTTATTTAGATAAATGTTGCAGAGTTGTCAGTTCATTTTAAATAAAAATTTATTCTGTCACTTAGATTATGTTTTTCTTTGCCTTTGCTAATTTTTCTGTAGTTAGCATGTGTAGTTGTGCACATACATGACTTCTGACCAAACCAGAACTTCTCAAAAAATACTGCTTCATTGTTGTTTAAGGCATGCAATATTAGGGCTTTTATAGACCACAAAGCTGACTCCTAGCCTTTATTTAAAAAAAAAAAAAAAAGAAAGGGGTGGGAGGAAGGGTTCATTTCAGAACCATCAGGATTTTTGACATTTGAAACTTTTTCCTATCTCTTTTTTTAATTAAGCTCAAAATATTCAGCAGTTTTGAGCCAAATAGAGAACCAGTTTGGGATTATCCAAGTCTGCATACAAGTCTGCTTATAAACTCTTCTACTGTAATCACTCTTTCCAGTTCTCAGCCTTTCTACAAGGTGTTGAGATGCATCTTTGCTGCATGACTTAGTATTGTCATGTCTTCTTTTGTCTTCTTTCTCCTTCTCCTTGGAAGGAGAAGCTGATGAGGTGATGGGAGAGGAAATGGATCAGGGAAGCCAAACGGGGGGACTTTGCTTTGGTAAATCTTCATTATTCTTGAAGAAATTGGGTGGGGGGAATCAGCTGGCTTTGTGTGGGGAGAACCATAGGGGGGAAGGGAGTCAGAAACAGCACCTCAGCACAAGGAGTCTGTTTTTGTGAGGATCTCCTCACATACATGTACTATAAACATCACCAAGTAATGTGAAGAGTTGAGGCTGTCCCTCTTGTCTCTTCATGAAGCCAGCTCCACCCTGACCTGGGTTCGCACAGGGGACAGGGAGTTGTGTTCAGCATTTATTGGGCTTTGCTTAGGCAGTGATGTGATTTACAAAAAGCTCTTCTACACTCTCCTTGGGAGCTGCGAGGGACGCGCAGCCTCCCCAGGGACCTGCTGTAGGCTCAGCACGCTCAGGGGCTGGCTGGCAGGGAGCTTCCCACTGCGTTGGGGGACCAGACAGGAGAGTGAGTGTTCTGGCTAAAGGAGATAAATGTAACCATGTAACA
This sequence comes from Calonectris borealis, assembly GCF_964195595.1. Classification (NCBI taxonomy): domain Eukaryota; kingdom Metazoa; phylum Chordata; class Aves; order Procellariiformes; family Procellariidae; genus Calonectris; species Calonectris borealis. The sequence goes on from NC_134320.1 coordinate 7,126,105, forward strand.
TCCTTTTGGCAGAGTAACTATGTATTATGACTATGTATTAATATGCATAGGGACAGTCCTGACTTCTTACAGATTTTTTTTTGCATCTGATTTTGTTTTTTTTATGCTGTGATTCCTGCTTCTAATCCAGTTCCCAATGAGATGGAGTATTAGATTGAGTTCTGACATCTGAAAGTAAGACCAAAACTCCTGTAATATTTATGGCAGTGCAGAATAATGAAAACAAAATGCACTACCAGGCAGCAAATCAGGGAGATCTGGCAATACTTGGATCTGGAAATCTGGCGTTTTTATGTGACATGGGTAGAAATACGGATTACTTTTGGCTACTTGAGTGTAGGCTTCCAGTTGCAACTTTACTGAATTGTCATGGTTACCCCTTGCTGTTTGAAAACCAATTTAGAAGCCTACCTTATTCCTGAAAAACAAAACCAAATTTCTTACAAGAAATAAGGGTCAGATTTTAAACGCATGTAATATGAAGAGCCAGTTTCCCAAAGCCCAGAAAGCCCTAGTTATAGATAAATCCTTTGCTCTTTCAGGGAGCCTGGCCTCAGGTCTGGCTGCAGAATGCATTAGAAAATCCTAGCTAGGACTTAAAGTACATTTTGCTCCCAATTGCTGTGCAAAAGGCACTACCCATACACAGCCACAGTGCATCTGCGGGGTAGCTTCAATGGTTGTATGGGTACAGCTAAATACATAGTGATACTCTTCAGCTCATGAGCAGAAATCTGTCTATGCCCAGAGCATCTCGCTGGAGAGCCTTTCCTTATAATCATAAAATACAGGAGAAAGCCTAGCCATTTAAAATCCAAATATTTGGCACCTCCAGTCTCAGTGCTGCTCCTCCACAGCCATGCTGGCTTTTAACTTCCTCTTTTTATTAAACTATTAAATTGGGAATTTTTATTACTCCCAATTTAGCACTTCTAACAAAAAGTTACAGTTAAAAGCCTCTGTGTGTACTGAAACTTGCAGCTGTGATTTCTCTTGATGGAAATAAAGACAAACTCAGCTTTTAAAGCTTGCCTCTGTCAGGTGGTGGCTCCAAATCAGAGGGAGCTGGGTGGGATAGCAGCTGGGAAGGAATTACAGCAGCAGGAGGGGGATGAGGAGAAAGGAGAGAAGGTGGCAGCAGAAGAGAAATATTAATTATGTGTTTGTGGTGCAGCTATAGTTACAGTATGAAAATATCTCAAAGTCTGGAAAAAATCAAAAGCCACTCACTGCTTTAATACAGTAGTTATTTAAACCTGACATCAGTATTCAGCAATAGTGGCTTGAACCTCATTGGAGACTTTGAATAATTTTACCATTAATGTCAAGTTCTGTAGTACACAGTGGTCCTGACTAGTGTGTATCTCAGAAAAATTGTAGCAGCAGGGTGAGGTAATGTGTGGCTACAAATCCTGGAAAATGGATATTTGGGACTGTTACTAGCTGTAAAGGGCAAACTTGACCTCTTGAACTGGGTATTTAAAGCCACAATAAAAGCAATTTCAATACAAAGAAACTTCTTTTATATCCAGCTTCCTAAACTGACATAATTTTTTTCCACACAGGAAAAAAAATACATTAAAAAGTGCAAGAATATATTTTTAAGCTGTGTTTCTGCTGGAAATAAATCTTTTCATTAGAAAAAACACTGAGATGGAAACTCTGATATAATGATCTAAAGTTTTCTGTCTTAAGTTAGACTTTTTTACTGTCCCTTTTTCTTTCTGTAAGTATAATATGTGAGAGGAAGATAGAACTATATTTTCAATTACTAAAGTTGAATTCTAAGTTACCTGACTGGATTGCAGGAGTCAGTCATGGGATGAAAGGAGTATTGCAAGCATGAACAGTGTCTCCTGCAGGGCCTTGGAAATCTCAAGGAATACTGCTCTTCTCTGCTGACTGCTTTTCTTGCTGCCTAGGAAATGAGGCTGCTTCCCTAGAGGGAGGTTATACGGCTTGTGATTTAATTTGTGTTTTGTTCCAAAACAAAAACCGGAACTGTAGATCTCTAAAATAAAAAGCATAATAGCATAAAACTGCCCACTCTTTCATTATATATTCGATGACCAGAGTTATAGCAACTGAGCAGTTGGTCAGATGTCTCATAGTTTAGAAAGCACTGCTGAAGGCTTGAGGAGGAAATATTTTTTCACTGAAGACAAAACTCCCTTTGACTTCTGCTGGAAGTGTATTTCATGCTTATGATCTGATGGTGCATTCAGTTATGTCAGAGAACAGGTCGGCCCATCCAGATCCATTTTCAGAAAAGCTCCTCAGTTTGCACCTTTCAGCAATGTGACTGAATTAAATTTAGCTCCACTGATTTTGCGGAAATTTTCTTGATTAAACAGTGCTGAAATTAGATGATAAACTGGGGGGGGTTGCTGAGTCTGAACAACCTTTGGTGCTGTCTATCTTTCCTCAGTTCTCCCATCTCTTCTTCATATTATGTGAACATAAGGCAATGTTTTCTAATCCATTGAAAGTCTACCTGAAGCCAAAGCCAGCATGTGCAGGCGGTATTCAGGTGACTTAGGATGCCTCTTACGACAGCAGATTTTAAGTGATGGCAAATATCAGCTTTAAGCAGTGATGCATATCTGCGGCAGTTTAGGAAACGACTGTGCTCCCGGCTCCCCCCTCTCTTGGAGGCTACCGCTGCTGCACCCGGCGGCAGGAGAAAGTGGGTGTCCGCTAAGCTGTCCCAGTTTAGTCCTGTGCTTTAATGCATACCCTTTCTGTCAGTGGTGTATGCTAAGACATTTCTCAGCCTCGGTCAGTATTTGTGTTTCTCTCTGTGAATCTCCATCCATGTTGAATAACTCATATTAGCTGGTGTTCAGGAAAGAGGCGTACAGTTAAAAATAGTTGTTTTATTACACTGCCATTCGATTAGTTTGCCTGATCTACAACGCAGACTAACCAGTTTTTCAAAAGGGAGAAAAAGGTGTATTATATGGCCAGTATTTAGATACACAGCAGTATGGCTGTCTGACAAGAACAGTGACTCAGGCGTGCTTCTGGTGGGTGAGGAAAATACAACTGCAACGAATGAGAACAGTATAGAAGTGAACAAATATTTTTATGTGACCCAGTGAAAAGTTAAAGAAAATTATTCTGATGTAGGGAAAGGGGAGAAGAAGATGCCTTTATGATTGCACTAATCAACCATACTGACTGTTTATATCTCTTGAGGGCTAGAATCAGGGCCGGGAGGGGGGGGGGGGGGAGGAAGGACAGGGACACGAGTGATTCTTATGAATATTTAATATATATATTTTTTAAATGTTTAATCAACTCAGTGAATTAAGGAGACTTGCAATGAGCAGATGAAGTATTAGACTCTGTGGAGTGAAGACAAGCATTTAAATTAAGAAAACAGCATGATAAGATTGCGCAAGCTGAGTCCAAGAACCCTTGATCTAGAGATTTAATGGATGGAAGGGAAGACAAGCAGGAATATATAATGCCCTGGGGTTATCTGAGGAAAAAGAACTCTTCAGTGTGAGAAATTAATTTGAAAATGTTTACTTTTCATCCGGATATTTTATGAGGAACCCTATGGCAAAGTACAGAAAGAATAGGAGATATAAAAATAAAAGTAAGTAAGGAAGATACAATATTTTAGAGGCTCTTTTCCAGGATTTTTTCACATTCCTATACAGTGTAGCTTTCTGCCTTTTGTAAAAGGAGATCAAAGCTGTAGGAGAAGCATAATCTAACGAAAGGCATCTGGGCCTTGGGATAAAAGGAATAAGTGTCTGAAAAAGGATGACAAGTGTATAGTTATTCCTCCTGTCAGATCTTACATGAAATTGGAGAAACAAGAACACAACCTGCACCAATCTACCTCTCTTACACCATTGGGAGTGGAGATCTGAAGCAGTGGGAGGACACACATAGATATATTGTTAAACTCACAGGGGAATAAAAATGCTGCTGTTGTATAATTGAAAGAAAATGGCCACAAATATTCAATATGTGTACTATTTAAGAATGAATGTGATCAAGTTTTTGACTGAAAAGTAACTGAAATGCAGTCAGAGAATGATTCATGAAAGGCAAAAAGCTTTTCATTTTTGTCTGTCTTAAAAAAATAGGTTTTGGTTATTAATGTAGATTTATAGGGCTGCCATATCAAAACATTTCTAAGATTATGTAAAGGTCTCTGAAAGGTCATTTTCAAAAAGCTGGGACTCGATGTGTGTCATTTTAAAGTAGTGCTACTATATCATTAAAGCTGAAATTTTGAGGAAGTATTAGTTTTTACTCTTTTACCTATTTCTGGACTTTATATATAAGTAACATAGGCACTATCATAAGAGCTGGCCAGGTCCCTGGACCATGCTGCCGGTCTCTAACAGCGGACAAATATTTCTTTTAGAAACTCTCAGAAATTCCCAGCGTTGAGAATAATTTCGGATATGTGTATTCTGATTCACAGCAGAGAATTAATGTTGTGCTATAATACCTCTTCACCTTTTACCCAAGATTAAAAGGAAACTTGTTCATGATCTGCCTTGTGATCCATGACCTTAGCTCTGCCCGTAAAACCATGATCTCTTGGTCTCATTGCCATCCTTCAGCACTGAGTTGTGCTCCTCAGCATTCATTTTTGTCGGATTGTTTTTCTTAATAAGGAAAGATGAATAGAAGGACATCTTCCTCCCTTCTGCTCCATGTGTGCCTGTATGTAGTGCACGGTGCTTTACTCCTCTGGAGTGCTTCATCTTCCTTCCTTTCCTCCTTTCTTCTTCCTTGACTGGTATTTCTTTCATCTGTGCTTGAAACCCTTCACTTTTTCAATCTCTCTTGTGTGGTAGAGAGTAGGCCTTAACGATCAAGGTGGAGAGAAGCCTTCAGCCCCTGTGGTGGCCCAGGTGCGTTTCATATTGCTTCCTGGTCTGCTATTGAAACAGCTTAATATTCCTCTACATGTATCAGGCACTGCATCACGGTGCAGCAGTGTCCTGATGGCCAGGTTGATAACAGCGCCATTTCCACTAAGCTGCATTCTTTTAGAACCAACAGTGTACGTGAATAAGCTGAGAAATTATTCGCTATGTGTATGGCCCTATATTTTTTTAATCTAATCTAAATCTTACCTACTGTTTTGTTCCCTGATCACTTGCTGTTAAGCTCGTCTGGAATTTCTTACACCATCCATACTGTGGATATGATAAAATTATTTAGATCCTTTCAAATACTTTGTTTAGACATGCCAAGTTCATTAATGCATAGCTTTAATAATCGGTACACTTGATGAACACACAAAAAATAATTTTTTAACATATCGTTCAGCCCTGTGCTGGCTTGAACACTGAACATTTTTTCTTTCTTTCTTTCTTTCTTTCTTTCTTTCTTTCTTTCTTTCTTTCTTTGCTGTCTTTTAAACTGTCCATTTTCTATGTAAGGGGCATGGTCAGGTGGTGCAGAATTAGCACAAGCAACATGGTTGCTATCTACATGAACTACTTCCTCGCACAGGGTGAAGATAGGCAATGTTAAAGGGGTATATCAGGAGTCCCTGCTGGCTTCAGGATGCAATGTTCATGCCAGAGCTCATCGAAGGAATTCTGAACTTGCAGCTCAATCTCCTGATGAATTCACTTTCTTTCTGTTGCTCGCTTTTCTGTGTTTACATTTTACAAATATTCTAGTAAATGATGGGATGCTTACTGAAATTTTACAGAATATTTCCAGAAAGTCAGCTTCTCAGCTCATAACCATCAAATCTTGGAAGTGTATTGTGCTCTTTATTTGTCCAAGTAAATTTCTGAGACAGAAATCTTAAAACAATGTCCTAGTTTGTTTTGAATTTAAAGCAAACATAAGGAAAAGTCTGTTCCTGGGAAACATGCAAATGGAAAGTGACAGCATCTGATAAATAGGTTATACTGAAATATTTGCACAAAAACTTCTCTGGGGGCTGTGTACAATTTATTCGTGGACACATGGAACAAAGACAATACACTAATTTGTTACTTGACTTTCAGATATTCCCTTGGAGATTCTTACCAAAATATTTAAGTTTTTCAGGCAGAAGTAAAGGAGATTGTGGAGAAGTTGAAACAGCAATTTTCCTCCTCCTGTCTTCCAGGCTGGTTTCTTTATTCCTTTCTCTCTGGTCTCTGATCTCCCCTTTGACCGATTAGACACATCAGCACAGTCAAACTTAAAGGACTAAATGGCAGTATGAATGCCTCACTCCCAGCTGAGAGGTTTGTGCATCACTCTTCCATCCTGGGAGGAGAAGAACTAGAAAAATCCTGTCTCCAGCATGCAGTGTCCTTGTTCTGCTGTCTTCATATAGGGAATGCTACAGGCCTGTCTTATTTATAGCAGATTGCTGCACGGGCTCTGATTGCACACTAGCCTAAAACTCTTTACCAGCTTTAATAGCACGCCTTAGCAGTAATTGCTATGTGCATTCCCAAATAACTCTTTAAAGGGAAAGTGCAGATATGTTCAAAGTAAACAATAAAAATACTTTTTCAGTCAAGGGAAAAATCCTAGTGAAGTATAATAATGAAAATGGTAAAGTTGCTTCAGGAGCAATAGGTGTTATCATAGCCTGTATATAGTTGGACAGGCTGCGCTAGAGTATGCCCATACAATTATTTAGGCTCTTCACTTGTCATAAGAGCTCTGGAAAGTACCATCTGTCTCCACCATGTGCTGTTGTGCCCCACAGCAAGTGGCACTGAGTGTGTGACCATGTTTACACATAGATGTATAATGGAAAAAGTTGAGAGGTCTGGGATACTAACCATTTGCGGTTTTGCAGACACTTGCATCTGAAAACACTTCTCTGACTGCTGTTGTTCTCCTCTGGGTCATCCTGGAGGAAAAGAGGGGAGCTGGCGAGCATGGTGATACCCATGTACAGCTGCTATTATCTTTTAGTTACTCTTTTAAATAGAAAATTTTGAAAGACATTTTCTTACACACCCACAGAGTCTTATTTTCTCGCCTTTTTTTTTTTTTTTAATAAGGAGTGGGAAGGCATTTTGTAACATCATGAGTACTGATGGTGGGATATTATAAAAACACTACAGCTGGATTAAGCAGTTGAGTCCTTGGCTTGGAATAGAAGAATGCCTGGAAAATTAAGAAACAAATGTTCTATGTAAGAAAAAAGAAAAATCTTTTCTTGTCCCAGATAAAGTTCACCTAATCCTACGTGTGCAATACTCTTCTTTCTATCACTGACCGTAACTCATTTGTGTTCTATAACTTCACCGTTTTGATGACCATTTAAAAACTCAGAAGAAATTACTTAACTATGTTCCTTTTCTGTTGCACACTTATTCTTCTTTACTATCTCTGCTCCAGTGTAGTCTCTGAATAACACCTTTTAGCTTGGGATGGTATTTTTCCTTTGTTGCTTTTGTATTTTTTCTAGTTGTTTTGTTTTATGCACTTGCTTTGTTTTATGGCATCGTGAAAGAGAGAAGCTGTTGCTAAGAAGCTGTTTTGAAAACATCTTTGCTGTTCTGGCCTGAAAGACAGTGTGCTAAAGCCTCAACTAAAGAGCTGCCGTATGGTTCCTCCTTCTCACACACACAAACGTGCATCTGAAGAAGCCACATGCTGAGACCTTCTCTGGTTGGAGGCTGTACCTGTCCTGCAGAGGAAAAGCAGCCTTTGGAAGTGGCTGTAATCCTATAGTCCACTGAATGCTGCTATTTTCCCATCGGCGTTGCTGCCTTGTGGCAGCCTGCCTGGCGGCTGGCTCGCTGCGTGCTCTGGGCTGCAGACCCTCCTTCGCCTCGGAGGACGTGCTCTAGCTACACTGAAGGCGCCGTGCGAGTCTGGGCTTTAGCCTGACTTCAGGGCTGCCCCAAACAGACTAGGCAGGTTTCCTGTAATTTAACTCTCAGATGAAAGGTATTGAGTGACTCCACAGGAGGTTTTCTAAAACTCAGCTGAACATGTGGCTGAAGCTCCTCTGTATCATTACGCAGGAGATCCTGGTCAGAGAGTTCTTTGTTGTGGCGTTCTTTGTGGTGAAGTTTTCTGTAGCTCAGATGACGTCCTTAGATCTTGTGAAGGTGCCTTTTACAAAGATTTTGCAAAAAAGTTTCTAAAGAGGGATCTAGTGGGCAACATCACCAAAGAATTTGGTCCCTCAACTTTACATTACATTGGTAATGTAAAGATATTTTCATCTAACAATGTTTTTTGGTTTTTTTGGGGAGGTTGGTTTTTATTGGGTTTTGTTGTTGTTGTTTTTTTTAGAATAGCAATATGGCCTTTTCTTGTAAGTAGCTTTGCTACTAAATAGCTTTTATCAAACCCTTGCTAATCTCACCAGCCTCCTACTTTTCCAGATTTTCTCCAGTACCAAATAATTTGGGGTTTTCTCCTTTACTTCCATTCCCTCCTTCTTCTCACCTTTTCCCCATTCCAGTATGATAAAATGGACAATAACTAGAATCTCTCCTCAGATTAAGAGGTGCAAAAAAAAAATTAAAAAAAAAAAAAGGAAAAGGAAGTCAGAAAACTGAGAAGTATAATCAAAACGAGAATAACTCTGATCTGGGCTCTTTCTCTCTTGAATAGTTTGAATTACTTTCCTGTATAATTTTGGCCACTAGAATCAGATCACTGCAAAGCCATTGCAGTTTGGATCTAAATCAGGAATTAAAGATATTAGTCAGATAACCAGATTACTGGGTCTCTATGTGAGAGGAAAGTGCCTGAAGCTTGGAAGAAAAGGCAAGATGGTCAACACATCCGTTTGACCAGTTAAGTGATTTGCTGTGAAACATTTACATTCAAGAAAGTCTTTAATTCATGGTGACAGGTGCAACATGAAATCCATTTTGTTTCTTATCACATATTTTATGGAATTGGAAACATAAACCAGATCTTACAAACAAACCAAACAATGTTTTTGTAAACACAACGCGCTCTACTCCTGGTTCACTTTCCTCACCAATCTTCACAAAGGGTTGCTGTGAGGTTTACCAGGAGATCATCAGGCACTTTTAGATGCTGACAGTGACTATTGTACAACTGTCATTTCTAATGTCACTCTGACAGAGTTGCTTCTTTGCAAGTGGTGGAATTCCTTTGATTGATCTTGACCTTTTTTCCTCTGAAAACCTGTGCTCTTGCAATGCTGTGGGCTTTGCTATATTGTAGTATTGTTTAATACGGCTTTAGGTATCATTAAATGAGTATGATATAGGACTCCACGAAATGGAGAAATGAAGACACATCCACAGCTCAGAGTATCACTGAGAGTATTGCACAGGCTTGTTTAAATTCTCACAGAGTGAGAGGATATGAGGTCTTTAAGATCAGTAATGGCATGAAAAAGGAAAAAAATTAAGTAGAAATATATATACAGAAAAAATATCAGTGTTTCTCAAGAAAAGCCTTGGGGATTTTCCACTGAGTTATCAGACAACAGTCTTAGAAAAATAGAGAAAGTATCTTTCACAAAGTCATGGTGGATCAATAGCTTTTTTAACACCATTGTGTGCATCTGAATTTTATCTCAAAAAGCTGCTATTGTTTAAGGCTGGAACCCATGCAAATGCATTTTCCTGGTTTTCCTGAATCATCTCTTACAGCAAACAAGCTTCTTGGCTAAGTAGACCGTGTCTGATGTGGTGTGGCCATTCTTGTGTTTTTACTCGTGGTCTTTTAATATACCAAAGCATGGAAATGGAGGGGGATGGAGCCTCTTCAGACATGAATGTCAACATCTCACTGAAATTACTTGTGGTGGTACATAGGGCACGCAGCTTTTAGAGAAAAACCTCCGGAGAGGTTACATGATTGTGAGACTGGGCCAGGTCCAGAAGCACTGAGACCAGGGGAAGCTCCTGTTGGATTGGGCCTCAGTCCGGCACCTTTCATTTGCATCTTTCTTTACTCAGAATACTTAGCAGCTTAAAAATAATTGTTACAAATAAGAGAAAGTTGTTCTTAAAGCAATACATAGGCTTTGACCCTTTCTTTGACTGCAGTTATTTTAGCTTTCATTCAATTCTACTGGAACTGCCACTTCAATCTTTGGCTTTTGATTTAATAGACCCCTGTCAAAGCCTGCATAAAACTGATTTAAAATAACCATAGAAACAGATAGAGTGTATTTTCTTAATCTTTCAGACGGATGTTTTCTTTCTCTCAGATCTTTGTAAAAATTCAATAGAGAGACTTGAAATGCTGCATTTAAATAAAGCAAAATCTAAAATACAAGAGAAAAAAACGCCAAACCCAGATTGCTGTGCACTGAAGGTATGATTTTATGCATTACAGTTTAGCTAAGGCCCGTTCAAGGAGAAACTTCAACAGCTTGCCAGGGGCAGTCTCCATAAGCTGTGGCTGCTGTTAGAGCCTGCTGTAAATATTCTGCTGTTTTACAACTGGCAACTGTTAAACTTGGCGCAAGCCCATCTAAAATGCTTAGATAAAAAATAAATATTTCTTTTCTCTCCCTTCAGAGGTAATCATGTTAATAAATATCAAAAAGAACAAACAAGCAAATCAGTGGTGAGGACTCATTAGTAAATACTGTTATCTCACTCATTTCATTCATAAAGCTGCATCAGCCAGGTGCTTGGAAACCAAACAGGTTTCACTTTTTAACAGCAAATCTACTAAACTGCAGTGGGTCTGTCTTTATGGCACATCTTTATTTACGTTTGCTGAGGTAAAGTGGTTGTCCTTGGGACTTTGAGCAGATGGTCTGGGTTCTCCAGTTCTACTGAGAACTATGTTTGTAACTAATGCAATATCTGTAATATAATTTCACGTTATCGTTAATTTTTTTTAAATGAAGTGTTTATAAAGAAGTTTCTGAAAGCTAGGACTGACCTTTCTGAATCCTGTTTACAGAACTTTCTACATCTGAAAATTATTGCAAATATTTTTACCTCTACTTATAAGCCAAACTTTTACCATATTTTATGGTTTAGGCTTCTGTTTCTCCTGAGTTCTCCTTCCACATATCATGTACTTGCAATATACTTCACATGCTATAGAAGTAATAGCATCGATGATTTCTCTTTAGAAGTTACCTCAGTTAAACAAGATAATTTAGGGAACGTGGTACCTGTGCTTGATGAAGTGGGATGGAAACTTTTATCTTAATCACAGTTTTCTATTTATTGTCATTAATTCTGAAGTATTTTTAGCTGCTCTTGCACATTCTGAATTGCATTAGTGCTGCTAGGACTAGTTGCCCATTCATCTCCCTCTAAATATTTCTTATGTTTAACGTGTTCTTAAAATACATCATGTTCAATGGCCAAAATATAGAAACTTCTCCATTTCATCCAGTGTGTGAACCTCATGATGTGAGTGTCTCCCTATATGAGCACTGAAATTTTGGTTCTGGCTGCCTCGAGAGCTGACCGGCGGAGAATCTGCTTCCAGAAGAGTGCCTGCTGCCAGGCGAGCGGCATGCTGGACTTTTCGTCAGAACACCTGTGTCTTACATTCAGCTTTGCCATGAAACTGCTGTGTGAAGTAGATACAGAAATTGTCACCAGCTAATTTCCTCTGTTCAGGCCTGCCTCTCAATCTGTGTCTTAATCAAGACCTTGTTCATATTGGCACCTCGAGGAGTTACTCCAAGAAGCAATAGTCCTTCAGTCCCAATAGTGAAGAATGCATTGTTTGATTTTTTTTAAATTTTTTTTTTTTTCCCCTGTCATAATGCAGGCTGTTGGCTCTCAAACTAGGAGTGCTTTCATTTTTACGGGAGGTTTAGGTGCCTAGCTGCTATAAATAAGCATTATTTCTTTGGCTTGAAAAAAGCTCAGCGGCACTCTGGTTTTTAGCATCCCTGTAATTTGGGGGGACCGGAGGACAAATTTAAGTGGAACATGTGGAACAGTGCTACCTCAGTTCTCCAAGAGTAGATTAGGCTGCCCAAAGAAATACATAGCTGAGAAGAGGCAGATTCCCAGCAGATATCAATTATCTCAGCCTCATTCACTTGAGTGGAGCTGCCAGTTTACTGCAGGATTTGCTGCAGGATGCTGGCAGAGAAATATGGGATATCAGCAAAGACATTAGTCACTTGTTGCACAGCAGTTTGTTTGGCATGTGGCCATTTGCTACAAATTGCCCTCAAAAGCTTTACATCTTCTTGGTGCACTGAGCTATTTAGTGTGTTAAGCTTCATGCACCTTTGTGTCCTAATAGATTCCTTATGTAGGCAACGTATAATGTTCTAGCTGGCAATGCGCATGTTTGTAAATATGTATACATGTATATAAAATCAGGAGTCAAGGGCCAAACAAGAGGGTTCTAATGTTAAAATGTCAAGTCTTCAGGGTTTTCTTTGCACCCATAGAGGGGTTTTGAAGCCAAGAAGCCATGCAGGGCTAGAAGCTTCTTCAGGAAAGACACAATGAGGAAGAGAGAGATTAGTTTCTCCTGTCTCCAGGTTTCTGCTCTAGCACTAAAGCCCATCAGATGTCATACCAAAAGTGTTTTCACAGTCATGTAAATTGAGCATAAGACTTCAGCTTATATTTAAAAAATTCCAATTTTACATCCTCTTTATAGGTAGTCTCCTTACCTATAATCTGTCTGTGCTTTTGACTTCAGAAAGTTGCCAGGTAGGAAATTCCAAATTGAACCTCTCATTAGCTATGGGTGCTGTGAACTCAGAAAAAGATAATGAGAAAAACAAACACCAGTTCTCAGTCCTCTTTCATCTGAGAAAGTTCAGGTCCTGCTGGCAATTTGCATACTGGCTAATAAATCTTGCTCTTGGGACAATTTGTTCTTATATTTGATTACATTATTGGGCTTCAGAGAACTGTACCTTCTTCCATGCCAGTGTATCTTCCATTTTGCCTGTGTTTACAAGAGCACTTATGTTTCCAATTTCCCTTTCTCATTAGGCATCAGTAGGAGTTTCCATCCAGCTCCATCAGAACAGACACCCTGGGAAGATCTAATCTCCACTCCTTTTCTTTACAGAGTTTGTCATAGTTGGTCATACAGTGAGAGTCAGATTTCCTGTGGAAAAATGGGCAATATCATATTCTTGTGTTTCTCTGCTAGTTTTTTTTTTGTATGGTAAGTGCTCCCTGTCGTATAGCAGAGTGTGGGTGCACAACCCTCCCAACCACATAACAGTTATATCCAGCCTTGCAAGTGAAACGTCATTGTTTGCGAGCTTTTGCTGTAGGGGTTTCTCTGCTGTCCCTGTTCTTAGTCTTTTCTATGTCAGAAATTTCTAAGACTTTTTGTATTTTGTGATTTTTATATGCATGTATTTTTGTATACCTGTCCACACCTTTCTGTGGAGCTGTGATGCAGAAACTTAAAGAGATCAGAAAAGATTACTTAGACACTTTGGAGACTCCAACACCCCAATCATGATGTTCACACGGCTTTTTGGGGTTTTCTGGATTTTAAAAATATTTGAAAAACTAACAGAAAAAATCAGCAGAAAAACAAATTTTTGTACCTTCTTTTTTTAAATAAAGAAACCAAGTTTTTCTATTTACAATCTTTGACAAAACTGATATTTTAGTTCATAAAATAGCAAAACGAATTTTTTTGAGGAGCTACAACAGGAAATTTGGGAAAGTAATGTTTCCAGAGCAGGAATCTGACATGATCATAAAAATAAATGTCAAAAGAGTCATGACACGCACAAGAACTCTTAAAATATACTGAAAAGCCCATTAATAAGTCAGATGCATACTCAGGTAACCCCACTGAGTCTAAGCCACTTCTTTATTCCTCTTGAAATCTAGAAAACTTTGCATAAGGAAGTTTTGGAGGATACCTTTCTGTTTTGCTTCATCTTACAAAGTACTGACATTAGGTGTCCCTCTCTCTCTCTTATGCCCTCTATCCCAGCCATAATCTTGCACTCGCTCCTTTGTGACCTTTCCAGGATATTTGTGTGCTTTACCTCTTTAGACTGCAGCAATGCTCTCAGCTGCCAAACTGCTGATTTACTTTATTTCCGAGTTTAATGTGGCCCAGTTTTGTGCCATGAAACACAAACAGTTGCAGGAAATTTAATCAAAAACATGAACATATGAGCTCAGAAGAAAGCACAAAATGGAATTTACAGAGATAGCTGAAAATAGCCATGGCCATATGGATTTCATTGGGTATGTGTAATATGCTGATACCATCTTTTTTTTTGGTAGCAATTATCTGCTCTCTATTTTCAAGTCCTCTAATTTTTGTTTTGCATTTAGCATCTCAAAACCATTCAGGAGAAACATACTTTAAGCATCATTACTACACAAATTGGTAAACTGGATGTAAGCATTTTATAAGCAACATGTTCAGTCTTATTTTTTGTAGTGGGTTTTGTTGGGTCTTGGTTTTCTTTTTTTTTTTAAATGAAAACATTATTTCACAGCTGCTAGCTTACTGGGTCACAAGTTAATAGTGTCTCTGCCTACCAATGAAGTTGGGTTATTACTGACTGTCTCATCATGAGTTAGGCTACTGTGGATTTTTTCATTTCTAGTAGTTGTTGTATAAATGCTGTATGATCATTGTGAATCTTTGTCTTGTCTTATATCATAAAGTATATTTGATGTATTGTGAATCTCTGTTTTCTGGTGGAATATCAGCTATAAGTAACTTGAAATAGTAATTTGAGCTTCATATTTAAGGAACAGAGTGTTTTAGGATGATAGCTATATTCCTCAACTGACTTTGCATTTGAATTTCTTGGATTCATAGAAAAAAAATAGAAAATGTTGTCCTATATGCTTGTAATAATATTTAAAAATAAATTTCAGGGAGATAACCTGAGTGATCTATTGCTGCCTTGAACTAAAGCCGCAAGAAGAGGAACTTCATGAAACTTTGTGGGATTTCAGCTGTGACTTTCTTTGGTGCTGTCATGAGAGGCGAGATAGCATAATCAGTGTATCTGCAAGTCCAGGTGAAAAGTATCTTGTTGTGTAAAGCACCCATTTCCAGCAAGCATTCAAGGTGTAGGATAGATGATCATTGTACATAACAGGAGAAATGTTGGAAGATTTATTAGCATCCTCATAAAGTCAGGACAGCTGTTAAGTGATAGAGTCCTGCTTTTTGCTTCTCTAGAAGCCACTTCTACAGGCTGTTAGCTCCATGTCAGCAGCACCCTTTGTTTTACAGGCTGTTGTTTTCTGCATCTATCAGAGTTGTCCCCTTGGTTTGCTCTGTGGCATGTTCTGTAAATCATACTTCGGCAAGAGACATTGCGGAATTGTTTTCTGTAGAGGTAATAGTACTTGGCATTGATAGAGCACATCAGAGAATCACATAGAACTTTACTAAGAATAAACTGAGCTTCATAACATCCCTCTGGAGCAAGTAAGTATCATCATTCCCATTTTTTCAAATATTAAATTTGACATTTTAGTGTATCTTACGGGATGTTCTGTTTAGCCTTCATATTCTGATCTTAAAGTCATGGCCGAGTGGAATCCTCGTGTCCTTCACATGGCAAAATTCTCATGTGCTGCCTATTGTTCATGCTGCTCTCCAGGGAGTCACAGGCAACGTGAGATGGCCTTGGCTGCCTGGAATTGACTCCAAGGGACCTTCTTTGAATGAGGCTTGAGGCAGAATGCCTTCTCCTCTCTGTTACTCCCTGGTCATCTGTCAGAAATACGTACATTAGTTCCAATCTCATTTTCCTCATCCATGTGGAGTTGAATTTCTCAACCCAGACTGGCCAGTGGAGGTTGATGAAGCCAGATGAAGCAGGGCTTTACAGCTGGGTAAGCCTAAAATGTATTTGAACCAAAGCTCACAAGATACATAAAGTTGGTACATCTCTGTGTGATTCCAGGGAGAAACGCTGGATATGAGATCTTGAGTGCATAGAAACTTGGAAGACTCAGCTTCATATTTATATTTACAAACACTAGGGAAACAAGAAACATGAACTGAAAGGGTCAAATATCTTTGTACTCCTGGCTCAGTAATGCAAATCCCTAGGCGGGTAAACTTGATTAAGACCCATGCTGTTTTGTTTCAGCTCAGGAAGCTGGACAAATGAAGGTGGGGAAGGATTCAGACAACTAATCCTGACCTGCGACCACAATCAGAGGTGGTTCTTACAGGACAAGGACATAAGTAAAAAACAACAACAACAACAAAAAAACCCAACAGCTGGTCTTTTTTCTGAGCATTATCTATAGATGATGGGGATACATGAACAATCTCTCTTCCCAGAAATGGTAAATTATGATTACATGAATAGGGAAAATTGGCTGTGCTCCATCACTATCCCAGAAAGCAGCAACTGTTGAGTCACATCTGGGAGGGATTGTCACAACAACTGCAGACTTAAAGCCCTGGTCTTCGAGATGGGTGTCCACTTGAGAGATGCGTTACTGGAGAATGTCAAAGAATAAATGACCAAAACTATGCCAGAGACAAAAAAGCCAAGATGAGAAACTGCCATGTATTATAGTCAAGGGACTTGTAAAAACATGCAATTAGTGTTAAACTGCCAGCTAGAAAGATAGAGTCAATTAGTGTCTCGATTAAACTACATTGTGCCAGAGCCCTAGCTGGCATGAAATGGCACAGTTCTGTTAACTTTACTAGAGCTTCAATAATTTGCAACAGGTTTGGATCTGACTTCTTACTAAGTTACTACTTTGGAAAACTCCCACTGAGATTTATGAGGTTAAGGACAACTGTATTCTATATCTATAGCATTTACTATAGACTCAAGATTGAAGATAATTATCTTGGCCTTAAACAGTGCCACTAGCATTATAAGAAAGTGTTTCAAGATTTCTTTTATCCAGCTGGAATGTTCCATTTTTTAGTATTTCTAAAGGACAATATGAAAAACGGCATGTATCACAGAGAAGCTGCTCAGCTTCCCCCGTTTTTTTTGTTCTCACTATATTTCACAATATTATGCCCAAACTATTTAAACATCAAGTGTTTGTGGAAAGATAAATATAGAGTGCATATAGCCACTAAGGCTGAAACACGTGCTTTTAATACTAAAGGAAAAAGGTGCTCCCATAACTTGATAGTTATTCAAAAGAAATGGAAAGGCTTCCAACACAGAGAATTGTCTAGTCTGTTGAAAAAAGATCTAAGGGCTAATTTTTGTTTTACTACTAAAAGGAGTTCATGATAATGAGGCTGACATTTGCCAGTTGTTCTTCTCTATTTTTTACTCAGAAGGAATCCTAACTAGCCTTATGGCTATAGTTATGGATAAGGTCATTTCTGCTTCATTCTTTTTTTGCTCCGTTACTTCACGCTGGATTTGAAATGGAGTTTGTTTTGTTTTAACAGTTGCTGCTCATTGCTTCCAAAAGTGACTGTCTTCTTACAACACAAGGGGTTAAATTTCATTTCAAGCTGTGCGTGTGTTTTTGTGGGCATGGGAGCAAGAGGGTGAGAAAAAGAAACTAATCGTATGGGGGAAATTATGCTTATACATAGGGTGAAACTTATACAATGCAGTGACATGCTCCATGTGTAAATAATGGTGTCACAAGCTGGCTGTGATGAAGAAGGGTAGTCTAATGCTGACTATATGTTCTTTATTCTGTCCCTGACATTTACAGCTCAGCACCTCCCAGGACAGGGGCCTGTGGTCTGCAGCACTCTTGTAGGCACAGTTTAGCGTTGGTTTTGGTGAGAGATCTTTGGTATATGTGCCTGTACTTCTGCAATATGATGCAAGTGAAACATGCAAGTACTTGAGTTTATAAGGAAAGTAGAGCATTTTCCTGCTTTTGGCCTAAAAATTTCTGATTCCATTCTTGGGCGTTTAGTTGAGGGTACTGGCTGTTCACCCTGTTCTTCCGATGGCTAGCGAAATTAAGCACATGTGTATTTTTTCTTTATTTGCTGGATGATGCTTCAGAGTGGACATAAAGGACCAAAGACATTGGCACTTCCTCAGTCAGAAATTTTCCTCTTGTTCCACCACTTTCCAAACTTTAATTAATATGCACTAACACTAAATAACAGAGATTTGGTAATTGGTTGTGTGTGAATAAATTATGATCAGATCTGTTTAATTATTAATGTGGATGTGTATGTAAGAGAACAGAAGACATCTAAAGGAAATACAATACGCACAAGGGATATGAAATAAAAGACATTCCTTAGTGCTAAAAGCAATAAACTGTCAGGCGTTTCAGTGATTTGTCACCTCTGCATTAACCACTGACTCAAAGTATTAATGATAAAAGCAGATAATTATAGTGCTGTCCTCTTACAAAGAAGCTGTTATAGCTGGGTAAATAACAGGCCCTATAAAATTGTCTTAAATTTGTGTTTGCACAGCAGACAGCATTCAGTAAGCTCCTGTTAAGTCTGAGATGTTTGTGAAAGGGAAGTTTTTCTTTTGTGTGTTTTATGTTTAATATCAGAGGAAGAAACAAAGGGTAAAAAACGGATTGTGTGACATGTTTTAAGTGTATACTGTAGAGGGACAAACCCAAAATGGCCTTCTCAAAGCCAAAGGCAAGTCTATGGGGTTGCTATAGAGCTTGCAGTAGTCAAGACTCATTTTCTTCCAGTGAAGTGAAGTATGATAGTGATTTTTATAGGCGCTGTGATATTCTCTACACTTTATTCTTTATTCTTTTTCTGGCAGCAACAAAGTACTGACTGCTGCGTGACACAAAAATAGGAAGTGTTCTAGAGAGACCACCTTACTGTAGATGTTCATATGGCCACAGCCACATCTAGCCAAGGTCATCAGAAAGGCCAAAGATCAACCTAGCTGGTAAACTGATTTATTTCTTGCTACAGAAGCTGTCCAATTAGAAATACCTGAGACCTGCTGCCGAGGAAGCGCTAGTCACTGCAGCTATGCTGCTTCCTCAAATTTTGGGCTTTGCTCTGCCTTCAAGCTGCGTGGTGTCTGTCGTGAGTATTGTATGATTTCAACAAACAAAACGCCACAGAAGGATAGGCTGTAGGCAAAACTCCAGGGAATGTTCCATTTGTAGCTCAGGACAGACAGCTACTGTTCTCTGTGCTGAGGGAAGTAACTTTCTCTTGGTAGAGCTGAACAGTGTGATGTGACAGTCCCGATGCTCACCCAGCTTTCCAGTTGACAAGGGAGAAGGTACACTTTTTAATTGCCAGCACTGAGAGAGATGAGAAAGACGTTTCCTGCAATAAATATGGACAGCAAAAAGACAATGAGAACAGAGCAGTTTTCTGATTCTAATTAGTGCTTCATGCTGAGAATATTGTGAGCATAAAACATCTTGCAGAATAAAAAATTGTCAGGACAACAGCAGTCATCAGTTCAAGTAACAAAAAGACACTTATGTTTTAAAAACAGAATCTAGAAGTATAGTTATTTAATGGAGCATTTTTCTAGAGAAAATTTAGCATTTCCTGCTGTACTGATGTTTATATAAGACAAACATGAAGTATTCTCACTTGAATAGAATTAGTTACCACTGAAAGCTTCTATCTCCTTCAGCTTACCACGAGCAAAGTAACCAAGTAATACACTTGCTTAGATTCCAACTCAATTTAGGGAAAGGGTAGAAATGAAATTGCTCTTGGCCTTGATTAATGTTGAAAATATTGATCAAATGGCTTATCTGCCAAAAATGAAAGGCTTGTGAGTGTTCTTTGAAGATGGAGCATGGGTTTATTAGTAAGACTCTGAGGGGACAATTCCAATAAGTTGATATTAAGGGATTTTTTCCTATGGACACCAGTGTGTGATTGCAAAGGCTTTACTGAAAAAAAAATTTTTTTTTGAAGTGCGGTTTTTCTTGTGTATACACGCATCCATATGTACTTGTCCCTGTGTGTGTTAGTTGGTAGAACCCATTCAAGATATAGATTGTCAAAGAAATGCTTATGGCCACCCAGTTCAGAAGTTAACTGTATGTTGTCCAATCTCAGAGGTAGCCCATGTTAAACTGCTGTGCCATCAGGAAGCCGTGACATCAGTTGAGGAGGACTCGAGGACAGCAGTGCTGCGGCAGCATTGCCAAAGTGCCATCTGTACAAAGGCGTGCGAGAAGCCAGTTTTCAAAGCGCAGTGTCTGCCCGGATGCTGTTCATTCTGCAGGCTTTACAGCTCCTCTGCCCAGCTGCAGCAGTGCGGGGTGGCTGTACTGCAGTACCTCACCTGGTAAAAATACCTGCCTCAGTGTCCCCTTCATTATGACAAACGTTTCACACAGCTAATGTAAAAAATTGCCCCAAAACATTTTTTTTTTCTCCCTCATTATCTTTATTTGAACAATTCCTTCCATCTTCTCTCCCTATTACTTAATTTCTGGTCTCTGTCCTCCTTTGCTGTTTATACTGTTGCCTCCTGCCGCTGTTTTCCTGCCTTCTCCACTCCTTCCTGCTGATACTACTGTCTGTCTGGTTTTATGCTGTGCTGACTCCACTTCCTTTTCTTGTGCTTGGTGGCCTTTATTGCATTAAGCACAACACTGATAGTTTCTTTGTTGACATACGTGGGATGAGATATGGCAATACATTATTTCACCGAAAATTTTCCTCCAAGGATTATTGCTCCTGAGTGAAATGATTGTTTCCTCTGGTT
This sequence comes from Calonectris borealis, assembly GCF_964195595.1. Lineage (NCBI taxonomy): Eukaryota > Metazoa > Chordata > Aves > Procellariiformes > Procellariidae > Calonectris > Calonectris borealis. The sequence goes on from NC_134320.1 coordinate 7,146,623, forward strand.
CAGATTAACCACGCTAGGAAGGAAATTTTTCATGCTTCATTATTACCATTAATCTTCCAAGGTGCCCCTGTGAATGAAAATCCATTGTTTTGTTTAACAGAGAGGGACACCAATACAAGTTATCTAGTGTAATTATACTTCTAACAGATGTATCTGTCAGGTTGCTCAGAGTTTGGTAACATAACATCACTGAATATTACATTGCAATGTAGAACACATTTTCAACAAGCTATGCAGACCTGCACTTTTTCTGTTAACTCTAATAAAATGTGATGGTACTTAATCTGCTGTAGTGCACAGGGAAGTATATTTACCTTTCATGATCATAGGAGACTTGCTATAGATGCTATTTCAAGAACACCTAAGGTGATGGAATGTGAATGAAGAGCAGGAAAGGGAGGGTGCAGTTCTGCACCCATCGGAGTTGGTAGAAAAATCCCTTTTTCTGCTGCGGAGGTAGGATCAGGATCATCAAATGTTACCTTTGGTTTTGCTTTCTAGTTGCTATTGTGGGTAATAGTGACCTGCAGTCAGAGGTGTCTTTTCATTTGAGGTGGTAGGAGACTAAATTCTTCATGTTCTTCATGCATCATGCCCCTTCCTGACTCATTGCCTTTGGAAAGCAGCGCTTTATGTTCTGCAGCGAAAGAAATATTAATTTGCAGATGCTGCTTGCTCATTTCTTTAGGTACTTAAGTAGTTCCGTAAAACCTTTGCATGAATTAATATGTAGGATGTGCCAAACTCATTATATTTCTAGCTATGATTTATAATTTCATCCTTTTCCGTCTTCAACCAAGAATACTCAGGTGTAGGGGAACATTGTAAAGTAGAGGAGCCCGGGAGGCAATGAGCCAATATGTTTCATTAGCTGTGTGTGCTGTCCGGTGAGGATTGCACAGTCTTGTCAGTCCTACTGTATCTTCTAGGTTTTTGTGTTATTTATTGGCCATAAAGCAAATCAAAGTACTCCTTTGCCACTGACTTAGAAAGGGGGCTTTGAACTAAGTGCTTTGTCTTCTACATCTTTCCTTGCGATACATTTTTAGATTTTTCAATGCTTATACCAGTGGAGGGGGCAGACTGGGGGGGCACAGGAGTGCGGGGTCCCTGCTCTCATGTTCTGTGCACTGACCACAGCAGTCCTCATGCTGGAAAGAGTAGGCAAAATCTTTGTTGGCCCTTGAAATGCTGTGATAAGGCATGCTCAAAGTACACAGAACTTAATTTCCAGACCTTTTTCAGGTGCTCCAAAACAGAGGTATTCTAGAAACTCTTAAAAATACAGCTATAAGAAATTTTTTAAATGCAGAAAACAACATATTTTGTCCAAATCTCATTTTGGTAAAAAAACTAAACAGTTTTTGTTGGAACTTTCCATGAAGTAGAATTCCAACAAAACTTTAACCCAGAAAGCTAGTGCTTTTGGAGTTATAAAAAAATCAAAATGGTGTTTTATAATTGAAGTGGTTCAATATTCTTAACTATAGGAATCACTACTTATATTAAGAAAGGAAGATTCGTATTTCTATGCAAACATTTTTTTCTGAAGCTTAGTATTTGCAACCTATTGGGTTTTACTCTTTGGAATCAGAGATTTACACATCTGAAGATTTGCCACACTGCTTGAAATGGCTATGATTATGGTAAACCATGAAAAAATTAAACTTGAAAATTATTTTGACAAATTGGGTAGACTCCTGCTTCCTCTACTCTGCACGCTCAGAGTAATGGATTCTGGTGCTCATGGAGAGCTGACTTTCAACAGTTTGTGTGAATACCTGGGTTCATAAGGAACTGTGCATCAATTTTAAATCTCAGCTGGAAACCAAAATGCATATTAGTCATTTCTGTCTCTGATATCAAAAAGCTTTTAATCTCTTTCAAGTATCTTTCCTTTCCTGTACTTTGAAAGCAGGTTACCTTTTCCAAATCTTCTGAGACAGGTGAGCATTAGGTACTGTGAAAAGGGAAAAATCCCTCTGATTATTTATTTTTATTTTTCAATATATCCAACTCTTCTCTTCAGTAGTGGTCTCATAGCACAAAGCAAAATCTGGAGGGCCTTAAGAGGCTTGAATGCAAATAATGATTTCTAATAACGACTACAGGACTGATTGTCTTTATTGGAGTTTTAATGGGGGTCAATGAGGTTAGAATGGAGAATACAAATTAAGAAGGGAAATTCAGGAAGGTAAATCTTTGAGTCTGTAGGATGTTGTTAGGAAAGATGAGGAATCCTGCATTGTCAGTCAACAGCCCAACACTGGGAAAAGGGAGGATTATATCAGCTGTAAATCTCAAGATGTGGTCCCTTTTCCTTTTTGTAAGCAAAACTCTCCATTGATTTCTGGGAGTTTTGCCTACATAATCAAAGCACATCTCTAGATCAGCCTAGTCATGGGGTTGAGTGGGCTTCCACTGTCATGTGGCATAAGAGAACTCTGTTGATTGTTGGGAGTTTAGATGGGAAGTGTCCTGGGAGAAAAGAAAGCTTTAAAATGAATCACCTATCCAAAACTGTCATGAAAAAGTACTGTATAAATGTAAATATTAAACCTAGAAGTATTCATACAAACACTTGTGACATTCATGTAATGCTCCCTAATAGACTCCAGCGATGCCTTCAACTAGTCAGGCATCTGGAATGTGGCACTTCCCTCTCCAGGTCCGGATAAATTTTGCTCCATGGAGGCAGACTGCTCTTGACTCGCCTGGGTGGGGGTGTAGCACAGAGGCTGCTACATGAGAATGTGCTCATCCATATGGCAAGCCAACATGCAAACATGTGGGATGGGAACTCTGGATTTGTCTTCTCCTGAGTTCCCAAGAAAACAGACCACATCTTGGTCTCCCCCTGAGGGTAGGAACTATTATTTTCAGAGGTTCTTCGTAAGAACTTCTGCTGTGTATTTGTGTAAAGATCAGGTATGCTATGGCCTGGGCTGAAAAATCCATTTAGGTAAGAATGACATTTTTCTCTTCCAGTGCTTAGTAATTCCCTCTTTTCCTATCATGAATTTAGTTTATGCCTGGCTTTGTGACTTGCTCATAATCTCTCAAGGTAGATATAAGGTTTGGCTCTGCCTAAAAGTAGGGGAATAGTACACTCTGTTCTAATGAAAAAGAGAAGCCATAAAGTAGTACTGCTAGAGAGTTATTACCTCTTCATAGCATCCAACATATGCTTGGTGCCCACAGATAATGTAGGCAGATTATGTTCTTTCTTTTGCAATCGTCAAATGTAATGGAAGCTCAGAGATGCTCCTGAACTGACCATACTAACTAAAGTGCTATTCTGTTGTTTGGAAAGGCTGAGGAAGAGAGTAAGAAACTAAATTCTCATCTTTGTCACCCAAGGCAAAATATTCAGGTCTTCCTGTGTCAGTTGCAGAAAACACTGCCTGAGGATGTAATATAAACAGCAAAGTGGAGAGTCTCAGCGCCGTTGCAAAGACTGATATGATAGTCATTGCTCCTGCTGCAGAACACTGCTGTTGCATTTTGCAGCAATATTTTTAATTTCCCCCCACCCCCCCACTTATTTACTTAAGACGAATGTCCTTTTAAGTAAAAAATAAGGTCTGGGAATACATGGAATTCAAGTCTTCTTCTAATTCTAGACTTAGTCTTAACTGCATTTATTTCATTTTAATTTGTTCTTCTGAGTAGAATGATCTCCTTTGTTATCCTTTTTTTCATTTGACCAAAACTTCCATGTCTTCGAGGAGTCCCAAGACGGAATTCCTGTATGATTTGGAGCAAAAAGTCTTCTCAGGCAGTCACACAGCCCAAGAGCCAACAGGCAATGAGCATTTTGTAAATATAAAACCACTGTGAATGAAAGCTGTCAGGCTATATTATGCATCCTGGCAATAATAGTTTCATTATTCTCAGATAATATCATTGTCTTTTTTAGTATTTTATTTTGAAGTGGCCAAATGAAGCTTTCCATCTTCCTGCTGTGTTTCGGGTAAGGCCAAAAGAAATGTAGTGAGTGCAGAGTACAGCGACTGACCACGTATACCTTCTGCCTCCTCCTTCAGAAGACTTTGCAGGGATCTCCTCTGGCTCTTCTCACAGTAAAAGATAGGTTGAGAAGATATTTTCCTTACAAAACAATGAGTTAAGACTCTGAGGAACATCAGCATGGAAGTTCAGAGGCTGGTCTGATTTCTTTCCTCCCAGATAGGAGCTGGACTATAGACAAGAGCTTCTTTCACTGGAGAATGAAGTTGAGGGAAAGTACTCAGAATGGTTTAGGGCCAAATTTGTGGAGGTCTTTAGAGCTCTCCATCCACTTGTAGTCACCTACTTCCCTTTATAACCCTGGTCTCAGTACCTACATTATAACTATATCATGACAAGCTCCCAGGTCACTTGTGCTTCTGACCATGTGCTTCTGCATTACCAAAAATCCTCTCATCTCTACATTTCTGAGAGAATCCCCGTGACATCCTGATGGTACTGCACCCAGGTATTTGATACCAACAATCATTTGCTTTGTTGCTGCTGCCACGCATTGAAGATAGTTTCTGTCCGTTTCTTGAAGAAAAAAAAAACCCTACAAAATCCCCTGCTTTGAAGGAAAATGATTTTTGTGCCATGAGACAAAAGGGCTCAAGGTGAATACTTTCATTAGTTAGAACCTGCAAAGTCTTCCACACTTCCCTCTTCCACACTTAAGTTCCTGGGCAGTATCACCTGTATACTGTGTATTTGACAGGAATACTAATAAATTGGAAGAACTACAATTATTCCTTCTTCACAAGATAATTTTTAAATAGATTAGTTCAGAAATGGGAAATGGAAAAAAAGTATTTAAATGATTTCACGTGGCTTGGTTTAGGATATTCCTTTGCAATCATCTTAGATTTGTAACACCTATATTTTATTTCAAAGAAAATTGACTTCTGGATTATCATATTAACCAAAATTAAAGCAGAGAGAATAAAAATGAGTGAATTATTACTGTGTGTTTATGACATCCCTGCAGCATAAGAGTCTGATATTGCCACATGGACAAGATAATGCGAAATCAAAATCTGTATATACCTTTTTGTCAAAACCCTGACTAAAGTGACTCTTTAATTATCAGCACTTCAACTCCTTTAAAATAGCAGATTTGGAAAGCCCAAAATAGCACAAACTTTAAATTAGCTTTTGTTAGGTAATCCTTATATTATTTTTACATTTTTATGCAGAGAAATTGTGGCATAACAAAATGTAGTATGTTCCATATTTACCTGTATTGTACCTCTTTTCAGGTTTTCTTCTTTATCCCATTCTTCTAATTTCCTGGGTTTTGAACCCGAGAGGCCACTACATGCCCTCTGGGTACCCAGGAGAGTTACTTACCTGAGGAGGACTGTAGTTTTCACTTTCCATGGGCCTGTGGAGATTACCAAATGCAACTCTATACCTTCAAAACACTTGCTGAAAATGGGGTAAATAGCAACCCTTCTTTTTTTTTTTTTCCTGTTGCATTGTCTAAAGGCATGATTCACCTTCTGTTGATATCAACAGCAGCTCCTACTGATTTTAATGGAAACAGATACTGTGTCCACACAGGAAATCTGCTGGGGGAGAGTAAAACAGCAGCCTGAAAGCTACGGTCTTTGCCTGCGCGGGAGGAGAGAGGGCCCAGCTGGATGAGAACAAAGCACTGCCCTTTTTTTGCCCTTTAGGCAAAGCACAAAGCTGAGCTCCGATTCCTGCCTGAGCAGCAGCGTGGGCATAGCTGGGCTACCCTTGCTCTTCTCCAGGAAAGCGGAGCGTGTAGCGGTAGCGCCTGCCCAGGGAAGGAGGAGGCACGGCGGCTTTTAGTAGCAGCAGTTGCTTCCCCTCTCTGGTGGCAGCAAAAGTGACTTTTGCTACCACTGAGGATGTGCACAAATGAAGTTATTTTGCCTGCACTGCTGGAAAGTCTGAAACTGCTATTGTTAGAAAAACTGGCAAAAGTTGCTTTTCAAAAAACAAACAAACCACAACGTGCTGAACCAAAAGACCACAAAAGAGATTGCTTGTAGTCTATCTTGTCCATCTACATACCAGTGCCCTACCTAGGATGATTATAAAGCAGCAGGTATAGACCATGGTTTTCATCAGGGGCACTCTAAACCATATGGATTTGACTGAAAACTCTAGTCCCTCAATTTTTATTTACCAACCTTTCCTATTCACAGATTATGCAGAAAATGATTTGCAATGAGGAATAAGAAGTTCATGCTCTTCTCGATGAGTCTGAAAGTTAAGAACGGTGGCTAATAAGATGACCAAGGGAGTATCTCTATTTAATGACTTTTTTCTAAAAATAGAAAATGGACTAATTGTGGAAACAAATGAAGAAATCATACAGAGACCAGCAATTTCCATCTTTTCCCTAATGTGAAGTTTCTCCTGATGTCTTTCTTTAAATGTTGGGTTTTTTTTGAGGTATGGTCCTTTTGAAAAAGCAGGAAGGTCTGACTAAATAACTAAATTAGCTTAACATTTTCATGATCGGGAAGCTTCTGCACAGAAGTAATGTGCTTCATAGTGATTCATTGACTTTAACGTCACACAGAATCTTTATGACCATTAATCTGACCTAACTGCTACACTCAGTAGGCTGTCTCTTTTTTGACATGTAGCTGGCCTCACATTAAAGGTGTTGGCTGTTGACGAATTTGTCAGATTTCTTGGTAATCTGTTCCAATAACTAATTAATTCTGGGTTTTTTTTAAATCTTATTTCTAGTGTCAGCTTTTGGCGGTTTCTCTGATTTTGTCTGCTAAATTAAATGGCCTCATAATTTACTTATCTGTATTCTACTTAACTGGTTCCCGACTTACTTAATGTGTTTTAACAGAATGAATAGATTGAACTTCTTACTTGGTCTGTGCAAAACATATTTTTCAGGTCTGTAGACATTCTTGTAGCTTTTTCATAATCCCTCCACAGTTTTTCTATACCTTTTCATGGCATGGACACGAGTACTGAAACACTAGTGTGCTAGAGGCAGCATCGCTAGAACATTCCACAGAGGTGGTATCTCCCCCTTAATTCCTCTTTTTTGACATGCACCTCTTTTGTCCATCAAAGGATCATGTGAGCCATGCCAACCAGAGAATCATACAGGGAGTTCCTACTCATTTTGCTACAATACACACCATTTCTGTAAGATACTTCTTTTTTATACAAGAAAGAGATGTCACCGATAGTAGGTGGGACAGTTTCTGGGAGGTGCATTCAGGCAACTGTCCTCCCACTGGTGCAAAGGCCGTAGTACGGGGGTGGCTCTCTCCTGTCCTCCTGCTCCTCTGCCTTTTGAGAACAGTTTTTCAGTTTCATAATGATTTTGCTGTGTGATCTTACTAGGGCACTTAAACCTTTTACTATTGAAAAATCTTCTGTAAAAAGGTACTAACACCTTTTCGAAGAGAGACTAACTGTGAGACTTAATTAAATGTTTGACAAGATGCTTTGAAATCCTTCAGAAGAAGCTGCCTTAGTATAATTAATAAACAATACAGTTCAGATTCTCCTGCATCCTCACAGAATCTAAGGCAGCAAGGGCAAGAAATTGATGAGGATTTTCTTGTAAAATTTCTCCATCTTTGAATGCATAGCTTATTTTACTTTAGACAATTAGCTGCAACGGGTTCCTCATTAACATTGTTTGAGTAGGCCCTGCTCATAAGTCTCTCCAGTCTGTCTGCCTTGTACCTTGACTGTAGTCTGATCACTGATTTTTCAGACTGTTTGCTGATTCTCTGTTGGATTTTTGTGAAGACAGTTTAGGTTTCCTCCTTCTTCAAACTCATTTCTGTTCTTGATTTGATCTTTCTTTCTTATCTGATACTCAGAATGTAGACAGTATTTTTATTTTAATGTAAAGATTGTTCAGATGAGAAGAAATAATTGAGTTGAATATGACTTTATCTTTTTTTAAATGCATCCCAATGTCATAATCCTTTTTTTGGCAGCCTGTGTGCTGACATATCCACATTTCTGCCGCTCAATACTGGGGTAGCATTTACATATGTATTTTGTACTTCTCTTTGAATTATCAATTTTATGTGCCTTGAAATAATTAACTTGTTATATATATAGTAATTAGCTTTGTAAAACATCCATATTCATTGAATTGCAGTATCTTTAAGGGAATGTACTGTTCACAACACAAACAGTTGTACAAGGAACAAAATTATTACAAGCAACACACAAAAGGAAAACGAAACAAAGATATTTGTTAGCTGCAGTAACAGTAGTAAACATTTAGCAAACTAGTAAAGCCTTCTTTAAACTCGGAGAAACTAGCAGCTCAGATGAAATACAGAAAAAAAACCCGCAAAACCTTGTAAGATGGTATATGCCAGAAAAGAACGGGGCTGAGGAGCAAGCAGTCAAGGAAACGGTTGACCAGCCGGCCAGTGCCCGAGGTCATTTCCTGAACCTGCTGTAATTAGGAGCATAGATGAGACCACTGAGATCCACTTCTCAGTGCCTGGATTGATGAGTGCTGCTTAGCCTGAGCCTTTGCATCACAAAGTAACTGGTTACAAATGACTTATGACAAAGCCTCTTAAAAAAGGACAATTCATCACCGAAAGTGGTTTTGAATAATAAGTTTTGGACTTAATTCTTTTTTATTTCACATATGTGATTTAATTCAAACTGGATTAGAGATGTGATGTCTTGGCCTCATTGAACTCACTGGAAGTTTTGCTCCAAGCCTTTGGATGTTGGGTTTTAAGGCAAAACTCAATGAAATCCATGGTAGTTGATTGCATGGATTCTATGGGTCTGAAATGAGCCCTTTTTTTTCTTTTCTTTTTTTTTTTTTTTTTTTTTTTTTACTACTCATAGTGCTGTAATAAATGACTTCTACAGATTAAATGTTTCTGTTACAATAGAGCTCTTACTTTATCAGGACAGTAATTAATAATCTAGGATGAAATATTGTAGTTTTTATGCTAGCAATTGGAGAGCAAAACCAGGATTTTAATGGGGGGAGGGATTACACCATTCATTTTTCTGTCATGCTGTTCCTGTTATTATGTGGCACCATGGGAGTTAAAATCTAAAAAATTGGTATATTTTCTCATAGGAAAAAAAAGTTAACAGTTTTTCCTGAGAAGCCTTAAATAATCAATGCTTAATTGTGCAAAATATAAATTATAACATGAAAGCTGTAACTATTGTTTGTGTAATCTCGCCAGTCTCATTTTGTTTCTTGTGTGATAGCCCAACAAGTTAATTGCACTTCCTCTTCACATCTGAGTTGAAATATCCTATATTCTGCAGTATTTGGAAACGGGCCTCAGTGAAATCAAGCACTGCTTCTTGCAATAACTCCCAATAATTCCGAGACGAGCACTCATATCTTCTCTAGAAGTTCCCTTATTGTTATGGTTTATTTAGAGCTCTTACATCTGCTAACAATGGTTGCACAAGAGCCGAGCATCTTCTGGTAGTTTTCCTTATAACTTGCACCCCAGATTATCATACCAAAAGATTTACTAGCGATATAGTGGAGGAGTTTATAAACAATTTAGCAGCAATAGCAGAACAGCCACTTTTCCACAGAGTGAAAAAAATGTATTTGAAGACTCTGGCAACATTCAACATTACATCTTCTCATTTATTTTCTAAATTTAATGTACTGTTGATCTCTTCAGGGTCAAATTTTGTAGTTCTTTCACATGTAAAGCTGTCTTTGATCCGGAAAGATGAATAACAGTTGCAAAATATCTTCACCTCTGATCTCCTTGGCTTCAGTTCTCCTAACTTTTTCTCTCATTCCTTTCTACCTTGCCGTTCCCAAAAGTTGTCTTATCATGTGCTATCATCAGATGCCTTTTTAAGGTGTATGCTAATCTGCAAAAGCACAACTGTAAAATGTTATGACAGGATGCTGTATTTACAAGTCAGTAATTACCTCATGTTCAAGACTAATCACATCCAGTTTCATACATAACTTTTTGTCATTGCATAATATGGAGATACTGAAGGATAGAAATATGAAAGAAGAAAAAAAATTAAAGGAAAAAATAACAGCAAATCATGGTGGAGAAAGGTGCATTTAATCTTCCTTGGAAAGCATTTAGGCACACACACATTCCTGAGAAACTGAGCATCCCAGTGAGAACAAGACAGTGCAGTAAGGAGGGAAGGTCTTGCCCTGGTTCCCATTTCACAGTGAGCCTGAGTAAGAAAGGAAGACAGTTGATAGAGAACAGGTAACTGCACCAATCACAGGAAAATGCTGCAGGGTATCTTATGCTCCGAGAAGTTTCCAGGGAAGTGGTAACATGGCCAGAATTACAATCTGGCTCCGAGTCTTGCTTTTTCATGGAGATTACAAAACTATATAGACCTTATATAGGTCTCTGTTCTGTTAATTAACAGTTTTGTTGTACATCTGAGTTACCATGGACTGGCAGAACTTCCTAACTCACTTCCATTTATGCAGAAACCTACTGCTATTTCAGATTAATGATGCAGAAGTAGTAATTATGTTTTTATAATGGATTTTGGTGAGAGTAATTTGTATGACAAGATACAGATAGAAACAAGATGATGACTTGCATATAATTTCTTAAACAAAGGCCACGGTACTCCTCAGGTTACTGCAACCTCTGCTATTTTTTACCAAGAATATCTTTTGTTCATAATTAATTCAGCTTGGTTTTTGTTTTGTTTTTCCCAAGAGATTGACTTCTTCTGCAAATGCACTGACAAACATGCACAATCCTTTAACATTTATTTAGCATATAAAAATATATACAATAAATTGGTAGCAGAGTTCTTGCCTACATGCTACCCTGCTGATGTTCACTAAGGCAAAATGGGCAAAGCTGGATAACCACTATAAAAATACTTCTACCATTATTCATTTGGATTGAAAATTTAATTCAAGTTGCCTTTGTTTAACTCCTGCAAACATTTGGAAATTAAGTTTTAATCACTCAAAGGTTTGCAGAATGTGAACTTCAAATATACACATTTAAAATGTTCAGGTACTTGGACAGTATTTAAGTTATATAGAATGCAGAAATACTTGTCACCATGCGACTACTCAATTGCTGTGCCAGAGCAAAGATACAAAACCAATTAAACGAATCAGATCAATACTTGACAGCACCTTGTACAGCTAGGGTGATAAATGTGTGCAACTATTACTTAGTGTGCATGTAAGGAGAGAAATATAAGTGCAAACTCTACAACCAAGAAGTAGGTCCTGCTGTACGATGCCCCTAGAAATGATACATCAGGCAAGGAGAATGGGGGAGAAGGGCCTATAGACTGTATCAAGAACGATTATAGAGTAGTAAAAATACCTAGATTTCCTAATTGTCCACTTCCAGGATTTTAAAATGCTTGATTGCAAGAAAAATGCATGAAATCTTTGTCAGATTGTTCATTTTTGGAGAGAAATATGTGGAATTAACTACATACCATTAAATGCCACTTAAGCTTTGTATACACTAGTAAGGAGTGCTGTGCAATAGGAGGAAATCTAACGAATGACGCTATGATGCTGAGAACCCTTTGTCCACACTATACGTATTTCATGAATTTAACTTCAGTCTTCAGTTTTACCCTAGTCTGGTCCTGTGGACTGAGCAACCGTTCAGAGCTGGAGTGCACTAAGTGTGAACATGGACCACATCCGCTGCTTTTATGTCGCTTGACAGGAATCCAGTTCATGTGTTCTGCAATTGCTCCACAGTGTGAACAAAGCATAGTGGGTTGAGACAATTAGTTTTGCTTGAAAAGTGCACCTGAGCCAAACTAAAGTGGCAACATAAATGCATTTTCATTCTTAGCTCTCTTTTATCAAAATCGTTTGTTTTGTTTTAATGATTATCTAGTTTGCTGCTGATCCTGCACTTAGAATTAAAAAAAAAGAAAGAGGAAAACACTTATAGCAAACTTTTGATGTGCTTAATATACAATAAAATCACTCTTATTTTGATTTAGTAAAGGTGGGAACAGCTGAGAAACAGAAAGCTTGTTTTGAGTGTTCTAAGAAATCAATCAATTTGCTTGGCACAATGTGATGTGATGCCATTTACTTAAACTAAATGATGAGCTTGTGAGAGGTGTTTTGTCTGAGATGTTTTGTACCAGTGAGTCCAGATGAAATAGATGAAATCTGTGGGTGGCCGACACCTGTCTCCATACTTACCAGCCCCACCACATAGTACCTCTCAAGCACTGTAATGTCTCAATACCTGGATGGAAAGCAGCTTCCTACCTCTGTTGCAACAGAACTTAAGTAAATGGGATGCTTCGATGGCTCAGCTGCATTAACTTCCTTTTCCACTTAGCCTTCCTAGAACTCGGTAGAGGTGATGATTCATCGAGGTAGTGTCTGAAGGTGTCCTGTGGCTGCTTTGGAGGCTCCTGTGGGAAGAGACATGGTGATAGGAATGAGCTGGTGGCCCTCTTGGAACAGGGACTGTGAGGTTTGCTTTCTCTTTCACTATGGAATTGCATTCATCTTACATTCAGAGCATAGCTACCAGGAGCTTTATTGACATTGCAAACCTGCAATTAAAGTAGGGAAAATAATGATGTACTTACTAAAAAACATTTTAGGAAAAGCAACCATTCCTATTGATTAACAGGCAATTTTAACCACTCAAGGTATAGGCCATTCTTTATTGATCCACGGGCATCTGAAACAATTTCACACTGCTTAATTGTTTTGGTATTGTAATCACATCTTTTGCTTTATCTATGAATTGGTAGCTATCAACTTCTGGGAGCTTTTAGAGAGTAATAATTTTTTGTATGACAATAACAATTTTTCGTATTATCGCAACTAAATTGCCGCCTTTTCAAACTGTTAAGTTACTAAAACGTAGAAGCCATTTTGTCATTGCCAGTGACAGATGAAATGCAAATGCCTATCATTTGTTGGGCAACTGCTAAACGATACTTGCCTACTGTTTATTGGTGATGAGAAATTTCACTGGGAAATTTGCAGTCTCTGCAGCAAGACTCTAATGAGATAGCAAGAAAATGCAGCTCTGCAAAAAAGCTCTGCTTCTTTTCTTTTTTATTTTGTTAGTACATTTATTGTAGTATTTGAGTCACTTAGTGGACTAATACGTTCATTTTGAATGCATTGCCTCAAAATAGTCAATTCTCAATTACTTGGAAGACCAACACTCTCCATGAAAGTATAGCAAATTGTCATTTTCCAAACCAGAGCATTTTCACTAATGATATTCTATAGAAAAAATAAATATAGTTAGTCTAGAGTCCTGTGTTGTGTTGCCAGAAAGTGAGTGGATGAAAAGGGCATAATAAGTCATGTAACCTCATTCAAGCAGCAGATCATAATCTTTTTCTGGCACTGAAGAGCATGATAGAGAATGGGGCTGACAGGATGTGTTGTGTTTCAGTGAACTATTTCTCCAAGTTACTGTCATCTGTGGGTAATGACCACTTAATCTGTCATCTAGCATCGGTTAACAAGGCAGGAGAGTTTTGGGGTACCCTTCAAATTTCACTCACAGAATGCATCTAGGAGAATCCTTTATGCCTCCTTTGAGATGTTTTGCCCTGAACTACTTCATGTGCGGGAAAAGGTTCCTTGCCTAAGTTGTATTTATATACTAAAACTTACCACTTTGAGAAATTGAGAATAATTACAATATTTGTCATTTTCACAGTTAAAGGATTAGTCCTTCTGGAAACTCTAAGCTTTTATGGAGACCCAAGACATAAGTAAGTGGAATATTGCTATAGCTACTGTTTCAGTTATCAAGCAACAGTATGAACACTGTGGATTTGAAGATCTCTTCTCTGACTAAACTAGTAGCTTATTTGTCCTTGGGTGTCTTAGAGTTTCCTGAGAGTAAGAAAAATATTGTTTTGTCTAAATGTATGCTGAAAGGATAGCACTGCATTTGGAACTGTTCTAGGATTTGAACTCTTTGGTGATTTTATTTCCTTTAGTTCAGAAAACCAAATGAATAAGGTTATATTTTTAAGAATTCATTTCACCTCCTGGAATGATGAATCTGCTATCTCTGCCCTGTATATGCAATTCCTCTCTGAAGTCACTCTGGGCCTCTCAAACTCATTTTTTAGACGGGCTTGACTGCAATTCATTTGTTTGGTTTCAGCTGAATTTTGTTAAAGTTGAAATTCAGAGATTCATGTGGATAGCTATGTGGATGCTTTTCAGCATTGAATCTCTCTGATGTAATTTTTCCATTATTTATCATCTTTGGAAACATTGTGTTTCACTAACAGCTTTTCTGACTTGTTTCCAATCTATGTTTTCATTCATCTGTGTGTCATATGGTCACTGTGTTTAGAACTGCAGAAATCACTGTTGTTTCTCTTCTACATACCAGAGTTCAGTTATTGCAAAGGAAACTAGTACAGTTAGAACAGTAGAAGTCATGAACTATACAACTGCACAATGTGAGGTACTGCTGGAAAAGAGTATCCAGGTACTTTGATTTCCTGTAATGCAGACATATTATCTATGTTGGTCTTTAAAGAAAAAAAATCCAGATTGCATTATATTATTTCCCATAATGGCGGAAAAAACCCACAAGTGCTATGACTCACAGCACTCAGGTTCTTCTCCATTTCCAGTATGCCTAGAGCTCCATATGTCTCTGGATGGCACTCTTTACCTATGTTCCTACTGAAATGATTAGCTCCTGTAAGTATCAGGTCTTGTTAAGTGATCAGCCAAAATGCAAGAGATCTTGGCAGTTCAAATCAAACAGAATTAAATCTAAAATGGTTACTATCAAGAAATTTGCATTAGAAGAAAACAAAATAGATATAGTATAAGATTATATTATTATCATAATCAAGAGAAATCAGACATGGAGAAAAAGGTGGGAAATTATAAAAAATTATCATCAATCAAAAAAATGAAGAACAGTTGTTGAAAGTAACTGGTTCAAACTTAGCTTGAGGAGGAAATTTTATAGTGACTGGAAAATCTTTATCTGCAACATCACTTTTTGACATTCAGTCTGCTATAATAAGCTGGTAATTAAACTACAGGAAAGGATGTTAATAGCCTTGTAGCGATTCCAAGCTTTGACTGCATTTTTGTATTAGAATATTCTTTTCCCACAAAGGTGTGTTTTTTCATTTTGAAGATTGTGAATTGATAAAGGGAAGCTGTGCTTAGCCTTTGACAAATAAGTGTTGCTTTAGAACAACTCATGTTTGTAATAAAAGTAATGGGAAAATCTCATAGATTTTAGGCTAATTTGCAGTAACTTAGAGTCTGACGCTTTGTTCTAGAACTTCAGGAAGTATTAAGAAAATATACAGAAACTAGAAGGAGGTAGGAACAGCAAGTATTGATTAATTGAAAAGTTGATATGGAAACTATTGAGGGTGAATAAGATAAACCAAATGTTCATTTAAAAGTTCTAGAACACAGGAAAAGGCATGAAAACTGGAAAAGTTCTAAAAAAGGCAAAGGGTGTGAAAAACAGATCCTATAGAAAATTTGTCATGCAGTCTGGTGGGAGCTAGAGTGGCCCCATAAAGGCCACCCAGGATGGATAGAAATACTGTAATTTTTCTCTTCAGTACTGTTAAAAATTTGTCAGATTGCATTTTTAGTTGGGCTTCAAAGGTCACCTTGGATATTTATTGTTCTTCCCCCTCTGCACATTAAAATAGCCATATTCATGTCCCTACATGGATTCACACCTTCCCTAAAGTCTATACAAAGCTGAAAGGAGAAAATGATGAATTAACATGGGCTAGCAATGGGGTACCAATTTACTTCTTTAACTTTACCATGCTGTTTACAGAATGTATGTCTTGTGAAATGGAATTTAGCAGAAGATGGTTGGTTTGAAGGCAGGTAATATGAGAAAGAAGAAATGTTAGGAAGAAGAAATAAACGCCTTGAAGAGTTAAAGAATTTGCCTACTATACTTTCAGGTGATGGCATTTGCTTCCAAGAACTAAGACTACTGTAGTTCTAGTGGCATGTTGATGTTCTCATTTCCCCTGGATATTTGAAGTTATCTAAAGTGCTACCATCCAAGTTCAGCAAGCATGAAGCCCATCCCATGAAGAGCTGACATAGTGTTCCAGAAGACTACGTTTTTGCCTCTCTGAGTATAGAAAAAATGGTCACAAAGAAAGGCCCTAGTTCAGCGGGTTGTACAGCGGCACCAATTTCATGATCTAATAATCTGAAGAGAGCATTATACACTTGTGCTAGGCACCCTACATTAACTTTTCATTTTCTGTTTGATGCAAACCACAGTGCAGATGCTGATCTATCACCTTTCTAATGGGGTAAGACCACGCTATCTCACGCGCTGATTTAGGTCTTGTGGCCCACTGTGGCAGCTTTGATCATCCAGCATCTTACTAGTAGCCAAATAAAAACTGTTTTATTGCTTCTGGGGCTCAATAGCTAATGCAGAATAGGAGAGACGAGAAGGGTTGTTACCTTTTTAATAGCAGGAAAGACACCGAGAACATTCTCACGAAAGAAATAGGGGAGAATCCTAGGTATTTTGGAATCATGTTTTTATGATTCATTAACTTTTCCATTGAAATCTTTCTCAAAAGAATAAAATAAGGGGAGCGGGAAGCCAAAGGTAAAACATAGCAGCTTACCTGAAAACAACAGTCAACAGTTTAAATGTAAATGTAAGATTGCATTGCCTATACTTTTAGAAGAGGAAGTAATTTATGATGAACGGATGTGGGAAGCTTCAACTGTGGTTATGCTGGAGGCATTAATCTTTCTATCTGGATAGCCAGAATCTGAAAAGTACACTTAATTGTGGCTTACACCTAGTGGTTTTGATACCTTTGGAAAAAGGCATCAAAAACTAATTCAAAGACAAACTTCACAAAATGAAAAAAATACTTATTCCTTGTGTTCCTGGTTTAAATTTGTTGAAATTGTGTCTTGGCTATAGGCAAAATGCTTATTCACTGTCTCATGCGTTAATTTTTAACTTTATCTTTCCCAATTTAGATCCAATGTCAAGGTTGAAATCCTGTGCTACATTCATTAAAAATTTGCAAAAGATTTGCTAATTTCCTTGTACTCTGTTGACAATCTCATTAATGCTATGAAAAAAAATACATGATCTCTGCTTCTGAATTACAATTTAATTACATAAAATAATGTATGAAATGAAAGATCCAAACCAGATAACACAAAAGAAGGATAACAGTACTCTGTAATTCATCTCACAACTGAAAATGAAAAGGCAAACACCTCGTAGGTGTTATCTCATTGGTAAATATTAAAATAGAGTGAGAATCTTATTTTTATTGAAAGGAAAACAATAAAAAGATTAATATAGAGTCAAGCAATCCACTGTGGATTCCATCAGTTGATTACCTGAATAATGTTGCTTTCTTTATCTTTTTAGAGATTCAACACACTGTTGTGCATAAAATCATTGTGTCTGTGAACATGGAAGAGTACCATCTCCAACTACAATTTTGTGGGGAAGTTAGGTAGGTGCTATCTAACCAGCCAGGAAGGAATTTGGGTAGAAGATCCCTACACTTGCAAGAAGTACTGCAGGATAGTTAAAGAGAACGTGCTGTCAAGACTTGTTAGATAATTCATTCCAAAGCACATCCAGGAGCACGATTGTAATAGGATGTTAGCTCAGATCTGAGTCATATCTCCTACCGAATTACCATCTTCATTTTTTGCCAGACGCAAGTCTTTTATACAGCTATTTTGATGTCATTAAGTGAGATTAACTTAACATGTAACATGATTTTATTTAGTGGTCTCTCACTATAAAAACCAAGCAAGGCTCATAATACGTTTAAAACAAATATTGTTTTGGAAATAACAATTAAAAGCATGTGCCTCTTATGGAGCTCAAAATAAGATTGATGTCTCTTGCAATTTAAGAGCATGACAAAAGCAGTGAGTTTAAAAGCAGAGGGTTTCAGTGTTAAGGCTTCAAATATCGGAGCTGAGGAACTAGTTGCACATTTTCCATTATACTGATTAGAAAATGCAGGGTTAGATATACTTTCAGAGTTCCAATCTGCATTCTTAAATAGGAATTACAACATTATACACAAATTATAAGGGACAATGCAATAGACTGTCAGCAGTGTTAATTTCCAACATTATAGCTATTTGGCTTCGGTTGGGTTCTTAATGCTATTTAAACAAATACAGTTCTTTCCCCACCTTCCATGTGATTCTTCCTGCTGCAAAAGAGCCTTTTGTTTAAAAAACTTCCCAATGATCACAGAATGCATTTATTTATTATTCAGATGTTTCATTTATTAAGAATAAATAATTTAAGTATATTTTCTTCTGTTTAATTAACACATTAGCAGTTGCGGCATATATGGAAAGTAATGTTTATATTTATACTCATTTCTCAGGGTGTTTGTTCTATTCTACTTGACAGCCACCCTACTTATTTATTAAAAGCTCCTGACCTCAATAAGTCTCTAGAGAAATGCTTGCAAACTTCTAGAGAGGCAATGGAACCAGCAGTAGCAGTAGCAAAATGCTACATCATTCTGTTCAGGTCCTCTAACGTTCAAGGCAAGTTTAAACCCATGGAGCAAAAGAGCAAATAATCAGGAAGGCCCTAGGCCTAGCTCAAGCTTGTGGTAAAGAAACATAAATTACATCAGTGTCATTGCTGCTGCATTTAGCAGACATAAAGACCGTTACTTTGTATGACTAGCAAAAACAAATTTTACTTCCATTGCATTGAAAAAGTGGATACTTATTTCTCTACCCTGTGATTGCAATACCAGACTTTTATGTATCATATTAAAATGCATGCACTATAATGCTGTCTTTTAAATCTATTTTCTTCTTTAAAATGGCATATATGCTCCTTTCCCTTTTGTTTTCCCAACAGGAAAACATACTGCTATTTTCTTTGGTAATACGTAAACTTCTTCCAAATGTAACCAAATCTAGATTCCTGTGGCTTATTTATTTAGTTAGTTATTTTTAACTATACCTTAAGTTTAACATTGTTTGAATCATGGCTTTAGGCACCCAGTCAGATTATGTGCTTCCCATTTTTGGTGTTATGAAAACATGCCCTAAAATAAAGCAATAAAGAACAGTGAGCCTTAGACCCTGATCCTGTAACAAATGGGATTTGCTGTGGGATCTGAATTATGTATGTTTATGTACTGAAATCTTTTTTATGGATGACAAAGTGACTTTTATAATGTTGAAGAAGAATCTTCTTTCATGATTTCCTTTAGTTTTGATGCTTAAGTTGTTTTTTAATTAATGGAGTCTAATACCCTTAACAATAGAGTAATACCACTTTGTACCTGAATATTACTGCTAAACTTTCTCTTCTTTGTTACTTAGAAAAACTGATATTCAGCATGATATTAATAACTTCTATTCAGATAATATGATCATCATGATAGTTAAAACTCCCAGCTAAATATCCTGATATATCATGAGGTAGGATTGACCATGACCTTGGAGCTACCCAGATTTCTTCAGCAAACTCTGTCTGTCAGGGTTAAATCCTCTCCTCCAGCAGTATCTTGAATCCACACTGGGGAAATTATGATAAAAATAATCTTTACATCTCTAGACTCAAATGGATCTTTCTGATTGACTGCCTCTGATGCCAGGTCCATGTCAATAATTCTCACTGAATGCACGGCTATGACCTTTTCCCCCTTGTTTTAGAATTTCTATTTTACAAGACCAATAAAACATGTCAGAACAAAGTGGTGGTTCTAGACATGTGAATGGATAGATCTCAGGTCAGAGGTAATCCTTCAGCAATGTCGTGTTTGGGACTAAATAATACACTTCCCTACTGTAATGGTTCTGTCAAAAATGAATATAAGCAAAAACTGAAAGATACACTCCTTCAATTACGCAATGATTAGACAGAAAGAGTAAAATGAGTAAAGGATTTTCAACTTGCTTTGTTAAACCCTGGTAAAGGCTGTAGAAGTTAAGGGACACACCTGGTTGCAAAGCAGCATAAAATGTAGGACTTAATGGCAATTATTTACTTTAAATTTCTGCATAGTGCTACATCATCATTATTGTTTGTAAATATTTATATCCATCTACATCCATCACCTGTATAAGACACCACCAGAAGACTGTAGAACACTCAGGCTGTCATGTCAATAAACAAACACAATCAGGTAAAAAGGAGAACAGTTTTTGATTAAGGTAGCAGAGCTGAAATTAGTTTTTGATTTGGACACCAATATAATGTTATCAGTGAAGTCTCTTCATCTTTTGTACTTCAGCTCCCTGCCTGTGGAATGGGGTAACAGTTGTCCTTTTTCATTTCTGTTATCTGTTTTATTTATTCAGACTGCAAGTTGGCTGAGAAGAGAGATGGGTCTTCCTGTACAGCATCTCCCTTGCAAACCTGCTTTCTAGATACCACCACAAAATCAGTTATATTACAGATTGTTAATAATAGGCTAATACTTAAAAAGCAGTATTTTCCAATTTTAGCTTTCTCAAATTCTTGCTAGTTCACTGTATGAAAATACCCTCCTCTGAATTATGTTGCTGTGTTTATATATACACTATTCCAATGTTTTAGTCCATAGGTCATATTTCTAACCTTTCAGAAAGTGGGATGTTGCATTATGGACTTCTGATGCTGCTTGCCACATATAATTTTTTCTTTTAAATTAGCAAACTAAAATCTTATAGATTTTAAAGTTCCTTCTATGCCTTTGCGGTCTTCGTCAGTCTGACTGCTATAAATGTGGACGATTTTTTGCCAGGACCACATGGATTTAATGTAATTCCCATTCATGTTGATAGTTAAACCCCCCTGCACTATATTTAATATTTGTCTCCAGGTGATGGATGCTTGGGCACTCCGCACAGCAGTGCACCTTTACAAAAATCAGCTGCCGTGTACACGGCTGGTTTCACAAGATAGGTAGCGGTGTGCTCCCAGCTGTGTATCGGGAAGCATGGTCAAGCCTTGTATCATATACTGAGAGTGCTTTTGAGCTGTTTGCAGGAAATCCTTACAGTGCATACGTAGCAAACATTGTTTTGGAACATTCAACACCTTGGGGATGGACGAGTTTGCTCCTGACTAACAGAAGTGACTTATAATAGCTGAATTCCTCATCAAAAAATCTTCTGTAGAAAGATTAGAAACAACTGAATGCTGGCAAAAAATATTTTTTCTGTGCATAGTTGTGTGGTATGCCAAATTATTTTACTGCTGATTTTCCCTAATTTTTCTTTATGCCTGTTCCATTCCAGCTCACAATGGAGATTACAGGAAAGCAGATTCCATAACTGATTAGACGAGCAACCAAAAAGAGCATTAAAGTTTGTCCCGACTGATATAACTTGAAATTTTTTTTGTCTGGATGAAGTGGAAGAGTAAATGTGTTTTTCCAGCCTCCTTCTTTAGCAGATGAAGTGTTTGGAAAAGGGTTTGGGTTCTTCTCTCTGTGTCCTATCCCACTTTTTCTGTGTGTGTGGTCGGAAGAAGGAGGAGAACATTTTGCATTCCATCTACTCAAAGCGTTTTGCTCAATGAATCATGCTTCTAGCAATACATATAGAGAAAGATAATGGAAAGGAATAATGGTAAAGACCCAAACCCAAATGATTTTACCCAATGACTTCTGTCTTCTGTGTAAGTGTTACATGGGGGGTTATGTAGGATGGACCCTAGTTGTGCTCTTTGGCACCTGGTATTCAACTAACACTCCTACCATTTCGTTAGAGCACCTGAGCTTGCTCTCTCTCAGCATGACAACCCTCACAAAGTCAAGTGATTAACAAGCCGTATTGGGTTTGCATGGCAAGGTTTTGATAGCAGGGGTCTACAGGGGTGGCTTCTCTGAGAAGCTGCTGGAAGCTTCCCCCATGTCCAATAGAGCCAGTGCCAGCCGGCTCCAAGATGGGCCTGCCGCTGGCCAAGGCCAAGCCCATCAGCGACGGTGGTAGCGCCTCTGGGATAACATATTTAAGAAGGGGAGAAAAAACCTACACAATTGCAGCTGGAGAGAGGAGTGAGAATATGTGAGAGAAACAACTCTGCAGACACCAAGGTCAGTGAAGAAGGAGGCGGAGGAGCTGCTCCGGAGCAGAGATTCCCCTGCACACTATGGTGAAGACCATAGTGAAGCAGGCTGTCCTCCTGCAGCCCATGGAGGTTAGTGGTGGAGCAGATACCCACCTGCAGCCCGTGTAGGACCCCACACCGGAGCAGGTGGATGCGCGGAGGCTGTGACCCTATGGGAAGCCCGCGCTGGAGCCGGCTCCTAGCAGGACTTGTGACCCCATGTAGAGAGGAGCCCACGCTGGAGCAGGTTTGCTGGCAGGACTTCTGACCCTGCGGGGGACCCACACTGGAGCAGTCTGTTCCTGAAGGACTGCACCCCGTGGAAAAGACCCACAGGAAGGACTCACGTTGGAAAAGTTTGTGGAGGACTGTCTCCTGTGGGAGGGACCCCACGCTGGAGCAGGGGAAGAGTGTGAGGAGTCCTCCCCCTGAGGAGGAAGGAGCAGCAGAGAGAACATGTGATGAACTGACCACAACCCCCATTCACTGTCCTCCTGCACTGTTGAGGGGAAGAGGTAGAGAAAATCGGGAGTGAAGTTGAGCTGAGGAAGAAGGGAGGGGTGGGGAGAAGATGTTTTAAGATTTGGTTTTATTTCTCATTACCCTACTCTGATTTGATTGGTAATAAATTAAACTCATTTCCTCGAGTGAAGTCTGTTTTGCCCATGACAGTAACTGCTGAGTGATTTCTCCCTGTCTTTATCTCGACCCACGAGCCTTTCGTTATATTTGCTCTCCAGTTGAGTGATAGAGCAGCTTTGATGAGCACCTGGCATCCAGCCAGGGTCAACCCACCACACAATCATATGCTAGAGTTGTGATTCTGTTGTGAGTACTTGCTTTCCAGAGTTAGGTGGCTTTGATGAGCAATTTATGGGATAAAGCACAAATACGACAACAGTTGAAGCAGGGAGGGACTTTGCAGGGCATAAGCTACCCTGCAATAATTCCTTGTAGCTCTCACAGCTTGTGTGTAGCTAATATCTTACAGTATAAGTACAGTTCATACCCTTACAGTGAGTGTCCTCATGTTTGCCAGTGCTTTCCTTCCAGAATATCTCAGATGTCTGCAGCCCTGAATACGAGTCTCACCTGGGCATAATTTCTGAGGCCCCACCACACAGCTTTCCTTGCTTTCACAGCCCCATCCCATGTCCCCGCTGCACCGCTCCGAGCCTCGCCAGCAGTCTCCATCCCTAAGGTTTGAAGTCTTGTCTGTTCCTTCTTCATTCCTCCACTTCACCAAAACCTTTGCAATTTGTCCTCTTCCTCCAACAAAATCATTTCATGTTCTTTTCCCAAGCTTTCTTCCCAGCTTGCGTTTCCAAGGTCTCCTATTTCTCCTCCAAATTTACTGAACTGTTACTTTACCACCTCTGGCCAGTTCCTTTCTTCCAGCCACCCCCTCTGCCTCCTCCTGCCCCGGTGCCCCTTGCAGCCTTCACCAAAGCCGCCTCTTCTTCCTCTCCGTCCCACCGCTCTCGTTGCCTGCCGTTCTCCACGCCCTTCCTCCCACCTAACCTCCCCCCGGCCCGCTGTGCCCTCTCTGGGTTGCCACCTCGCCCGCTCCCACCCAGCCGGGGCTGCCCACGGGGCCGCCCCGCTCTGCCCGCGCCAGCAGCACCCGGCCCGCGGGGGGAAGACGACACCTGCACGAGCAGGTGCGCGAGGCTGCCCCGCCCCGCCCCGCGCGCAGGTGCCGCCCCGCCCCGCTCTCCTCACGGCCGGGCCCGGCGGCGGCGCTGCCCCCTCGGCAGAGCCCGGAGCCCCCCCCCGCCCCCGCTCATGAATATTCATGTCTCCCCTCCCCGTGACGTCGCCGCGGTCCCAGGGCGGGAGCCGGAGCCGCCCCGGTGCTGGCAGTGAGGGCGAATGACGGAGCGGCGGCAGCGGCAGCCTCCGCCCGCCTCGCCCCGCAGACAGCCGCCGCCGGGAGCTGCCGCGCAGGGCGGCGTGTCGCGCGCGGAGGGCCGGCGCCGCGGCGGGGATGCGGCGGCGCTGCTGCTGCTGCTGCTGGGGGCCGGCGGCGCTGCTCCTGCTGCTGGGGCTGGGCAGCCCGCTCGCCGCCAAAGGTAGGTAGCGCGGGCGGCGGCCGCGGGGCGGGCGGGGGCGCGGGTGCGGGTGCCGCTGCCCGCCAGCCCGTGGACGGCGCCTAACTTGCGCCCGGGCGGTGGGGGTGACCGCGGTGCCCGAGCCCGCGGCGGGGGGAGCGGGGCCGGGTCGCCGCTTTGCTGCGGGGTCCGAGCGGAGCCGGTCACCCCGCGGCGTGGGGCGCAGGCGGGCAGCGCGCCCCTCCCGGGAGCGGCGGCGAAGCAGAAAGTTCGGGGGGGCGGGAGGCCGCGGCGCTGGCGGCTGCGCCCGGGCCGCCTCCTCGGCAGGCGGCCGCGGGCCAGCGGGGTCCCGACAACTCGTTGCCCGCTACTTTTTCGGGCGTGCTCGGGGGCGGCGGGGAGGGGGACGCTGGGAGCGGCCGAGCTGAGCGGGAGGTGCCGCTCCCGGTGCGGGCGGTGCTGCGGAACCGCTCCGGGAGTCCGGCGCGGGTGGAAGCCGCGGCTCGGCGGATCGCGCGTAGGTTGGGGTCTCCTGCCTGCCAGTAGCGGTCAGGAAGGGCTGAAGGCAGGGAAACGGGAGAAGAAGATGGTAACCAGCAGGTTTTCTGGGAGGCCGCGACATCGGGTCATCCAGAGCATCCCCAGTCCGCTGTCTGCTCCCCCGCTGCTGGCGAGGAAGCGCAGGTTTATTGAAACTTGCTGTTCCGCAGCGCTACCCCGGCGCGGCTCGGGCGATCCGCAGGCTCCTAACGCAAGCGCTGCCCGTTCAAAAAAGCTCTGGTCTCCCAGGTGTCAGGGTCGTCTTTACCTTGGTTGTTTTCTTTTCCCTTGACGTTGTTTTCTTGCACGTCTGGTCTGACTTTCTAGCCCCAAGTTTTAAGAACTTAGTTTTGAGAACTCTGTCTCAGTTTATTTTTTATTATTGAAAAGCAGTTGTATTCTTTTTACTTTTATATGAGGCTTTACCTTTTATTTTACTTGTGCGTGTGTGAGAGAGAGAGAAGGGAAAACTTCAGTGTTTGTTTGGGTTTTGTTTGTTTGTTTTCTTAAAAAAATAACTGCATGAGTCTTAACTTTGAGAGGAAACTGATTCTTTTCTGCAAACATTGCCTTAACTTTCGTTAGATTAACCTGTATGAATAGCAGAAAGTAACTATAGGAAATGAATAGCTGCTTCTGTTACTAACCCAACGGATACCTTTAGGTCCTGGTGGGATGTGTTTTCTGGGCAGATTAACTGTGTGGTATAACAAATAACATGGAACATCTTGATGGAGGGGAATTATTTTCCTTCTGTTTACTTTCTTATGTATTTTAAGGTAATTATCTCCTTTGTATGGATCTTTTCTTTAGACAAGCATGTGAGTTTTTAGTTCGTGGGAGATGTCTTTTCAAACAGTAGTTTGAAAACAGGTAGTTCATCAGACAAATCGGAATTGTTTCTTGTTGGGTTCTGCTTTGTATTTGACCACTGGAGGGCTGCAAAGAGCATTTTTGAATAACAGTAGCCACAATTTACCAGTATTTAGTGTTTAAAATCAGACATTTTAAGGGTATTTATATTGATGCTTAAATGCTTTAAGTTTTCATGTATTACTTTACGTACTCTGTTTCTTAAAATTAGATATCAAAGATTATAATGCAGGATTAATAAATGAATTAACATATCTTGGCACTGTATGCAGTTAAGATATCATATACTTACCTCTGTGGACTCTTCCTCCCTCCCCCCCCCCCCCCCCCCCCCCCCCGATCACTAGAGGAAAGAAAAAAGGGTTTATTTCAATAAGAATCTGGTGCTGCTTTCTCCTTGCTCTGTATTTGCTATAGGATGCAAATTTTAATTCAAAAGGCATTTTGTGGGTATCTCACACACACAATTGAGAAGCATGGTACTGTAATCATAAACTTGACTTTTAGCTTGAAGATGGGTGCTTTCTGGTTGGAGATGCAGGTAGGATGTAGTGTGTACAAAGCTCCTCTGGTGCTTTAAACATCCTGTGGTAGAGAGTAGCAAAGACTATCTAAGATAATATTCTCAAATCTCATCCTGTCTCATCTACTTCGATGTGCTCTGCTGCTCCTCATTTTAAAAACAAAACCACTACCACCCCCTTTCCCCACCTGTTTTTGAGGATGGGGAGAAGGATTACAGAAACAGTCCTGGTTCTCACCATTCACTCAGTAGAAAATAACAATTTCTTTCTCAAAAATACCTCCAGGCTGCAAAAATTGTTTATTCTCCATAGAGAGGAAGCAACCAAGACTCTCTTAAAGTTTTCCATGGAAAAAACAAATATAAGAGGTAAAGCCAGAATGTGTAGTAGGTGGTCAGTTACAGAGCTTAATTTGTTTATTAAACATTCATATGCAATTTGTGGCTCTGTTAGCTTTCTAGCAGGTTGTTGACCCTGGGATCTTTATCATAAGTTCCAATAAAATCACTGTTTTGGACAGAAAAATGGTTTCTTTAAAGTATTTTCAGACAGTTTTGTTCGATAAGACAGAGTCACACTTTCTGGATTATTGGAAATGCATTAATGATGTCTGGAAATTGTGTGGAGAGTCTCTCATGGTCTTCAGTTGTGTAAAATAGAACATGCTGAAGGGTAAGGTGTTTTTTTTTTTTCCCCCACCACATTCAAAATTCATAGGTGCGTGTGGTTGCAGGCAGGGAGAAATACTACCCGCAGCATTTCCCTTTCTCTTTCTGTCTCTCCGCAAATCTATGCATAAGGCTGATCTCTAAATTATTTATTATGTTGTTCTAGTATTTACTATGAAACCACTTGGTGAAGTCCTAAAAAGGTTGCCATATCCAAATTCCTTGCAAGACTTAATTAGTCGACCTTTCAAGTTTGACTGTATTTGAACTTTGTCATTAACATAAACATCATTTTAATCTTAATTTTTAAGTACAGCTGAAAGCATCTCAATGATCTGAATAACTAAGAATACTTGATTCCAATTAAATTAATTACATGGGCAAAACTTGAAGTCTTAGTCATTCAGGACATTTCCAAATCAATGGAACATTCAGTCCCACTTGGCAAGTCTATTATGTGAATACATCTGATATGACTATCAGTGGTAGAAAAACAACTAACTCAGGGCGGCAGAGCCAGCATATTCTGTGTAAAAGAAAGCTTACAGCCTGGAGGGAAGAAATCGAAGGAAAATCCTTGAAAACATACTAGACAGATCCCAGTGTCTGAATTTTTCTGCATAACACTATGGTTACTTGTAAATTTTTTTCACAGTAAATAATAATGAAATACTTTCCCATATCAGTTCAAAGGAGAAAGATTAAAAAAAAAAAAAAAGAACCTCTTCATCCTCACCCAAGTGAGAAGTAACGTTTGGCACGCTGCTTAGGTCAGAAGATGGGGGATGAAGCAACCTTGCTTTCTGTTGCTGGTGCTTTCTATAGCTCACCAAGAAACCCTGGAAAAGACATGAAAATGGTTAAATATTTCCATTTTTCTCATCAATAAATGGAGATAGGAATATTCCTTTTCAGAAATACTCTTTTTCTTTTTTTAAAGTGTTTTGATTGAAAAGCAGTTCATGAAAACTGACTTTTCTGTCTCATAGGATAAAAGATTCGTCTGATTATGAAGTCTGGGTGTCAAGATAATGAAATGATTCAGAGGTCTCAAAAGACAAAAATTGGAGTATTTGGTAATACTGCCTGATGGATGCAATACTAACTGCTTTAGTATTCAGGTATTTCAGCATAGAAGACTGACAAGTATAAGTTGTCATTACGAAGCTAGAGAATGTTTGCCAGCCATAATCATATTGTTACCAATTTTAATTGCGTTATTTGGAAGGCTACCAAAACTGGGAATCTAAAAGCTTCAGAGCTTTCAAAGCATATTTCAATTGTAAGCAAAGTGTGTGCCACTTAAAGAACACCCTGGAAGGTATGTCTTTTGGCACCAAACATTAAGTAGCGTGAGAGCAGTGTGGAGTCATAGTTTTTTCGCTTTTTTTTCTTGAAGTGACAGCTGTCCGAGTTCGAAGGCGGTATCTGTATCTGGATAGACCTTCTCATGGCCAAATTGCACACTTGAAAGCGCTCTCAGATTTCTTTCTCTGCCTTTTAAAGAAGTGTGTGAAAGCTGATTAGAAGCTCTCAGAGGCACTGTCACCTTGTTTTGATTATTTACTGTTTAACTGGAAAAATTTATTGATGGTCCAGTACTCCTGTGCATCCTTTAGGCATTAAAAAAGCAGAGTGCAAATTACTAGTTTTATATAGCTATAGCTTGGTGTGTGTTATGAAACAGATGTTATTCCTAGGGCTCTTGAAAATAAAGATTCATGACAATGTCATTTAATATCTGATAAAAATGTTAGAGTGTAAATTTTCTCATACACTTTTTGTGTATCAGATTTTCTATGTCAGAGTGACAGGAGGTTTTGGGAAAGAAACTTCAAAGGTCTAATTCCAGCTTCAAATACACTTCCTTTCCTCCCTTTCTACATATATTGTTGGCCTCCTCTTGGTCCTCATTGTGACTTAGTTGCCCTCAAAGTGATTTGTTTCGGTTTATTTTGTTTCCAAGAAGGCGGCAAATAGCTTGCCTGGCTCCTATAGAGTGTCTGAGAGGTTTAGCTAGCACTTCATTTAGTAGAGAGAGTTTCCCTACTGTGAAATAAGTAATGGGAAAATGAAAGATAAAATACATTGTTTCTATAGCAAGCTAATTGCTAGTGTCAAGTGTAATTCCTTGTCATCCATAGCCTATTTTTGCAAATATGGCAAATAATAAAGTCCTGACATTCAAAACATGTTTAATGTTACTTAATGTTGTGTAAGTGTAATTTTAAAAGACAAATTTTAAAACCCAATAGCAGTGAGATTTGGCCTGGCCTAAATTTACAGTTTGTTTGTCTGGAGAGGATCGTAAACTAAGTGTAGCTCTTCTCAGAGACTTTTTTCCCTTCTGATATCCTTAAAAAAGAGCAGTCTGAAAATAACAAGTAGGGGATACATACAAAGGGATCTTTGACTTATCTCTGGCTTTCCTAGTGATTGTGCTCAAATGGCAATTTCTCAGTCTCTCAAATGTCTTATCCCTTTTGATTTATTAAACAAAAAGTAACAGAAAAAAAAATCTTCAAACAAGTTGCAATCAGTTTTAACAGGATACTTCAGAAGATGGTAACAGAGTTGGAAGATACATTCCTTACTCAAGATTCAGCTGGAGAAAAAGCTTTGATTTTGGATGTTGTACTTCAACTAGAACCTGGACTAGCTGGAGTTGGTTCCAACAGAGAACAGGGAGATTGATAAGTCTAGAAAAAGTAACCTGACGTGCTGAAGGAGTTGTGGTTAGCTGAATGAAAAAGTAGTGAAGAACACATGAACAGTTTTCAGGTGTATAAAAAGCTCCTGCAAATCAGAGGAGAAAATCATGTTCTCCATGCTCTCTGTGGGTGGGATGAAAAGTAAAGAGCAACAGGAAAGATTCAGGGTAGACTTTAGGAAAAGCTTCTCTTATGGTATTTTAGTTCCTTTAACTGGAGAGCTGCAAGAACTATTTAGAATCATATTAGCACGTGTAAGTGGACCAGACCTTTTGGTAGGGAGGAGAATCGTAGAATAATTTGGATTGGAAGGGTCCTTTAAAGGTCATCTAGTCCAACCCCCTGCCATGGGCAGGGACATCTTCAACTAGATCAGGTGGCTCAGAGCCCCAACCAACCTGACCTTGAATGTTTCCAGGGATGGGGCATCCACCACCTCTCTGGGCAACCTGTTCCAGTGTTTCACCACCCTCATTGTAAAAAATTCCTTCCTTATATCTAGTCTGAATCTACCCTCTTTTAGTTTAAAACCATTCCCCCTTGTCCTGTCGCAACAGGCCCTGCTAAAAAGTCTGTCCCCATCTTTCTTATAAGCCCCCTTTAAGTACTGAAAGGCTGCTATAAGGTCTCTCCAAAGCCTTCTCTTCTCCAGGCTGAACAACCCCAACTCTCTCAGCCTTTCTTCATAGCAGAGGCGTTCCATCCCCCTGATCATTTTCGTGGCCCTCCTCTGGACCCGCTCCAACAGGTCCGTGTCTGTCTTGTGCTGAGGGCTCCAGAGCTGGACGCAGTACTGCAGATGGGGTCTCGCCAGAGCAGAGTCTCACCTCCCTCGACCTGCTGGCCACGCTGCTTTTGATGCAGCCCAGGATACGGTTGCCTTCTGGGCTGCAAGTGCACATTGTCGGCTCATGTCCCGCTTTTCATCCACCAGTACCCCCAAGTCCTTCTGGGCAGGGCTGCTCTCAATCCCTTCATGCCCCAGCCTGTATTGATACAGGGGGTTACCCCAACCCAGGTGCAGGACCTTGCACTTGGCCTTGTTCAACCTCATGAGGTTCACATGGGCCCACTTCTCGAGCTTGTCCAGGTCCCTCTGGATGGCGTCCCGTCCCTCAGGCGTGTCGACCGCACAACTCAGCTTGGTGTCGTCTGCAAACTTGCTGAGGGTGCACTCGATCCCACTATGTCACTGATGAAGATATTAAACAGTACTGGTCCCAATATGGACCCCTGCGGGACACCACTTGTCACCGATCTCCATCTGGACATTGAGCTGTTGACCACTACCCTCTGGATGTGACCATCCAACCAATTCCTCATCCACCGGATGGTCCACCCATCAAATCCATATCTGTCCAGTTTAGAGAGAAGGATGTTGTGGGGGACCGTGTCAAAGACCTTACAGAGGTCCAGAATGGATGCAATGACCTCCTAACGTCATCCCAAAACCTGAGTTTCTAACTACCCAGAAAACACTGCAATGATTTTGGTAGTGGAGAAAGAAAAGAGTTGGAGGCAGTATGGACATTTTAATAAAATGTTTTATCACCCAAGGTGCTGCTTCAGGCACCTTGTACCATTCCGTGGCCTCTCTACAGGTGCTGACTGCAGACTAGCAGCCCTCCTTCAGTGTCAGCTGCTGCAGCCGTCCCTCTTGGGGATATTTCCATGTGCATTTATGTGTTCTTCTAGATAAGCCCCTTCTGTCCTCAGAAGGTATAGTGTTTGACAACTGTGTGAAGTAGTATCTCCTCTTCTGCTATTCTCTGGAGTAGTCCACTGAATCACAATCTAGCAATAGGCGCTTGAATCAATCATATAGGCTGTTCACATCTTTGATACCAAACAAACAAGAAACTTTATTTAGCTAATCCCCAAACCCTTCTCCACGGGAGAAGCTGTAGGGTGTTGTAGATGCTAAACCTTCAGATGGATTCAGCAAATGATTGTACAGCTTCATGAAAGAAATAAAAAAATCCAACATGGGCATAAAATACAAAGGCGCAACCTGTTGTTGAAGTGGTCTTATGCAACCTTCTGCTGGAGGCTGGGAGTCTGTCCAGGAGCGGTATTGTATGTGGTTTTTTTCTTGTCCGTAGGCGCTTGCAGTTGGCTGTTGTCAGACAGGGGTACTAGCTTCAACTGTCCCTCCTTCTCCTACAGGGTGACTTCTTGTGGTCTTTGCCAGACAGCCCAGTAAACGTCGGGGGTTGTGACTTACGAAATTGGCTTACTTGCTGAACACAAATTGTGGTGTTTTGTTACGGGTTTTATGCTGAATTTTAAAGAATATCCTAGCCTATTTGAGACTTGGCACACTTTTTTCATTTCCACAAATGCAGGTTTTAAGTAGCATACTGGCAAGCCCATAGTAAATGCTATATGGGTACCTTTGATAATTGCAGCTGGGGTAGAGAGGAGGGTGACTAGGAATCTGGAATCTAAGTCTGTTAAACTTCAGAATTGGAGAACACGTGAACCTTGTTGACAAGTTTGAAAAGCGTGAATCAAAGTAATACGGGTAAAAAGAGAAGACAGTTTGAAAAGAACTAGAGGTGGGGAAAAAGCATCCTAATGTCAAACTGAGAAAGGCATTCGTTACATCAAAAAGAAAATATTCTCTGACTAAAGTTGAAGTTTGTGGTTTGTTCCTGTTAGACTTTTATCTATGAGTTCAAGTATGTTGTGATTATTTAAAAATAGAAAAGTTGTCATGATTTGGAAAGGGTGTTTGTAAAAATAAGTTAGAAGGAATTTTGCAAGAGACATTTGTGGCGTAATTTGAAGTGTAGTTAAATCTGTCACTGTACGTAGAGGCAGGGTTACTTGTCTGTCACTTTACGATGTAATATATAAAGCGCTTTCTGCAGCATCATACGCTTCCCTGTACTCCAAGTTACTTCTTGCAGAACAGCATAATAGGATGTCTGGTGTATGATTTATGTAGTGTTCAGAAAACGTGTATATTAAAGCATGCATATATGTATGCTTCATATCTGTTTTAAACAGATTTAATTTTGTATATGTACATATGTGCCCACATAGTTAATTGTGGGATATAAGAAATTATACAAACCTGAAAGTAAACTTCACAATTCGTTTTGCGTTCCGCATCTCGTGAGGCTGCAGTGTAAGATTGGAGTGTGCCACAATCCTTGAATAGGGTGTGCGGACTTGCTGAGTACGCTTTGATACAATTATTTCTTCAGAGTAAACCCTACTGTAGAAAGAAGGAAACTGAGCCTTCATTTCCATGTCGTTTACATCTTCGTGAACTCTGTTCCTGTAATCTGGCTTCTGAATGACTGCGAAACTGTAGAGTGAGAACTTCTGTTTTGTTTTTAGTTTTATATTAATCAGGGTATTTAAGCAGGCTAACAACTACACCTAGTTGGAGAGAATTGTGCACATTCGCTATGGGGCTTTGAGCAGACATCTACAGGATGCCTGTAATGCTTCAGTATTTTGTTTTCTTTTATGAACTGCAAATTTACTGAATAGACTAGATTAATGAGGGGAATTTAAATATTTAAAATGTTTAAGTGTAGATTTCTAAAGTGTACTTTAGGAGAGTTGATTCTAAATGACTTCCTATTTTTTTACTCTGTGTATTCCAATAAAAATGAATATGATGACTGCTTATAGCTATCGAGTAAGGGAGTGAATTATGAAGAGTAAGTTGTTAAAACATTATGCATTATAGTATGGCATCAAAACTACAAGCAACTTCTTGATAAAATCAGTATAAATGCTCTAGTCAGAAAAATACGGATATGTATCTGTAACTACCTCAGTTAATTTGACATTTGTCATTCTCAATAACTGACATTTAAAAAGAAGTTCTATATTTAAAACACATTGAATCTAAATGGGATTTACCCCCTACCCCCAACCCCTGAAATCCTGCTTAATGTGGGACATGGATGATTCTTAAAATCTGTCTTTTAAGAAATTGCTGGGGTTTGTGTAACAATCTTTTAGGTTCTGTTTCTTGATGGAGAAATACCTCTGCTTTTGGCTTTTTGGTATGGTTAGGGTCTGTGTAAGATGTTCAAGCTTGGCAGTAATGAAACAGACTGAAAAAATGGTTCATTTTTTTTTTGGCCCTTATGGGACTGAGTATCCTCAAGATCATTCAGCTGGAGTGCAAGTTGACAATACATCATTTAGGACTATTGGACTATGAAAGAGGATTTTGCCTATTATCTAAAAGCATTTTTTGGAATTGGATACAGGAAGTGTATATGCTGAATTACAATTCATTTTAATGTGACTTCTCCCTCTATTGATTGTAAAGATGGTTCTGCATGGAATTGCAGTTTCCTAGCTGTTAATGCTGTTATTTAGATGTTTGGTCTTTGTACGTGAAATCTTGACCCTGGTTAAATCAATGCGAGATTTGCAGTGTATCTCAGTGGAATCAGGGTTTCATCCTTTGTGTGTTTTAGTATAAATGTAAACAGTTCTTTCAAAGCTTTTAATGTTCTTCCGCTAATAGTTGCCTTTATCCAAACAGGAGGAATGTTTGATTTAATCTCTTTCACCTTATGGCTTCCTATGGTATAACTGCTTTCGTTGAGTCAATAGAATGATTCTTGGTTTTTTGTTCTTTTCAAAGTGCTTTTCATTCAACTTAAAACTATTAAGTGAAGTGTTGACAAAGATGGCTATCCTACAGATTTAAGTATAGTAATTCTTCATTATGTTGACTTTCAAAATACCTGTAATGAAACAGTCCGTTTTTCTCGTTTCCTCACTGTCGTCCATCCCATCCCCATGATTCCTGTCTGTTACTAGTTAAATACTATGAGTATAGTAAAGACAAGCAATGCTGCAGTTACCCAAGGGTTCAATTGTACTCATATTGTCAAACTGTTTTTTGTTGCTGTTTTAAATCAGACTAATCACTTGAAGTTGTGTATCCCAAATATGGATAGTACTAGTCTGCTTTTCTAATAACAGTTATTAAGAATTATGTTTTATTACCTTACTGCTACTTCCCTATACATATCTTAAGACAATTAAAATGAAGTGGGACACCTTTATTTCATTTGAAGAAAATTGCCATCAAATGTAAATATTAAGATTGTGGTGTTTTCTGATCGGCATTCATCTATCACTCATTTGTTAGCAGATTGAAGTAAGTAAAATAGGTGAGAAAAATTGGACTCGACTTGTCTTGAGACTGATTTCTTATTGCTTTCTAACTTGAGTAGATTCTCCTCTCACTGAAATACGCACATGCTTATAAATACTATATGTGTGTGTATGTGTTTATATATGTGCTGTGTCTCTGACCATTATCAGCTTACAAAGATTTAATGACTTGTGACATTTTTATTGACTTCTAAGATATTTGTTTTTTTCCCTTAAAACCCCAGCTTCTGAAATCAAGAGGCTAAGGAAATGTAATCTTTTATTCCTTAAAAGATAACGAACCCTACTTGTGAGGGAGAAGTGAAAAGGTAATGCAGGTGTATTGCAAAAGCTTACAAACACAAATGAAGTAATGAACGTTTCCCTCATAACTTTGTGGGTTGTTTTTTTTCTTGCACCTGATTGTTTGAAATGCAAACATTCCGGAGCTGGAAAACATCACTCCACCTTGTCTATACTGGGTTGCAAAATTGCGGTAATTGGGTTGAATTTCTTGGTTATAAGCGGAGCTTGCAAAATATGGGTTGGTGATACAAAGTTAAAATGTGAGCTCTCATGGTTTTCTGTGTGACAGACATTGTTGGTTTATAGAATCTCTTTTGGAGTTAGTTTCACAAAGGCTACTAGCAGAGGTCAATATATGACAGAATGCATTGGCAATAATATTTGAGGTATTTCTGAAGAAACTGTGTGGCAATCATATTTGAAGGGCTTTTTTCCCTTTTCTTTTTGAGAGCTACTTTAAAAATTCCTGAACTACAGTTGTACAGATGGCATTTGCCATTGTTGTCAGTCTTAGGAAGAAAAAAATGAACTTTTAAGGTCTTGGTTAACAGAATTTTAAATTCATGTTGAGAAATAAAACCTAGAGAGATTTAAACCTGTATGATTTATGCTAAGCTGTCTTAAAAAGTCTGCATTATGACAGTGGTCTATAAGTCTAGCTAAGGTGGATTCATAAATTGTTGATTTGGTGTCATGAATGGAAAAGCACTGGATACTGTAGTTGGCTTCCATCTTGTTCTTCCTCAAAAACAGTGTAAACAGTGTAGATGTATAAAATGGAAAGATCAATTATTTCAATGTTTTGCTGAAGCAAAAAGCACAAGATGAGACACATAGTTCTTGAGAAGAAATAATTTGAAAAGTACTATTTCAAGGCTTATTTTGGGAAACTGATTTTTTTTTTTCTCTCTGCACTCCTTCTTTAATTGTAGTCTTTGTTGTGGGGTCTGTGGACCACTTCCAATGACTGCAAAAAATAATCAGGAAAAACAAGTCTATTTTCAGTAGGCTTGTATTACCGTTCAGCTGTCCATCTCTAAATTTGTAGAGATCCACAAATCAAAAAGTATTGGAGCTATTTGTGAAGATTAGCAAAAATATCTGGCAGAGAATATTTTTGGTGGAAACAACATGACCTCAAAAAGTGTCAGTCTGTTAGTTGGATATGTGACTGTTTCTAATAAGAAAAGATATTTTATCCAATATGAATCTCTTCTTTTATAACTTAAATTTATCTGTGTAGATTTGAATATAAAATAAAAATTCTTACAGGATGCAACATGTCAGTCTTAGTAAATAAATAATGGTCACTTCAAACTAATTTGTAAGTTGCAAACTTAAATTTTCTCTGCATACTTCCAAATGTTTATGAATTCTTTAAAGTTTCAATACTTGAAGCCTCTTAAACTAATGGGGTAAGAGTTTCAATGTTTTCACTAACAAACTGGAAAAGTATACCTTTAAAAAGAGGGGATAAAATTTCAGGTGGCGTAAGTCAGCAATGCCATTTTAAACCAGCTGAGGCTGTGGTCCTATTAATGATATGATTGAATGTGAAGATTTGTTTGTTTTTTTCCAACTTGTCAGAAGCTTCCAAAAAAGGGTTATGTGCAATTTTTCTCAATTTTGGATTGAGCATTTGCCAGAACAGCTTATCAGACAGATCTGGAATTTTTTGGGTGTATATGTATTGGGGAAAAGTGTTGAGAGTCTAATTATGTCTTACTTTTCTTATGAAACTTGCTTCAAAAGGTGTAAACCCCCACTTTGTTCCGTGCAGTTGGAGCTAAACCAGCGGTGGTATGTTTGCTTGGACAAGAGAAGCAATGTCAGGATCTGCTGCTGGTTGCACTTTGCAGGTTGCAGATCCTGTACTTAATGCATGATTGCAACACTTAGCTGGTTACATTTGATTAGGAGGTAGCAGGAGAGGTGCATTAGGACATAGGTGGCAACAAAATGCCTCCTTGTGTTCTCTTTTTTGTAGAACACTTCCCCTCAAACAGAAGCAGGCTCCAGTAGCAGTGTCACGCTGTGCACCTTTCCTTTCTGCAAGGGAGCATCTCTTGGCACGTGGAACGCACGCTCTGGGCAAGCAGAAAAGCGTGGTGTTGGCGTGCCTGCAGTCTGTGTTAGTGTCTGCAGAACGCTTTACTGGTTCTTGGGGGTGCTGAAACACGTACAATATCTACACAAGTATTTAGTGAGGAGGAACTGGTGTGATGAAGATAAGCAAGGGATAATATCAAGGACAAAAGGTTAAGTTACGCAGTACTCTGAGGAGTGAACTGACTGTGCAACTGAAAGCCTTTATTTGGGAAATGCTTTCATTTGAGATGATGCTGAAAAGGGTAGTTGCATGATAACTTCAGGGGAATATTTACTTTTTTTCCAGGGCCAAAATTACATTCTACAGAATGAAAACTTTTCTCTCTTGTTTCCTAGCCTCAAAGGGTATATATTCCTGAAGTTATAGTGGAATTTACTAGGGGATAAATCTTAAAATGTAGTAAAAATTTCTT
Organism: Calonectris borealis; assembly: GCF_964195595.1. NCBI lineage: Eukaryota > Metazoa > Chordata > Aves > Procellariiformes > Procellariidae > Calonectris > Calonectris borealis. The sequence goes on from NC_134320.1 coordinate 7,184,012, forward strand.
AAACCCTCCATTTGAACATGCAGTAAGAGCTAAACCCATGCATAGTTTAGCTTAACCTTCTTTGGAAATATTTGAAACTAAGTTTATATAAGTGCTTTCTGTACAGAATAAGGCTGCGTATGAAGAAGTCTTTCACAATAGCCATTCCAAACGCATCTTATTTTGTACAATAGAGAATGTTTAGTTACAGCAAGATCCAAAGGGGGGGGGGGGAAGCTTGGTATTTCGATGAGCAGGCCTTGGCAATTCAAGTTCTGAGGTTCCTAAGGCTTCAGCACTTCCAGCACTTCAAACCCTAACAGAGAGAAGGGAGCCAGGGCCTTGGTGTTTGTGAGCTTGGTCTCCAAAGATTTCAGATTGATGGGAAGACACTGAAATTCTGTGAGCTTTTGAGTATCTACCCTTGACTATATTTCAAGGAGTGGTTCTCACTGAGGCCACAAATCCTAAAAATAAATCAGGACAAGCGAATAAGGTGTGTTACGGAAATTTAGTTATACACCAGCTTCTGTTTCATTGGAAGCTAATACAACAATATATTTTTGCAAGACTTACCAATATTGGCAGATTAGGATTTTTAGTGAAAACCTGAGAATAGCTGAGGGGTAAACTGGGGCACAGGAGGAAAATGAATATTATTTTGTCTCTAAGTTTACCTCTTTCTATTCTAAAATACCTTCTACGAAGTGCTGACTGTAGCATTATTGTAAAGGATTTTTGAGATTTTTTAGTTTATCCTCGCAAAATGTTTCTTGAGTATCTCTTTCCAGATCTTGTCTGACCCAGTTCTTTTAGGCTGACTCCACGTTAGGGATTTAACTAGTATTCAACATAAGCAATTACTCTGATATAAATTATGGTCATCCCAGAATACACTTCTGACCTTTTAACTTTTCTGCTGCAATGAGTATAATGACTATGTTGAACAAAGGAGAAAATTGAAGGCCAAATATTATACAGGGGAGTTGAATCACCTGGGACCTGGAGAACACTGGCTATAATCTGTGTAAAGGGAGCTGTTTGCAATCTTTTCATGTGTATAATGTGCAGCTATCTTAGCTATTGTTGCATGGACAGTAGGAGAAATTTGATGATGGGGAGCGGAGGCAAGCAAGGAAGTGCATAGTAGGAACTTTTAGAAGAACCGTGCCCGTGGGCTGCTACTTGTGAATTATTTTGCTTTGTTCCTGGGTAGCACTAATAGCTGTGCTAGTCTCTCCTCACGTAGGGAGAAAGGGGATAGGAGCATGTGGGGCGTCATGTTCTACTCTTGCTTCCTTCTCTGCATCCTAAGAGATGTCATTGTACCTTTTAAGTCTCCAAAGGCTATGTAACTTTGAGCCAAAGGACTTTGCAATTACAGAAAAATAAAGTTCTTCCTGGTTGGCTTGTAATACTTGGGCTCGTTTCTTGTTTGTTATTACAAATTAAATCTCAAATCACAGTTCTAAATGTAAAATTTAGTAACAACTTCTAAACTGTGCAATATTTTCCGATGCATATTATTGTATATAATAAGTCTGTCAAAATTCAGCACCTTGTGATCTGTATGAGATCTGGGAAGTGGGAAGAAAATGAAACAGAACCTGTATCCTTTCACATTATCAAACATGTTGAGGTTAATGTTTTGCAAGGTAGGGCTTTGCTCCGAACTTAGTGCTTGTTGTTGCAGGAATTTGATCTGAAGTGTGTGGTAGAACAATTGATACAGCTTTCATTTCCTTAGTTATAAGTCATCTTACATTTGGTTTTCCCATTATTAAATGGAACTAATTGCCACCAGCTTTGTATGACCCATTAGATGGGTAATATGCTTTGTTCTAAACTTTGGAGTGCACGTAGCAAAACTTTGAGGGTGACTTCAGTCCTTCAACTGGAAGGCACTTCATATGCTTTTCAAGATACATGCCTCAGAACAACAATTGGACCTACCTTGGGAGGATAATGAGTTCCCCCGTAGTCCTCATAAAAATTGATTGGTCAAATTGCACGAGAGCTCCAGGGTCATGTACTCACACCGTATTTTCTCTTAAAGATGTGTTTGATGGAGAATGAACATGATCACTAAGTTGCAGGAAGGGAGTGGAGATGTCATTGTCTGTTTATGTATCCAAATGGTTTCTATGAAGAGTGTGACCCTGAAAATTTGCTGAGCTGCAGTGCAGCATTTGCTTCATTGCAGTGATTTAACTGAAGACACTTTTGCTTCAGGGGAATTTCAATGCAGTATTTATTTTACAACAAATGTGGAAAAAGTGTGTGCTTGTTTTTCTGGAAGGGGAAAGTATTATTCTGAAGTATGCATTTACTTCAGTGGTACGTCAGCTCGCATTGAAATCAATGGATCTTTCTACTAACTGTGGAAGAGTTGAATCAGGCTGTGTGTGCAGACACTTGTTAATCTGCAGGTTTGCACACAAAAGTTCAGAATGTCAAGTAGAAATTGTGTTGACCAGGTTTCATAGCCTGTGTTCTTTCTTTCCTTCTCCTTTATAGTAAGGGCAAATAGATATATTTTTTTCGAGTTTTTGTTAAGGGTATTAACTTTTGGATGGGATAATACTGCTGAAGAGGTTGATTTGCATAACAAATCACTAGAATGCAGTATTGATTGCTATTCATGAGTACCAACATTCAGTGAATAGCTTGGAAAGCTAATTAAAAATTATAATTGACCTTATTCCTTTTTCTCTAGTTAATGTTTCTCTTTTCTGTCAAATTGTGAAGTTGGTTTTTGTCTTCAGTTTTTAAAAATAACCTGACTTCTGGACAGTCAAGGGAACTTTGTAGCCTCTTTGTGAATTGTTCACATGAAAAGTCAGGGTTGGCGGGCTGAAGTCTCCTGGGGCTTGTTTATACCCTCTTTGTAACTCAGGTAAGTGTAATGAGAGAATGTTTGCATATTTCATGGCTTCTTAAGATTAGAGAGTAAAATTTAAGTTTTAAAATTTTAGAAAAGTAGAAAAGAAGAAAAGAGTTGATTTATTTAAAAATTTTGTCTTTACTTGAGTCAAGATTGTAAATCTGTTTACAAATCTTGTGTTGATCAAATTACTACCTGGCCAATTACTGTGGTTGCTAGTGGTGTGTTGGAAAGTGTCTTTATTGCATTAGTTTTAGCCACCCTTTAGTTTAGCAAATATATTGTAATGTGCAGGAAAAGAAGACAAAAATGGTGATACTGCCCCTGGTTTAAGAAGTCTTTGAGATGAATATTGTTTGAGGCTGGGAATGTGTACTAGAAAGTATTGCTTTATACTTGTCCTAGGTGCAAATTTTTCCTTGTTTCTGGAAAAGGCCGTTTAGCCTACCTAGACCTTTTGCCGTTCTCTTGCTCTTAAGATGCTGACAACCTATTCAGGTTATCTAGTTAATTGCCAAGTCCTTTCAGTCAGTGATAGAATCCTTGACTCTATTTATGGAGTTCAGTGAACCTAAGCAATAAAGCATTTTGCAGAGGAGATCATTGTTGTCATTCCTAACTCATCCCAGTGAACTTTAGCATCCTAACAAAAGTAATTAATATCATGAAGCAATTGGCAAGGATATTGAAATTAAAGGTGGGATTTATGAAAATAGCTTTTGCGGGAGGAAAATTGTGTTATTGAAAGACTGAAAAGGCAGTTGATGATTTGTTCAACACTGAGCTTAAGATGCTTACTGTTTGCTTAAGATGTTTGTTTGATGGACAAGGTTGTTTCTCAGCATGGTACTCCCTTCTGAAGAGAAGATGGATTAAAAAAAGTTTCATCACCAATACATCTGAATGCAGCTGATAACAGGACAAAATTCACTGCATACATTTTTTGTGTTATAACTCAAAAACCTCTCATACAAAATGTTGCACCAGCAACTGAGGGAAATTACTCAGTCCAAGGCTTAGTCTTACTTAAGGTATATATATTGCTGATTAGAATTTAAATGTATTTGCTAAGTCTTTTATAAAAACTCTACTCTAAAAAAGGATTTCCATGTTGTTAGCTCTTTTTAAATACATTTGGAAGAGTGACTCATGAAAGTGTTTGCCATTTCAGGTTGAATTCTTGAAGAAAACTGTAATATGATTTGAGTACTCAAGTAAAAATTTTACTTTAAAAATATTGTGTATCATTAGTACGTACCCTGTATTATTTCTGTGTATGTACGTACCTTGCATATTCTGAATATAATAAATTATTGTATATGGAGTTCAACTGTGCTGTTCCATTTCCACTTAGAAGTAGATCTGTGGATCCATACAGCAATGGACTGATTAGCTTTTGGACACTGTTTTTGTGAATGAGAATGATGGATTTGATAGCTTGTTAATATTTCATTTGAAATTCTTGCAGGCAAGATGAGTAAATAGTTTGAAGTGCAGACAATCCAGATATGCCTTATGCATTTCTTAATGACTTGGTGAAAAGACAAGCTTTTTAACATCGAGTAATGCCTTCCTTTTTGTTATACAATATTTTTGGTTTGTTCTGTAATCAGATGACTGTTGGGATTAATATGCATCAGATTCTAATCCCTTTAATTAGAATGCCTTTTCCTATTTTTTTCCTCATAGAAGTCCATGGGGTGGATTGTGAATGAAGTTGAAAGTAAAGAGCTCAAAACTGGGCTTTCAGTTGTAAAATCACAGTAGTGCATGTTCTGCAGATCAAGACTGGGGCCCAAGGCAGTACAAAACAATATGCTCTGGATTTTTCAAGGAGGTTATGAACCCGTATGTCTTAATAAGCTGACTTTGCATTAGAATTTGCCTCAAAATGTGGCACTGGAAAGAAAGAAGACTCTGGGTGCAGGGCTAAGACATCACTCATGAGAGACCATGGATTTGCTGGTCTTCATGCTTCCTTACTGGTTCTGTGAGGTTCCACGGGCAGGATTTTGCTTGAAGTTTATTTTCCTTTGCTGTTTATTCTTTGTGAAAGAGGTGATGCAGTTTCTGTTTTAAATTCTGCACTTTAAGACATGATTTGTGAATATCTGCCTGTCATCTGTTCTACGCTACCAGGCCATTTCTTCAGATGTTTTCACTTTGTGTAGCTGGTGGAGTGAGGAACGAGAGGTGGTGTACAAGGAAAGCAAGCAATCCATATTTTCTTATATGGAGCCAGAACATGGACTTTATCTGGCTCATTTTGTTCTTGTGAATGGGCAAAATGATCTCTAAATTCTGTCATGAACTAATTTTGTGATGGTGATAGAACGAATACATTGTCATTCATTCTGAGCTCTGCTGTTAAAGCAAATGTGAAAAAAGTACCTTGATTTATAGAGTAGTGTGATTGAAAACTTGTTTATTTTCCACAAAAATTTATGAAGAAAACAGCTTCCACAGCCCATATGTCCTATCCCAAAAGGTTTAGTTAGCTTGAAGGTACTCAACCCAGTCGGTTCTTTGCTTGATTTCCATTTTCTCTCCTCTTGCTGTCTTACAATCTGGAGCTGTCCTTAATGACACACATTGGAGACTTTCCCTTTTAAGTGCAATAAGTCAGATTGCATTTCTGAACACTGATATGGAGTCTGTACCAGCAATACTGGCACTGTGGGTTTTTTAGTCCCAGTCTACAGTTATTCCCATCCTTTCCCTCAGGATTTTGTACTATTCCTGAGAAACAGTTTAGGATTTTTTTGTTTAATGTTTTGGTTGTTTTGTTGTTTTTTTTTTTTCCTTTGGTGACTGGTAGCTTTTAAAGAATTCTTTTCCTCTTGCATTATGTTTTATTGAAACTGGTAGATGTGATAAAGTTGATTTATGGATTTATTTTGATCACCTGAAGAAGGGAGTGTATGTAACTTGCATCGCTCTACCGGACTGGAGAGCAGGCCAGCTCTGTACGCAGCCGTGCGGGCGGTTGGTAGTACAGTGCAGCCTTCCAGCAGTGGTCTCCAGAGCCGGTCCCTCTTCAGACTCTGACAAAGCTGGGGCTGAAAGGTGTGTTTGCTGCCTCTGTTAAAGGATTTCAGCAGCATCCTGGCTTGTTCTCCAGATGGGCCAAAGGATGAAAGTTTCTCCTGGAGTGTACGTTTTTGCAGCTTCTCTGTCGCAGGACTGCAAATGCTCTCGGTCTGTGTTCAACAAAGAAAAAGGCCTCTTATAAAGTGTCATAGCAACCGGTGGGTAATGAAGCAAGTTATGTGCACTCCGTTTATGAACAGAACTGGGTATGAAGGAGTAATAATTAGGGAAATAAACAGAGCAGTCCCACGTATGAGTGATTCCCCAAGCCCTGGTAGTGGTGCATTTGGCACAGTGGCTTTTTCTCGAAACTTACCTGTCTTTCTGCTTTGCAGTTTTTCATAAGGAGAGGATGGGAATTTCATTATTCTAAACATTCCCACACCATCTGGGAAATGTGTTATTCTGTTGTTTATGCTCTGATATTAATAGTTGCACTTTCTTCCTTAAATTAAATTGCAATATTAGCTTGCATTTAAAAAATAATCGAAAAAATATGGTAAAAATTGCTGGTAATTGTTGGTTTGTGAGTTACTCTTGCAGTATACATCAAGCTAACATTCTTTTTTTTTTTTAATATTATATCCTTACAATGTCCTTAAAATATGCTAAGCTTCATCTCGCACAGTAGGGTCCCAATTGGGGCATCTAGTCATTACTGAGGTACATATGTGCAATGATTATTCAGTGGTTGGAAATTGGTGTTCAGAGCTGTAAAACTTTAAGAATATTTTTATTTTGGGGGTTTGCTAGTTGTCCTATCACCCCAATTTACGGTTAAGTTTCTTTTCTAGCAAAAGAACTTAAGGAGCCTAAGAAAACAGAAATGGGAGAAAAGTTTATAGGCTAATTTTTTGATACCCCCCCCTCCCCCCCCCCGGCAGAACACTTGGCTCTTGTTATTTCTGCTTTCCATTTGTGTAGGTTTTCAGAGTTTAGCATTTCTAGATAGTGTAAAACATGGATGTTATTCCTAATAGGTACAAATTTTTAATAAGAATTGTTTGAAGGGAGAAAAAACGACCCACCAACCCCCAACAGCAACCCTGTATTGTAATACAGATGCTATTTACATTTACATTTTATGTATTTATGCATAACAACAACACTCTTGGCCTTGATTCTGAGTGGAACATAGTTTTCTTTCACTTTTTTGGCTAGTGAAAGCTAAGGATTTTTTTTGCATTCTTCTCCTTAAAAATTCAATATGAATCAAGGTTTTATAAAAACAGAAGTTTTGCAAAAGACTGCATAAAGCGTGTAACTACTATTATTGATTTTTCTCAGTAATGGAATAATGTTCATCTCTCTTCTTAGCTGGTCTCCTGAGATTCTGCAGGTCACACGGTAACATAATAAAATCAAACACAGACACATTATTTGTTAAACTACACACCATGAATAGCAGATGAGGCCCAAAATGACTCTTTGGTCTCTCTCTTGTTTTATTTTACTGCTGACTTTGTTCTTGTTTTGTTTTGTTAAATATAATGAAATATTAATGTAGAAAAAGCAATACGTGGCAGAAACTACTGCTCAGATGGAAGCACCATGTTGCTTTATCAGGAGTAGCTGACAGATAAAAGATTAAATATAATTGAATTGTTTGCATTGACATACAAAAATAAGAACCAGGAAAGTGTCTCCATCCTTTTTATCTCCCTTTATGTCCTTTTGTGAAATCAAGTTTAGTAGGTAACCTTTCAGGAGGATAAAAGGGGGGACCTAAGATGATGTGTGAGCCATTTTAAAAATAATTTCTTAAATTAATTTTTTTCTTCATAAAACTACAAGGGGGAATAATATAGCCATGAGTGTCACAGCAGGGCTTCCTTCTTATTTGAGAAGAGGTCTCGGAACAAAATTAAGACAAAGCTTTATTTTAGTCTTCATAAGAATAAAATTAAGTCAATTCATATTTTTAATAATTTAGAAGTTTTCCCCCATCCTGGCTGTTTCTTGTTTTCAAAAGGTATTATACATTTCATTTGAAAGTAAATCTTTTTTAACATGATGCCTTCTTTGTGGTTCAGGGAGATTCTTTCCCGTGCAAGTTTTCTTTGTTTTTTGGTATAAGTCTGAACAGACTGTTTTTACCTTAAATTACAGCTCATATCACTGATTGATCTCTTTCTAGATTCTTCTTTGCTATTTAACATGCAGGGTTTCATATAGCATGAAGTTAGAGGAGATAATAAAGAAGGCTATGGTTCTGTTATGACTTATGTAGGGGATCTATTCTTCTATCCTGCATATTTTAATATCAGCATAATAGTATTTCTTTGTTCCATGTAGACAATTATTCTGCAGTCAGAATGCCCCTGTTGAATTTAGCTTTCGTTAACTAAGAATAAACAGTATTAAACAAAAAAGCCAAGTTAATTTTGAAGTAGCTTATGATACTATGAATACAATCAAGATTTGTACTGGTTTGACCAGTGGGACAATACCATGTTTACCTGGTCCTTCCTTTAGATGACCATTTGATTTGATGGGTTCTGGTAAGAGCTTACTGTATTTCCAACATTATTCTATCAAGTAAGTGTAGTCACAGTTCAAATAACTATTCAAGTAAAGTTCTAAGTTGTAATGAAACATCCAAAGTTAAACAAACCTGAACAGAATGTATAAATAAAAAGGGAAAGCTGCTGTCTCTATTTCCAATCATTTGCCTATAGGTCCTCACTAATTTTACAACCTAGAAGACCTGCTAGTTTTGATTAAACTGCCTATGGTGTGTGGGTTTTTGTGTGGTAGTGGTTTGGTTTTTTTTAATTATTACAGTGGGCAAAGAAGTGTTACTGCTGAGTGAATTAGTCATTTGCACAAGTACGGAATAGCAAATTCAGTTGAGAAAAAATTTACAGGCTTTAGTGGTGGGCTAGAATTGATTCATTCTCAGACATCAGCTCGAGATAATAAGGCTGTAGTGATATTCAATGGTAATTGAATGTTTAATCAACAAAGCTTCCTGTCTGACAGTTTTTATATAAATGCAGTGAAAAGTCTGTTGCTCTTAAATATAAAGGGTCTCTCAGATCTGGATCAAAGAATTTATTTTATCTGTGGAAAAGAAATAAATTTTCCTCTCTAAAAAATTAATTTGTTAAAGGTTCTAATTCCCCATTTTTGCTGCTTTGGGTGTTTGTAGCTGTGTAGCGAGAAGCTAGGGGATTTTACATTGGTATTGTCCACACTAGATGAAAAAAACAATTTGTATGTCAGTGAAGAATGTGGGTCAATGTTTATTCTCTTTGCGGTCACTATAGCTATTCCTTGATAAGTTGCTGGACAGGTTTATTTTAAATAATTGTTTCTCTTTGCTAGTGTCCACGTTCCAACACTATTAACACAAAGCCATACGCTCACAACTGGATTTGGGGTTCCTTTCAAATGAATTTTATGAGATGGCTTTCCTATGAATCTTTTCTTACCATTGTCCATTTTTTATCATGACATTAGGTGGTTCCAGTCTTGTGGGCAGTCTGTGAACACTATGACCTTGTCCTGACAGCTTCCTTTGGTGTTGGTCACAACTAGCCATATCTTAGTGTTTCAACAGTATTGGTGTGTTTCCATAACAAATCTTACAGAATATCTTATTTTCTGTTTATTCTTTTAGCTGTCTAAATATACTTGCTATGTGAGGGATCTTCCTTTGCTCCTTTCACGTGTCTCTTTTGCATGAAATATTTTTTTGCACACGATGAGAAAGTGTGAATTGTTGATCTGGGTTGTTCTCAGGGTTCTGTCAGCAGGTCTGTGGAGTTGTACCTGATGTCAGCCAGGGTCCTCCTTAAATGTAAGGATCAAACACAGGTATTTCTTCATCTGATCAGTATCTTGAAAGTGGGGGAAAAAAGTAATATTCCATTGATTTCTGCCTGGGCAGTTCTGTCTTTCACATGCTGACATTGCTTATTGCTTGAGAATTTGTAGTGACACCTGGAGTTTGATGCAGATATTGATGTTAATGCAGCAGCTTCTGAGGCATAATTAGGATGGTAAATGGGATAATTCTGTGGCTAGATTCTTCTGCCACACACTGTGCCACGAAGCTACAGCTTAGCTTGTAGCCCGCTGGGAGGTGAAAACATTGCTGTTGACTGAACGCAGTGTGAAATGTTCAGCCCATGTTCAAATTTGAATAATGTTTTTAATAAAAGTAAATGTCTGTGGTAATCAACATCCCTGTGTAATTGTTTAGCTACTTTCCCAATATGAATCTATGTATTTTAGGTGTTCTTTTGCTTAACAAACTACAGTCAGTGAACCATTCCTGCACCATAACAGTTCTTTGAGAAGGGGTGGGAGTAGGGGCAATTGCAATTGAGTTTTGGTGAGTAGAAGCTTTAGCAGTAAGAGCAAAACACAAGATATTAGGTGCATCTCTCCCTAAATTGTTAAAATCTGTTAGAGCCGTAGTGAATACATACTCTTTCACTTAAAAATTGAAAATCAGTGTTAATACTGTTAAGCTTTTAATGTCTTGGTGAATTTGATGATATAATTTAAACCCCCAGCTGTTGTTTGCTTCATGTCAAAGTGAAAAAGATTAATCTTCATTTGTATCCTGCCCTGCAATTATCTAGAGGTACTGTGTGCCCTATATTATATCATCTAATATAGCAGGGGATTACTTGTAGTCCTCATTCAAGCAGAACTTGCAGTTTCTGAAGGGAGAGTTTAATTTCAGCAGAGAAGTTTGTCATGGATCAGAACAGAAAGCCTCTGTATCAGAAATACTCCTCAATTTCATGCCGGTGGTTCAAGTACTGCTATGAAAATAGTAACAGAAAATCAGTGTCCTCTGTGTGGAAGATGTGCTAAGATGTAAATACAAGGTATGCAGGGGCGGAAAGGTACTAAAGGTAGTAGGAAAGAGAAATGGAATTGGTAATTTCTTGGGGAAGCTGTGTGGCAATGGGACTGTGGTTGCATAATAGGAAGAAAAAGAAGAATTTGCTCTGTATTTCTGCTCTGTAGTTAGCCCAGATAACTCACAATTGAACTTGAATGGTTTAGGTAGAATAGGCAATGTGTGAGCTATCCCAAAGCAGAGGCCTATTGGATGGACATGGCTTCTATACTTTTATGCATGTTTCCGTGGTTGTATTCGTTGGTGCTTTTGTCCAGAGGTGCTTGGAGGCTTTTCCTTTAAATAAATTGTAAAAGAGATTTTGTGATGGGATGGCAAGGAGAGGTTACAAAGACTGTCAGCATGGAAGTGCCCTCATCTTCCTCAAGGGACGTTCTAGCTTATGTTAAAAGACAGCTGTCTCTAACCCGTCCTCCTTGCTGCACAGATGCTACGGTATAAAGCACAAATGAGCATGGGCTTTAAGGTTTTGCGTGGGCAGTGCAGAAGTAGGACAGAAACAGATGAGAGGGTATAGACTGTGATTAGCATAATACTGCGCCCTAAACTTGGGGGTGGGGGTGGGGAAATTAAGATTTTCCAGTTGGTCTGCTCATAGCGGTCTGATTTTGGGGAGTGAATACGACACAGGCAGAGAGACTAGTGAAAGGCATTTAGGGTCAGTTCTTGCTCTAGGAAACACGGCTGACCTAACTGATCTAGCTTTCGGTGGTCCGATCGCTGTGGTATGCTTCTGTTTGTTTGCTTGTCTCTTCCCTCATCCCCCAGTCATAGGGTCTGATGTTACAGCATTATACAGTAAGACCTGTGACTGAATCTGGAAAAGTAAATAAAATGTTCTCAAAGAACTCCTCTGAAATGCTCTGTGTCGTGGTTGATGTGGTGCTGCCTGGTTGACTTTCTCCTGTAGCATTTCTGTTTGCTTGACACAGTTTTGAAATATGTTCTCTTCTAAAAGTTTTGGCCTCCACGGGATTTTCTCTGAATCTTCTACTTGTCTGAAGCATTCTTGGGGCTCAGGCCTTCTGGATATGCTGATCCTAGTTCAAGAAACTGTAAATGGCCTCATTGTTTTTCATGGGATTCTTCACGCTATTGGATGGGCCCCGTGCAGCACCTGACACAGTTGGGTCTGTATTCTTCCAAAATCCATTTTTCTGGCAGTTGTATTAAACAAACAATTACTCCTATTACTCATTTTCTGCAGCTGTGAACCAATATTGCCAAATCGTGTTGATGCAGTTGTGCTGTTGATGCAATTATGCTGTTGCCTTTAAAAGCAGACTTGAGGAGCTCAAGTCCATGAAATTAACATTAAAGAAAAGTAGGAGAGAATATTTGCTGAAAGAAAGTGGAAGTCTGGATAACTGTGTAAAGATCGCTGACTGAATTAGTAAGGAATCAGTCATCCAGTGAATTCAAAATTTCTACTAAAAGCATATGAGTAATTACAGCTTTAAAATTCCGGTGTGGATTCTGAAAGCAGGAACATGGATGCATCTGCTGTTGTTGTATATGGATACACAACCGAAGAAAAACATACGGAAGACTCAGAGTAAAACTCTAATTGCATTGTTGTCTGAGATTTTTGTTAGTCCTGGTTTACTAATCCAAACTAGCTATTTTTTGTTGCAAAGATTTTATTTCTTATTATTTTAAAAAGTATCTTCAACCTGTTTCGGGAGGAATTGAGGAATCAAAATTTAGTTCTGGTATTGAAACAGTCTGCAGATTTCCAATTTGCTACTGAGAAAATATATACACTTTAATTAACTTGTAAGTCATAACTTAAATAGATTTCTAGGGAAATACTAAGGACATTGAGATGCTTTGCAGACTTGCAGTTTTTCATAATGTCGAACTTTAGTATTATGGGACTTTTTAGAAACTTAGGTAACAACTGCAGCTGTATGTGACATTCTTTGTAGACATAAAGAAGTTTATAAAGGCTTAAACTCCAGTTTGGTTATTTCAGGATTTCTGCTTCTGTCTCACCTTTCTCCTTTTCTCATTCATGAACTGGCATGAACTTCTCTTCCCCGATCAGATAGTTATTCGCAAGGCTGAACATTATTCTTCTGAAAACCTTCCTAAACAAAATAGAAGGGCAACCACAAAAGACTTAAAATTTAATCACTACCAAATAAAATGTTCATGAAATTAAATGCTGTTTCTAATCATGTGAAATAATGGAGGCCATCCATGGTCAGCTGTAGTAGGAAAAAACCCAGAAAGTACTGGGAGCAGTACTTTAAGGACTAAGTGATTTCTTCCAGTTTTGATCTGGGTATTCCTGTATTATCTCTGCTTTGTGAGTAGAGCAGTAGTTCTTTCTGAGGATTAATAATAGTACATGGTATGTCTAAATAACCCTTTGCTTTGAGTTCTTTTGACCTCTTGGGCAATGTATTGATCTGAAATGACTTTGCTAGGACATGATCAAAAGGAACAGAAGAACATAAGAATACAAATAATTAAAAACTCTCCAAAGTAATTGTAGTGTTGCTGAACAGAGCAAAACTTTTTTCTGAAAATGTCAAGGTAGGGTTTTTTCCAGTGAAGATCGGTTGTCTTGTCTTCTCAGATCAGCCTAAGGTTTTAGAAGTTGTTGCACAAGATTTTATTTTAATGTCATGACCTGTTATTGGGGCGGAGGGGGAATGGAAATAGTTTAGTGGTTTTATTACATACATTTCTATGTCCACCTGAAAATGTAATCTAATACCAGGCTACTTTTACAGTGTATTTATGTATGTGTGTGTACACCATCAACACTTCTATTTTGATGGGAGATATGAATGCAGTCTGCTGGGGTGGCTCGCCCCTAGTTTGTGGACCATCTTGCTGTCTCGTGTTGCTGGCAGTCACCTTCTGTCATGTGCTGTGTTCTTGCAGCTGCTCATACAACCCCTGAAGCTGAAATGCTGGAAAAGTAGGGAAGAAGTCTGTCCAGTCCCATGTTATGTCTGGAGATTGATATCCATAGCCTCAGGATAAATCCTGTCGACTTTCAGTGAGGAGTAGGCTTTAAGACATTTAGGCCTTGTCTTTGTTGCTCATAACTGAGAAAGTTGATGGAAAATCAACTGAAATTGTGACGTTAAAACACATTAGTATGAAAACTGGAATGCAGGTCTGTTAGTTCTGATGTACTGTGTGTGGGAGTTACTAATTTAAATACCTTTTTAGGCTTCCCTGTCACTCTAGATGTACTGCCTACTATGCAAGTGTCATGGTGCATCATTTCCCCTGCTCTTACATCCAGTGTAGCACAGGTGGTTGGTTGGCCTGCTGTAGGATCCAGTGATCTGGTATGTGGTAGAGAAGATTACACTGGTCTGGGGAGAGGATGTGGTATTTCAGGAGTTTGGCTAGGTATCCCAAATATTGCTGGCAAACTTGCACTAAAGCCTCTCCCTTTTTCAAAGACCAAATCATGTATCTGCTGTGCAGTGATTTCTGTTGCATGAGTAAGGGGACAAATAAATTTTTTTCCTCCATCTCGAGACATGTGGCTCGGTGCATGGGATCTCCTGCCATCCCTGCAAGAGGCGCTAGGTGTGTGAATGGGTAGTGGAGGTGTCATGGTTTAACCCCAGCTGGCAGCTAAGTACCACAGAGCCGCTCTCTCACCCTCCCCCCGCGGTGGGATGGGGGAGAGAATCGGAAGGGCAAAAGTAAGAAAACTCGTGGGGTTGAGATAAGAACAGTTTAATGATTGAAATGTGTAAAATAAAATAATAATAAAAAATTGTAATGAAAAGGAAAACAACAAAAAGAGAGAGAGAAAAACCAGGAAAAACAAGTGATGCAACTGCTTACCACCTGCTGACTGACACCCAGCTGGTCCCCGAGCAGCGATCGCTGCCCCCCAGCCAACTCCCCCCAGTTTATATACTGAGTGTGACATCATATGGTATGGAATATCCTTTTGGCCAGTTTGGGTCAGGTGTTCTGGCTATGTTCCCTCCCAGCTTCTTGTGCACCTCCTTGCTGGCAGAGCATGGGAAGCTGGAAAGTCCTTGACTTGTATAAGCACTGCTTAGCAACAACTAAACCATCAGTGTGTTATCACATTATTCTCATGGTAAATAATCCAAAACACAGCACTATACCAGCTACTAAGAAGAAAATTAACTCTATCCCAGCCAAAACCAGGACAGGAGACAAACAGCCAAAACCATTGCTGGCTTCTGTTGTGGTTTAACCTGGCAGGCAGCCAAATACCATGCAGCCGCTCGCTCACTCCCCCCCTTCCCCCCCCCAGCGGGGCGGGGAGAGAATCGGAAGGGTAAGAGTGAGGAAACAAACTTGTGGGTTGAGATAAAGAAAGAACAGAAAAGAGAAAATAATAATAATAAATAATATATATAAAATGAGTGATGCACAATGCAATTGCTCACCACCCGCGCTGACTGATAACCAAGTAGCGATCGGTACTTCCTGGATCACGCCTACCATTCATATACTAAGCATGATGTCACATGGTATGGAATACCCCGTTGGCCAGCTGGGCTGGCTGTCCTGCCTGTGTTCCCTCCTCCCAGTCTTGGGGGGGTAGTAGCTTGATAGCTTCCTGGAGGATAGTTGTCCTTGACAAGATACTTAGCAACAACTGAAAACATCAGTGTGTTATCAACATTCTTCTCATACTAAATCCAAAACACAGCACTAGAAAGAAATTTTAACTCTATCCCAGCCGAAACCAAGACAGTATCCACCCCTTATTCTGTACCATTTACATCATGCTTAGATTTCAGAATTTCTAATACATTCTAATTAATCACCATCACCTCTCTCATCTTTATATTTATATATACACAGATATCATTCCCTTAGTCTGTGGGCCATCCCTCTAAAATGTCCATTGAGTTCATTTAGTCCATGACTTCAGGCTCCATCTGTCATAACAGTCTTTCAGGGCAGGAGAGATGATGTGTGGTGTTGGGCTGTTGCATTCTGAAGCCAGTTCTGATTTCCAGTATTGCTGTGCTCGTCCGGTTCTACCGTCGTTGCACTTGGCTCGGTTTCATTGGAGTTAGTTTGTTCTTCATTAATCCGGGTGATTTTGCTGCTATAGCAACCATAGAGATAATGATGATATACAATATCATATAATAATTAACATCATACAATTCGGTTCATTGGCTATTTTCACCCAAAATCAAATCCCCTTGAGGTACACACCGGACCTCCCCATCCTTTCGCATTACCCACCAAATGCACCCAGGTCCTTGAGCAAAAGCAATCCCACGGATGGGTTTTCCCTTGCCAGAGGCAGGAGTAACCCAAACTGTTTTCCCCAGCATATTAACCAGACTAAGGAGAGTATCAGCGTGGGTAATCTGCTCTGCAGATGGAGGGATGGAGAAGGTCAAGCCTTAATCTCTGCCCAGGGTCTCCACAAGTGCTAGTGCTATCTCTGAACCTGTTTGGACGCTCATTTGGAAAGAGCGATTACATTTGCTGCTCTCCAGGGGATTAAGCTACAATGTACAGATCTTGCTTTGTTTCTGCATGAGTTTTCACAGGAAGGTCTAGCACTCGTTCACTTGATACCATGCTCTTAGTTAATTTGGCTCAATACCATATGAAATAAGCTCCAAGATGCTATGGAAATATGCACCCCAAATCTTTACTATATGGTTACAGAAGAGCCTTCTCACATTGAGACTGCATTCATTTGCCTCCTGGTAGGAGGCAGTTTTGTGTTGGAGGTAGCATAACTGACATCTGAGAAGAATGGTGTGTAATGGACAGGCTGAGACACCTTGTTCCATAAGCAAGCATGGTATACTTGCCTTTGTGCAGCACGGTAGCCTAAGCTGTGAAAATGAATCTTCTGCTTTGAACACAACTCATCCACGCTTTCTCATGGATCTTACACGTATGTATGGTCGTATGTGATCATACACAGCTGTGCATATGAAAAGTATTACATAGATATTTATAGAGAACGAGTATTTTCCTTGCTGAAGCATTATTCTGTATTGTTCTAGTGTAACATGATTACATAAATTGAAATAGGGTAGAAAGCTTTTTAACAAATTCATCAGTGGAAGTAACTAATTTTATAAGAGGTAGAAATAAGCTCTTGCAGTGAAAATAGCTGTAATGGAAGAAAAGTGTAACTGTAACCCTCAGCTTCCAAACTGTATGTAAAATCTATTACTTGCTTTCCTCTGCTAAATCTAATGTACTCCTCTATAAATAATGCTACAGGATCAAATGGGTGGTTTTATCAGCAGTTAACTTTCTTCCTCCATCACAAAACAGTGTCCTGGAAGGAGGTCAATGATCATTTAAATTCCTCTTTTCAGAAGATAGAGTTGAATGTGTAATAATCTAATTGGAAAGGTTTAATTCTTTGGGTTTGAGCCTAAAGTGCAAGTACGGCAGTGCAGTGGTGAATCTGATACCCCAAATGTTTAACTGGTCTCTGGTCCTCTTTTGGTAGGCTGAAATAGTTACTGCATGCTTGCATGCTTTGCTGGGTGCTAGGATAGTTATTTGGTTTGCCCACGACATCCACGATCTCTGGAGTGAGCAGGTCGGCCCAGCTGAAAACTTCAGTGTTGTATTTAGTGTTGCTCTTTTGCCTTTATGTGACTGGCTTTTACTGCAGGTCCTGAATCGGTATGTTTATTGGCTTTCCTACTAACCTTTTTTCAGCCTAAAAAGGCAGCATACTTTGTAGCAGGAACCTGTTCTACGAACTCTAGCTGTCTAGAAATTGTTGCTAAGCTATTTCTCTAATCAATATTTATACAGAGAGGAAGGCTTATCTAGAGAAGATGGAACAAATTGTTCTTTTTGACAGCTAACGTAAGTGGAGTTGGATCCTGGCTTAAGTTTAGATTATGAAATAGTGAGTTTGAAAAATTTTGAACTTGCCCAGTATGCTACTGCTGCAGAAGCAACTGGGAGGTTTTTGGTAATTAATTACTCAGGTTGATTTTCTCTGAGAGGGAAGGAGAACTTAATTCACATGCACTACTTGTTTATAATTTATAATCAAGGGCAAACAAATTGAAGTGCTGTAGGTAAAAGATTTCATGAGAATGTGGAAATATTTTCATATAATATTGAGAAATATTTTCTTTAAACAAGAATAGTTTCAGTTTATAGCAGCTTATATTGGCCTTGGTTATGTGGCATAAGAAGGTAACTTGATATAGAGTATTTCTTTACCGCCAGAAATGATCTGTGGGAGGGGAAGTGAATGCCAAATTTGCTAAACTACCGCTGTTTGCTATTTGTGCTACATCTGATATTGCTGTCAGTTGTGAAATTAACTGTTTCTCATTCTTTCATGAGAGGAAACTAAGTTTCTTGACCTTGATTTACAGTACAAGGGCAGTAAGGGGGACCTGAGCTGAAGAGGCATGGTTTTGACCTTTAGAGCCATCTGAAGAAATCTGTAACTGCAGCTCTGATAGCTGAGCTGAATAAATCTAACTTTAGATATGAGAGACTAAAGTGTTCCCTGCAAAGAAAGGGCGCAAAGAACCCGTTCAAACACTGGAGTGCGTGTTGTAGATGGCTCCAGCAGCAGTAGAGCTTGTGGGCCAAGATCACTGTTCTCACCTCCCAGTACTGTGTAGTCTATTTACAAGCAGTCCGCATCCCTTGTTTTACTTTTTGTATTCTATCAACAGTTTTAAGTATTAACTGTTAATAATAGCATAATTTAACAAATCTTGACTGTCATAATTACTCAGCATAACACGAGACTGAAATACGCCCTCAGACTGCTTGTGCTTTATGTGCCAAAATTCAGTCGTTAAAGCAGAGTCACAGTCCTCTTGCTGAAAAGATGCTAGTGGAAATTATTTCTGTAAGTTTGATTAAAATTTTGAAACTTAAATTCTTTTAAATTCATTCTTGTAACTGAAGAATGTTCTTAAAAATGTGAATATATTTTCTGTAATGGCTGAACACAGGATAAATCGGTGCTGTTAATTGGGAATATCTGTCTGACTTATTTCCTACCACTGCGAGTCATGAAGGGACTATAACCGGATGGTGGCAAACAAATGATGGGTACTGCTCTGTAATCTTTTATTTCAGAGCAGATACAGTTAATCTTTGTGAAGATGGCTCAGGTGTCCTATAGCTTTCTTCTCTGGTTTTGTGGTTCCTTAAGGAAGAATCATAAATGCTGTCTTTTAAGTTACAGGAGAGGAAATAAGCTTTGTAGAAGATGGCTAGGTTAGTCCGTGGAGCTACTATGTCATCGTTAAAACCCCATGCTAGGACAAAATTTTTAGTTCCAATACTCGTTACTGCATTATTGATAGTTATGCCATAACTACTGTTTTATCCATTATCTCCTGTTGGTTTTACTGGGTGATGCAGTAGAAAAACTCCAAGAGCTTTCTTGACTCAAGGAAAAAAGTAGAACTGTTTAGTGTCTTAATGTTACCAGGATAAGTTGTACAAAACTGAACTGTCTTTAATTTAAAATGTGTTTTTTATGATCATCATTAAGATGGGAATGGTGTTAGCAGGACTGACTCCAGCTCATTCTCTGCAAGATGGTAATTTATCGAGGGGTTTGCTCTTAAGTTGTGTGCCAAGTGCTCCTCAGTTTCATGAATGGTTGCCTAGCCAAGCTAGGGAAGCTGTTCTTAATCTTTTTGCTCAGTGTGTTTTTAAGAAGAACCTTTCTTTCAGTTAGAATTGTTACCACTAAGTTGTTGGAGTTAAATTTTAAGAGTTGTGTCTCCAAGAGCTTAGAAATAACAATTTAACACTTTTGTACATACTGTTCTTCTGAAACAAATTGGTGGAAGAACATGGTCCATTCAACGTGTAATAGCCTGAAGAGGAAGAGGTTCCAAAGAACTGAACAGTGTGAAGCAGCACTGGTACCAGTGGCTGTTCTTTTGAATTTGTACAAGGTGTTTCTCTTCTAAATATGTTTGGATGTTGTTTGGATTTCAGTTACAGCTATTTGGGAATTCAGATTTGAATCTGAAGTGATCTGAAGAACTTGCTTTAATTTCTCAAGTGTTTGATTTCAATATGTCCTGGTTCTGTCTGGGACAGAGTTAACTTTCTTCCCAGTAGCTTGGGGGGTGTGCTGTGTTTTGGGTTTGGTGTGAAAGGAGCGTTGATGGCCCATTGATGCTTTGGTTCTTGCTGGATGGTGCTTGCACGGAGGGGGCGTGGGGGGTGGGGCACAGCTGGGGTGGTGGACCCAGCTGGCCAATGGGATATTCTATACCATGTGACATCATGCTCAGTATAAAAACCGGGGTGGGGGTGGGGCTCACCCCCCTTTCGTGACACGCGGTCAGTGGTCGGTGAGCAGTTGCATTGTGCATCGCCTGCTTTGTATATTCTGTTATTATTGTTGTTCTCATTGTTTTTATTACTGTTCTACTTCATTTTATTTCAATTATTAAACTGGTTTTATCTCAACCGGGGAGCTTTCCTACTTGTGCCCTCCCGATTCTCTCCCCCATCCCACCAGAGGAGGGGTGAGCGAGCGGCTGTGTGGGGTTTATTTGCTGGCTGGGGTTAAACCACAACACAATATTAGTTGACATCTGATACCTAAAACACTCTTGAAGCATTAGTGATATATACCTTTGAAGAAAATATATTGTTATCCTACTACAGCAGTAGAAATTGGGACATACATTATAGTTATGGCCTCCTTCTAAGAAATATTCAACATTCTACATTATAGCTCCATGTCTAGCATGAAACTAAGTAATCATGTTATTCTGTATTAGATAGTCAGATTTAGTTAGGTTGTCTGTAGGATATGATTGGTCTTAAAAGGGAGCAGGGTTATTGTACCAGTCTTTCCTACGTGCTAGCCACTATGTGATAATATTAATTCTTTTAAAACCTACAACAGACAAGGCCCAACTGAAAGTGTGATGGCAGCTGTTGAGTTTTGGTACATTAGAAAGTCAGGCCTGTTGTGATAGACCCTCATTTACCCTCAAAATGAAGAGAGTTTTCTAATTTTCTAACGAATGTTTTTTCTAATTTAATAGATTTTTAAACAAATCCCTCTAATTTGTTTTTCTGAAAGATTTTTTGTAAGTGTTCTTTGTGTTTTGCTGCAGTGCAAGATCTTAACTTCTAGGTGTTAGTGCCTTTTACATGATGAAAGATTTAACAGGTGAAAGATCTACAAGCTTTTTTGTTATTTATTATAATGGTGGGAAAAAATTGTCTTTTCTTGATGTTATCCCTGTCTAAGGAGTTCAGCTAATGTCGAGTGTAGACTCATTAGGAATTCTTTTGAAATTTGTCATAAAACTGCTTATTAACTATACTTATTCACTACTCCTGCGAGAGTGCTGTGAAAAAGTTAAAGGCTTTATTATAATTCATCCTTATATATGCATGAGTTACTAGACACTGAAAACCTTGTTCACCAATGGCTCCCTGCATTCTTTATTAAAGGTTATTTTGCTGGTATTAAAATAATCAAGAAAGTCTAAAACTTGCACCTGCATAGGGGTGTCTCCCTGTCTTCGGAAAAATTATTGACAAGTTGGGGGGAAATACACTGTTCAGGGACTGGAATAAAAAGAAATACTGTTAAGTCAGTGAATACCAGGAGGCTTGGGGGCAAACAGAGCTCTGCCCTGGCCTTACAGTCTAGGTATGAGAGGATCGGTACTTGTAAAGAATTTTTTACTGCTCAGTTATACTATAGACAGGTCCAACTGAGTAATTAATGAATAATGCCTCCCCTAGGAAAAATGCAATAACTAAGTGTCCCGGTTTTGGCTGGGATAGGGTTAAATTTCTTCCTAGTGCTGTGTTTTGGATTCAGTATGAGGAGAATGTTGATAACAGAGATGTTTTCAGTTGTTGCTAAGTGCCCTCCTAGTCCAAGGACAGCTCCCATGCCTACTGACTGAGCTAGGTACACAAGATGGGAGGGAACATAATCAGGACAGCCAGCCCAGCTGGCCAATGGGGTATTCCATACCATGTGACATCATGCTCAGTATATGAACGGTAGGCGTGACCCAGGAAGTACCGATTGCTACTTGGTTATCGGTCAGCGCGGGTGGTGAGCAATTGCATTGTGCATCACTCATTTTGTATATTCTATCATTATTTATTATCATTATTTTCCCTTTTCTGTTCTATTAAACTGTCTTTATCTCAACCCATGAGTTTTTCTCACTCCTACCCTTCCGATTCTCTCCCCATCCCACTGGGGGGGGAGTGGGTAAGCGGCTGCGTGGTATTTGGCTGCCTGCCAGGTTAAACCATGACACTAAGGAACGAACAAAAAAGGAATTCAGATTTTAGAATGAAGACTGGTTTTTGAGAATTGTATCTACCTTCCCAGTAACTTGTGAGTAGAGAGAGCCTAAAACAATGGCAGATTGTTTAAACTTGAATTTACTGAGTATTGTCTTAAAGCAAAATTGCTTCCTGTTGTATAACTTGTAGGTACAATAACAAAATCTAAGATATTAATAAATGTGACAGTGTGTCCCTAAATCTGCTTCGAAAAGGAGAGTTCCAACTTTTGTTCTGTTCCAGTATTCAAAATGCGGTATTTTAATTAGTTATGCCAGCCCCTGGCATAGGGGGCAGAGCATCACATTTAAATTGCTGCGTTGGGATTGGATGTTTCCTACAAACAAATACTGGAATTTGTTTTTATTGTCATAGTGTGTGGGCTCAATGTTACTTTCCCTTCCAAAATGACAATAGGCTGTGAGGACCCTGTACCAAGAGAACAAAAGTCATTCATGACATACCGTGGCTGAATGGCCACTATAGTCTATAAAATTGAAAAAAGTTGAGGAAAAAGTTGCTAAGTTAAATCTTTGAGTAGAGTCAATTCAATTATTGGTAAGACTTGTTATTATTCATATATTTACTATCTTTTGAAATGTCTGCCAAGATTTTTTTAGTAGTTAATTTTTTGCTGTTCTGGAAAGGTATAGTCGTAACATTCTATGACTTTAGCTTTCTTTTTCTGCTAAGGGAACACTAGACATTAATGAAATGTCAATGACTTGCAGTTAAATTCTCTTTCCATATCTAATTAGACCTAAAAGGTTAGTGAGGTTAGAGAGACTAATAAAAGGAACACAGTGAGTTCACTCTTTCAAATGGTGTTCTTGCATTTGCCAAATCAATTTTAATTATATTCATAAAGATATCTGGTTCTTCTGAAGTACAGCTTTGAGTCTTTTTCAGAGTAATGGGAGATTAAATTTAGCTGGATTTTGTTTTGGTGCTGTTCGGTCAAGTTATATCCTCCTCAAGAACAATGTACCTCAAATTGGCTAGGTGAGCCGACAGAAGTAAAGAAGTTTTCTCCGGTACTGTCTTGTATAACATCCTTTTTTTTTTTAATATCCCTTTATTTTGTAATCAAGTAGACTACTATCAGATGACTAAAACTGATGGAAAGATTTGTAACCAAAATGAGCATTTGTTTTAACAGTCAACAAGATGAAAAAGGAGTCTGAGTGGGACATGTAAAATGACTAAGATAGGAAGTTGGCAAGGCTTTAATAGGCAGGCATTTGCCTGTGATACAGTCTGATTGCATAATTAGGAGGTTTTTATTATTATGCCAACTGCTGCAATCCAATTATGTTGCAGGAATCAGACTTGTTCTAATTTCTCACAATGTCTAGAGATGCAAAGGAAGCTCCTCATTCATTCAGCCTGCTGCAGAAGTGAATACGGAGGCAGATTCCTTCCAGGAGGCCCTTAGTATGAGCTCTGGGTGCACTGCGGAGATCCGAATGTAGCTGGAGAGAATTATTCTCTTAAAGCAAGTCTTAGAGTAGAAACCTGGGATACAGAGAACAACTCAAATTTTTTTTTTCTTTTTTTTTTTTTCTTCCCCCCTGGGGTACTCATTGTTTGTTGATTGGTGATGAAGTAGTGCGTTCCTTTTCGTGGGGAAGATTGGTTTGGTGTTGCTGTTATTTGGTGTGTTCAGCTTTGCCTATTATTCTATTTCTACTCTTACACAGTTACATAATTCTTTTTTTCCCCACATTTTGTCTCTTTTCAGTGACTGTGTGCACTTTAAATGTAATATCTTGCTGTAGGAATGATTACAGGTGCCCACAGTAGTTTGACTTCTTTTTTGGTTATTCATTTCTGAAGGATGATCTGAAACACTGAATCTCCATTCTTTCTGTTGTAAAGAAAATAATGCTATGTACTTCCCATTTTCATATGATAATTTGTCCTCTAAAAATTCCCCCAATTCAGTTTTTCAGGAGGTGGAATTGACATCAGTCAAATCGTGTAGATCCTTAGCATTCTAGCCAGTTACTGCTACAGATTTCTGAGGTGTCTTGTGGTTTGGGATGTTTAGCAAACTGATATTTTTTATTTGCCTTTCTATAGCTGAGAGGTTCATTGTCTTTTGTGGAACTTAAAATTTCATAAACTGAGAATTGGATGCCAACCTGGTCATTCAATTTTCTGTAGAAGTTTCACCCTTATGTGGCTGCTGTCTTGCTCAAAAAAACCCAGCATAATGTGCTTTACTTCACATCTGTTTTGGATCTAGCTTGCTGCTTTGTTACTTTAATGAGAAGGGAGCTACTTCATCCAGCCTGTCTGTAGACTGTAATAAGGGATTTATATTCTCAGGTTGGATGGTTCAGGAATGCAATATATTGAGAGTTCCCCTATCTGAAATGGAATGAGAGGTTATATTTGGTATTCTAAAGGCTCCCTGAAAATACACTTCATTGCTCACGCCCTTTGGCAGATTAGAAAAGGGCTGAGAAATAAGCATCTGACCCTTCCTAAGTGCTATGTTTTTCAAGTAATTTTTTGACTAGTTAATTTATTTTCCACTTATATGATTTAAGAACTATTTGCATGCCTTTGAAATTCTTTTTATATTTTACTTGTGATCATAATGTAATGATGCAGTTGTTCTATTCTAGCTGTGTTTTCTGCCAATCTGTTGCTGAGAATGTCATCTAGAACCTCTCAAAACCAAATCTGAGAGTTTTTGTAGTGGTTGTCAGCTCCTGCATCGTTTTTCCTAGTCATCTAGATGCACTGTGATTGAACTAATAATAACTTGAAACAGTGGTTGATGCAAAGATATTCCACTAATATGAGAATCAAATGAAGAACTGCTGAATAACAAAGGAGGTTCTATAACTTTGTGTATTGGCAACAGAGTTGTCTGCTATGTTTTCCACTAATTTCCAGTCACAGCCCCAAAACCACAACAGCAACAAAGGAATCTCTACAGAAATAGTTTACAGGTAACATGAATGATACGGGTTTTAACTGAGTGTCCGCATATGCATGTGTTGACCACCCCCTGATGACACTGCATGAAAGGTAAAGAATAAAACCTTTTTTATATGAATTTATAGCATGTTTGAATTTGCAGGATTTCTGTCTTCAGCTTTTAATGGATGTGAGAATTTTCTTACTTTTCTAACTTTCCATGTTAGAGCAGTCTTACTGAAATCAAATTTTGAGTAAGTGGCAGAAGCATTTTTGCAAAGTATCAGAAATATTGTGGGAATGAATAAAGGCTGCAATATTTGGCTGGGTGTTTGTGCCATATTTTAATGGTGTAACTCCATTAAGTGCATTTGTAATTGTCTATAATTTTGGAATTGAACTGCATTATAGAATTAAATTCGTGTCTACTGCTGCACCTTCAATGTTAGCGTACTATTACTTTGCTAAATAAAAATTTTAATAATGCTTTTAGGGGATATATTGTGTATATAATCATGCTTTCAAGGACCACTTAGCTCCTTGTAATGGGGAGGGAGGGAATGGAGCTGGTTCAAGTCAGGATATGAAATAGTTATTTTGCTAATAGTCATAGTTGCATGCAGGGGAATAGTTAATAACGGGTCATGTTTCCCATCTTCTGCTCTTGCACTTCGCTTTATGATTACATGAGATCTCTGAGGAGAATCGTTACTTTCATGGCAAACATCTGAAGTACAGCTCTATGCAGAGGTAGTGAGCTAGTCAACTAAGTAATAAAAATCTAGCGCTCGGTAGCGGACAGGTACCATTTAAAAGACTAGCCAGTTTATCACAGTCTCGGCTAACTGGCATCGTTACACTGCCAGCAGCCTCCTAGGAGCTGTGCTCCCCTCTGGTCTCAGTCGTCGTCCTTCTAGATTCTGGTTGAGCAATGGACGGAGTGATGTGAGCAAATTAGCTAGCGATAACACAGGCTAGTATTGTTTTCTTGTAGAAAGAAGTAACACATAGTAATGTCCAAGATTTGTTGCAAGTGTTAGACTGCTATTAGAAACCCTTTTTAAGAGGAGAGGAAACAAACATTGCTAGGATTTTGTTCAGCATATCAGAACTTGTGCTTTTTTTTTTGATTTGTAAGCCATGTCATTGAGGAAGGGCACTCTTATTCTGAAGCAGTAACATGAGATAGTGCTGCTAGAGACATGATTAAAAATGAGAAAAGTAAGAGGGAGAAATTAAGGGAAAAAAAAATGTTTTCTGATATATTCCGGATTCCTCTGCTTTAAACACAGAATCAAATTCAAGCTAGCTATCATGTATAAATTCCCAGCTGGCCTAAAAAGAGTTGGAATTTTATGTAGAAGAACACAGTAAGTATTGATAACAAATTTGAGGAAGTAATAAGTAGAGCTAAAGTGATAAATTAAGGAATATCAGGCTCAGAGGTGTGTTTGAAAGCCAGTGAGGACAAACAAAATTTCACAGCAATGCAACTGGCAAAGTGGAACACAGAAATCTAACTGTTTCTCCCAGTGAAGGAGGAGGAAATTTGTCATTGTACAGTGCATATCTATATAACACATACAACGATTCTTGTATGGCTCAGAGGACGTTGCGTGAGGTAAGAGAAAATACCAGTTGAATACTACATACCTGAATCTATTGGAAACTAAAAAAAAAAAAGCTTTTGTTTTACGTTTGAGGGGCATGTCTCTCTTGTTTTATGTTCAGGAATTTTTCTTTAATGCACCAGACCCCCACTTTGATTCTTTATGACCTGTGGCAAGTTACTAACTGCAGGCGGTACATAAGGATGAGGCCTAAGATTCTAGAGTTGCACAGGTCCCCGATAACGTGATCTGCTTGCTCTGGGAAGCACTTCATTTGGATCAAGGGGAACTTCCAGAGCAAATCACTAGGGGAGATTGCTTGCTGTTCCTTCATTAGATGTCTCCTATTGTGCAACACTGCTTGCTGATGTAGATGTAATCTGTGCATGGGTGTACACACTGTGTCTGCGTTAGCAGGTATTGCAGCTAGTTATATCGTGGGCACCTTGAGCTCCTTGCTCTACTTTTCCCACCATTTACAAGCTCTGCTGGAGGGACACTGGCTCTTGCAGAACTTGGGCAACGTTTTCAATGTATCTGTCGCTTAGTACCGAAAGGGGGGGGGGGGGGGGTGGAGGAATCTTACTGAAACTTTTAAAGTGTATTTTTTTACACAACCAAGTCACTCTTGTACTGTGGTAGCTTCCCGCATTAGAGGAAACTGATGCGGTCCATATCTGCGCAATGTTGCGCTCTTGTGCCTCTCCCTCAAATCCTCAGGTTTAGCACATCACAAACGTGGAGGTACCACTTTTGTTCATAAAACGATTTTGCCATGCTAGAAGATGCTAAATATTAAGGCTTTCTTAGTTAAATTATTTGGGCTAATTTTTCATTCCAGCATAAATAAAGAGGGACTGAGATTGTGTGGTGCTCCTGGTGTGTGTGGGAAATTTTTTAAGAGCAGTCTGGCTTTGTATTCTGACAGGGAACAATCTGAAAGCACAGCTGTTGACCCTTGTTTTCCAAATACAGAAGGGGAGCTTACCTATTGATGATTAAATCATGGAAGAGGGAGTAATTCACAGGAATACGCAAAGCTGTTGAGGTAAGGAGTCCAAGCCAATAACGCTAATTGTACTTACCTTCCCCTCAAAAAACAGAGGGAAAACATAGCTATTGTTCATGTGTCTGAACTATTAAAGTTAACAACAGAGCTTAAAAGTTTGAGGGGTTTTTGCACTTGAAAATTTGTCCAAATTATTTAGTTAGTGGACTCCTACTCTGAAGTATTCTTCAGGCTAACGAAGGTTTTTGCTGTAACCGATTTTGCTGCTCTGATGGGCATTCCCATTGATGCCAGGATTCGGAATGCAGTCATGCTGTCGCTACAGACCTGCTGCTGTCTTATCGGAAGGTTGTGTGCAATGAAACTATCTTCATGAAGGAATTGTCAGGTACAAAGCATGTTTTCTAAATAAAGCAATGATCCAGAAAGGCCATAGGTAATTTCTGTCATACAACACAAATGAACTCATGTGCAAATGAATGTGTCGCCACATACTACACTATTTTGCCACATACTGGTGTGTTTGGTAGTAGCAGTGTTGTGAACCTCGCTGGATTGTCACAGAAGAATTGGAAGCAATTTTTTCTGGAGGTTGTGTAAATAAATTCATTTAAGGCTGTTTAGTTAATACTAGCATAAGATATCATCAGCATACTAAAATTGTTTCCAAATATCAATAACCTGTGGTGAACAAAGCTTTGTTAGATACGACCTTTACTTTTCTTTGTTTGCTCCGTTGTAGAATTAAGAGTAAACATAAATGAAGTGCATTATTTCAGAATCAATATTACTGTGGACTATGCGTAGAAAATAAATAGTATCTGTCTGCCAGGGTTTGGATGGAAGACTTGAGCATGAGGTGTAGGAACAAACATTAGTAATTCATTGTATGTGTGTGTATTCTGTGTGCGTATATGATACTAAAAAATGTTTTAGATGAAACCTGAAACTAGTATTTCGACAATTAAGGTTAGTTATGAGACTTCAAGTACATTTTCACAGCTGCAAACTTGTCATGGGCAAATTCAGGTCAGGTTGTGGAATTCTTTCTGTTTTGGGAAATATCTTTTCTGGCTTAGTCCATAAGTAGTTCTGAAAACCTCTTTGGTCTCCTGGAAAAGAAGAAATTTCAAAGTCAAATCTGAGATGGAACATAATTTTAGTAGTAGATGAGAGCTCTCCTATACTAGAAAATTTTGCTTGGTACTTCTTTTTCTGGGGAAAAAAAAAACAACTATCACTGAGGTTGCAAATTCTGCTGAAACATGCAAAAAAGAATAAACTCACAAAACATGTCATGGTGGGACCTAAGTGATCTGTTGCCAATCGCAAAATATATTTTGGAGTCATTGAGGACAGGTCCTTTGAAGAAATCAGTTTTAGAGTAGGGATAAAACATGAATGATGTGGATAGGAAGTACAAAAAAAAGAAGAATTCTCATTTATGAGGACAGAAAAGTAAAGGTGCACAGTTTCGTAAATTATTGTGTCAAAGAGTAATCATTTGTGTGTATTATATCTGTCACTTCATAATTTATTGCATTGTAGAATTCATAGCAAAAAGATTCTTTGCAAAAATTACAAAATATGTTTGCAAAGTTATAAAAGGACTAAAAGGAGGGTTGCATAAACTGATGCATCTGTTCAAAGCCTATTGAGCGTTACTGAGCAGTCTTGTATACACAAAACTCAGCAATTAACACTTGATAGATTTCTTGAGGCAAAAAGGCTAGGAGAATGTATTAAGGAAAAATGACTTTGCACATTCCCTAAACCTATTTAAATAAAATCATGTACTTGCTAATTAATGGTATTTTGAACTGTGAATATGAACTGTGAATATATATAGGTTTGAAAAAAACCCTGTAATGTATTAGTGAATTTGCATACTGATTCAAATGAAAGATTAGTTAACGGTTGAGATTGCTTCATAATGGGATGACTTAATCTTTTTATTGTTGAAATATATCAAGTAATAAAGATCATATGCAGTAAACACTTTTGGTCCTCTTGGACCATGAGAACATCTGTAATGGCCAAGGTGATACTTGTGGAAGCTGGGAAAAAGCCATCTCTTATAACAGTAGGTCCTGGGTCAGATTCGGGTCTCATACCTTGTACTTATCACCTGTAACATTGGATACAGGGCTCTGGCTGCAATGGCTATTGTTGAACCACAGAAATCTGAAACCAACCAACTAGAAATAACAAAACATTTAATTTCCTTAGACAAATTTTGGAAAACCTAAATCCAGTACTATTGTAATTTTCGCTCAAGTGAGGTAAGACTCGTATTCCCTTATCCATTATCTCCAGAATGGGAAAACTTGCATTGTTTGGGATTTCCTTAGGTGACCAACAGTGGTAGAAATTGAATTGCAGTCATTAAAGAAAAATAGGCTTTGTATTCCGTGTCCTTAGAGAGCTTAGTCATTGAGCTGGCTTTAGCTGAAACAACACAATTAGATTGCTTTTGATTTGTCCCTGCAAATTTATCACTGTCTTTACCGCATTTGCAATTCTGCTACTAAAGTCCCTGAATATATACATGAAGAGAAGCTTTTCACACAGAATGAGAAATGTTAGCTTGGATTTTCAGAGAAAATATACCATAAAGCCCCTTTTTTTCCTTAACGTGCTCTAAGTTAGTCTTTTTTTCTGCCTAATTAACTTTATTAATATTAAATACTACAAACTGGCACTTCCTTAATTCAGGGGATCTTAACTTTAATACTTATCTTGGGACCCAGAGGAAATGTACGTTGTCATGAATGGTCTGTCCATGTAAAGCAAGGGAGCTGAAGTGTTTTATTTACCTCCTTCTTAGTAATACTTAGGAAAACAAGTTTATCTAAGTCATAAGCCAGAAGTGAAAGGAACATCCGAAACTAGATCTGTTTCTAGTGAAACAGAAATGAACAGATGAGGGAGAAAAATAACCCCAAGTAAATTTACCTTGTTTTTCTTTTGGCTCTTTGCCATCTCTTCTGAGAAGACTACAAGCTGGACATGACAGCCACACTTTCGAGTCCTGTGTGAGAGGCCCGGGAGCAGCTGATGCGAGTTGGGGAAGATGCTCTTTTCTGCAGCAGCATCTGGCTTAGTGCACCTACAGCTGTGCTGCCTCGGGGGGTCTCTCTGCTTTTGTTGCTGTCGCTGTTGTTACTGCAGCTTGTGCAGTTATGTCTGCAGTATGTAGGGGTGAAGCTGTGACAGCACTGAACTCAGCATGGATAACTGCCTGAACGCGTACTTGAACTGTTAAATTGATTTTTGCAGCTAAGATGACCTTTCAGTTTTCGAACTGTATTTAGTATCTTAAAGCTGGTTTAGGTGTTTTTAGGGGCAGGACTTTGTCAACTAACATGTAGTGAATCTCTCCTGTCCTTCTGCTGCCATTATCTCTTAGACCCGCTCTCCTGTTTGCCAGCACTCTGCAGGCATCTTGGATGCTGCAGGGCATCTCAGGCAGCACTGGATGCCCGCTGTTAGGTTGTTCCATCAAGCCGCAGGTGACTATTCCGAAGCGAGGTTGGGAATTTCCACTTTAGCTGAAATCACTGCAGTGATACCAGCTGTAGACATACACTGAGATTACCCACTGGTCGTGTTGGTTACACTGCAGAGTGCAGTTTAATTGCATCTCTCAGTTTTAATTATTATTCACATGCTATGTAAGGGCATCTTTTCATACCACATATTTCTGTAAGGTCTATCTGAATAACTAATACACAGCATATGAAAGATTCATACTGTGGACTATCTTCTAAGATACCATATAGTAATTAGGTTTTAAACATTTCTTTCTAAAACAGAAAAATAAAAAGTGATTAAAAGTATTAAGTAGATGGTTTCCAAAGGACAAACAACTGTGCAGTACTTCATAATTATTTTTAAAGATTAATGTTTTGTTTACAGTTCTCAATTGAAATTTATTTTCTTCGCTGGAAGAAGAAAGGGAGGGCTGCTCATTTTCTTTTATTCAGCTTGGACAAAAGCTAGAGACAATGAGCAAGGTTATTGAAAGCCCCTTCTCTCTGAACTGAGAATACACATTTAATGGCTGGTGAATTGCACAAATTGTCTATCATATTACTGGAGGTGAAATCTGTAAGGACAATTCACTACCTCCTTGTTGTCTTCTCAATCATAAAAGGAGAACATGATTCCCTTCGAGAGTCCGGTCTTGCATCTTCCAGTCTGCTGCTATCTCCTCTGTTCCTCCTTCTTAATGAGGATGGCACTGACGTTGACCTGAGGCACGCGAGCTGGCAGTAGAGCATGAGTAGAGAAAGCTTCGATTTTTTTTCCTATTTTTTGTGGGGAAGATATAAAGGGGCAGGTTTTGTGCTCAGTTTCTTGTGTTTCTTCCCAGTAATCCCAGAGCCTCTTTACTATTTATAAGGTTGTTTCATTCTCTGATAGGCAGCACTCTGTCAGCTGCTAATGTCTTGAAGGTAATGTGAAGTACCTTTGGTATCTTCTTTTTTCTTGCCTTACAGTGTGCATCTGCTAACCTATTCATCTCCACTCCTCTAAAAGGCATTGTTTATTTTCTTAGCGAACCAAGTGTGTATTGGAAAAATTGAGATCTACTTTTAGCCATTTTTCTATAATTTGCGATGCATAGCGTATGAAACTGAAATGCCGAATTTTATAAAAACCATAATGTCAGTCATGTAAGTACTGGTAGAAAGGTGGACTGGAATTTTAGAGGGTCTTCAGCACATGACCGCTTTCCTGAGTGTGTCAGATTTTACTACTGGAATGCTCATTCTGGTTGCTGTTGTCTTGTTTTATTCTGAAATAGTGCTTAGTTTTTCCGCATTGTTTTAAACTTGTTTCTATAATGAGGTAAAGATCTTGCACATAGATGTGTGTACCTGTATTTGTCTCTAATTAAACTTATAACTATAGTGAAGTGTAACTGAGTGTATACTTCTTATTTTTTACAACT
The DNA here is from genome assembly GCF_964195595.1 of Calonectris borealis. Lineage (NCBI taxonomy): Eukaryota > Metazoa > Chordata > Aves > Procellariiformes > Procellariidae > Calonectris > Calonectris borealis. The sequence continues at coordinate 7,216,637 of NC_134320.1, forward strand.
TGTGAGAATTGTACCTGCTATTTCAGTCATAGCTGGCTTAAACATATCCTGTCTTCATCCCAACACAAGTGAGTTATTTCTTTATGCAGACTATGAAGGCCAAATGAGATCTTAACAATCCTAGTACCACAGATTGCAGTTTTGGTGTGGGTGTTCAGAGCAGTCATTGCATTTACCTGTATAACTACAGCAGAATCTTTCCAGTAATTTCCAGCCCAAAGTAGTAAGTAGTACGTAGGCACTGTGTGCAGCCATGTTTGTATGCCCTCCTGCCCCTAAAAAAAAAAAATAGTAGTAATACCTTTTTTCCTTATGTGCAAGTGATTTTATCCATTTGAGACAGTTATGTCCACTTCTGTATTATTCAAAGCGTTTCATGCAAGTAATCTCATCTACTTGATGATTTTGTCCTTTCTCATAATGTTTCTGCTTCAGGTATTTTAAGTGATCCAGCTGGAAAATTATAAGATATTTAAATTATCTCTTCTGTTTAAATTCTGGAAAATTTTCCTTTGGGTGATTTTCTTTATGTAACTGGCTTGCCTATACATTGTCTTCTCAAGATAGATTCTTTTAATTTTTCTCTCACTTGCCTTTTTAAATCGGAAAATTCTACCGAGTAAATGATCTCTATTGCCGCCTACGTGTGACCAGAGCACTTCATTTTTAATGTTAGCTTTATTAAATTGAAAGTAGTTAAGGTTCTTACCCTCTTTTATCTAGGGTTTTGTTTTGGTTTAGTGTTGGTTTTTTTTTTCCCCAGAGGTGTTATTCTACAAATTCCAAAACATACTTTCAAGAATGAAGGATATGTTGACGGAGACATTTTGGTAGGCAAAGCGAGAATAGAGTGAAGTCTGGCAGTATGTTTATTCTTAGCGCTGCCTCTGTGCTGCAGACCTGTTCAGAGAGTAAGTGTAAATCAGAGGAGTCTCTTGGGTAGGGATGTCAACTAAATCAGTGCATACTCCGTGTCCTGGAGATTATTTCAGTCAAATCTGAGAAGTTTTCATTCCAAATTAGAATTCTTACTCATTTACCTGTTCTAGAAGAGGCTGTTAAATAACTTTATCTGCTTTGTTTATGAGCATGCTGGAGAATTATTTTTCTTACTATGTTTTCTCTGTAAATAAATAAATAATTTTTGCCTCTCGATTTGAAATCTTCTGTGGAGAAGATGGAGAAAGGGAAAGTATCCAATATGGATTTTTTTTTTTTATGCTTAAGGGAAGATAAAAAGCTAGAAACAACTCTTACCCCACTTTAAAGTAACTCTTTTTGCTAAAGAATAATAGAATATTAAATTCTTAAATGCATTTGAGGCCTTTTATTTGTTTTACACTTTTATCTGACTATAAGTGCATTATCTCTTTTGGTAAGTGTATTATCCTTCTATTTTATTTAGAATTTTATAAACCAAGGGCTCTGTAACTGTTATTGTGTGAGGAGCGTTTCCTACATGGCACTCTGTGTTAAGAACCTATTTTTGTAATTGATGGTGGTACTGAACATAGATTACTGGTTCTTCTATTAGCATAACTAGTCTTCTGTATTACGATTTCCCTCTGTGACTTTCTGGTGTGTTACTAAATTTCCAAACTTACTTTCAATTTTTATTCAGCTTTATCTAAAAGAACAGATAAAAAAAATCAGTGTAGTAACTTTCAAGGCAGCCTTTCTATTGTCAGTTAGCTTGTCCTAAATTCTTCCTAACCTAGCATAGTCTCAAAGATCATGGGTGCTATTAAACAGTAATAGAAACGTTCAACATAAACCTGTTAAAGGCTAATCTATTATCTTTCTATCAACTAGACTGAGTTTACTGTGCCCTGTAGGCAACTTCAATCTTTCTTAAATTCTTCTTTCCTCTCGTAGTGAGGAGTAATTGGAGGGTAATATAGGAAGAATTACATTCCTGGAGAGATTTGGGTATATAGTCTGTCTTCATACGAGTGAATACTCATGTGATATGCATGCGCAGGCATGTGTTAATGTTAGAAGTATGGATTTAAGATTTCTATTGTTTCATCTGCTACACTTGATACTGAAATTTTTTTATTGCCTTTTTTATTTAACAGTCTGGTTATTTTCTACTAAGTTCTCGGGGACTTGCTTGCGTTATCATCTCTGTTGACATTTCCCTGTGCCATGGACTGTAGAACTTCTATCTGGCTTTTGTTTCAGCTGCTTGAGTCTGACCTGCATGTTTAGGATAAAAAATGGAGCGCTCATTTGCATTTTGCTGCTTTTCAGTTTCCTTCTGTGCCTGCTCTTTCCTCCTTTTTAGCTATATCCCATTGTTGTACTTTGAAGCTTGGAGCATATACCCATTTTGGAAGCCTTTTGAATTTTTTCACGTTAATTTTGGAGGAAGAAAGAATATAATTTGCTCTTCAAGTGTTTGAATGCCATCTTGCACACTTGAAGGAGCTGAGATGAATTTCTCTGAATAGGCCCTAGAATCTGTCTGAATGACTTAAATTCCACTGGGGACAGTTGGTTTGAAAAGCGATGGATTTTGCAGCCTCCCACTCAGACATTAAACTTGTCCAGGCAGTTAAAAGAGCTCACCGTGTTAACAAAGATGTAGCATAAATTCCTCTCTCTTCAAATTCAATTTTAGTTCTCAGCTGCCCTGCTGTCTCTAAGAGATGTGCTCCAAGACATGTTCTCTGTTTTTTTTATTCAAGGATTTTGGGCCTATATATCCTAGTTGCATGGGAAAATCATGACATTTCTTCTCGGTTAAAGAAGGAATCTATACATCCTTTAATTAGAAAAACTTATGTCTCTCTTTTCCCCTCTCAGATGTGAAACTTGACAGCATCTTCTACAGTCAGAATAAAATAATGGGGTTCATGTGGATTGGCAATAATTGCATATTTCATCAAGAACAACTAAGAAAAGCTTCACAGCTTGGCCCTAGGGAAGAACAAGGGCTTGTACACACTAGATTTCTGAAATCTCTCCTGTAGTCCACCATGACCTCTGTCTTTCCCCTGAGGGAACTCTGATGTTCCTGTGTCAATCAAGAGACTCCTGAACCCTTTTGACATCTTAGTGATCTTTTCTCCTGCAATTTCTCACAATTCAGGATAATCTTTACTATTTCTCATGGTTATTCACTTACATATCTGATATGCACTTTTAGCACTCTTCTGAATTATCTGACAATGCAGGGTGACAGAATGCTTTCAAACAGCACTATTAGTATAAAAGCATTGACAGCAAAAGAATAGTGCCACTTTGGAGACTTATTTTCAAATTAATTTCTTGTGCCTGTATGGATTCCGAAATAAAGTTTCTTAGTGTGGGAATAAAAAGGCATAAATGTGTATTTTTCCTTAAGGTGTGGTAATGAAATCCATCATCATCTTTTGTGCTCAAATATCCTGCCTTTAATTGCATTTGTGAAAATTGAACAAACAAAAATTTAATTTACTTGTGCAACGGGAACATGATTAATGAGTATGATGATGGTACCTGGGGCAGAACAAAATCCACATTTTTTTTTCCTCAAATTAAATTGATTCTTGATCAAGAGGATCTGAAAAAATACAAATAAATTATTTTGTCACTGAAGGAGGAAGATATGAGGATCCTGTTGCATAGAATGACGTGATGTTAAAACACTTTTCAGAATATAACTATCTTTTCAATGTTCCTAGATGAGGACTTCCTTTTGGCTGGTGTCTGCCTTTTGCAGTTCCTTCATACAGTAAAACTAAAGCTTTTTATACTTACAGTGGAGTCTATCTTCTGCGATAGTGTACTTGAGGAAATCAAATCTTAGGGCAATTTACACAGGTTCCATCACCTTTTTTTTTAGTCATCTCCCAACAGGGAGAGAAAAGCTAATTGAGAGGAAAGCAAAAAGTTTTGAAACTACAACAGAAATATGTCTGTAACTGCTGATAGTTCTTGAAGAGCAGATTTCTTCACTGGTTCTACTGAAAAACACATTTTCTTCAAAAGCTTGAGACGGCTAAAAAAGCCAGAAACAGCTTCATGTGTATGTTCCTATACCTTAATCAGTATGTTCCTTATGGCTGATATCTACTGAATTCTGTGAATTTTTAGCAGCAGAACTTTGTCTGAATTGCCAATTTTTGTATATGTAGCATTTTCCTTCCTATTACAAATAAGTTTTTTCCAATACTTAATTTTTTTATACCCCAAAATTACCAAAGTAATCAAAAGACTTTTCATGAGGTATTTTATTCTTTTCAGATGAACATCATTTCCTTCTCTTTTGCTAGAAGTTAACAAGATTAAGTGCATAAGCAGATATTTTGAATTGTTTTGCAGAACTATAAAAAGCATATACTTATATTTTCAAATATCTTTTCATAAGGTATTTACAGAAATCTATATTTGAAATGATAGATTTATTAGCCCAGACTAGGATTTAGGAAGCAGTAATGCTCTTTAAAGATTAAAGTTTTGTTTTTTTCTTCATAATTCCGCCTTCAGCCAGTCAGGGGTTTAATTCTCAATACAAAAGACATCTGACTCAAATACTCAATTCTCAATACAAAAGACATCTGACACGTAAAGGCAATATGAAATACAAATTTATTGAGGGCAATCCTGATTTTGTCATTGAAGATACGAAAATTTTCTGTTTATAAAAATGATTGTTCCCTGAGTTCCGTTCATTTGAGTTTCAGTTCATGAAATGATGTTCATCTGGTGAATATTAACGTAACTTAGTGAATGTCTTATTTTGCTATCATAACTAGGGCTTGCAATGGGGAGCCCAGATGACTACTGGAGAGACGTCTTTTCCATGTGCATCGAGTACAGGGTGTATAGCCTTTGTCGAACACGCCCTTCAGTGGGTTTTTCAGGAGCTCAGAAATCAGGATCTCTCTTTGGGGTAGTTGGGTGTGAAGCCAAATTTGGTCTGTGATTTGGACAAAAGAAAGACGATAAGGATGCGAGAAAGGTGTCTAATGTGGCTAATGAGAATAATTGGGAGCTCCCTGGAGTACAGTAGGCAGGGAAGGAAGTTCTTTTCTCCTTCAAAAGGGAAATGTAACCTGCCTCTTTCCCCTCTTCTTATTTCCTTGTTGGAACTTAAACATTGCATGTCACCATAATGATTCCTTCAATCCTTCGTTCATCCACTTTGGATGCAATGTAGTGCCTGTCCTTCTGCAACGTTGAAAAGACCAAGCATGGGCACAGATCATTAATGGTCTCGTAACATCTTTCCTTTGACCTTTTTGTGGGTTACCATTTGAAATTATGCTGTGAACTGGACAAGGCTGTTGTCCACTTCCAGGCTTTGTGAAAGATAAGGGGATAACAGATCTGATACAAAATGGATGTTGAAGCAGATACGCTCTCATGCCTCTGTCGTTTCTGGCTCAAGTGATTGTCAGGTCCTTCAGTTTGCTAAAATCAAAGCACAAATATCTGCAGAAGATAAGGGCAGGACCTCATTCAAGGATAGCAGCTTTTTTTAAGGAGGAGGATTAGGGTGCTTGGGAATAAGGAGAGGCTCAGGATATGGCAGGAGGAAAGTTCCTCTGTTTCTGGGAGGGAGGAAGCTGATAGATGTATAATTGGAAAGACTGGAGGAGTAGCAGCAATAGGAAGCTAACAGAAGGGAGGCAGAAGGAGGGCTGTTTGTAGTTGGAGGAAAGTGGAAAGAAAAAATATTAATGGAAGAGACAGGTATCTGCCTTACAAAGTGGGGAAGACTGAAGAATGAGGGACACAATTCCTTTTTAAGAGGAGGCAAAAAATGTCCTTGGAGTCTTTCAGGTGTGTGACATGAAGTCACAATTAATGTTGTACAGAAAGAGTATGTAATTTGCCCATACATATGTGTTAGAAAAGTAGAGCTATAGCTGATCATTTGGAAGATGCCAAGATCAATAGGAGCAAGAGACTGACTTTAACTGGCTTTAAATACAGCAGCTATTTTAAAAGATTTTATATATTGTATTGGCACTTAAAACAGGCTGTGTATAATTATAAGAACAACCAATTCTTTGCCACTCATTAACTAGGGGAATGTAATGATATTACTTAATGCATTTAAGCATCTTTATACTGATACTATTTAGTTTGCACAAGGATGGTTCAAAACTTGCTATGAGCTGTGGAATAGGCAACAATATGGTAATATGCTTTAGTTTCTTGTTTACTAGACAGAGAATGACAATGTGAGTAAATTTTATCATAAGCTGCTGTAACATGTGCAAAAGACGAGGAGAGAAATACGTACGAACTTTACGGAAACATGGCTTCTTTAAGCCATTATTTAATGAGCAGAAGTATGAGGCAAAAGTAGGAAAGTTTAGCTGAACAAAAAGCCTACAAACACAATTTTATTTATAAATTTCAGGATGGAAAATAATCTATATTATCCAATCTTTCTGATTAATTTTGCTTCTCTGAAAATACCATTCTGTAAGATTCCCATTTTGGTTGTAAATTTCTAACTGAGGATAGGTTTTCTACTTTTTTTTTTTTTTTTTTTTTTTACTGTTGAAGATGATGTTGTTAGATTTCCAGATTTCCTTCTGATTGGAGTGGTTCATGTCTGTGTCTGGATGCTCTTAATGAATAGATAAGAGCCTATTATAGGGTACCTGGTAATGTGCAATATAATTCCTAGGTTTTGGCATGAGCTGTAAAGGACACAAAGAGTCTGTGGGACTCTTTCATGGAGCTGCCAGTGCTGTGCATGGACTCCTGCTAAGTGTAATTGCTGCCTCCAAGCAGTCAGTTCAGTAACTCTATGAGAGAAGGTCCCAGAGATAAAAATTTCATTTGCAATGATGGGTTTTTAGATCTGAAACACTATTTCTCAGTAAAGAGAGAAGACTCTCACAAACTACACTGGAGAAAAACCAAAGAAAAGCAGTCTACGGTCTCTGAGAGGAGGTATATTTGTAAGTGATAACTGAGTGAAACAGTATTATGAATTACAGTCAAGCAATTCTTTTCTGTAAAGATGCCTGCAGTGGTGTTCTCACTCATGGGAAGTTAGACTCCAAAGGGATGTTTGTTATCTCTTACAAAGTTGCAGTGATCTTCAGAAAAGTCAATGCAGAGTAGAAGGAGCGAGATGAAAAGGTGATGATGATATCAAGTATTTAAGAAATGCTAACACAAGACCATTTAAGTACGTAAACTGGTGTACTCAGAACAATGCCTTGTTTATTCTTGCACACCTCGGTATCAAACAGTAGTGAGACTATAGAGGGTTTCAAAGCCTCAAAGAAACACATGCTAAAGGCTCTGCAGCACCATGTCGTATGTCTGAAATGAAGGCTGTAGTCATCACAGACTGTCTGGACCTGACTAAACCAGATATAAATGTGTGGTTTTATCAGAGCATCTTCAGTGAGACCTAGAAAAAGCTGGATTAGCGTCCCAATAGCTTGGAAATGTTTTCACAAAACATCATCTCCAACTGCAGCCGAGAAACACTATGCGAAGCATTGCAATAGCAACCTCTGTGTTAAAGAGCACACAAGACCATAGCCAAAACATTGCTATGTTCCACTCTGAAATCCTTTGCGACTCTAGAAATGTGAAATTTATGGCATTGCAGAGTGAAGGTTCTGGTTTGTGCCCTTTTTTGTATTGATCTATCACATTTTCTCTTTATTAATACTGAGTTTTTGTTTCTGTTAGTCTTTTTGAGAGTAGTCATGACAGTGATATCTTTTCTTTTATGTCAGGCTTGTAGAAATGATGACCTGCAGTCCTGTAATCTAACCTAATGATCCTGAGACTACGTACAATGCCCTCTTCTGAAACCGCATATAAACTTCATGAGCTCTCATATTCTAGCTCTTAAATTCAACTTTCATTTAGCAAACTGACTTCTTTGCTCTGACATTCGTAGCTCTCCTAGCTGTAAACCACTGTACCAACTTCCAGCCCTGAGTTAAGTCTTGTACAAAAAAGTAGACCAGCTTTAAAAATTGATGTTATTTTATTTCCATGAGTGACATGGGACCCTGGATACTTAGTTCATATTACATTTCTGATATTTTCTGATATGTTTCATGAAAGTGTCTGAAAGTATTTTCAAATGGTTAGCTTTCTGGAGAAACACTGTAGATTTAATGCCAATATTTTAAAAAGAAAAGTCTATTGCTCAGAATGAAGGGGGATGATCTTGATCAAATAGTTATGATACCCTTCAGTGTAGAATAGGATGGAATGAAAATAGTCAAGAATGATTTTTGGGGTGGAATTTGTATCATTTATTCAGTAGGAATACTGGAGATGCTGTGGGAAGGAAAGCCTGAGCAGCAAATGAACTGTGCAAAGGGAGCTGTAGGAGAGCTTGTAGAACTGAAGCTGTCTCTTGCATGACTCACTCGAGCAGTACATGTAATCGGAGGATGTGCTTGCTTGGAAATTCCTGCCACCTAGTCAGCTACGTTAACTCAGATGACAGCAGGAGCTTCTTCAGAGTATGCCGAAGGCTGAAAGTCACTATTCCTAAGAGTTCAGGCCATGAATATTCATAGAAGATAACGCCTCTGTTGTCACTACTGTATTAATTCTTCAAAGCTAATATGTTGAAGTCACTAGTTTCAGTTTTCAAGTTATGCATGTTAAAAAAAAAAAAAAATCTTTAGAAATGTGAAGCAGGAAGCCAGCTAGAATTTTCATGTCAGGTTGATTCTTTCTGCTTGTAATACAAGGCTTTAAGACTGAGTCGAATTCATTTGAAAAGAAGTTTTGAATCTGCGATAGGATCAATTTAGTTTGTCCACTGTTTAATTTTGTGGTTGGCAAGAGTGTGTGTAGAGTTTTTGCCCAGTGCTTATCTCAATGGCTACATAGATAAAACCAGTCTGTTTGTATGTATGCGCTGCATGTAGCACTCTGTCCTAAAGCAGTGAAGCATTTCTCTTTCCTTGCATCTGATATGAAGTAGTGCACCTGACACCAATTAGATTAATTGAACATGTACCTTAATTAACTCATGATACTCCTGTTTATTCACAGAAAAAGGTAATTAATCAGCAGGAATTTGGATCCCTTAATTTAAACAGATGTCTGGTAAGACCCCCGGTGTCAGCACTTGACAGGTTCAGCCCAAGCAGCGGCCGGCTGCTAACAGCACAGCGACTGATGGGAGGGGGCTGTGCCTCTCGAGGCTGTCACTGAATCATAACAAACGGTCCCGCTGGCCATCTGGATCCTGCTAGAAAAATGGGGAGAGATCGGGTGTAACCAAGGACGGCAGACAAAGGTGGCCTGGCAAAACAGTTGTTGCAAAAAAGTTCTGGAAGTCCTTCTTCAGTGATAATTTTGCACAAGAAAAACTAATTTATCAGTGATAAAGAAAGGCTGTATGGAGAAATTAAGGGAGAACAGCCTGTTTTCAATGTTTTTGGCTACAAAATCTTAGTCAAACAATCCTGCTGTGTGTAAACACAGGCCCCGTATGTCCTCTGCCAGAGTTTCCTTTTGCTCCTCTGCTGCTCTGCACCGAGCAGTTTCTAGATAGGAAAATCCATGTCAGTGTTTCAGTCAGGTGGTGTGTCTGTTTTTTATAAAGCAGCTTAGGGATCTGTGAGAGGGAAAGGTGTGATCTGTCTTAATTGTTGTTTTTCCTGTATGTGTTGGATTATCACAGTGTAACTGTACTTTTAAAGACGTAGTTTTCCAGAAAATAGCTTAATGTAAAGCAGAAATATGATTTCAGCTGCTACTTAGATGAGTATGGCTTCTCATTTAATATTTAGTAGCTGAAATTTTTTTCCTCTAAATCTGAGTTTTTCATTTGTAATACACACTGCCTAATTACATGTTGTAAGTCAGCTACTGAAACCTGCAGTTGTGGGAAATCCTTAAGTTGAATTTATAATGGAAGAAACTGTAGTGTAGCATGTGTACGTGGGGTTAGTAGTTCTGCAAATGACATCATTGTTTAGAGCAGAAAGAGAGGTTCACACTGTTTTTCCAATGGGGACCACAGGAAAGGTTTTTCTAAAACAGAATTCTAAGAATTTCTTTCTCTTTATGACACTCTTGGTTTTTTTCTTCTGAAACAGTTTCAAGTAGTTGCCTTTATTCTTGCTTCTTCATTCTTGGTGACATTTGAGATAATGTTTTCCTGGTTCTTAAAATGACACTTGAGCGAGATATCACACCACCTTGACTGAGAGCTGTTATTCAATTAGGTCATTAGTTGAAAGCAGCCTTTCATAATGCACTGGTCAAGCGGCTCTGCTTTTGTCACTGCACGGTCATCCATGTGAGCTCTACTGAAACCAGTTACAAACCAGCAATGGAAGAATGGGTTGTTACTGCTTGATTTTGTTACTAGTAAATGGTGGTAAGGTGTTAAGTTCAACCATGTAGGGCCATAAAATTATGTACAAAATATGATTTGCCTGCTAGGAATTTACCTTTCTCTCTTAAACTAACAGGAATGTCAATAACAACAGTGCCATAGATCAAATCTGATTTAATGGGCCCTTATCTGTTCTAGTTCTTGTATAAAGGTTTTATATGTTTTAAATCCCGCAGGAAACTTGTGGACTCAAAATGCTTCCAGTGACTTTGATGGTTTTAAGGATCAGAATCCACAGTTTATATTATCAAGTTATACTTACAAATAACTGGAAAAGTAAAGTGAGTGAGGGGTGAAAGCAGGTCAGGGGTTTGATGCCCAGGAAAAATCAGCACTATATGTGCGTCTCCTTTACAAAGGATGGATTGGTGGGTGTTACGCCCTGCGGTTCCGTGGTAGACTTGCATATTGCCAAGTGTTTGTTTTTTCTAAACAACAGTTTAAGTGGATTGCAATGTCTAGTTTAAATGAGCATGTACTAGAGCTCTCTGGTCCAAATCTGCTTCCTTCTACACCTGTGAAACACGTGCAGAATCCCAGCTTCATGAGAAGCAGTGCCCTCTGTGACATTGCAAAAAGTTACTGTCATTTGTTTACAGATTCTTGAGTATAAAATAAAAACTGTTAAAGCTGATTTATATGGACAATATATATTCATTCATATGCCTTGTCCCTTTTTAAAGGATAATTACTTGGTCTGGTTGTCTTCTGCATCAGATGTGCTCAACATAAATGGAAAGAAATGTGAGGAAATTGTCTCCCTGGTACCGGCGGTGACTTCCCGGTTCTCAAGCTGACCTGCTTGTGTCTGAACAGCGCTTGAGCCGCTGTGGTTGTAATGTCTTCTGGGTATAAATGACCGCATGTGAACTGCCCACCTTTGCCGCACACCTCTGTGCAAGTGAGGGGGTGAGGGAAGGGAATGGCCTGGCTCTTTTGGTTACCCAGGCTGGAAGGGAGGATCAGTTTCTCCTACACAGATTTTCTCAAATGAATTTCTTGGAGCTCTTATGGAGAAACTGGAGGGCTTGGCGGTTCCCTCACCTACCATGTTTTAACAAAAAAGTAGCATCCTTAGTAGAAGTGCTCATGTAGAACTACCTCAAACCCCTGCTGACTCAAAATTCCTTATTCCTTTCACATCAACCTCTCCAGACCAGGACTTGTTATTAGATTTCCCACAGAATTCAGCCTTAAAAATAGCTTTGGGGGTTTTGGCTAATTGACCAGATTTAATCATAGCACAATAAAGTTAGGAGACTTGAAGAATGTATGGAATAGGATGTAGTATTTATGGGACTTTCTTTGGAATGACCAGGATCATAGCAGTCCCCATTTCTTAGGCATTAAAAAAAAAAAAAAAATCTTTCTTTGAGTTTTGGAATTGTTAGAGTTGAGGAAATTGTTCAAGGAAGTTATGGAAACCATTGCAACTTGCAAACTATGTAGGATACCTTTAGTTTTCCAAAGGTGCGTTAATGTCTTTGCTATTGCCTTCCAGCAAATTTGTGTACTTGCTTCATTTATGAAAATTAAGTTCTTGTTATATTTAGGGTAAGATAATATCCCTAATATCAACAGGAATCCTGTGGGAAAATTTTATTACCAGCATTTGCCTTGGGTAATATCTTATTCCACATAATGATGAAAGAGGTCTTTTTGTATTCTCTGGGGTAATTCAGAAACATCTGCTTCACATTAGCTCCTCAAAGTACTTTGTTTAAAAGAAACATATTAAAGAAACCTTTCACAGCTCTTAGTAGAGCAACTGCCTCTTATTTAGTCTTGGGCTAAGTGCTTTCCAGTATGAATGATTGCTCTAGCAGCAAGGACAATTAGAACACCATCCTGTAATAAAACAGCACCCAGTCCTATTTGTAGAGTATTAATGGTCTGCTTTCCCAGCATGTTACAATCAAGATAATACAAAATGAGCTGCTACTAAGAGTTCCTTGAATTTTATAGTGTTTTATTATATCTCTTAGTCTTTTTGCAGCAACTGCCATAAGTGAATGCATTATAGAGACCATTGGTGGCAGAAATTTTGCAAAGGTGTATGATGAACCCCAGATCTTTGTGATTCTTGATTCCTGAGTTAATAGTAATTTTGTTATTCATCAGTGTGGCTGTTATCTGCCTCCTTTGTTTTTCAGTCAGAAAAGCTTCTGAATTTTTATTCAATGATTTTCATAGTTCAATCTGAAACTATCTTCAGAAGACAACATCGAGAGCTATTTTTAGTAACCTTCCTGTCTGGTCTTATTCCACTACCTTAGTTTCATTAGTATTCATGGCTGTTTTTCTATCTTAAACCTGTCCTATATTTCTTGTTTCCGGACAGAACTAAATTTATAGTTGCCCTTTTACCCTATTATCCCCGACCTGATTCCTTCACTGCCAAATTCTCTCAGTATTGCAGTATGAGAGAGGCTCTGCCCCACACAACTGCCACAGCTGCCTGTCGTTCCTTGGGGATGTGAGCCTCGTGCTTCAACAGTTCCATTACCTTGTAGTGACCAATAATAACCACTGAAGCAGGGTTAGAAATTAAGATAGCTTTGTAGATAATGGCCCTTTCGTAGAGGAGGGACAGACTACTTTTCTGTCTATACACTGGTAACCTTTCAAGACTGAGAAAGTTAATTTTTTTTTTTTTATTATAAGAAAATAAACAAAAATGTATGATACATGACAGCCTTTTAGAAGTATCTAGGCAACTAAAAGTGCAGCCACCCAGGACGACTTTCAGAATTGTCCAAGTACTCAGGATAAGTGTTCTCTCCTATAGACATTTTAGGACTGTTTAGTGTTATTAAACACTAGTTTGCCTCTTTACAAGACTAAAAATTTGGATTCTACTGCCTTAATTCACAAGTCTTGTGTGGTTCCCCCCCCCCCCCCCCCCCCGCCATGTCTTTCCTCCATTGTTTAGACAAAGCTGTCTTCCTTGGCAGATTCAGCAGAGTTTAAACAAATGTTAATCTTCATTACATATATAATTGAATTCTAGTATTATAGTTCTCTAAATAGCAGGTGATCTCCATTTTACAGTTGATCAGTTTGGATTTTTTGCACGTTTAATCCCTACTACAGGTTGAGTTTATGTTTTGTCACACTATGCCTAATGATTTTATACTTCCTCTCATTGCTGACATAAAATAATGGGCAATTGTCTCTGCTGTTCTTAGTTCCGCGTAGCTTCTGGTCTTGTCTCCATTTTTGTTACTGATTTTTCTGGTCTATTTTTGTGGACGCTTCCTGGCTTATGCTGCATTGTTTAACTTTTCATAAATTTTTAAGTTGTTTTCTTCTCTTCACATGCGTACTTTTTTATCTTGACAGGAAATCATGGCCCAAAAAAGGGCTATGCTCGTATCAGATACGCACTATGTGGGGAATGGGGAATGTGTCCAGCTGTCTTCAGCTAAGATATCTGTGAATGGATGTTTTAGCTGTCATTTGCCGAGAGGGCCATGACTACAGGAAAGGTAGCATATCAAAAGGTGGCTGAGATTTTAAAAAACATGGTGGACAATTTTGTATGAGTGGGTTGATACATGTTGAAGTGTGTTCTTCCAAATGCGTGATGGAGTTTTTGAAAATGAGACTTCTTTCAGATGATGAATGTTGTGCATTCAGTATCATTAATGCCTTTTGGAAAGGTCAAAGATAATATTCTAACAAAATTTTCTTCTTTGGTACAACTTGAATTTCTAATTTCCAAAGGCTAACATGTACCCACAACTGTTAATGTGCCAGTTATGACACTTTTCCAGTGATTCTACATATAAACAAGATTTGAGAGAGCATGACACTTAAACATCGTATCTACACAGATACTGCAACAAATTCTTCAGCAGTAGATTTCCTTCCACTGTTTTGCTCCTGCGTCCTTTTTTGTAGGTGCAGTAATATATGCTCATATATGTTAGCATGTTGCACATTTTATGACTTATTGCTAAACTGATACATATCAAGTTTGAACTTTTTAAAGAGGATACCATCTTTGAAATAACCATTTCATTTTCTATTCCTACACATGCTTACCATGCAAATGCAAAAAACTAGTGTTTTTGTGTGCGTGTATGTAAAATACTTTATTTAGTTTCATTAAGTATATATTCCTATGTATAAGAAAGTGAGCAGGAGATGCTGGAGGAAGAAGACCAGGACTGGTTCATTCCATTGCGCGCCCTGCCCCATGGCATGGGGCAGCTGCAGTAGCAGCTGAATGGGCTCTCCGTTGGCGACGGCCACGGTTCAGGGGACTTCTGAGCGTGTCAGAATGTATGTTCAGCTGTATGATTTTTTTTCTAATTTTTTTTTCCCACTGGGAGTGAAAGTTAAAGCAACAAAGGAGTGAAGCTATATTTTTCTAATTTAAAGCAGATTTTTTAATCTGCTTTATTTCCATCTTTCTGATAATGCTGATAGGACAAAATGGTGTCACAACTGACTGTCAGTAATGAAATTTGGAATGTTTATTGCACATCCAAAAGGCAGCTAATCTTTTGTCGTATGTGCCAATATTTCTATGATGACTTGCCCAACTTTCATGAATTTTAGTATGCTTCTATTTCATGCACGCTCCATTGCCATTTGGAATTGATGGAAGTCTTTTCATTCACCTTAGTGTGTGTTGTCTCAATATATAAGCACACGTGGCATAAACACACACTTATATAGCTACGATGTGGTGCATTTTGTGATAATAGTTATGGATTCAGAGAAAATTCTGCCTGTTTGTTTTAGTACCATAATCACAAGGGAATTCATGTTGTCATTACTGTTCTGGGGTGGGCAGGCAGATTTTATTTTTTTGACGTTGTGCTAGGTGTGCATGTTTCAGTTGGTCTAATAGCATGTTGGTGATGAAATTAATAGATTATTTTGTATTTGTAAAGTTATGCTTCAGTATAAATTTGCTTCAAAAGAAATATTTGGAGAGCAAATCTTAGATCTTCATACTCTAAAGGCAGAGTTTGTCATTTTATGGAATTAAATGTTGAATGTAAGTCTTATGAATAATTTTTGTAGAGGGAATTTTAGAAGTCTTGTGTCTCATGTGAATTGGATTGCAATTTGATTATGTTTGACCATTTTGAAGTCAGTAAAGATTTGACTTCAGGTTTATTATATCCACAAGGATTTGCATTAATTTACTTCCTGCTTGTTTCACATCCTACTGGAGAACCTAGTGACTCTCCTCAGCCTTACAAATCACAGATTGGAAAGATACATATGAGGCAAAATAACTCACCAATCTCTGACTATCTTGTTTCCCTGTAACATCTGTCATCTCTTAATCAGAGGACAATGGAAGATAGGACATTGTTGTATGTATGTAATTCTGACCTATGCACAGCATTGCTGTTACGAAACACAAGTAGGAAACATTTACCTGCATCATCTGTGCTAGCCATGGAGTATTTGTAGGTTTGTCTTATCACAGATTCTGGAATAGTGGCTGCATTAATAATTTTAAAAAGCCAGCCAAGTGGGACAGGAGGTAGCTTTGCATAGAGTTTTAGGGTTTTTTTAACTGTTTGCAATAAGCAGATGGCAAAATATGTGTGTAGCTCCCAAACCAGTTGTATATTTTCTGTTTCTACAAACTGTAATTTGTAGCTAGCAGGCAGGATCACAGTGCCATGAGTGCTCATTCTAGTTAAATCTCTCTATATTTTGACGTTTGCTCAAATGGAAAATGAATGATTGGTCTTGAAGCAAAGCAAAATGCACTCATTTTGAGATGTTGAAATGATTTCAGCTTCACCAGAAAATATGCTGATTTTTCAAACTCATCTTAAAATGCAGAATGCTCAGCCCTATTTTATTCCATTTCTTTGACCTTTCTGAAATGGATTTGATTGCAATTTTACATGGAAGCAACAGAGAAATAGCTCAGACTATAAAATGAAAATTATTAGCATTAGTGTTTTACTCCAGAGCTCAGGGATCGGTACTTAACTTATGACTGAGAAATGAATAAACTGTAGTTTACGGCTCTGAATTGCTAAATCTTTAATGCAACCATGGGCTGGCTCAGCAATGCTTAAAACCTTCAGCTTCAACCCTTGTGGTATGCTAAAATGCCATTAAGTCATGGAACATTTGTCATGCAACGTTTCAAGATTTCCTGGAGACAAAGCAGTAAATTTCAGAGTAAGGCAAAGGCAATTTTTGTCTATCATTGATTTGTAGCCCACTGGTGAGTCCTATAAATTTAGAAAAGTGTGGTCCAAAGAAGATTGGAAAGCTAAAATCTAAATAAAAAAAAATAAGTGGTTTAAAATAAATGGGTTAATATTTGGTAACATTGTGTGTCTATTAAAAAGCACTTTTAAAATAAAAAGAAACAAATGTTTTTTCTAAATTTCATGGCATGTGGACTCTGAAGGAAGCATAAATGAAGCTGTTGCTCTGTGCACGGGTAGTAGTCCCTTGGAAAAGGTAAAATATAAATTTGTGAAATTATAAAATACTTATTGGAGACCATGGTCTCAGTGCTGCCAGCTGCTACTGGAACATTTAACCATGCTGGTGTCTAGCATTGCCAGTGCTTGACCCAAGTGAAGGAGAGGTGAGAATGCCAAGGTCCTCTATGCAAGTTTCATTACTTGGATTCTGTATAGGAGATGTGATCTTTCCATCTTAGCGGAACTGCTGCAGGAAAAAAAATAACTGGGGAAACTCATCCACTCTAGCTGAGTACAAAGATTTTTTGGGGGATCATCAGGAGAAGAACAATGTTACTTAAATCAAGGAAATATAATTGGTATCACTGCAGAAAAGGATGTGATGATGTACATTAACTAGTGTACAGCTTCATTACTGCTACCTCTTGCAAAATTCAAGGGGACTATTTATCATGTTGCTAATGATCACTTTAATGTAGAACAAAAGAGCAGTCAATTTTATTGCTAATCTGCTCGAAATACCATGGGAATGAAGGTGTAGAATTAGTTTATTTGTAATGAAGATTGTAGCTACCATGGAAATTGTGTATCATTTCTTTAGTTTCTGATGAACAGAAGGTTCCCTTAACTACAAGGGAATAAGCAGCAGGTTGGTTCTTTGCGGGGAGGTGCTAGTCTGGAGAAAGTGAAAAATTGGGGAGCACAGTGTGTTAACTCCCCTTGTTTTACTGAGCCAGGAAGATTAATAATGCACATTTCGGGGCTCTAGCTGAGGAAAAAAGAAAATCCTTCGTTAGTGTTAGATGTCATGAGAACTAGGTGCTTGTTAGCTGCTAAAAGGAAAGAATGCTTGAACAGCTTTTACATGATGGGGGAAAAACCAAGGAATTTTAAGCAGCAAACTCTGTAACTGTTTATCGTCTCCAACAGATGATGCATTTCTGAATTACTTCAGTGAGTAAATCTTGCCTCAGTAGGGTATGTATATCTGACTTGCTTAACATTCCCACAAGCAGGGATTGGTACAGTATCTCTGAGTTTTCCCTTTGCCAGCTTCAACCTTTTATTTGATTTTGTTACTCCCAAGAGATTATATTTGGGAAAAGTTGTACCAGCAGCTGCAGTCTTGCTTGATAGGTGCATTTATATGTCACTGCAGTATAAAGCTATGGTAAATTAGTCACTAAAGACAATTAAAACTGAAAAAATTGGCTCATACAGTGATTGTCCAGTTGAAAAGGAAGACAGATTACAGTAATCTCCTATGCGACCTGGATTCAGAGCAACCACAGGATACAGGGATAAGATGACACGCATCGAATATGTGTGATGCAAAACACTCTTCCTTGAAGAAAGCTTTCTTCCTGAGTCTTTGATCTTCAGTCTGAATTTTTAAGATTTAATTTATATAAAAATGTTACTGAAAAAATCTGAAATTAACAAATAAGGGAAATCATTAGTGCTGAAGTGTTCATTTACTATAAATCTTGGGGGCTTTTTGGTATTGGTGAAATCTTATCTGCTGAATGCAGCTGATTTATTCAAAATAACCACTGGGGAGTAAAATCCTTGGCACTTATTTACATCTTAGTTCAGATGTAAATTCCTAGTCACCTTAACCGCTCTGCCTCAAGCCCAGGCCGCCTTGAAATATGCTGCTGAGCTTTTCCTGTTACTGAGAATATTTCTATTGTGCATATTTTGTGTGTATTGCCCTCAGGTAGGTAAGTAAAATAACCATTAATCCTATTGTTCTATCTGTTTTAAGGTGCTGCTTAACGAGATAAAGTAGAAATACAGGAGCACTTTTCTAGCTGCCAAAACCCCAGGCTCAGGTGAGCCTGATAACCGCTCACTGTGTTTACTGAAGTCGAGAGACTGTCTCAGATGAGAGAGTACTCTGCTCTTTCCCAAGTGGGATATTCCCTGGAATATTGCTTGCTTCATCATAGGTTTTCCTGAAAGTAGCAGATGGCTTTTTTGTTGTTTTTACAGTACTTACCTGATATGGCTGTGGACCATATTGTCCTGGCATTTGGGGATTTGTCCTAGTACTTCGTTTTCTTCTTTCTGTAACGGATGCTGTCATTGAACTGTATCGGTCACTTCAGGCTCAGCGGTAAGAGGAGGGGAGAAGCTACTGTCAGCTCGGAAACTGTGAAATGGAGTGAACTTGGATACACTGCAGTGGCTTCGGTGTATTCTGTTTTATTCAAACATTGCAAATAAAACAGAAGTAATCCAACAGACTTATCAAGCAGTAACCCCCTGGAAACTCAGCTTCCCGTTTACGCTGACAGGAGATACAGGCTTCTAAAAGGGTGTGAGTCGGGGATAGCACAGTAACGCAGCGGAGTGGTAAGAGGCGCACTGAAGCGTTAGGTCAAATGGAGTTGCCCCTTTCTAGGGAGTCCCCAGCAGTTTGTAGTGTTCTGCTCTGCTCCCCCACCTCCACTATGGTGGTGGTGATGAAGAAGAGCTTGACTTGAGTAGAAAAAGTCTTTGTTAACTAGTTTTGTATCCAAGGTGAATTCTTTGGTACATTCGTGCTAGCAACAACCTGAACTTGTGGTAGAAATTCAGTTGTACTCAAGTTACAGGGGCCAGTTTTCATAACGTAGAACACAAGTCCCCATTTTTTTTACCTGAAAACAGAGTGATTCTCATTAGATTAAGATCTATGAAAATGTGGAACGTGTTTTAGCAACGAATCTGTGCATCTTTCAGCTTAGTTATGGTAGTGTATACTTTTGTAGACTGACAGAGGAAGCAGAACTAGTGGGAATCTTCCGTTCTTATCAGTGGACGAGAAGTTCATTCAGTGTCTGAGCAAATGAATACATAGTTTTTGATTATGCTTAAGTGTTACTCTTATCTTTTTATGGACAATAAAATAAATGGCTTATTTGCACAGCTGAACCCTTTTTCCATCAGCGTTCAGTAGATGCACAAAATAAATTAGATTTCTAACCTAGATGCTTTATTGATGGATTCTATTTGATGAGTTCAAGTTGCGCATCTTCTGTATTTTTGACATGAGAATACATTGCCATAAAATACTAGTAGTATGAAGTATTGTAATGAAGTGTTCTTACTAGTCACGTACTGGAACACAGATTTATAGGGAAGAGTTTTGTTGGACAGGAGTGCTGAACACACCATAACCAGTATCGTTTCCAGACAAAAATTGTATGTTGCTGGCTAAAAGTGACAGCTACAGAAAAGTGTGATAATGTATTTGTAGGTTTTATGTGTGCCTGAGAAACAATGAGGTAAGCTTACCTTAACTGCAGCATCTTTTTATAACAATAATAGCAATATAGCATTATCAGAGAAATTAAATGCTAATGTCTTTTAAAAGTGTAGATATATATTTGAAGTCTGATTTCCAGTGTTAACTTTTGTTCATTGCTGTTCAGACTGCAATCCCTGGTCAGTGTTCACTTAAAAGGAAAAAGCACCCAGGTTGTATGGTCATTCAGACTTTATTTTATTCTCTCTGTGTTCTCTATCCCCAAATACTTCTTGAGAGTATAAATCTCTGAATTTCTTTATTTAACTGTACTCTACTGCTTTGAGCTGGGTAGAGTTTTACTTCCTCAATACCATTTTTCTTGCAATAGAAAGGGAATAATACCTATTGTGCCCAGCATGGTAGGCTGGTGAGAAGTTCAGGAAACCTGTAAGGCTGTGAAAAGAGACAGTATTTTATGCCTGAGTTTTAAACTAAGGTTTGTCCAACAGGTTGTGATTTTTAAAGGTGATATGTTTGTAATTGGGGTTAAGTTAATCTCTGATTAAAAAAAGAGAAAGAAAGTATAGAGACTTAAAAAAAAAAAAAAAAAAAAAGAGAGAAAAAAAAGGAGAGTGCTTTGTAGAACCCAGTGCTTTTAGCTGTTTACTTAAAACTTCAATGCAGCTCATATGTGTGGCTTTTGTACCTCATTTAAAAGCAGGCACATCTCTGGAATTGATTTTTGAATGATGGATAGGTCATTAGAGTGCTGTGGGGTTGTATATCGG
Source organism: Calonectris borealis (assembly GCF_964195595.1). Lineage (NCBI taxonomy): Eukaryota > Metazoa > Chordata > Aves > Procellariiformes > Procellariidae > Calonectris > Calonectris borealis. The sequence goes on from NC_134320.1 coordinate 7,237,421, forward strand.
ATGATTGCTACCAATTCTGTGTTAGCATGTTGTGTTGCTCTCAATTCAGGCAGTCATAGGAAAATAATAGCTGTTGCCCTTCTAATGCAAAAGATCACAAGGAGGTGCTTATTTGGATGGAGAGCCTGTCTGAATAGAGGCAGATAATACTGGTCACTAAGAAACCCTTGTTGAGAGACATCAACAGCTATTAACCCAAGTAGGATCTTGGATGTCAGTTCATTGTGGATATTGTTGGTCCCAGTGGTTTGTCAACCATGTTATCGGTGACAGCTTTCTGTAAGCTGCTTGCTGAAAGCACTCGTTGAGCTAAGAGGAGTTGGTATGTATGGAAAAGTCTAAAACGGGAAACACATAGGATTTCAGAGCGGGGTGGAGGGTTCAGACTTCAGTATGAAGTCAAGCTTGAGATTTTAGTTACTCTGGAATGCAAACCAAAATCCTTTCAGAATATGATGAATTATTTCCAAAAACTGAATTTTTTACACCACTATTAAACTATTGTTAGGAAGTAATATATGCGAAGCCTGCAAATTGTATAATAAATCTTTCATGTTACCTTTTTGAAATGCCCCATTGATTTATGTGGTTTAAGTGCAAGACTTCCATTCCATATCCACCCAACATGTTGAAACAGGACCCTGGTGTTAGTGTATAATTCAAATATTCAGGACATTGAATGGCCTCTTGAGAGCTGTGACAGGTAGCAGTGAGCAAAACTGGTGCGAAAACTTAAGAATAATGAATATCAATACTACAAGAAGTTACTCGACAATGATGAAATGTTTTGAAAGTCTAAAATGCATTGCTAGGAATAAGCTGGAAGGCTTAAATTTAGAAATGGAGCTGCATAAGTTGGTACACAGTGGTCTTTGAGGACTTCTGTAACTTTGTAGGCATACAAACCTTGGCTTAGGGTTTATCAGATCAGAATAAGATAGAAATAATAACTAAGCCTGGTTTTGTTGCAGAGAGCGTGATGACAAGATGGCTTTGTCACATACAATCTCTGGATCACAGACATCAGGGAATAGATGTGATAACTTCAGGCAAGGCATGAGGTGTGTGGAGACTTGTATAGCTTGTATTTGCTTAAGTCTGTTCTGCAAATTTGAGGGACAGCTGTTTGTGCAGCACTTCCATAGGCGTCCAGTAAGTTCTCAGTAACTACATACCATATTTCTTTGACATAAATGGAGTGCACGTATCTCATTTCTCTAGTATATTTTTGAGTGTTGGGAGAAGCAGCAAAGCTGTCGTGATTAATCTTAAAAAAAAAAAGGGAATGTCTAAGAACAAAACCCTGGGACTCATGGGCCATGGATATTTACACAGTAACATGAGTGCATTTAAACAAATGAGATTTTAAAAATCTGTTTAAAACAGCAGAGTGTATTATCAGGAAATAAATACTTTGCAATTACAGCAGCCAGAATAAAGCTGTTTATAGTATGTATGTATGTACAGGACTCTGTTCAGAGGTTATACTGATGAATAATTATTTTTTCATGTAGAAACATGCAAGCCTTCTCCTAACATAAGCACCCTGTGGTGAAACATACAGATTTTCAAAAAATACTGTTTGGCTCTTGGTACTAATTATACACCATGCCCTGGAGCGTTCCTGGACCATGACCCTGTCAAACTAGACACCACCACTGGAATTGTTAACTACACCCTAGTGACTGTCCGGGACTGGGATTACAGAGCTCCAGGGAGACAGCCCTTGCTCAGGTCTGAATAAAACCTATTATTCTTTCTGATACTCCATGCCCCTTTATTCAATTATGCTCTAAACTGGAATTTGGCTACGTAACCTGAGACGAGGTTGCTCTGGTAAGTGCTCATTAGGGGAAATGTTGGTAATATGATGTGAGACATCCTGCTGTGGCATCAGTGTAGGATGATTCTTGTTCCAAATGCTGTTTTCTAAAATGTCTTAATCTAAGATTTTCAAGCTACATTTCCAGTTTTGAATATCCTAAATTGAGTAAAAACAGTTATTGATGTTTTTAATATTGTACTTACACTTGAAGTCCAGATTTCAGAAGTTGTTATATTATATAATTTTTTTGTTGTCTGTCATTATTTGACATCTCAGGTGGTGTGATTTGTATGAAAGTATTTCTGTGGTGTTAGAAGGGAGGGAAGAAAGCATTTACATAGTCTTTGTGGCTTCTAGAGGGTTCCATTTATTTTAAACTCAGTTCAGTGCAAGCTGTAGTATTGTCATGTAACATTTGACAACATTAAAATATTTCTTACTGTCTCACTGAATGTTTAAGAACTGCTTACAAATGAGTACAGATTCAATAGAAGAATGACGAACAGCATGTCCCAGGATACTTTATTGCACAGTGGTCATGGTACTTCATACAATGTGTAAATTTAAATTTTTGGAGCAGATGTGGAACCTGTGAGGGAAAACTGAATGTGAGTCTTGCATCTTGACTATCCTAAATGCAGGTTGAGCAAAATTGATTTCCAGTTCTATAAATTTAGTACTTTCTTACTGTACTTTATTGTGAGTTCCTTTAGCATATCTCAGGAGATGTCAAACCACTGTATTTTGACTTTTCTGATATTCTGCTATCACACTTATTGTCCAGCTATGTAGAAAATTCATCTTGTAACAAGTAAGTAGCTCCAAGTGCTTCAAAACTCTTTTTTTCTTCTAGTGAATTCACTGTTTTTTGGAAGTGTTTTTGCCCAACTTGAGCCATAATGGCACATGTGGAAATCAGAAATTTAGAAAACTAGTATCTTTTGTGTTGTAGTTACCTTGTCTTGCTTATGATGGTTAATGCTTAAAAGCATGTGTTGACATCCCTGTGGGGGATCAGTATATTTCAGACTAGAATCACTGGCACATTCTGGTACCAGACTGTCTTGGAAGCAGGGGAGAACTTGGTTGTAGTATCTAACATACTGTATGTATTTTTCTTGTCAATAAAATCTGTTACATCTAAAAAAAATCCTATCACTGAACCATCACTAAAGATCAAAAAATATAGGTAGGACTATGAGAAGGGTCTTGCTTATTTTGATGTCATGGGCAATCTATTTTTCTTTTTATCCTTCTTACCACCTTGGAACTTTGTTTATTATCTGTCCCCTACCCACAACATAAATCTTAACAATCAAACCCTGGAGGCTATTCAAACCTATAGCATGTTGAGTCTCATTTTAGTTACCTTCTCTCAATCCCACTTAAAAATGCAGTGAACAGAGAAGAACACTGAAGAAAGCAGTTTGTCCAGTTCTTCACAGTATATGCTTGCTGTAAATTATGTCGCATCATAAAAATAGGTGATGCTAGGCATTTGTTCAGAAAACTCACTGAAGCTTGTTGGACTGTTCAGCTACAGAGGAAAGCACATCTTGACAAATTTTCCATGTGAGCTATGGACATGGACATCTGTTACACAGATGGGTTGTGGAGCTTTATATTAGTGGAAAATGTAATCAGAACACCTTTCCAAGGTTAATTTGGATTTGTACAGAACTAAAGGTTTGGTAGCTGGGACCACAGTGAAAGTTCTTGTCTGTCTCTTTCTTGTATAGTTTATATTTAGTTAAGACATGCAGAAAACAAACTGAGATGTACTTCAAGATACGTAGAGCTAGATCTTCTGTTTTCTTGCTCTTGATTGCAAGTTAGTTTCTGTTTTCCCAGTGTCTTCTAAAATATTTTCTCAGCCTTTTGCCTTGATTATACCCAGAGGAAATGTGAAACTACTTACCTCCTTGATTTTATTGTTGTTTGTAGCTTCTCATAATGTGTCTAGCTGATACCAATTTGTTTGTCCTTTTAACTGAATGGTCCGGTGGTTCGGCTTTCTCCACAGCTGCTAGTCTTGCTGTTGAGCCAGTGATAGGTAAAACTGATGAACTAGCAGGTCCTCTTATTTCATATCTCTGACATATCCAGGCCAAGTTGCCCTGTAGAACAGACTGTTTTCAACTGTTTCCTCATCCAGTGAGAGAGCTGAGAAGTTCTCTAAAATGATCTTAAAGGGACATTCTGCTTTTATTTGTAGAATCCAATAGATCATAGAGAATTTACTTTTCAGCTGACAAAATGGTTGATTTCATCATGGTGTCTCTTAGGAAAGAGAAGGATAAAGTTATATGGTGTAGTGTATGATTCTTAGCACTATCACAGATAGTTATTAAAAATGTTGAAAAGTATGACGAGCTAAATCCATTTTTGGAGTTGCTGAGGAATTAATTGCTGATAAACTATCAGAAGAAGCAATACCCGATTATGGAATTTTAAGATATATAAACTCTTAATCAAGAGTTAACTCTTCTTCCTTATTCTCAAAATTGGTGCTAGAATCGGTTAATATCCTCAATGGAATCAGCTGAGAAAGGAGGAAGAGGCCTTATCTTAAAATCCAAAAGGAAGATCTTAGCAATATGTGAGAAGATGGTGATGACTTGATGACTTTTCAGCCAATTATAACTTACACTTTTTATTCCTTATCTTTGCAAATGTCTTACAGAAGGGCAATAGTGAACAGATCTGCTTTTTTTTTCCCCGGCTAGCCAGAAGTATAGTCTTGCTGTCCTCTTGTTCAGGAAAGAACCTCCAGTACTTCATTATGCTTCTTCCCTAAATTTATCTAGGATGTCATCTATTTTTAAGAAGAAAAACCCTATCATCTGCTGTTATCTTGCTACTTGGTCAATCTCTGGAACATGTTACATATTATGTCTTCCTTGACTATCTTCAATCTTTCTTGCTATATAAAATTATTCTGCTGTCACTTCAGCCATGTGTATCGTAGATGAAATGTGTAGTTAATAAATAAAATCCTCTCTAAAGCTATTCTGCCTGTAACACTGTTTCCAATTGTTTTTCTTATGTACCATCTTGTTTTTATAGATCAGATGCTGTCATTTTCATAGTCCTCTTTCTCTGCCTTGTCACTTTTACTTTTCCCCCATAGATGCAACAATCTTGATCCAGCTCTGGCTTTAAGATTTTTCTCTTTTTCTGTCTATGAGAAATTTAATCCAAGCTTCTTGTGACTTCCTGCTACCATTGTTATTTTATTCTTTTGTACAACTTGCATGTTTTGGTTTTACTAAACTTATACCAAGAGTTATTCCATTCAAGACAATAGTCATGCTAATCTGGCCATGGTGATTCTGCACTGATACAAGTTCATGCTATTAACAAAGCAGCACTTTGGGTTCTGCATCCTCATAGTAGAGGGTATCACAGTGCTTTACTTAACAAGGAGACAATGGCAACTGATTGCCCATGTTTTTTATCACTCTGGTTTTAAATCATGCCAACAACATTGAAAAGCTGAATCATGGTTCAGCCCCAGCCAACAACTCGGCACCACCCAGCCGCTCGCTCACCCCCCCCCCCGGTGGGATGGGGGAGAGAATCAGAAGAGTAAAAATGAGAAAACTCGTGGGTTGAGATAAAGGCAGTTTCATAGGTAAAGCAAAAACCGCACACACACGCAGAGCAAACCAAGGGATTCATTCCCTCCTTCCCATCAGCAGGCAGGTGTTCAGGCATCTCCAGGAAAGCAGGGCTCCATCATGCGTAACGGTTACTTGGGAAGACAAATGCCATCACTCCGAATGTCCCCCCCTTCCTTCTGCTTCCCCCAGCTTTATATTGCTGAGCATGACATCATATGGTATGGAATACCCCATTGGCCAGTTGGGTTAGCTGTCCTGGCCATGCTCCCTCCCAGCTTCCCACATACCTGGCAGAGCACAGGAAGCTGAAAAGTCCCTGACTAGCGCAAACACCACTTAGCAACAACTAAAACATCAGTGTGCCATCAACATTATTCTTATACTAAATCCAAAACACAGCACTATACCAACCACTAAGAAGAAAATTAACTTAATCCCAGCCAAAACCAGGACAAGCTGTTACATAAATTCACATTTCTATGACTTAAAGAAAGGTTAGTGGTAATCGGTGTCTGCTAGTGATGGTGTATTTTTAAATTGAAGATATGAACCTTTACTATTATTAAGAAATTAAAATGTTTTATCTGTATATACACCCTAAATGGTTTGACATCTCTAACTAGCCTTGAGTACTTTCTTAAATCTTTACCTCACTTACTGTAAACTCCCTGTTCTATTAGTTTGAATGAGTCCATCAGCACTTCTCAAAATGGAAACTTAAATGCCTATAACAGGATCTTTCAACAGTGCACAAAGCTGGATGTAAAGAAGAGGTGCATTTACTTCTTTATTTGTGTCGTTTTTTTTTTTTTTAAGTTTGAATAGTGACTACACTAGTCTATTAGGTAGTCTATTAGGATCTGAGCGTGGCTAATGTATTGAAATCACAGAAGAATGATACTGCTTATAAGAAGGAAGTTTCCTAAATGGTGTTGCTAACTTTTCAGATCTACTGAGAACTGGTAGTATATCATGTTTATTTTTAAAGTTGAGTTGGAGCTGCAGTTGGAGTAAGATAAAGAATCTGTCATACTATTGTAGTTGCAGCAATAGTAATGTAACATGGTAGTACAGTGAAGCTAGATATCTGAAGCTAGATGTAAATCTACTGCACAGCAGCCAGACCAATACTGAAATGTACCTGTATATACCTTTTTTGATAAAAGAAGTACTTCAAATCTGTATATACACCCACCTTCAGATTGCTTTTGGTTTAATTCAACAAGAAGTATAGTTTTCTGTAGGTTGTACAAATGCTGAGAGCCCTGGTGTTACTACCTTAAACTGTAGAGAGGTATGAAGATGCCTGTGGTACTAACTGTACTAACATGTACATGTAGTGGAAGTTCTAACAATGCAATGTAGTGCTGATCTTAACTAGCAGCTTGTACTTATTGAAAGTGCATTTACTTACCGTAAGACAAAGCATAAGCATTGCACGGTCATAATTGTAGCCATTATTGAAAAGAATACGTAAATGCAACACAGAGAACCCAAATGTGACACACTTTAATCTTGGTCTGTATGTGCAAGCATGAAGGAAACTTTACTCATTTAAAATAACCTTTTTCCCATGAAATGCTTCATCTTATTCTCAAAATTATCCTTTGGAACCTGCATCTGTAACTAGCTCAACAAGAAGCATAATTTCAGCCATGCCATGTGCATGTGGAGCTAAGCATTCAAATTCTGGAGACAGCTGATGCAAATGACCAGTGCATTTCTGGACAAAGAGAAGAATTCTCACAAAGGCATTGAATTATATTTCATCTTAAGGAATCGTGGAGAGACTTTGCTAAAACTATTCCAGTATTTTTTATTATAGTATGTCATGTACTTAACCAAAAGAAGATATGAACCGATCATTTAGTTCAAAGAACAACATAAGTTTGATTGGTTTTAAACTGCTGTCCAGAGGGACTAAAGGCTTCTTCTTTATGTTGTTATTCCATGTATCCATGAAAGGATCCCTCCAAGAAAGAGGGATCTTCAGTCTAGGAAGAAAGAGCAATATAACATCTCATACAAGAAAACATAACAGCCAGCAAAATTCAGACAGGACAAGAAGATAGATACAAGAAAGGGGAAATGATTAACACCGAATTCTCCATTCCACTCATCTGATGCAAGGGCATACTCAAATCAGACAGGATTTAGGTGAAGAAGATCCTATGGTCTTTGTTATGCTAGCCTTGTCTTATCAAACTATCTTCATATGAATATTTCCAGGCACCTCTTCGGTTTTGTTTAAAATTCCTCCACCCTCACAGTTAGGTTAACCATTTCTGCATTCTGTTTCACCACTAAAATATAAAAACCCCTTTTTTTATACATCCAGTCCCTTCTGTTTCATAATAACTTGTTTGTATCTTTTTAAGACTATAACAACAGGCTTTTGTCAAGTTCTTCATGGATTCATACAACCAACCTTTAAATCCCGTGCAATAAGAAATCTAGCTGAAGTATTTCTCCTTCAAAGTGCATTTATCAAATTGAGTTAAATTTGTCTATTGACACAGCATATTCAGTTCTATCAACATTTTCGCAGTCCTCTTTTTGATTATGAACAACCAAAGCCTGCCTGCAAAACTACCTTAAAAATGAAACTGCCGTGCAAATCCTTGTCTTACTGGTTGTCTCTCTTGCAGATAAGAAGTATAATAGAAGATCTAAACCTGAATCCTGAACAGCCCTCTCAACCTTTGTTTTATAAGAAACCTTCCTATGTTGGTTTTGATAGATAGCAATAGAGAGAAGAGCTGAAGAGCATTTGAGGTTTGCTCCTGCTGTGATTGAAGTCTTGTGATGATTGGAGTGTGTGTCCTGTATAAAGGGCATATCCTTTCCTGCAATGCAAAGGAAACATCATTTCTATTCCACTGACATCAAATAGCCAAATTTTTCTGTATGTGGATGAAAGTTGCTAATAAAGATGCATTGCTTTAAATATGCTGTTGGAAATGAAGGGAGTGTTGTGATACCAGTGGAATGTAGTAATATAAATGAATAGTTGAAACCTAAGTTATAAGTAATATATAATAAGTAAGTTTTGCATTGCTGAAAACTACCTTTATAATTATTACTATCATTGTCTAGCTTTTTTCACTCAAAAGTAACTAGTACTGTGACTTTCAGCTGACATTCTACTTACCTATGATGATGCTGCTGGTTTGCAGAACTACTACTGAGAGATCTGTAAAATGCAACTGAAAAGATCAAACCTACAGATTTTTTTTTGAATACCTTTTTGCAAATGTTCATTTGCCAGCTCCAATATTATTGAATTTGAAATTCTGGCTTTTCCTTGCCTATTCTAATCTAAAATCATCAAATTTTATTTTGTGTTAAGCAAAACATGTTTTGTTATGTTCTATATTGTGACACATACTAAGTCCTTTTGATTCTAATTCTTAGTCTTTTTTAAAATTCCTGCCTAAGTTAAGAACTGATAATATGGCTCATAATGTTGATTTAGAAAGAAGGTACAAAAACTAAGTGGAGCAAAAATGCAATTCCAAAGTGTTACTGTATACTTTAGCTTTTAAATGGACATGGAAAGAAGTGAGGACTTTTTGACTGTATCAAAACTTTTACAACTGTTGTTCTATTACTTAGAACTAAAGATAGTCTTCATAAGAGCACTTGTTACAACGATAAAGCATATAAGTACCGCTGATATTTAATGGCTAAAAAAATAAGCAGTAAGTAAAATAATCAATTGCTGGGTATGTCTGGTAGAGCTATAACAGGCTTCAGCAGCTCTTTTGCAGCTGAAATGTGCGTTTCAAAATATTTCACTCTCCTTTTAGTATCAAGAGATTGGTATTAAAAGAACTTGCCAGATCTTCTTATTTTTGCTTATTATTTTAAAGATGAATTGAGAAAATAAGAAATCTTGACATGCATCTCTAGAAACTGAAGAGAATTATTGTCTAAAACCAAAATAAGCTTCCTTGGTTTTAGCCTTTAGAGATCTGCTTTTAAATATCATTCCTTGACATTAGTGTGCTAGAAGGTGCATGCAGTCATCACGTAATGAGCAAATACAAGAATATTTAGGGTACGTGAAGAGTATCAGGATCAGCTTGAGATACAAGTTGTGGGTTTTTTTTTTTAAATTAGTATTTTTAAACTAAATTCATTCTGTCTTTTCTAGTGAAAATAAGTGAAATCAATATGTGCTGCCTCATCATCTTGCTGGTACTGTGAAATTAATATTTAGTACATAGGAGTTGCTTTACTTGTCGTCTTGGTCAGTTAAGGATGATTTAATAAGCTAACTTAACTCCATGCGTAGCATGCCTGTATTTGTGAAGCTCCTATTAAACTGAAATAGTTTGGGGTTCAACTAATCCTTCAAAGAAGGTTAGTTAGTCTTGTGGAAGATTATAGGGAAGATTTGATCCATAATCTATTGAAGTGGAAGAAATGTACCTAATTGTGCTGTGCTTTGGCTCAAACACTGAAGGAGTTTGCTGAAGAACTCCTGCTCACTGTACTCATCTCAATTTTCTCATCAAGAAAAACCACACACTTCAAAGGTATCATCCTTCACACACTTATTAGACAATTATTCCTATTGAGTTAGTTCACAGAAGCACATAAGAGATTCAGTACTGAGCATACGTATTGCCTCTTCCTTCTTGGTGAGTTCCGTGTAGCAGATACCAAATACTGTTTTCACCTCTGCTGTAGTACAGACAGATCACAGTAGTTGTACCAAGTGTAGACAGTGAATAGCTCATAGTAAAATAACTTAAGTACTTGATATATTTAACAAGAGTAAGATAGATATAATTCAAATTAAAGCAAGTATCAGGTAAGGAAGACATCTGCTTGGCTTTATTACATGCAGTCTCTCTTCTTAAAAGAAACAAAAATGCTACATCCTTAATCAAACTTCCTATACCTATATACATCGTTATTAGACTTATTTCTGTTTTTCTTCTCTCATGCTCTTAAAATTATTATGGAATTTAACAAACCATTGACAGCTCATTTAACTGAGATTAGCTCATTCTCAAGTAAATCAGATTTTGCTAAAGGATATGAGATGATAAATATGAGTATGTTATATGTGTGACTGTATTCAATACAGTTGCAAAGCCTTGCTTCATCTGGGAGATGATAAGATTCCATCAAGTGTTGGGTACAACAGCAGTAGGGTTCCTCTTGCTCGTTAAGTCTGGGTAAACGCAGTGGAATGATGATCTAGTTTGCACCCACGACTTTGAATTTTCACCATCACCACCCCCCTCCACTGCTTTGTCCCTTGTAGTTTTGTTTTTTTTTCTTTTCAGCAACAACAGTTGCATCATTCCATTGAGATCATTCGGTCCTTGGCAGTAGCGCGGTGAGCATCCTGAAAAGCTTGCCTTCGCGTGTGCCAAGAGAAATGTGCGGGCTAACAGCCCTCATAGCTCTGCAGTAGCTTCTGGAGACAAGTGGGACAAACAGCTTCTCAGAGAACAGGATGACATACTAAGAACTGAAATCTGTTATGATTTTTCATCATTTTTTACTAGAATCTCAGAATTTGCAAGATTTCTTAAGATTTCTAAAGTCTTGTTTCCTAACCATTTCAAGTAAGTAGGTGTCTCTTAAGAGCTATGGTTAAGATAAGGCTTTGCACCATCCTAAGTCAATTGAAATCTAATTGATTTAATTTTGTCACCTCTATTTGCTTACCACAATTATCCCCATCCTTCCCTACCAAAAGTACCCAAGCATGTATTGCAAAATTTTGACAAAATACCTTGCTTTGAAGAGTCACTCTGCTGGGGGCACATTTCTGCAAAGTCAAAGGCCAAGTCACATCCTTCTTAGCAATTTTTCTGTAAAATTTCAGCTCCTTGTTTTGATGGGTATTTCCACCACTGGGCAGCTTTTACCTGCCAAAATCTGTGGTGACAGTTCTGTAAGGTAAGCAGGTATCGAAACAAATGATAAACTGCTGAAGCATATTTTAAAATGATGGTTTTGCTTATAGTTTTTGTTTCTTTGCTAATGTTGGAATAAGAACCTGCTGGTTAGGATCTTACTGTAGAAAAAAATGTCACATGAAATTTTCCCACCAAAATTTCTTTTTGAGAGTATCTGAAGATATGCAGGCAGCCAGACTGCGGTGGTGGGATTAGTGCTGAGAAGCAGAGCCAGAGCTGGCAGCCTGCTGGGGTGCATTGGAAGAGCGTGCTTAGGGCTGCTCTAATTTGGCAACAGCTTCTTTTCTATCTTCTTGGAAAAGCTGTGTGTGGCCTCACATACATAAAGGAGATTTAGGCTTTGTCACCTTTGTGTTCAGACTACTTATCCAATATTATTAACACACTTAGAATTGAAAGTTTGGTCTAATTGCTCCCTGTTCTTCTGTAATATATACACACCCTTGGAACTTTTTCAATGCTGAATCTTAGCACGTCTGCCTCCAGCTGCCTGCTCTTCAAGCCCTTTACTGTATCAAGATATGAAATGAATCTCTGCACTTGTGACTAATGTGTAAGGTGGAGAAGGTTCCAGTAATATTTAGAGAAGTAATTAAATCCCTGGATAGGATGTAATTTTTCTGAATAATTGCCAAGAAGTCACCTTCTACTTTGAAACTAACGCTTTCTGTTGTGGTGTGCAATCTGCAACCGCCTTCACTAGGGAACGGCATACGTGCTTGACTGCTTTTTTTACATTTTGTCTTTGTGTGCCTGTTTCTACAGAAGGATTCTCTTGCTTGAAAGTATGGCAGATCTGCTCAAAGGCAGGAAAATACTCAGAATGATGTTCTATACTGTAGCTAAAGCTAATTTCTGAGAGAGGCTTAAAACAACATATTAAAAAAAATTCCACAAAACCAGATTTGAGCTGATTTCCTAATTGTGTTATCATAAGACCAAAATATTTAGCAGTATCTCTTCTCTCCTGCTACTTCTTGTGCCATGTCTCTGGGATGTGCATTGTATTGTTTTATAGTTTTGCCTCTCAGCAGTGATGTTGAGCATCTTTGTTTTCACAGCTGGACTTGAAACTGGTGTGCTGCCTGTCTAACCTAGTACTTTATTCATGTAGCATATTTCACATCTTCACCCTTCATCCAGCTGCTTCAGCCCAAAGCAGTTAAAATAGTTCATACAATCCATAAAAGGCACCTGCAAAACCAGGGCAAACACTAAATAAATGTTTTGCCAGAAATGCTGTTCAAATTATGTATTTTTTTCTATTTGTATTGTGTCAGAATCTATTTCAGTGTAGGTCTGTTTAAATGGCAGATAAATTAGTTGTGAAGTAGTCTGTAATCCTGTTCTGGGCTCTGGAGAACTTTAATCAAAACTATTTTGAAGACACTATTTAAAGAAATCTAGAATTTTTAACAAACTTCACATGAATGTAAAAACAACATTGACGTTCCCACTGTAAGGAAGCAGTATTTTTGTGCAGCAGCAGTTACCCAGACAAATACGTACACGTAAATTAAGAGTGTCTTTTTTTCCCCAACACTAGAATAAAAATTTAGTTTCTAAAAAAAGAAACATGATATGCATTCAAGAGAATACTGGCTTATTGCTGTCATTTGTAGACTGTTTTGATTTTAAATCCCTAAGAGTAATTGAAAAAGGGGAGTTCTTTTCTCAGAAAAAGAAAAAATTGCACTTGGGATTTGTATACCTGCACCTTTCTCTGGTTGAAGTCAGTGTATCTATCAGCTGCTTTGGAAAATATACAAGTTTGTCTTAGTATGCCTCACTTTTGCCATTTTTTTTTCTTATTTCTTTTTGTACTCTGTTGGTGCTTTCTTCTATTTATGGATTTCTTAGATCCAACCCCATTACAGATCCTTTATTTAGTCTCCTTTCCAGATTTTTTCCTGAAAGTGTTAATTTTGTCTTTTCTTTCTCACATACAAACACTGTTCTGTATCTTCTGTATTGCTCCCTTTATCACTATGTTGAACTTAAAAATTAGTTTGGGAACTTCTAGGTGAGAAGTCGCATTTTTCCTTTGCTATATAAATTTCCTAGAGTCATCCAGGAATTAACTTCAAGGAAGCATGTGGGGTTTTTTGTTTGGGTTGGTTTTTTTGTTTTGTTTTGGGTTTTTGTTTGGGTTTTTTTTTTGTTTTTGTTATAGTATGCACCTGAAAATGTGTATTTAGGATTAAACTAATTTCAGTAAAATTGAATTTTTTAGGGTCAAATTTGTCAGGAGACACCACAACTCATCTAAATTCAGTTAGAAGATCTTTACATTAAACCATAGTCCACAGAAAGTCTTCCCCAAAGTATTACTAAACTTTATATGATAGCAGGCTGAAGAATATGTTATGGAAATACTTGAGTCATTGAAGTTGAAAGGTCACTTTTAGATTTGCCAGATGTAGAACACAGTGTGAGGCAGCGAATCCTGTAGTGCTTGGTTTTCTCTCTGTTGCTAATATGGTTTGTAACAATTTGCTCCGTAGTTTGTGGATATTACTATTGCTAAAGAAGCTATTCCTTAGCCTTCTATTCAGTGAGGGTGGGGTAGGAATTGCTGAATCGATCATATCGAGTGCATTCGTGTTCAGGTATTTCTAGAGCTCTGAGCAGCTTTGTCTTCTGAGTTGCCCATAATTTTTATGCCAAGTGCAATTTGTATTAATGTGAAAATCTACAATGTTGTTATATGCCAGTAAAAGAATTATCTTTTAAAATTATTGTAATCCCACAAATCTTTTCTGTTCATGCCGATTAAAAAGCAATTTAGGTTTCTTTGACCCACAAATTCCTCTTATGTGCTATTATAGCTACTCATTTGCAGAGGCCACAATTCAATTTAGCCTTCTGTTTAGTTGGGTGTTATTGCTGCTGTCATCTTCCTCTGTTTCCTGTGCAAATTATCAGGAAAACTCATGGCATCCTGAAAAAATTGGCACCACTCATAAATAAAAGAAGAGGTCTAGGAAAGCAAGTTGGTTTTTTTTTTCAGATTTTTATGACTTAATTTAAGAAACAATGGAAACTGTAAATAAACTGATGATCTGACACAGGTCTTGCTTACCCCTGTCAGACAACGGTTTGCCCTACAGCATTTGTTTTAACTGGCTTGCTGTTTATGTAAAATACCACAATGTGGCACTAACAAAACAATGTGAGTTTTCTTTTCAGGGGTAACTGGATATATGCTCAGGTGACAGATCATTTAGAAAAAGATGAATGGGAGTGAGATGCTTTTATTTACTGGAAGGGGCCTCATGTCTTCTGTTTAGGCTGAAGAGATTAGTAAATGATGCTGCTGACTTTCACATCCGAGCTTGCAGTAAAGAGATCCCTGTGTTAAAGTTGCACATTTCAGTGATACTTTATCTGCATAATATTTTCACAAATGTTAATAACCACATTACTCATATTTACATTTCTTTTTTAATTGGACGTTTGGACAAAAATTTATTTGGTAGTTCTTCTGTGTTATAGTTTTCACTTTCAACAACTTCTGACCAAGCGCAGTCTTGGTCAGATCATGTTGAAAGTACCTTGCCTTCTCAAAAATAAGCTATACAAGGATAATGAAGTGCCTAATTATCATTGCAGTTACAAACTAATTCTCAAATACAAAATATACCTCCCATGTAATTACTGGGATCAAACTGTATTTTTAAATCATTAATCCTGTTTAATGGACATGCCTTCTAAAAGTAACCTGTGTTTTGGCATTACAGGAGGCAACATTTTGTTGTTTTATTGGTTTTTTTGGCTTAACTCTGCACTGGGAATCGTTTTTTTTAGGTACTGTCCATAAGTATTAGTACAATCTGAAAATCAATGTTACTCTATGAGTTTGTGCAAACATACTCCTTAAGTTTGTCTTACAGGAAAACACTGAGAGAAACAAAAAGACACAGTTAGTGAAGTAATTTCTTGAGGATCCACTAAAAATAACTAGCTAGATAGTAATAGCTATGTGCTTTGACTATTGTTAGATGAGGGTGGTGGTTGTTTGAGATGTACTGATTATCTTAGAATTAAAAATATGAACATCAGACCTACCTTGTTTTTCCCATTTATTTTGTTTTGGTTTTCCCCTTTCCCTGGTTGCATATTAGCTCTTGCTTCAAGTGCCTTAATATTTTTGAGCCAAGGTCTTTATATTTCTTCTTATTTACTATTTGTAGGTATAATTTCTGCTGCAATGATGGTCCAGGTCAGGGAGTAATACTATCAGTAGCCAAAGTAATAGGCTCCAGATTCCTGCCCATACTTGAAAATTATTCTGCAGTGTTTTAATGTTCCATTCGTTCTCCCTCATTAATGTGTCTTCAGTCTGTCCTTGGCTTGCTTGCCATTTCTTTTTGACACCTCAGGAATTTTTTCCACATAGAAGGGATTCTGCATTAAAAATATTATTCCTCTCCTCTGTTTCTTGTCTTCTCCTTCAAGCAATTAGTCTGTGAAATCATATTCTGGCCATCCAAAGTTGACCAGTTCCTCCTTCACTCTGTAAGCTATGGAAATAAATCATGGCTTCATAAGTACTCTCTGAAATGAGTCAGGAATAGTTTGATACCAATGGCTGAACTTCATCTCCAAGATGAAAGGGAGGAAATATATGTTCATATAACCTTGATATACTGTTATGGTGGAATAGTTTTTGTTTTAGTCTGAAGGAAAATTTTTTTCTTAAAGCGAAAAAAATTCTGGGATTCAGAAATTAAATGCTTTCTGAGCTGATGGGAAATAAGTTAACAAGTCCTCCTGGTTTAGTGGCCTTGTCAAGTTGTATAGGCACCATTTAGGTAAATAACCTTTTTCAGTGAATTGGTCTTAGGTTTCAGTAGCATGAGAGCCTCTCATGCCTCGGAGGAGCTGACCTGGCTTCCAGGGCTAGGGGTTTTTGGAAGTTACAGTATGTCTTACCGGGCTGTGGCTTACCTCCATAGGATGACTCTCTAGAGAAGGAAGAGACTGCTCCCTGGTTGCAAGGTTCTTCTCTGTCCGGCAGCAGCGAAGGCAAGCAGCTCCCCGTGGGAAGGGGCAAGTGGCGGGCTGGTGGAGGCGGTGGCCTCTCCGAGGGGCAGGCACACAGCACCTGAGGCAGGCGGGCAGGGCAGGCCCAGCTTCAGCCAGGGTCCCGACTGCTGAACGAGTCCTTAGTGACTGGGCAGGTCCAGACTGAACCTGTGCCTCGGGTTCTGGATCAGCAAGGTGGCTGGTGAGGCACAGCTGCCGGAGAGCTCGGGTGGGGCTCAGTGGGACCTCCCCGGCGAGGAAGAGGAGAGCCCCTGCTTGAAGCAGAGCTATCTGGGGGAAGCCTCCACGGAGGCTCCCCTTCCAGCACTTTCCTTCCAGCAGCTCCTGTCTGTGAGCTGGCCCGAGGCGCCACCAGGCAGGCTCCTGCGAGGGGAGCGTGCTCGGGGCCCTGGCGCTCGGGCCATCACAGAGGGCATTTTTAGCCTTCTTGGAAGGTCTGGTCTTCTCTCCTGCTAGGTTCCTGCCTGCCAGTGGTGCCATAGGAATTCAGGTACCCTTTTGAGGGTTCCATTTTGTAATTCATGCTGTAGCGTACTCGGGAGACAAAAAGGAAGGTGAGTGCATTAGGCACTAGAAACCTGCTGGGAAGGCAAAATTAGTGAATTTGAATTAAACTTTGCTGCACTGGACTTTCTAAAACAAATACTCATTACTTCTTTAAAATGGAGAATTATGAAAATGTACTATGAAAGCCCTAGTGGTAAGAAAAGTGTTTTGAAGTACTTAGCCAATTCAGAATTACATGCTTAATATGTATATTTTTTTTCTTTACTTCTTCCTATAATTTATAATGATGTTGTTTTCCTTGGGGGTTATACCTCTGCCCATTTTGAGATTAAGTTCTATGCCTAAGAATGTGCTAAGTCATTAAAAAAAATTTCAATAGTTGTAATCTGTGCTGTATCTTTTGAAACTTGCAAATAGCAATCCTTTCAGTAATGCATATTCACAGAATATTCTATGTGAGAAAGAAATTCTACATCAAGGTGAAGAGGGCTTTCTCAACTATAAATGCAAATTTACTGTTACGAATTCAAATTAAAAGTTTTGTCACAGTAGGAAAGTTAATGCAAAAGATCAGTGGTGGGAGAGGTCATCCTCCAGTAGTATAATCTACCAAATATTTGTGAAAGTTACTAGAATATAAAGATATGACATTGTGCTAATGACAATATAAATCTGAAAATGACTTCTGGTGTTGTCAAATTAAAAGCAGTTTGGCTCTTTGATTTGAAGTGTGGTTTTGGCTCTTGGATTTACTAAGAAAGAGAACAGCACCTGTGTTAGGAGTGAGTTACTGATTTGTTCAGTGGAGGGGAGGAGTGAGGTAGCTAGTTCAGTGGAGTTATTAATTTCCATTTTCTTTTGCTCCCAAGACTGGTGGGAGGAAGGACTTCGCTTGTACCACGGAAAAGGGGAAAGAAACAATATGTGATAAAGATGACGTACTTGTGGGATTTTGGGGAGAAAATCTTTCTTCCTGCCCCTGTCTTCAAGAAGAAAGTACAGGGTTGCAGAAGAACAGGCTGTCTTCCGAGACTTTTTTTAATCTCTCCTTTTTTTTTTTTAAAAAAAAAAAAAAAAAATCTTTCTAGAAAGTGATACTCTACCAGTGTTGGGAATAGCCCTGAAAGACTTGAAAAACTCCTGTCTTTCCTTTTATGCCTTTTGTCACTGCCCTGGTAACTGGCATCATGCTTTAATAGGCAACCACCCAGAAACTGCTCACCTTGAGAAACTCTCCCTTTTCTAAGAAGCCCGTGGCAATCTGTTTGTGGGTGTGAATGTGTAATTCAATCCAGTTTCATCTAAACCTGTTGACCTAAGAGTGTAAACAGGTGTGAAGTGGTTGTTTTAATAGGAACACAGGGGTCATTATCCATGGGTATGTTTGTCTTGTGCAAGGCACAGGTGCACAAAATAGAGCTAAATGAGATCATTTGAATTTTATAAGCAGGGTAGTCAGGTCAGTGTGACATACTTCATACAGCCTCATACCCATTTTAATTGCCTGACACAACTCAGGTCCTAGGCATATTCCACACCATATACTGCATATATATGCGGTCAACTGCTTATGGTAATTTTCTATGGGAATTTAGCTAATCTATGAATAGCAAAGTCCTGCATGTCTGTGAATATTGTCTAAAATAGTCATATCAGGGATGAAGCTTCCTCTTCTTTTTACTGGAAAAACCTGCAAGTGTTTAATAACACTGGACTGCTAGCTTAAATAACCAAAATCTAATTGGAAAAGGCACTTATATCTGACTTTGGAGGAGTTCTAGGAGGTTATCTATTGAAAAAAAGAAAAGCTCAGAAGACTTAAACATGCTCTTCTAAGTGGCCATTTACACTGCTCTCAGTTGACAAGGTGTGCTGCACCAAACTACACAGAATGTGATTTTAAGTGATTAATTCCTTTGGACATTGAAAACATTTTTCTGGTATAAATGAAGGAAAATATCTCTTTGTAGGGTGTTTGTCTCTGGTGGGTTGACATCGGCCAGCAGCTATAAGCATCTTGCAGCTGCTTCCTCCCTCCCAGTGGGACAGGGGAGGGGATAGGAAGAACAAAAGCGAGAATACTCATGGCTCTAGGTAGAGAGATAGTTTAATAAGCAAAGGGGGAGTGGGGAACAAACAGAAAAACAAAACAAGTGATGCAAGGGTAATCACTCACCACTTCTCAGAAGTAGATTGCTGCCCAGCCAGTGTCTGAGCAATGGTTACCTTCCCCAGAAACCCCTCCCCTCAGTTTTTATTGCTGAGCATGACATGATATGGTATGGAATATGCCTTTGGTCAGCTGGGGTCAGCTGTCCAGACTGTGTCCCCTCCCAACCTCTTGCCCACCCCCAGCCTACTTGCTGTGGGGGCAGAGAGGGGAAAAAGGGAAAGCTTTGATGCTGTGCGAATACTGCTCAGCAATAGCCAAAACACTGCTATGTTATCAAGGCTGTTTTAGTCACAAATCCAAAACACAGCACCCTAAGGCCTGCTAGCTAGGAAGACAATTAACTCCATCCCTGCCAGACTCCCTCCAAAGAATCACTGGCGGTGTTTTCAGTGATATCTGTAATATAAGCACAGTAGATATACAAGAAGAAGCTGTAACCTAGAGTTACAGGAGTGGTAAAAAAAAAAAAGTAACTGTATGATTTCTCACCATATGATTTTGTATTACATGGTTTCTCACACCCAGGAGTGGAAAAAACTGTATGATTTCTCTTCTGTGGCGGGTCAGTATGCCAGCCCAAAACCAGGTGTGGGATCACTTGGCATTGTGGGATAGAGAGGTGTAGACAGCCATGACAATGCTTATCTGCTCACTGTATACCAGGAATCCTCTCTGATTTCATGTTGGCTGTAGGAGTCTGTACTGCCTAAAACTTCTGCTCTTGCACATCTGGCTTGTGCCTCAGCAGTTACAAAGATAAGACTGCAAATATTGCCAACTTTATGTGTATATTTATCATCCTGACTGCAAAAAGCCCTCAACTGGATAATTTGCAGTTTGCAAGGGCAAGTAAACTGCATTTATTTCATAGCTGAAATGAATTTTAATAAGTAGGAATCAGCGTTCTCTGATTTTCCTTTTCAAATGAAGGGTTAGGGGTAAATAAGCTGACCCTGTAAGTTTTAATCCAACATTTCTCATCAGGGGGAGCACTTGATAGAGTTGACAAATGAATATGACTTGTCCTTTTGAATCTTGGCTTTTACCAAGTAAACAACACTGCTGTAATGATAAAAAACACCAATGAATAATCCAATGAATACCTGTTACTTGAATTTTTAGGAAGTTTGATACAGTGCTGCAGATGTTAGTTGCCTATTTCCAACACTGAGTGATTTCGGCACCCATTTAAACAAAAGGGAGAATGATCTACATTATAGACATCACCCTTTGTACTTGAAGCATTGTGTTATTTTTCATTTTGTTGGTTTTCAAAGGTTGAAGGGATGCTGGTATAACAAACCTTGATAACCAACAGCTCCATGAAGACTTTTGTTGTGTTTTTTTTTTTTTGCCTGCTTCTTCATATGCTGCCCAAATGAAATGTTTGAAGGAAAAGCTGTATGTGATATTCTCTTAGCAAAAGCAATCATAGTCTTTGGGATTTGGGAGTCGTGAATGATGAGACTTGCCTTTGTTTCTTGTGGTCATATGAACAGGAGTATTGTATACTTTGTGCATGAAATTACATGAAAGAAAACATCGCTATCGATTTCCTTAAATTTCTCTTAAATATTAATTTTTCTAAATTTCAAACAACTTAGGTCAAATGGGAATCCTTTGTTGGCCACTGTTGCCCCAACTCCAAAACTTATATAAATTAATATATCCAAACATAAAGAGATCCTGATAGTGTAAGGACATCTACACAACAAATTTCAAGTAGACTTTGATTCACCTTTCTCCCGAATCATTATGCTATACTTGTCTTGACACAGAAGAGGCTATTTTGAGAGCATATGGCCTGGAAAAGTATTGCTAAGCAGGTGTAACAGAAATTCTTCTCATAATGGCTCCAAATAATTCAGACAAATATGTCATGGATGGTTGTTCCTGACATGAGGGAGTATATAACATATAGAAATGATGACTTGTGGAAGACTGACTTTGAAGAACCTCATTCTTTGCAATAACTGAGCTCCAAATGTATGAAATTCTAGTACAGCTGCACAATGAAGGTGATTCACTTATGTTCAAGGTTTTTTCAAACTAGAAGTTGCTTCAGCTGAAATATATTTTAGTGATTTATTATTATACCAGTCTACACCTAAACATTCAGTTGAAGGAGGATTTAAGTATTTTTAAAGTTTGTTTGTTTTTTTTTTTCTGTATTACTTAGACTTTTAGAAATAACTCTTAGTGGAAAAAGAAAATAATCTTTCTAACGTAAGACTCGATTAACATCTCTCTGAAAACATTCATCCTGGCTCTGCTGGTGACAAGGTAGAAGGATATGGACTATTGCCTTTTTCAAACTGAAATGAGGCATGTGAAGAATTCAAGTAATTCTATTTCATGCATTTGAATGGAATGTTGATTTTATAAATTAATTTTGGATGCTGTTTGCTGTCGCTGTTTTACTGAGAAATATTTATAAAATTTGTTTGGATTTATTGCAAAAAAAGGTGTAATGAATGAGGCTCCTGATTTTGCATATAATTACTAAATGTTTCATTGCAGTGGAATTGTGATGCAGATCCTGGAATTTTATGTAGGGAGGAGGGGTTAAAAAAAAAAGTTTTGAGTGTTTATGGTTGAACATAAAGCTCCAGCTGTGATCAATCCATATGGTAAACTGGTGCATATAAATTGTTAGTTTTGTATAAGCTGATCTAACCTGAAGATTAATTTGAAAAGTAAAAAGGGACAATGTTCAGCTCAGAATTAAAAATCTGAAGGATTCTGGTTGATTTGCCATCTGTTCTTTAAAAATGCACATTTGAGTTGGCATCGAATTTTAGTATTTGTTGACAAACTCATAGACGTAAAATTAGAAATCAGTTCCAACCTTCCTTAGGCCAACCAAACCTGATCCAATTATCTAGTCCTTCACCTCAGAATCAGTAGAAGGATCTGAGTGAAATTGTAAATTCAAAATGTGGGGCAGCATAAATCAAACTCATCCACATGATTCAGATTTTGTGACATCATAGGGTTGCAAGAAGAGGCAGTACATAGAAAAAACTAAAGACCTTTGAATAAGATGGTGTTAAGGGACATGGTAGAGTCAGATGGTTACTTGGATGTATGCCATAAAGGATATATCTTCTATATCATATCTTCAAGGATATAAGATGTTTGTAATGGAGCAGAGAGTACAAACCAGATTTCCTCACAGAGCTGGTAAAAGAATGGGGTATGAAATCTAGATGGGCTGGGAGGGGGGCTGCATGCTTAGAAAACCTTTGAGAAGAGAGAGAAGAAAATGAAAATCAAGGTAAAACTTTTGTTATTTGCTTGGAGTTTTTTGACTTCAGTATCCTTCAGAAAAAGGTGCAATTTCAGCATCTCAATCTGTAATGTCATTTGCAAAGAACTGGTTCATAGATCTTGCTTTTTAAAATCAATTTATTTTAATGCAATTGAATTGGCAGATGCCATAAAATTAAGTTCTGGGATGCTTTAGAAATAAGGAAAGATTGCTACATGGTACAGGTCTATCTTAATCACAGTAGGTGCTTTTTAACTTTTCAAGATTGTGTTCTCAAGTTTCCGGAATGAATAACATCAAAATGTAAGAATGTCTGTGGATTTAGTGTTTGGGTTTTTTTGTTTAAATCTGTTTTAGTGTTTTAAATCCCTTCAGATCTGTAGGTGAGTCATTCAACTGCATGCTTCATTCATAACCCTGTAGTAGATAACTTCCCTCCACACCTCCATTACTGGATGGAAATACTCCACCAGATGGAACTGAGAGGTGATGAGATCCCATAGCCTTGTAGAGATAACCTCAATCTTGTTCTTCCATAACTGCAACACAGAATGCTTTCATTGTTGGAAGATGAGTTGTAGGGAAAATTGTACTTAAATCTGCTTTTCCAGTCTTTGTAGAAATTATTGAGCCATGTACTAAAGTTGAATATAAACTGCTTGTGAAAATCAAGTATGTTTTGAGAAAATAAAAGCAGTCTGTTTCTTGTTAATGCACTTTAAATCATTGCAGACTGTGCTACTATCACTGTGTATGTCTCTTATTGCTGTATTCATTTTCTGCTTTGTTTAGAGTACGCATTTTCTTTGGCATATGGACTTAATATTGAAAGCAAACTTTAAAGGTAAAGGAACATTTAAGCAGTGGTCTGTGGAAACAGAATCAAAACAGTGCCAGTCTGTGATGCTGAGTAAGTGGTTTCATGCATTTCATGAGTCTCTAACATGCAGTTCTAGGCCAAATAAGTGTATAAAAAGGTATTTGTTGTGTCTGTCTAAACCAAATACAAAATATGAAAGGAAAGCCAAAGGGATGCACAATGCGATCTGCAAGAGAGATGGAGAGGGAGAAGAGAGGCTGTGGAATCTGCATCCTTGGAGATATTCAAAGCTTGGGTGTATAAGGCCCTGAGCAAGTGGGTTGAACTTTGGATTTGGCCCTAATTTGAAGAGGTGGTTGCACCAAGTGGCCTTGAAGGGTTCTTTATGACTGAATTTATTCTATGACTCTACGATTCTATGAATAAAATACTACCAGTTGCAATTGTATCTTATTTACAAAACTGGCTTGCATATACCATGTTGAATTAGTAGCATCTTGCCATTTATGTTAAAAACTGGCAAGATCAAATCTGTAACACTGTTTAGTGGAAACCAATATAAAAGTTTTATTGACTGAGT